>NC_055996.1:57698939-58323939 GCF_018446385.1 Zingiber officinale
GAGAAAAGAGAAGGACAATAGTGGCAATCGGAGAATCATAGCTACGGTTAATGATGTCGGCCCTAGGAGGAAGAACAGGCGGTGATGACCTTGCTTGTGGCAACAGCAGTCGCTACACGAGGCTGTAAGCATGGGGAAGAGACAAATGTAGCTCTTCAGCATTGTCTCAAACCTTCCGATGATGGCAATGACGAGAAAGAGGTGGCATTGTGGCGCCGCCACATTGAACTCCCATGGAAGGGATGGCGGTATGATGGGTGGCGGTGATGGCCAAGGCTACTTTAGTGCTTGCCCAGTTGTGGCACTAGAGATCGGCAATGCAAGTGGGTTGGCGGCATGAGTTGAGGTTAGGGAACAAGAGAATAGAGGACTTGGATGCTCGGCTTCCGATGAGCACTTGGTATCCGTGACTAGGAGATGGGAGATCGAGTGGCACTTGGGCGCCAACAACGGTGGATCGAGTGCAGACATGAACCAGCGATGAGGAGAGGAGGGGATCGAAGAGAAGGAGATCGGGAAATAAATGATGGAAAATGAGAAGAAAAGGAAAAATAATGGGTTTTATAATCACAACTTAGGTTAAGATTAATTAAATCCTAAGTTAGTTTCTCAATCAACTTTCACCTAAATGGTTATTTCAAACAGGCTTTCTCCTAGCACAATTGATCCATCCCCTTAAAAATGTGTCGTATGGACTCCATTTAAATCTTAAAAAATTTCTAAAAATTTTCAAAAATTTTAATAAGGTTATTCTTCCAATAACACTTAATACTTATTTGTCATATTTTACATAGTCGATCTGATGCTAAGAGGTTAAGTCCAAACAGGTCTGGAGGATCAATATTTGACAAGTAGGTTGAGGTAAACAACTGGATAGGAGAGATGGTGAGTAGGGGTGTAAATGAACCAAATCGCTCATGAGATATTCAAAGCTCTATTTGATAAAAGCTCGTTTGAGCTTGTTTAATGACACTCATTAAGATAAACAAACCAAACTCAAGCTTCACAATACTCGGCTCGTTAGCTCGTAAACATGTTCGTTAATAAGCTCATGAATCAACTTTTAAATGGAAAAAATAATAGTTTTGATATTGAATTTATAGATTTTACACTCTACTTATGAAAAATATTGTCACTACTATTGAAGTAATTCAAGAAATTATAACTCTCAATACGAATCTGAATCATTTCTACATGCACAATATACATCAGCCACAGGCGGCTGGAATATACACACAACCATGCAGTTATATGATACAGCCTACTCGGCTGATACAATAAAAATACAACCATGCAGTTATATGTAAAGCAGCCCACTCGGCTGTACCAAAACTAAAAACACAACGGAAAATGACAGAAACCAAATACAAACCAAACACAAAACTACTAGCTGGCTAGGCTTACACAACCAACAATAATACAAAATATCACATAACAACTTCAAAACTCCATAAACAAAACCGGAGCACACACTAAACACATTGACACATAAAACAAACAAAACATAAATGAAACCGATAGATCTTCTGAGGTGACGTGGGGACCAGTAGACAGGATACTCCAAGCGACATCATAACCAACCCGGTACCTGAAAAAGATAGTGTCCACGGGGGTGAGTTCAACAACTGAGCGAATACCAATGGACATGCCTAGTAAGATATATCTAACAGCAATAAACATGGAATACAACTTCCTAATCATATATAGGAAATATGCAAAACTGAAAGGTAACTGAGGAAGCTGTACTCACCAGGAACTCCTATCCAGAACAAAAGGGTCGTCAAACCAGATACACAATATGCCTCCTGTATGCATGTCAAAAAAATGCATCCACCAAAATGCAGCATATAAGTGCAGCAAACACAAGCAAATAAATGCAATAAATGCATATGATGCCAATGACATGGTCACCCCTGACGCCAGTCAGACATCTCACACACAATAGATAGGGCTGTGACAACCGTACACTCTGACATCACTACCCCTGATGAGTGACCGAGTGGACGGGATGCTGTCGGAGTACACACATCCTCCTACCCCAAATCATAAATGGGGGAGCGCAATGCTCTCATCTCCCGGTACACTATGACGGGGAGGGATCCCTGACGTGCTACCACGCTGCGTCACACTACCCATGAGCGGACCAACGGAGCACCGAACAGAGCAAAACTGACGTGCGCTACCCATGAGCGGACCAACGGAGCATCGAATAGTGATGAAACTGGCGATATGCTCTACAATAATGGAGCAGCCTATCACGCAGCATGCAATCATGCGAATGGTGCATGAAACTAAACATGACAATATCCTGAACCAAATCCACATATATATATAAAAATGTGTACCCTAGTACAAGTAAGTCAAATCCACAGATCTAGGGTATACAGGTCCTCTATGGTATAACAACCTAGGTCCTGAACATATCCACATCCATAAAATATGTACCAACAATGTACATGGATCAAAGCAAAAGGTCTAAGTACACAGATCATGTATGATATAAAAATATAGATACACATGACAGATAATAAAAATCCAGAATCTAGTCCTAAACTCAGTAAAGCATGGTATGTCACTTACTCTAGGAACTAAGGTACTCATGGTAATAATCACAAAACGTAAACATGGATACATAACAAATGCCCAATAGAACATGCTACAGGTAACAAACAGTGACATACCAAAGGCAAACATGATCATTGCTTGTAGCTATAAAATATTATGCATATCTAATTGACAATATCATAAAAGATAAGTCAAGAGGTACCCGCCTCCGATATAGATCGAATCGAACCAATCCGATGTCGAGACGCCCATCTCGAATCACAGTCCTGTAACAACATGATATACGGATTTAGCTAATTACATATAAATTAATTAGCTAAACCATATCCCCGAGAAACTAACCTAAATCCAAATCCAATTATATATGTATCAATTCATACCTAAAACAACATGTATCAAGAGCGTGCCAACTCAATCCATACACCAAACCCTTACCTTACTTCTTAGCCGCTCCTGTTAATTCACAGCCAAGGAAGTTTGCTCCGGAAAGAATTAGCTGCTGCTGGAGACCAGAACACCGCCGGCACAATGACTCTAAAACCAGAGACCACCATCCTCCATTAGCACAACCATTCCACCCAACACAATGCTGCTCATGGCAAGACAAGAATTAGAGCACAAAATCGAAAAACCAAACCCTAAACCCTCACCTTCGATCCCACTGCCAAATCACTGCTGGATAATGTGGCCGAAACAACCTGACATTGTTGTCCTCCAACCTAAAATACCTCAGATCAGTACAAAGCAAAGTTCTGGCACATACCCAAGTATAAATCTAAGGGATACCATCTCCAAGTGGACCAATGAAGACAAAGCCGACGGTGGATCGTTGGCTAGGGCTCGGAAAGTGCAGAGGTGCGACGGGTCGTGAGGACAGGGAGGAGAGGGAGTCAGGTGTCGGCCTGGCCTAGGGCAGAGGAAGCCGCGACACTGTGGTTGGCAACGCCGTCGGGTGGAGAAGTCGCGACCGGGGAAATGGCTAGGGCTCAGACGGCATCGGGCAGAAGAGGTAGAGGAAAAACAAAAATCCAAGAGCATCGGTAGGGGAGGAGAAGAAAGGGGAATAGGAGAAGGCGTTGCACGCCGCGTGAGGGAGAAGGAAGAGGAAGGGGAATCAGGCTCGGGGGTAAGGGAAAAGGGGAGCGTTCGACGCCGAGAGGAAGGGGAAGCGGCGTCGGGTTAGGGGAAGAATCGGGCGGGTGAGGAAGGGAGAAAGAAAGAAAATAAAAAGAAATAAGATAAATAAACTTTTCCTCACTTAAATGGGGTAGCCTAAACAGTCTTTCTCGGGCCCTTTTTTATCCCCGTAAACTCGTCCATACGGTCTCCGAAAAATTCCAGAAAAATTTCTATAAATTCCAAAAAAATCCCTTATCATTATTCGTCATTTTTTTGGTATTTTACAAATATAAACAAATATATTAAATTTGTTCATTAAAATAAAATTATAAATTTTAATAAGAATATTATAATTTTCTCTAGATATATAATTTAACAAATATTTAAATTTATAATTTATATTTTTAAAGCTCGTTTAGGCTCGATAAAAGCTTGAATAAGCTTGCAAACCATGAATATATTTATTAAATAAAGCTTGAGCTTGGCTTGATTATAAACGAGCCAAACTCAAACATTCAAGAGTTCGGCTCGGCTCGGCTCGGCTCGATTATACCCCTAATGGTGAGGTCGTGTTCCGGAAAGGAACAATCTTAGGTCGTTGATCTAACTGAAGAAATTGAAAAGGTTTCCAAATTTAGATCAAGATAGTTTACTGTCAATTACTACTCATGCATCATATATTACTATCTTAACTTTGTTTTGAAGGAATATTTGTTTAACTTTGTTTTGCATGAATATTTGTTTAACACTGTTTTATCAGAACCGGTCTGATCAGTAAACCGAACCCATGGATTGGTTAACCAAACTAGGTTGATTTAGACCAGAGATTAGATCGTGCCAAAGCAAACTAGAAGCTTGGCCAATCGGTCAACCAAACCTAGTGATCGATCAATCGAACAATTAATGCGTCAATGGAGAATTAATGGAGAATCTCGACAAACAAGAAAACTGCTTTGTTCGATCGACTGAACAAGGTAATCAGTCGACCGAACAATAAATGCTCATAAATGCACGAAGATCATATCTTAGTGAAGAAGGAAAGCAAGGTTCAATTGGTCGATTGGAGGATTAGTTGACCGAAAGGGTCAATCGGCCGAACAGATTTTTAATCGATCGAATACTATAAAAAAATTGTAATTTAGCGACAAATATTTGTGAAAAAATATATTCGTCACAAATTTGTGACAACTTTTGCGACAAAAAACGAACTTGTCTCAGTTTAGCAACAATGTTTGTGATAAAAATATTTTTGTCGCCAATTAGCAACAAAATATTATTCATCACAAAACTCATTGGAAATTAGCGACGAACTACCATATTCGTCGGTGGATTTGTGACGAATAACTGATTCATCGCAAATTTTTACGACGAATTTATGATTGGTCACAATTTTTTAGACGAATTTAGGATTCATTGCAAAATTTGCGATGAATTTTGGATTCATCGCAAATTTTGTGACGAAATTAGTATTCGTTACAAAAATCATTTTTTTCCTAACAAGCCTTGGAAATGTCAAATTTATATATAAACAAATTAAATATGTGACAAACTTTGATATTCATCGTAGATTCTGCGATGAACTTTGAAATTCGTCGTAGATTTTGTGATGAACTTTGAAAGTCATCGCAGATTCTAATTTTTTTTTTAAAAAAAAAGAAATTTTACAAAGCCGGTTGAGGTACCCAAAAAGCTCGGAATGAAAAGAAACCAGTATCTATGGGTTCCTATAAATCCCCTGATCATATATGTGCCCTTAAATATCTATTATACCTAATATATTGGCATCATTGATTTTATGAAAATGATGAACATTTTTTGGACACCTTCATAGTAAAAAAATCACCGGTTATGTAAAATTACTGGTTAAGGATATTTATATAATCAACGGAGTTATAGAAACTCATATAAACTAGTTTCATCTCATTCTGAGCTCTCTAGGTACCTCAACAAATCTCAAAAAGTTGAAATTTATATATAAAAAAAATCTCAAATGTACAAATATTAAAATTTGTCGCAAAATTTGTAACGAATTTCAAAATTCATCATAGATCTACAATGAATTTCAAAATGTATCATAGATCTGCAATGAATTTTGGAATTTATTATAAAGTTTGCAATGAATTTCAAAATTCATCACAGATTATAAATATTTTTTTAAAAAAAAGTAAACTTTCTGAAACCGGTTGAGGTACACAGAGAGTTCGGAATAACATGAAACTAGTTTTTGTAGGTTCCTATAAATCGCTTCATCATATCGATACCCTTAGAGATCAATTTTACCTAATATATTGAGATCATTGATTTTATGAAAGTGATTAATGTTTTTCAGACACATTTGAGCTAAAAAATCACCGATTATGTAAAATTAGTGGTTGAGGACATTTAAAAAATCAGGGGATTTATAGGAACCAATAAGAACTGATTTCCTCTCATTCCGAGCTCTCTACGCATCTCAACCAGCCCTAGAAAGTTGAAATTTATATAAAAAAAATCTCAAATCTATGACAAATTTTGAAATTCATCGTAGATTGTAAATATTTTTTTTTAAATAAACTTTTTGAAACCGATTGAGGTACCTAGAGAGCTCAGAATGAAATGAAATCAGTTCCTATGGGTTCCTATAAATCCCCTGATCATAAAAATATCGTAAAAATAATTTGACTCACTATATTTAATCTTAATTTGCTAAATAAATTATGAGCATGTAAGACTTAATTAAATTTCTATAGGAAGTTGTAGTTTAACAAGTCACACTTATTTTTAAATATCTAAAGATAATTGAGGTACTCAGAGAGCTCGAAATGATATAAAACCAGTTCCTATATGTTTCTATAAATCCCCTGATCATATAGATGCAGTCAAATATTAATTTTACTCAATATATTGAGATTATTGATTTTACGAAAGTGATTAATATTTTTTGAACATCGTCAAGGTAAAAAAATTACCGGTAGGGTAAAATTAGTGGTTGAGGACACTAATAAAATTAGGGGATTTTTAAGAACCCATAGGAACTAGTTATATCTTATTCCAAGCTTTCTAGGAGCCTCAACAAGTCTTGGAAAGTGGAAATTTATATAAGAAGAATTCTCAAATCTACGACGAATTTTGCAATTCATCGCAGAATCTGCAATGAAAAGTTTATTTTGAGAATTTTGAAATGTTTCTGATTCTGTCACTGCTAGCTAGGACCCCATTAGCAGAGACAGAATCAGAAAAAGGGGCTGTTACTGAAGGGAATGGAACCTCTAACTGTCAACAAGCCGCAGTAGCAAGACAGCAAGCTACACAATCATTTTCATACCCGAAAAAAGTAACTTTGAAAAAAAATTGGTGGAATGAATAATTATTCAGGATATGTGGTGATAAGGACAATGGAAACTAAAAGGACACCAACTTCAAAAGGATTTCTGCTGAGTTTTATTTTAACAACTACAGAATTATTTCTGTTGAGTTTTATTTCAACAACCACAGAATTATTTCAGCAACCACATAATTATTTGTTGAATCTGTGGTTCAACAATAGCACTTTCTATTTAAGAATCAACAATAGCACTTTCTGATTTATGAATATGATTTCTGAATCTGATTTCTAATTTCTGGAATGAAACCAAATTTCTAATGTTTTAAAGTACACTAGTATTTTCACATTTGATTTCTGATTTCTCAAATGTTCTGAAATGCATCCCCATAGCATTTGCATATAATTTTTTTATCTCCATTTGGTTCAATAACTTCAAGTTTGTTTGTTTGCTCAGACCAATTTTGTGAAACACATATTAGCCATAATGAATCAATTTTCTTTATATTTAATTTAATGCAAGTAATAAAAATGGGCAAAATAAAATGAAATCTCTTGGCTAAATGAAGAGAGTAAGGATGATTATTATGGTTACTAGGTATTCAAATGTGGTTCTCTTATAAAATGTCGCTTAGTTTACATTAATTATTTTTTTTGTTTAAAATATAAACACTACATAAGGTTAAATCTTATTTACATGTCTTTTTAATTTAGATTGTCGTTAGTTTATTTATATTCTCTATTTTTTATTATTATTGTTATTATTTTTGTTTAATTTTATTAAAAATGATAATTTTAATTTTTTTATGATAATTCATATTTTTATCAATTTATTTGATATTAGACATTATTAGTGTTATTATTATATTTTTTTTAAAAAAATAAAAAAAATAGTGTCTTGAAGATTGTTCTATTGTACCCACATCAAGTTTTATCAATACCCCATTTTTTTATTATTAAATTAAAATTGATTAATAATAAAATTAATATTAATAAAATAAAAATGAACCCTTATATTAACTTCCCTCCCACCCACTTTTCTCAAAATTTCAAAACAATTGATATTAATAAAATAAAAATGAACTCTTGTTATTTTTATTATTACTTTTTTATTTAAAAAAACATTGTTCTTAATTAATTTACAATTTATAGTATATAATATTAATATTGTTTATATTTATAAAAAAATAAATTAAAATAGGTTAAATAATAACATTAATATTAATAAAATAAAAATGAGACCCTTGTATTTACTTCCCTCGCTCATACTTTCATCCCAAAATATCTTATTCTCATTTTATATAATCATCTTCCTTTCTGTTATCTGATGCTACAAAATACTAAAATTAACTAAACTGCCCAAAATATAGAATTACTAAAAATATTTTAAAAAAAAAGATTTGGAGGCTCTGAAAAGGATCTAGACTGTGCTTTTTAGGGTCGAAACTTGAATAAAGTCGAAATTATCGAATTTACATCAAATTTTATAATCTAACATTTTCCTCAGCTCTGAAAAGGATCTAGACTGTGTTTTTTAGGACCAGAACTGGAATAGGGCCAAAACCATTGAATCCACATCAAATTTTATAATCTAACTGTCATGCCCCAGAGGAGTACCTGCTAGAGGAAAATTCGACAACATCTCTCTTATACGGGTGACAATCTGAATCATATATACATCAACAAGCCCACATGGCTGGAATATACACAACCATGCAGTTATATATATTAAACAGCTCACACGGCTGTATATAAAATACTAACCACGCAGTTATATATATTAAACAACCCACATGGCTGCGCTAAAAACATAGCGGAGAAAACAAACAGGAAGCTCATACAACCAAAACAACACAATGTGTGTCGGCACAGCTTAGACACAAATACAACACCAAAAATAATACAATAGCCACAAGGCTAAACACTAATATAAAGCTAAATTAATAAAGATTATATAAAAGAAATCAAGAGCGAGGTAAACCGTCTTTTGATGTGACGTGGGACCGGCAGACAGGATACTCTAAGCGACATGACATATCTATGTGCTAACCGGAAAACAACATGAAAAATAAAGGGTAGTGAGTTCAACAACTCAGCGGGTATCAAGTGGACATACATAGAAAAATATAACTACCAGTAATAATCATGGAGTACAGTCTTCTGAACAATAACAGATAATGCAAAACTGAAACAAGGGGAGAAGTTGTACTCACTAGGGCCTCCTATTCTGACATAAAGGTGTGAACCTCACTAACAGATGCAGGGTCATCAAACCAAATACATCATGTCTCCTGTATGCATGTCAATCATATGTAACCACCAAAATACAGCATCCAAAATGCAGTAAGCACAAACAATAAATGCAATTCATGCATATGATGCAAATGACATGATTGTTAGAGTCAAAATGTGCTAGAGGAGGGGGGGGGGGGTGAATAGCTCGTTGCGCTTATTGATGTGCTTCTTCATTGATGTGCAGCGGAATAAACAACAAGAAATAAACTCACAATACTAACACTAAGGATTTACTTGGTATCCACATCAAGAAGAGGTGATTAATCCAAAGATCCACATATGACTCGCTCTCCACTAATGAAATACTCCTTCTCAGTCGCAGTCGGAGGCGAAGAAGCCTCGTACAAATCCACATAACAAAAAATAACACACACAAGAAGAAAATACAAAGATACAAAGAAAAACTCTTTCTTCTTGCTTACTTGTTAATTGTTGTTGCCTCTTGAACCTTGGAAGTGTAACTACACTTATCTCAAAGAGCCTTCAAGAACTGGCTGTGGAACTGTGGAGAAGCTCGTGAGAATCGGCGCTGAGATCATCTACTTGTCGCGGGAGAGGAATCGAAGAACTGCAGAGGAAAACGCTCGCCAACGACTATAACTTGTGCAACGGTCGGATCCCAATCGATTGAATGACTCTCAATCGATTGGGGAGGCTTTGAATCAATCGATCGATGAATTCAGAGTGTCTCTGTGCTCTCTAGGAATTGGCTGAATCGATCAACCAATCAATCCAGCATTTCTTGCGTATGCGCGCAAGAAATCTCGTACCCAATCAATCGGCCAATCGATTGGAGGTGCCCAATCAATGGCTAATCGATTGGGAGCGCTTCTGTGCGCACGGTATAAGCTCCCAATCGACCGTCCGATCAATTAGGCCACTGCTTTGTCGCAGCACAACCCCAATCGATCGTCTGATCGATTGAACTCCTGTTCAATCGATCAGTTGATCGATTGGTTACCCTTTTACTTGCTTAAACCATGTCTAGGGTCCCTAATTCCAACATCTGGTCAACCGTGACCTATTGGAACATTATGCCTAGCATCCGGTCAACCTTGACCTGCTAGGACTCCTTCACCAAGTGTCAGGTCAATCCCTTTAACCCACTTGGACTTTTCGTCTCGTGCCAAGTGTCTGGTCCTCCATGACCCACTTGGATTTCCACCATATGTCCAATCACCCTTGACCCATCTGGATTTCCTCGTGATAAGTATCCAGTTAACCCTTTGACCTACTTGGACTTCCAAACACTAGGCGTCTGGTCAACCTTGACCCACCTAGATTTCCACGTGTCTGGCTTCACTCACCAAGTCTTTTCATCTGCCTAGTTTCACTCACTAGAACTTCCCATCTGCCTGGCTTCACTCAGTAGGACTTTCAACTAGCTTCACTCACTAGGATTTTCACTTGGCTTCACTCACCATAATTTTCTACTGCCCGGCTTCACTCACCGAGACTTTCACCTGTCTAGCTTCACTCACCAGGACTTTCCCAATCAAGTATCTGGTCAGCCTTGACCTACTTGACTCTTCTTCATACCAAACTGGTCACACCCTGACCAGAGGAGAATTGCACCAACAATCTCCCAAATCGGATGATTGCACCTGCAATCTTCAAGTATTATCAAACATCGAAAACCAAACATCTAGACTCAGGCTTAAGCCAACTCAAACCTAGTCAACCTGGTCAACCATGACCCAGGGGATATTGCACCAACAATCTCCTCCTTTTTGATGTTTGACTACCTTTAAGTTAGGCTAATCCCATAGCCTCAACTTCTTCTCATGCCAATGCATGAATGAGAGTTTAACCCTACATTCTCCCCTAAGCTTTCCTAGAGGAACAATTAAAGCCTAAATTAAATCCTACATTCTCCCCTTATTGGCACACATCATAAAGAACTTTCCCCCTGAAGAGTTACTCACCGTTGTGAACAACGAGTGTCGTTGTTCACAACTTCACTCGTTGTTCACAACACCACAATGAAGGTCTCATATCCTTCACTATATCCAAATGCTCACCCTTGAGCAATAATGCTTATCCTTAAGCATTCATCATTTCAACAATGAAGGTCTCATACCCTTCACTGTATCAAATGCTCACCCTTGAGCATTACTCCATGTTATGATGCTCATCCTAGAGCATCCATAACTCCATAATGGAGATATCCACTCTCCATTATTTTTCAATGCTCAACCTTGAGCATTGTTTTTGTAAACGAAGGATTAACCACCTTCAAAGGTTTCGAAAAATAATTTCCATGTCCTTAAAGAGTAACTCCCCCTAAAGACATGCTTCAAACTTCTGTCATTGCACCAACAATGACTTGGAATTCCTAAACCTTTAGGAAACCCCAAAATTTGAAGTTTTGAGGTTCAAATATCAAAATTTGAATGCAAACCTCAACCTAAACTTCAACTTAGTCTTCCCTAACTATTTCCCTTTGTTTTCATCATGAAAACTCCTCCTAAATGTATACAAATATAGTTCAAAGGGTTAGGAGCGATTACATAGATTAAGAATGATTTAAAATACTGAAATCAGACTTTCTCAACCAAAATTAGCATTCCTAATCGATTGAGGTTGGGTCCCAATCAATTGAAACCACTTCAATCGATCCATTGATCGATTCAGGGTGGTTCTATTCGCAGAACCTTCCTCAAAATTGTTTGCCTGATCGATCCAGTAGTGAACGAAATCGATCGGCTGATCGATTCCGTGAGCTATTGCTCACAGGAAACACCTCCCAATTGATCGTCTGATCGATTGGGGGCCTCCAATCGATCGGCTGATTGATTGGAGCTTCTGATTTCCTGAAGTATATTTCCAACGAAGTTTAGAAACTCCCCAAAAATTCTACAAAATTTTAAAAATCATGAAAATTCATGTAAACATTACTTAGGGTATATACTATCATGAAAAAAATATTTTCCTATGAAAATATTTCCTATTTTCAAAGATTAACACAAACTTGAAAACTTGTAAAAACTTGAGTGTTTTCTTCTAGTTTGTGTTTAACTTTTCAATAATGATTACTATCAAAAGATAGTCTTCACCAAGGTTTTCCAAAAGCATTTTAAAATTATTTTCAAAACCAATATCCAACCATATTCTTTGGGCTTAATGCACATGACTTGTATGTTAGCTTTCTCAATGATTGGAAAACAAATAACTTGTGTTTTGATGAACCTAAAACTCAATAAGAATACACTAAATCAACATCTTGAGTTTTGTTCACCATCCTAACATCTCACTTGTATCTAATGTGTACTAAAATACATACAAGTCACCTTATAGTTCTTGGTGAGATGTAAAGTTTGGTTTTGTCCTAAGCTAGGGATCATGCATATCTATCTAGGCATTTTAGATTATGAACATCTACCTAGGATATTACTTGTTAATAAATATCATTTGTCCTTAATTGCAAGAATCTAAAAATCATCATGCATTATTTTTAGCTACATGATTTTTATGGCATACATCAAAATGAAAATATTTTTCAAAAGAAAATTTGCTATAGCTATATGATGTGTGTATGACATGCCATGGTATTTTTGTTGTTTTTCATAATAAGCATGAATGCAAAATATAATGTCATGGCATGTGATGGGCAAACAAAGCATGACAATTAGCATAAAATAAAATATACCTAGATTATCTATCTAAGTGTCCTTAAATCCTTAGCTAAACCTAAAAGTAATCCTAGATTGCCCATATTTTCTTAAGACAATGTCAAAACCCAACTTGGTATTTCTTTTGCACTTGATTAATTTGTGCTAATATAAATTACATCAAGTTTCTCAAATAATGACACATTTTACTCTTAAAAAGAGTAAACAAATTAAATTAAGACTTAAATTTGCCCTTAATTCCTTAGGAAGATGCCAAAATCCCAACTTAGTATTTCTTGTGCTTTTCTTATTTGTGCCAATTAAAATTAAGCATAATTCCTCAAGGTTTCATTTTAAATTAAGGCCTAATTTGCCCTTAATTTCCTAAGAAAATACCAAAACGCCAACTTGGCATTTCTTATCCTTTTCTCAAATGTGTCAATTTAAATTAAGTCCAATTCATCAAATTTTGACTCATTTTACTCTTCCAAAGAGTAAACAATTAATCCTTTACATTTTTAAAGGTTAACAAAAATCTTGAAAATGCCTTCAAGTGTCAACTTTATTAAAGTTGGGTTAACCACCCTTCCAAATAGAGTTGACACTCTCTAACTCATCTAGGGGTTAGAGAAAATACTTCTAGGAACCCAAAACCTATTTGTGCTCCTTGGATGATCTAGGTATTCACTAGGGATGACTTCCCTAAATACCTTCCTAGTGACCTTGTTAGGCTTCTTAGAAGCCTTGATCACTTTCTCTATGTCAACTTTAGGGATAGCTTCCCTTGTGACCTTCTTAGTGACTTTCTCAGACTTCTTAGAAGTCTTAGTCACATTTGTTGTTGCAAAGATACTCCTAGGGATAACTTCCCTTATATCCTTGACTTGACTCCTAGACCTAGGATTGGTTCCATAGCTATATGGAACCTTATGGTAAGAAGTTGAGTGCAACCTTAGGTCAAGGTCGACCTGGGTGACCCGACTCGAGTTGACCTGACTCGAGGTATATTTTGATGTTTGACAAGAATAGAGAAGTTGTATTTTGATGTTTGACAAGAATAGGAACTTGGGGGATTGTGGGTGCAACCTTTGGTCAAGGTTGACCTGGTTGACCCGACTTGAGTTGACCTGATTCGGGAAAAGTCCAAGTATGGAGACTTGGCATGGAAAAGTCCAAGCAGGGAGCTTGGCACGGGAAAAGTCCAAGTATGGAGACTTGGCACGGAAAAGTCTAAGCAAGGAGCTTGGCACGGGAAAAGTCCAAGCATGGAGCTGGGCACGGGGAAAAGTCCAAGTATGGAAGCTTGGCATGGGAGTTCGGAGAGGGCTCGGTAGCTCGTTCTCCGGACTAGGTCAGAGAGGGCTCGGTAGCTCGTTCTCCGGACTAGGTCAGAGAGGGCTTGGTAGCTCGTTCTCTGGACTGGGTGGAGTCAGAGAGGGCTCGGTAGCTCGTTCTCCGGACTAGGTCAGAGAGGGCTCGTGAGCTCGTTCTCTGGACCGGACGAAGCCTGAGAGGCCTTGCTGCTCGCTCTCCTGACCAGGTCGAGAGGGCCTGTAGCTCGCCTCGGACCGGACGGGAAGCCGGAGAGGGCTCGGAGCTCGCTCTCCTGACTAGGCCGAGAGGGCCTGAGCTCGCTCTTCAGATCGTGAATGCTTTAGGTTTAAGGTTGAAATTGATCGGCCTCACCGACCGATCCGGATACATCGTCATCCGATCGATCCGTGACCGATCAAGAACCAAACAGATTGGGAGAAGGAATGGCATGATCGGCCCACGACCGATCGTGAGTTCCAACCTCTGGACCTGATCGTCCGGGACCGATCAACCTAGGGCTTGATCGGTCCACGCACCGATCGGGATCGCAACCAACTCTCTGAGAGTTGGGACCGATCTAGGGACCGATCAGGAGGCCTAATCGGTCCCCCGATTTATCAACCATCCCGACCGATCGTGGTGGAGCCCGACGTCTGTGTCCAGTTGAGACACAACGCCAGATTTCTTTCTTCTTCTTCGCAGGTTCATATAAATCAGGGGCCTCTACAGTAGGGGTTTTGAAGTTCTTGCTCTTGCTCCTTCTTGTTCCTTGCGATCAGAGCTTTACTGAGCTCTCCATTACTGAAGCTTCGTGTGAGCTTCCCTCGGCTGGACTCCAACTGATCAGTTGCTGCTGTTGTTGGCGTGAAGTGGTTGCTTCATCACCAGTCGACGAGAAGGCAAGCAAACTAGTGTTTTTACATTCATATTGTTCTTGGCTTCTTGCTGTATTTCTTGTACACTGATCTTGCTGTTGCAAGAGAGATTGTGGCGAGGTTTCTCTACCCAGAAGGAGTTTTTATTAGCCGGTTCTCCGGGGTCTCATCCACCGATGGATTGATAGGATTCATCCACCTTACGGACACGCCGAGGAGTAGGAGTATCATCTCCGAACCTCGTTATATCGTCGCATTTGAGGTTTGATCTTCTCCATTTTCGTTTCTATCTTTTATTTCCGCTGCGCTAACTAAAATTGTAGGAAGAAACGTGAATTTTGGGTCGGCTATTCACACCCCCCCTCTCTAGCCGCATCCGAAGGTCCTAACAGTTACATTCTTCTTAGCCTTAGGTTTGTATCACAAACCTATGATCATTTGATGGTTTTTGTGTTCCTAGCCCTAGGTGGTGCCCATTTTGGCCCTTAAGAAAATCTTCGATTCTCTTTAAGGTCTTTTCCATATTATCAAGCCTTGATCTCTAGACTTGATTTTCCATCATTAAATCCTTAGTTTTGGATTTTTTTTTCTTTAAATCCTTGAACATTTCTATTTTTGGACTTGTATCTACTATCCTTAGTGTTCTTGCCCAAATTTCTATCTACCTTCCTAACCCTAGGTGTGGTAGTCTCGGCATGAAGAGCCACATGATTTTCATTACTTCTATCATGCCTCCTATTTTTATGGTAAATAACATTAAAATGATATAAATTAGAACTAGCATGCTTTTTACCATGATTTAAAAGGGTAAGCTCAATAAATGATACATTGGGTTTTACCTTGGAAGCTCCCCCTTGACTTGAGTTTCCTCCCTTGACTTTGACCGCTTTCCTCCCCTTAGGACATTGACTCTGATAATGTCCTTTTTGATGACACAAGAAGCATACAATGTGCTCCTTGCTCTTCTTTCTTGTGGGGGCGATCTCCTTGAGCTTCTCCTTGCTGTTTTGTGCCGGTTGACTCTTTTTCTTGGTCAACTTAGGACATTTGCTCTTTTAATACCCATGTTCCCTATACTCAAAGCATATAAATATGATTTTTATTTTTTAATTGAACTAGTTATACCTTCACACATAGGGATGACACTTAATCCTCCATTTTATTTTTCTTGTGTTCTGGAGGTTGCCCCGTCTTCTTCTTCACTTGACTCGGAAGTAGAAGCTTCTCCTTCTTCTTGGTCCAGTGTCAGCGAATGTCTCTTCCCCTCAATCCTAGAGGTGGACACCTCTTCATCTTCATCTTGTACATGGAACAAAGAGTATGCTCCCTCTTTGCCCTTTTCGTTGCATTCCATTGAAGATGAAGCTTCTTGGACCTCTTCTTCGGAAGTTGAGCATCTCTCAACTTCAAAGTCCTCTTCCTCTTGGTCTTGATCCAATGAGTCACCCTCTTTGGATTCTTCTCGATTTGGTATAGTGGAGGGGATCTCATGAATCTTTGTCAATTTACTCCAAAGCTCATTGGCATCCTTGAATTATTCAACTTGAGCCAAAATATTGTTTGGCAATAAATTGATCAATAGCTTGGTCACTTTGTCTTTTGCCACGCTACTTTGAATTTGCTCTTGACTCCACTTACTCCACTTGAGAGTTTTTCCCTTTGAATTTTTTGGAGCTTCAAAACCTTCCATTAGAGCAAACCATTGCTCTATCTCCATCATAAGAAAATTTTCTATCCTTGCATTCCAAGAATTGAAGCTTGTGGATACAAATGGTGGAGGCACCCTTGTGTCGAATCCAAGTCCATCTTGGAATTCCATCTTGACGTTGAGCTCTTGATGAATTCTTTGACTTGATGAATTTTGCTCCAACTTCTTCACCCTCTAGCCTTGTTGCCCCTTCCGGCGATGATTCCAGTGAAGAGCATCCTCGCTCTGATACCACTTGTTAGGGTCGAAATCTGCTAGAGGGGGGTGAATAGCTCGTTGCGCTTGTTGATGTGCTTCTTTGATGATGTGCAGCGGAATAAACAACAAGAAACACACTCACAACGCTAACACTAAGGATTTACTTGTTATCCACCTTTAGAAGAGGTGACTAATACAAGGATCCACACACGACTCGCTCTCCACTAATGAAATACTCCTTCTCGGTCGTAGCCGGAGGCGGAGAAGCCTCGTACAAACCTACACAACAAAAATACAACACGCACAAGAAGAAAATACAAAGATACAAAGAAAAACTCTTTCTTCTTGCTTACTTGTTGCTTGTTGTTGTCTCTTGAAACTTGGAAGTGTAATTACATTTATCTCCAAGAGCCTTCAAGAACTGGCTGTGGAAGTGTGGAGAAGCTCATGAGAATCGACGCTGAGATCGTCTGCTTGTTGCTGGAGAGGAATCAAAGAACTGCAGAGGAAAACGCTCGCCAACGGCTATAACCTGCGCAACGATTTGATGTCAATTGATTGAATGGCTCTCAATCGATTGAGGAGGCTTTGAATCGATTGGTCGATCGATTCAGAGTGCCTCTATGCTCTCTAGGAATTGGCTGAATCGATTGACCAATCGATCCAACATTTCTCGTGTCTGCGTGTAAGAAATCCCGTCCCCCAATCGATCGGCTGATCGATTGGGAGCACTTCTGTGTGCGCGGTATAAGCTCCCAATCGATCAACCGATCGATTGGGCCATTGCTTTGTCGCAGCATAGCCCCAATCGATCAGCTGATCGATTGAACCCCTGTTCAATCGTTCAATTGGTTACCCTTTTACTTGCTTAAACCAAGTCTAGGGTCCCCAATTCCAACATCTAGTCAACCGTGATCTGTTGAAACATTATGCCTAGCATCCGGTCAACCTTAACCTGCTAGGACTCCTTCACCAAGTGTCAGGTTAATCCCTTTGATCCACTTGGACTTTTCGTCTCATGCCAAGTGTCCGGTCCTCCATGACCCACTTGGATTTCCACTAGATGTCTGGTCACCCTTGACCCATCTGGATTTCCTCGTGTCAAATATCCATTCAACCCTTTGGCCTACTTGGACTTCCAAACACCAGGCGTCCGGTCAACCTTGACCCACCTAGATTTCCACGTGTCTGGCTTCACTCACCAAGTCTTTCCATTTGCCTAGCTTCACTCACTAGGACTTCTCATATGCCTGGCTTTACTCACTAGGACTTTCACCTAGCTTCACTCACTAGGATTTTCACATGGCTTCACTCACCAAGATTTTTTACTGCCCAGCTTCACTCACGGAAACTTTCACCTGCCGAGCTTCACTCACCAAGACTTTCTCATTGCCCGACTTCACTCATCGGGACTTTCCCAGTCAAGTATTTGGTCATCCTTGTCCTACTTGACTCTTCTTCACACCAAACTAGTCACACCTGCACTAGCAATATCCCCAATCAGATAATTGCGCCTGTAATTTTCACGTATTGTCAAACATCAAATCCAAACATCTAGACTCAAGCTTGAGCCAACTCAAGCCTAATCAACCTGGTCAACCTTAACCCAAGGGATATTGCACCAACAATGATCACCCTTGACGCCAGTCATCCATCTCACACGTGATGGTGAGACCGAGTGGGTTGGGCTATGACAACTGTACACTCTGTCATCACTATTCCTGAGTGACCGAGTGGACAGGATGCATTGCAACCCATGAGCGGACCAGCGAGGCCCTGACAGAGCAAACTGCACACACCCTGCCTGATGTACCACTAATCCATGAATGGTTGTGTGTGCAGATCATGTAACTGGCGATGTGCTCAACAACAATGGAGCTGAAAATCACTCAGCATGCAGTCATGCAAGATGGTGCATGACACTACAACATGTAAATCCCGACACTTCCATAATATATACCAAAAAGGTCAAGAAATCCAACAAGGATCTAAGTATCATGAAACTAGGTACACATGTCAGGTATGTCTAGCAACTAGTTCTGTACACAGTAAGACAATGTATGTCACTACTTATATGATCATTAGTACACATGGCAAGAACAAAAGAATATAAGTCTAAAGACATAACAGATAATAACAAACACAGGCATGCTATAGGTATCAAGTAGTGACATACCAATGGTAGCTAAACACAACCATTACTACTAGCTATAAATTACTACGCATATCATAATGACAATATCAAAAGAGATAAGTCAAAGGTACCCGCCTCAAATCAAAGATCGTATCAAACCAATCCCATGTCGAGACGCCCGCCTCGAATCAAAGTCCTGCGATCACATAATATATTTAGCTAATATATATGTAGCAAATAGCTAAATAAAATCTCCAACCTAATTAGGGAAAACCCTAATCAAATTAATTAACCTAATTCATTAATCCAATTAGGTTTAACTCAATCCACAATTCCTTCACTTCAATGCTACTCAAATCAACACATCATTTACTCCATGTCTTAAATCAACTAGGCATCAAGAACTAATTAATCTCTTTCATAATCCATCACAACATTAGAATAGATATCCATAACTCTTCCAATATCAAATTGCATTAGATCAATGCATAACCCATCAACCAAACTTACCCAAATCCAAAGACTTTGATGTTGACTCAGCCGGAGGAGCTTGCTACCGGGGATTCATGGCCGGACTCAATAGTGCAGTCGTGGATCTGCACACAAATCCTAAAACACAAACAAAACCTCCATGTCTGAATTCCAACTTCCAATCGGAAGAAGCATAAGTCAAATAACCTTAGTTTAAGAGATTTGTTACCCCTTTTTCCTCTCTGGTGGTTCCCTGCGGCTGGAGTAGCACTGATTAGGGCTCGCCGCTGTTGGATCTAACCTCTCATAATGGCTGAAGGAGCTATGGCTTTACAATACATCAGGGAAGATAGAAAAGGAGATCAAATGGTCGGTAATAGATCTATGCCGGCAAGAAAAAGGCACCGCAAATCTGATGAAGAGGAGGTGATGAGCCTCCCTGATGGAATCATCGTTGCTCTGCTCGGATCCGCAAGCGAGGTGAAGAGTTTGCCCTCACCCCCTTCACCAACTCCACCCTCTCGGCGACAGGTCGAAGCTAGGGCATAGAAGTGGTTGCGGTGGAGGTAGTCGACGCCTAGAAGCATGTCTTGCGGTAGGGCCACGGTGGTTGGCGACCAGCGTCGGACCACGATGGTCGGCAATGATCGGTTGGGGCAATACAGCATAATCAGATGAGAGGGAGAGACTCAGCGACAACATATCCCTCCTGGCCGATGGCGTTGATTGCTGGCAGCGCCGACGTCTCGTAAGTTGGAGCGGCACGACGATTGACACCTGACATTGGGCTGTGATAGTCGGCAGCAAGATGAGAGAAAGGATTAGAGAAGGAGAAGATAAGGAAGAGGGAAAACGAAATGATCAGGGAAGAGGAGAAGGAGATCGACGTGAAGAGAGAGGTCGGGTAGAATAAAGAAGGAATAGGAAACCTAGGTTAATTAATCATAACCTTAATGAAATTAATCAACTCCCAATTAAGGGATATCCAAATAGGCTTTTTTACAGGCCAATAATCGATCCCCTTAAAATACACTATACGAGTTCCGAAAAAATTTTCAGAAAATTTCTAAAAATTCTGATAATGTTAATCGCCCATTAAACTTTATTATTTTATTTGATATTTTGCACTAACACTTTCCTCCGCATTACAAAATTTTAATCAAAATTTCCATTACCTTAACATAATTTACATTCCCTATTTTTTTAAAAAATTATTTTATTAAATTAAAATTAATTAAATAAAATAAAAATAAGACTTTATATTAATTTCCCTCCCTCACACTCTACCCAAATTTCACATTCCTGCTGTTAATTCCCTCCCCTCACCTTACCTTACACTCCCGCTATTTCCTACCGATTTTGCCAGAGGAAGTTCATCGCGTCTGTGTCGTCACTTCTATAGACACACTCGCCTTCATCCCATCGCCGATGAGCCTCCAACCTCTGCCTCCTTCTGGTGACACAACTAGGAGAACCACTGTCTTCTCCTAGGTACGCAACTAGCATACCCTCCGCCTCTTCAAGGTACACTATTTGACCTATAGTCACCGATTTCTTCCATCACTATTTTGATTTTTTTTTATTTTGTTGCTTATTGATTTTGGAAGCTTCTATAGAGGATTTGACCTATTTTTGATTCTTATCTACTGTTAGGGTTTTTATGCTTCAACCTCTCTTTGCCCTGTCTTTGATCCTTCAACCTCTCTTTGCAGGTAAAGGCTTTTGCTTTTAGAATTTGTTTAGGGTTTTTTTCTCGATTTTGTCAAAAGGATGAATCTCTTGATATAGGCAGTTCAAGGTGAAGGATGTTTGATTTAGAAGCAATGTCAAGACAAAATCACTAGCAATGCTCTTGATACTTTTTTATGGAATTTCAGAAGTGTACAAATATCCCTGTAGCACTCTTTATCAGCATTGTTTTGCAGTTATTTTTATCAGCTTTGATGTAGTTTTGGTTGCTAGAGCTTCAATTTTAGTTTTTTTTCCTTATTTTGTGATATAGTTTGAAAGAAAGATATGGTGTACAAGGTCTTAAGTTTCCATGTCATTGATGATACTTGAGTCCATCATTTAGATGTTCTTAATTATGTTATCTTCCAGTCCCCTTGAATCTTCACCAAATCAAACTAATTTTGTATAACTTTTAGATTGGTAAATATTACTATAGAAGATGGCGTGATGAACATCATAGTTAAGTTTCCATTAGTGTTTCTTTAGTTTTGTCATTATTTTTAGTATATAAAACACACTGTTGTTCTTTATCTATTTGTATCCACTTCTCCAAATTTCCTACTCTTTGATAATTCCACCAACTCTATTTATACTATTGTTCATAGTGATTTTCAGCTCAAGTAGGTCTTCGACCACTTCAACTGGATTGATTTTTTTTACATAGAAATCTTTTGTTACAGCTACTAGAGTTACTCATTTTGACTAATATAATTCATTTCTTGTGTTTTTTTAATGCATAAAATTGGTTCTCTTTTGTTATTGATACTTGAGTCAATTATTTAAATGTTTTTTATTGTAGAAAATTTGTTCCCTTTTGTTATTATGCTTGAACATTCTATGATAGCTTATTTTACACATCAAACTTCATTCATATTTCTATATTGTGATTTGTAGGTAACTTTCAAAAAATGACAAACAAAAGAACGTGAAAGCTAATCCAAAATAGCCAAAGATAGTCTAGGAGAGAAGAATCAAGTAATAGAGGAGTTGATCATGAAAATGAATCACAAGACACAACATCTCATTCACCATTAGAGATATAAAATGAGGAGGTTAATGAGCAAGGTGAAAAATGTTTTTGGATATGAAGAGTAAATTATTTTTTGAAACACTAAGTGAAAATTATATTTTTTAGATAAAAAAGAGGTCATGTCTTCATCCCAAGCTCAGAAAAAAAACATGGCAATACTATTATGAGAGATATTTATGCATTACATCCAGATCATATGCTGATAGTGAAATTCAAAAAAAGGGGACAACCTTACGGTGATCTACATCCTATGCTTGCAAATTTTATTGGGACTATTGCATGAAACAGAGTTGTGTTGCCACTGAGCTTTTTAGATTGGAGACAAATGCTGACAAATCGCTTGAATGATGCATGGAAACTTGTTACTGTAAGTTTACAAGTGTTTAATTTCAATTCAAAATTTAAAGCATGTACATATTTCATTTTATATTTATAGGTATGTTTCTGTATCTCCAATTGCCATAGAAAAGTTATAATGCAAATGATGGAGGTTGCATGGAGATAGTAGAGGACTGAAGTAAAAGCTACATCTTATGATTCAAATACTTCACTAGAAGAGCTTGTTGAAATACAACTCATTCCTCATGGGTTGACACCTCAAATTTGAGAAGTTTTATATAACTATTGGAAGTCTACTGAGATACAACTAGCATTAATAGTTTTTTATATATGTTTATAGATGTTATAATTTTATTATAAATTTTTGTGCCATAGAACATCAAAAATCAATAAAGAAAATGCAAATAAAAAGAAAGAGACTCATGCACAGGGATGCACTAGTATTCCGTCATTGGAATATAAATTTGTAAGAATCAAAATTCAGATGTCGGGTACACCAATGGTACTCCTGCGCTGTAAGCGGGGTAGGCGTGGATACTGTCGGTGTGGCCAAGGTAGGTATCTCTAAAGGAGCTATCGGGTTTGAGGCCGATGCTCGCCCCATCTGATGCATCACACTGGCGGGCTCATAACGATGGGCATCTCGGCGTATCGAGAGATCCTGGTCCTCCTCACGTGGTCGTCCGCCTGCGTCTCGCAGTAATCTGGTAGTCGTCTCATATCATTAAATTAAATTACGAGATATTACTACCAATATAACAAACATAAAATAACAACATACCTAATTCATGCGGAGATGTTCGTATTTGTCAGGTCCCATTTGACCTCGAAAATTCGAGCGTACATATCGCGAAATCAATAAATCAAACGAAAATCGAAACATAACCATATCGAAAATCCGATAATGCCGGTTTGACTCACAAACGCTAATCCAAATATCGAATACCAACAATGGTATCCGATAAATCTCGAACACCAAAACATATAGCATTGATACCAATAAATTGGTATCGGATAAATCCGAAAATCCAAAATACAAGATCGTAAACGTGCTCTGATACCACTAAATTGTCACGCCCCAGAGGAGTCCCTGCCCGAGAAAATTTCGGCAGCATCTCCCCTGTACGGTGGACAATCAAAAATTTCTACAAGCACTATATACTCAGCCACATGCGGCTGGAATCATAACAATAAATAAAATCAATCACCACGCAGTTTATATATATATATTCAGCCTCTGGCTGACACAACCACGCAGTAATAATACTCTGACTCGAAATCCACCCTACTCCACTACACTCGTAAAGCTCAAATCCGACAAACTTACCTCTTCTGCCGTCCAGGCAGGCATGTAGTAGAATAAAACCAAATCCAATCCATCGATATAATAAAATCTATACAATATCCATAACAGAAAAATCCAAAACATATCAGGTTCCAAAACAGTCTAGAACAGAAAAGAAACCAAAGAAAACCAAACATCCTCGAGGTCTGCAGGGATAGCACTACGTGCAGTGAGGACTAGCGATGAACTCCCTGACAGTCAACACGAAAATATCAACAATGGGCGGGGTGGGTCAACACTCGTGGTACAATTGATATGCAAAGTAAAGAAATAACACCTAACACTAATCATAAATGCGGTCTCCGATATAAGAAAGATATAAATATGCATCTGAGTAAATAGGAGAATCTTGTACTAACCAAGTCCCGAGTATAAGGTCAAACAGTCCGAGTGGTATAGGAATCACATGCATGTCAAACATAGGTATCCAACAATATGCAACATATAAATCGGCAACCACAAACACAAAATAAATGCATCATGCATGATGCCAATGACGTCCCGGTCACCCACGGCGATCGATCATCTCATACAAAAGTGAGGCCGAGTGGGTAGGGTGTGACAACACGTGCACTCTGTCGTCACTACTCACGATGAGTGACCAGGTGGGCGGGATCTCGAGTACACCTATCCTCCTACCCCAAATCATAGATGGGGGCCGATGCTCTCAACTCCGGTACTCAAGGCGGGAGGAATCCTGTGAGATAACACGTTGTGTCACACTACCCATGAGCGGACCAACGGTGCCTAACGAGTCCTAACGCAACACACTCGGCTGAATCGACCTAACCCATGAGTGGTGGTGTGTGCAGATCCATGTAATGGCGATGTGCTCGGCAATAATGGAGCTATCGACCAACATGCAATCATGCAAATGATGCATGGCAATAACCATATAAACATCTGACCTAATCCATATATATAGAAATGTGCACCCTAGGTCAAAGAATCATATCAAATCAAGGTACACAGAAGGTATAAAAACCTAGGTCCTGAACATGGTCAAGCATGGCATATCACTACCCCTATAAGCATGTATAAATAGGTAAAAATATACCTGAGATACAAAACCAATCAATCAATCAAGCATGTAAGATTTGGGTAGTGATTAACCGAAAACAGATAAGAAAACACAATTAATGCAACATGTTAATTTAATTACTAAGCATATCAAATGACATAAGTCAAAAGTACCCGCCTCCAATAGGAATGTCCATATCCGACATCGAGATACTCGTCTCGCGTCAAAATCCTGTATCCAATAAATACATTTTTATTTAGCAAAAATTCGAATGAATTGCTAAATAAATCCTTAAAACCATTTAGGGTAAAACCCTAAATAATAATCATCAACTTATTTAAATAAAGTCTAACGATAAATTAGGGTTAGTTACCTAATCCCCAATCCACCATTAGATCAATTCCAAACTACCTAATCCTATCAATCAATCATCAACAACTTGATCAAAGTAAAACCCTAAACCTAACCTCAGTTCACAATCCACAACAAGGTTACAATTCTCTACTCTTTACCTCAATTCACAGCCGTGTTTTGTGTTGAAACTCAAGATTGTTGTTAGAACACTTCACGGCAGAGCCTTCCTTTCCCTCACAGCCGTGACCACTCTTCCATTGAAACCCTACACTTGCTGGATCAGATCAGAAGGAGAAAATCAAGTGTGCAACCAAACATTTCCAGTGCAACCAACTCACCTTGTTGGCTAGGATCTAGGGCACGACACAGAGAAGGCACCGACGGTCGGCTGGCGTCGGCAGTGGCCCTCTGCTCAGTATCTCCACTGTTAGGGCAACAAGGAGTCGGCTGTGGCTCTAGTCGCCGGCGGCAGAGGAGTAGAAGGAAGGAGATCTCGGTTATGAGGCTCGGCTGTGGCCGGCGGCACGGTTCGCTGTGAGGAGAGCTCGGCTATGATGTGAGGAGTTCGGAGAGGGCGTCGGCACCTAGGGCTCGGCGTCGGGTCGGAGTGGCGGCGACGCGGCTAGGGATCGGCTCCGGGTCGGAGTGGCGGCAGAGGAGAGAAAGAAGTGGCGTCGCTGGAGTCGGGCAGAGGCTAGGACACCGGCGATTTGGGGACAGCAGAGCGGAGAAGAAGATGAAGAGGGCTCCGGGTGTGCGGCTCGGGAGGAGGAGAAGGAGAGAAGAAGGGTGGAGGAGAACCGCCACGGCCGGCGGTTAGGGCTCGGAGAGGACGCGACGGCGTCTGGGAGAAATGGGCTCGGGCGCTCGGTTTCGGCGAGAAGAGAAATAAGAAATAAAAAGGAAAAAGGATACATATATAAATATAATCTTTTCCTCGCTTAAATCGGGTAGCCTAAACAGGCTTTTCCGGACCCCGTTCTTGTTCCCGTTAACTCGTCCTTACGAGCTCCGAAAAATTCCCGAAAAATTCCCAAAAATTCCGGAAAAATCCCTTATTAATATTCGCCTATTTCCGATATTTTACAAAAACTCTACCACCACGTAGGTTGAGTTTGCAAGTGCCGACTCCTTTGACTTCAACTCTTGCATTATTTCCCACATAGATCCACTTGTTGCCAGCTGGTACCCGACGGTACTCAACAAATGTAACTCGTTCCCGAGCTACATGGTTGGTTGCTCCCGAATCTATAATCCACAAAGGATAAGAATCAGCTAACAACACTGAACTAGCAACAAAATACTCTTGAAAAGAAGACACACTTGGATTTACCTTTTTCTGCTCAGTGCACTCCCGAGCAAAGTGACCCTTTTTGCCACAGTTAAAACAAGTCAACTTGTTTTTAGGTTTCTTTCCAGTCTTCTTGACTATCTTCTTGATTGGGCCTTGTCCCACAACAGCAGCTTCCCTCTTCTTTCCTTTTCCTTTCTTGAACCATTTCTTTTTCTTGGATCCATATGATCCAGCAGAACTTACAACCACATAGGTTTGTCCAGAAATCCTTGCGGATTCAACTCTCTCCGCCTCCAATTCTACATGGCGTGAGACATCAGTGAAAGTCTTGATACTCTCACTGTGAGTTAAGGTCCGCTTCATGGTCTCCCAAGAATCTGGAAGTGAACGAATAATTGCTTGAACTGTTGTTCATCACCAACTCATGACCAGCAGTTTTAAGCTCCGAATCATGTTCGACATCTCCTTGAGGTGTTGAACCATTGACATATTCGGACGCTTTTGTAGCTATCAAATTTAATTGTCACCTGTCAAGCTTGCTCAGACTTACTCCACTGTATTTTTCTTTAAGGGCAACCCAGACTTCATGAGCTAGAAGATATGACTCATATTCAAAAGCTAGGTCGTCTACCATTGAACTAATCAATATACCCTTTGCAGTGGAGTCCTTTTCTTCCATGCCTTATAGGCATTAAGATCTCGTCTGTGTTGTGCAGTGGGACCATCTACAGGTACTTCCATAACCTGATTTACAACCTCTAGAACTTCTTGTTCCTCAAGTACATATTGTATCCTGAGGTGTCAGATCTTATAGTTATCCCCATTAAGTTTTTCACCTTTGTTGAGTTCAGCTATTATGTTTTTGGTTGCCATAATCTATCATAAATAAACACATTATTTAGTATTCAGTGTAAATCATATGTATGCAATTTATGATTGACTTAATATTACTTTGAATTCGTTTACAAAATCAAGTGACAACTATGTTTTCACTCATCATCCGTATGACCAATCAAATTAATATTAATCAATTCTATTACATACATCCCAACAAATGAACTAATCATTTATCATATCATGAATTCTTTAATTAAATGAACCAATCATTTAATTTATCATGTTTTTTTTAAAAAAAAAATTAAATGAAATAATCATTTAATACATCATGAACTAATCATGCATCATGTCAAGCAAACAGCATAAATAAATGAACATATCATTAATATAAAATTATGCTGCAAATTGTTAACATATAACCTACTGACATGAATGAGATGGACTAACTATTGTTCATACAAAATGACAATAAAAATAACAGAACTCTAATAAACTAGATAGGAAACTACCACTCCCACTAGGACAGACACTAGTATAGTGGCCAAAATAATCCCTCTCAGCCTGGACTCATTTGGGGTAATCACAGGCAGGATAGCTTCAAGGTTCTCTTTTGGATCCACAATTGGATCCTCTATTGGTTCCTCCTCGATCATTTCTGGGTCCTCTTCGAACTCTTCCGGATCCTCTTCAGTCATATGATGAAGCAGCTCCTCACATAATACAGAATATGTGACGCGTCCTTGATGACGCCCCCAAATATAGTCTGCTATCATCCTAGGATTTTCTGGCAATGATTGCATCAAAGCCCAAATCCTATAACTGTCCAGGACTGGAAACTCTTCTCGCTCAAGTTTCCAAAACAGATCATCAAGTCGTCCAATGTGTCCGTCGACTCCATAAGCAGAGTTATACTCTATCTCCTGAATCTCCTCCCTGAGCTGATTTCGTCGCACTTCGCGATGAGTCAATGTGGTAATTGTCCGTGCCATCTGAAAAATTGAAAATAAATAAGTCAGTACAAAACCGACTAACCAGTACAAAACCGGCTTATTTCAATTTATACAGGCATAGTACCAACATAATAAATCAAGAAAAACAAATCTTCTCGATTTTCAGGAGTTCAAGTTGACAATTAGAACCAATCTAATTGGTCAGACCCATTAGATCGGTTGATCAGGGATCCAGATCCTAAGCTTGGTCGATTGTCCTTAATTAGAACTAATCTAATTGGACAGGGATTTTGTGCCTATGTTCTGTTACTTTTTCTCTAAGTCCATTTCAACCAATTTCAGACTTATTAATCAAACTCAGGTCCGTTTGATCAAACCAATGTCCATTGGTTTAAGTCCGACCAATTAGAACAAATCTAATTGTTTTGATCAAATCTGACCTAATAGAACAAATCTGGTCATTTGATCATATTTGGTCCAAGTCCAATTAATTAACCAAATTGATTTTGGGTTTGGATCAAATTGGTTCGGTTAAACCAACTAATGATTTAAACCTGAACCGGATCTAAGTGGACCAAAATTACTCTAGACCATTTATTATAAATGAGAATTAATTGAAACTAATATTCAATTAATTATTGCATGCACCCAAATTAAACATACTGTTACGGTAGACATCATTAACATGTACAGACGATGCAAAATTTTTTTTAAACACATTTCTGCATAAAAAAAAATCGAAACAAAAAAATTTCGTTTTTTTTTTAACTGCATGCGACATTTTCACTCACGTTTTTTTTTTATTTGATTTATTTAAATCAAACTTTTCCTCACGTTACTGTGCTTCGTTATTTCTTCACATCGCCGTTTTCTCCGCCGCATTGCTGCCCATGTTCTCATGTTGCACACGCTGTACATGCCACGCAACCGCGACGGACACGGTCGCCAGCAGGCCACTGATGCATCGTCGATCGGCAAAAATCCCTTCAACGGCTCTAGTGAAAATCACGAAATCGTCGCGATTTTCAATCCTGGGCAACAGCGCTAATATTGGCAAAAACAACTCGATCATCGAACTGCAACCCAGTCACAAGTCTATCTGTGACCTTATTGTCGGCAACCATTGGAGACAAACTCCGTTCCACATCCCTTCTTTCGAGATGGTGATTCTTACCAGCGACCCTGTAAAATACCAAAAATAGGCGAATATTAATAAGGGAATTTTTTGGAATTTTTGGAAATTTTCCGGGAATTTTTCGGAGCTCGTACGGACGAGTTAACGGGAATAAAAACGGGGTCCGGAAATGCCTGTTTAGGCTACCCTGTTTTAGTGAGGAAAAGTTGATTTTTATTTTTATTTTTATATTTTCTTTCTCATTTTATTTCCTCCGTTTCTTTTTCTTCTCCTCTTCTGTCACCGTGCCCTAAACTCCCCACCCCCGCGCGCCTTCTCTTCCCCGCACGCGTGCCCTAACCGGCGCCGCAAACCGCCGTTGCTTCCCTCTCCTCTGCCCGACGCCGACGACACCAGGGAACAGAGAGCCGGCGACTATCTTCTCTCTCCTAGCCACTGTGAGATCTGAGCACCCTCCCCACTGCCGCCAGTGATGCCAAGCATCCCTGCACAGTGCCGTCGACCTCCCTTCTGCCCTAGCCGACCACCACAGTGCTTGCCGACGCTGCCGTCTCTCGACCCAACGCCGACCACCGTCTGTAGCTATGCACCGTCGACCCCACTGTAGGCCACTTATTCCTGGGTTTTTCCTTCGGGATGGTGCCTTAGTCATCACCACCTGTATTGTCGGTGAGTGATTGTATTGAGCAGATTTTCTTCCTCACTGGGACTAGTTTCTCTTGTGTGTTCTTGTCAGGATGAGCTCTAACAGCGGCTTCACGGTCATGTACTCATCATCCATTTACCTTTGTTTTGGTTGTGAGCTTGATCTTGCATCTACTGCCCAATTGATTTTCAGATTTACAAGGAGCAGTTCCATCATATCACTGATGAGGTAAATGCATCAAATCATTTCCCCTTTGTTGGCTTGGTTTCGTTGCAAGGTTGCCCTCTTATGATTTTTATGTTAGATTATTCTGTTTGGATTAGGAATTCAATTGGGCATATGGAATGTGAAGATTTTGGATCAGTATCGGGGATATTAATTCAAGGTAAGTTATGTGTGGAGTTTTGGTTGTATTTCTATGAGTATTTGGAGGATATGCAATTGTATCGGATTATGTTGGAAATATTGTAACCTGCAGTTGCTAGATTAATTGTGGATTTAGGTAAGTTATGATGGATTCATGTTTAACTTAACCTAATGTGATTATGGAAGGTTTAATCTATTGTAGTTGTGATGAATTAAGTACAGTTGATTTATGTTGGATTAGATTTAGTCCTTGGATTTATTAGAGATGATCATATTGCTAAGCGTAAGTTGATCAGCGAAAGGAAATGATTGTGTTGATTGAGGATTATTGATTAAGAAGATTAATTCAAGTTAATCATTAATTAGGATTAATTAATGATAGATCGATTAGGATTTTTCCTAATTAAGTTGGGTTGGATTTAGCTAGTTGTTGTTTATAAAATTAGCTAAATTGTATATCACGTTATCTGCAGGACTGTGATTCGGGACGGGCGTCTCGACATTTGGATTGGTTTGATTCGATCTACATTGGAGGCGGGTACCTCTTGACTTATCTTTTATGATATCGTCATTTGGATATGCATAGTACTTTATAGCTGCAAGCAATGAACATGTTTGTCTTTGGTATGTCACTATTTGATATCCATAGCATGTTAGGTTTAACTCTTGTTATGTATCCGTGCTGATATCTCGTGATTTGTTACCATGAGTATCCTATATGCCATGAGTACTTTATTACCATGAGTATCTTAGGTTCTAGAGTGACATACCATGTTTTACTGAGGTTAGGACTAGGTTCTGGATTTTTGTTTCTGGCATGTGTATCTAAATTATCTGATACTTAGGTTTTTATGCCATACCTGGCTTGTGTACCTCTATTTGTATATCATATATGATTCGTGTACCTAGACTTTGATTCTTTGATCTGTGCATATTGTTGGTACATATGCTATGGAAAGGGGGATATGTTTAGGATCTAGGTTGTTATATCATAAAGGACCTGTATACCCTAGATCTGTGGATTTGACCTACTGATACTGTGGTACCCATATTATGTATATATGGATTTTTTCTATACTGATCAGGATATTTCATACTAATTATGTTCAGGACATAGATTTTTGATATTCTATCTGACCTGTGTACTCTAGATCTTGGTATGTGACCATCGATTTTACAGTACTCATTATATATATATGGATATGGATATGTTGATCAGTTTTTGCTATGCTTAGTGTCATGCATCATGATTGCATGTTGTGCGATTGTCGGCTCCACTATGGTGGAGCACATCGCTACATGCATACACCACCACTCATGGATTAGTGGTATATCGTGTGTGTGTGGCGGTTACTGCTTGGCTCCGTTGGTCGTGACTCGGCGTGGTAGCCGTGACAGTTCCGCCTGTTTCGCTGGCATTTAGTGTAGCGTAGTAGCCGTGACGGTGGACTCTGTTGCTCCGTTGGTCGGTGACTCGGCATGGTAACCGTGAGATACCTCCCGTCGTACTGGGAGATGAGAGCATTGAGCTCCCCATTTATGATTTGGGGTCACGGGGCGGAGTACTCGAGAAGATCCGCCACTCGGTCACTCATCGGGAGCGGTGAGGACGAGTGCAGTTGTCCTGACCCTACCCACTCGGTCTCGCCTTTTGTGTGTGAGAGGACTGACTGGCGTCAGGGGTGACCATGACGCATCATTAGCATCATATGCATTGATGTATTTATATTCTTATGATTGTGTTTGCTGCATTTGGTTGCTGCATTTTGGTTGGATGCAAACTTTTGACCTGCATACAGGATTATTGACACTTTCGGTTTGACGACCCTTTTGTCTGGATAGGAGTTCCTGGTGAGTACAGCTTCCTCAGTTACCTTTCAGTTTTGCATATTCCCTATATATGATTAGGAAGTTGTATTCCATGTTTGTTGCTGTTAGATATATCTTACTACTCATGCCCATTGGTATTCGCTGAGTTGTTGAACTCACCCCCGTTGATACTATTTTTTTTCAGGTACCAGGTTGGTTTTGGTGTCGCTTGGAATATCCTGTCTGCTGGTCCCCACGTCACATCAGAAGACTTATCGGTTTCACTTATCTTTTGTTGTTTATGTATCAGTTTGTTTATCTCTGTACTCCGGTTTTTTTTTTGGAGTGTTGATGTTGTTATGTAGTATTTTGTATTGGTTGTTGGTTGTGTAAGCCTAGCCGGCTAGCAGTTTCGTGTTTGGTTTGTATATGGTTTTTGTCGTTTTCCGTTGTGTTTTGATTTTGGTACAGCCGAGTGGGCTGCTTTACTTATAACTGCGTGGTTGTGTTATTATTGTATCAGCCGAGTAGGCTGTATCATATAACTGCGTGGTTGTGTGTATATTCCAGCCGCCTGTGGCTGATGTATTTTGTGTATGTAGAAAGTTTCAGATTGTCCGCCGTACAGGGGAGGTGCTGCCGAAATTTCTTCGGACAGGGACTCCTCCGGGGCGTGACAGACCCCGTCGCCGGTGAGCAACGTTGTATGCTACGACACATTAGTCGTGGAAAATAGCGACGACATAGAGAAAAAACATCCGAACGACGATTTCAAAATTCGTCTATAAACATTTAGAAATAACTATGCGCTCTGATACCAATGTAGAAAATATGTTCTAAATGCATGATAGACGAATTAATTAAATGCGGTAAAAACTTACAGCTATCTCCCGCAGATCCGCAATCGGCAATGATGAAGCTTTCTATCGGAAGAGCGATCACAGGATCGGAAAGCCCTCCGCAATTCCACAAACCAAATCCCGCCGCTTTGGATGTTATCCTCTTACTCTCGTCGCACGATCGCGATTTCACACACCCTGAGCCTTGGACGGACCCCCTTTATATAGGGAAATACACTAGGGGCATAATGGACTTTTCCATTATGTGTAGTGGGGAACATGGGCCACGTTCCCCACTATCCCCATTTCCAACACATAAGGCAGATGGGTAGGGCCTTCCTCCCGAGCTCCTCTTTCCCTTTGATGTGATGTTGTCGATGCTACGGGATTGGGTGACAGAGTACCACCAATAGCAACTTATTGTTGTTGCTGCAATATATTTTGTGCTCGAGCATTAATCAGCATTTCCAACTCCTCTTGAGTCAATGCGATGGTGGTGAGTCGTCCAACCTCTTCCATATCTAAGCTTCATATTCAAGCAAAGAAATTCCCACAGATTGCGCCAAATATGATCTTATCTAAAAACTGAAGAGATGGTGTGCTGGTAGCAGTGACTTGGTTGTTGACTGGAAGAAAACTTTTTACTCCAAGGAGAAGCTTCCCTTTGATCCTGCACACACTAAGATGAGCCAACAAAATGTTAGCACCCAGAAACCAAGGGGAGTCTCTGGCAAAGGACCTCCGACGCTCAAGTTAGTACATGTTTCGATCGAGAAAAATGAAGAACAGTAGAGAAAGTGCGCGCAAGAGTAAGCTTGAGATCACTACAACAAAGCTGCACAGAGACAATGGTGAAAAACCATTGTTAAAGTTCCTAAAATTCCGTTATTAATCAACGCATTGAGAAAGATTGAACCCTCAAAAGACAATGGTTTTAAACCGTTTTCGTTTTAAGGAAAAGATAACAATTTTTAACCGTTGTCATTTTAAGGAAAAGACAACCATTTTTAACTGTTGTTTTTTAGGGCTTTATGTTTTTCAACACGTCAATTTACAATGGATTTTTTGGACCTTTTACAATGATTTTTCACCTTTGCATTTCAAGTGAAAAGACAACGGCTTATAATTATTGTCTTTGAACGTCCTATCTTTCTCAACGCGCCGATTTACAACGATTTTTTACAATGGTTTTTCACTGTTGTGTTTTAAGTGATAAGACAGCGGTTTATAATTGTTATCTTTGAATGACCTATCTTTCTCAACACCTCGATTTACCATGAATTTTTTTTGAGATTTTATAAAATGATTTTTAATCGTTGTCGTTCGTATTGAAATATTATCATTTTAACCATTTAACCGTGTTGTTTCTTAACACACATTATAGGACAATAAATTGTTATTTACAAATATATATATAATAAACCATTATCTACAAACATATATATATCATCCCATTTTAAATGATCACTTCTTACAAGCATATATGCAAACTCAAAATATATATACACAATACTTCTTACAAACATCATTCTCAATTGTTTTTATACCATCTTTGATGTTTCTTGGAGTTATCTGATGATTATATGGTTTAACATCATTCTCAATTGTTCTATCCTTCTAGCAGTCTTGCGATTATACCAGATAATAGGTGATAAGACAACTAAACAAGTTTTCACACAAAAAAGATTAAATTAACTATAAACTACTTGATGATTCAACTCTAGCTTTCTTTGCACACATATAACTCACAAAATAAAATAAATTATATACTAATTATTTGATAAAAACTGAGAAAGTATAAATAGATAAAACAATAAAAGCCACCTATCCCTGAAAATCCATTTGTACCATGAGACGGAAAGTTTCTTGCAAGCCTTGTACTCTAGCACTTTTTGACACCAACACACCTTTAATGGCTGCTTAATATTACAAGATTAGAGGATAATTGAATTTAATAATAATAAAACTATCGAAGACTTAACCTAATGAAGGTATTTTGTGCACTCCTAGTTTCAACTGAGGTGATGGTGGGATGTGAAAACAAGGATGCAAGTAGTTGACAAATAACATGAACATAATAAATCTTTTTGTTTCTCAAAGTATTCTGTTCCACAAATCATATTTAATAAGGATCACTATGCAATACATTACAGAATGGTGAAGAACCTCTAGTGCAGAGGGTCTTTTTGTGGAGTCCCACGAACAAAGTGACTGCCAAATAAGTGAAGATATTAGAATGCAACAAGACAGTCAAAATAGTGAGAGTAGAATTATTCATTTTGTGACTTACTGGGATAAGATCAACTACATCCTTGCTGGCTATTGGAATCAGCACGAAAAGAGGGATACCAGCAAACTAAGGCCGTCAAAATAAGACATTATCAAAAATTTATTCATGTTTTCATAGGATATTAACAATGTTCCTCAATTTGAATCAAAACACAAAGAGAAGAAAAATATAAAACAATTGTTTTCCATATCTGAACACCAAACCTAAGATCATCAAAGAAGCAACAAGACAACAATCATGCTGCCGCCAAAGATAGGTTATGTTTGTATCTCAAGTTTGCAATTCCCATGTGCAAACCAATTGATAAATGGTAAAAATTCTCAAAAGAATGAGAACTCAGTGATCCTAATAAATCAGTTGTATAGAAAAGGCATTTGGACTAGGGAAAAATAAATTTACAGAGCAACATACACACTTACGGGAACTGATATTTCATTACTTCTGCAAGTTGTAATCCTTCTAACTAAGAGTAGCTATTTGGAGATCCAATAACATTGCATATTTTAAATAACTCATCTGCCTCACTAAAAATTGTAGTCCAAATAAATTAGCTGGTAGAGGGGTTGAGACATCAAACAATGAAATTAACTTATAACTACTTAACCTCTACTGAATGTTCAAATTAACCTAAAGCGTTAGTCATTTAGCAAAAAAACAATGTGCAAATAGCTGGTCAACAAAGGGTCTACAATATCCCTTTATAGTAATAGGGTAATAGAAATTATAAGTTTTATAGTTAACAAAGAACATGCACCAATTTGATGAGTACCTCAATCTAGGAAAAAGGGGACGAAGAGTGAAAAGTTCAGCCATGATAACTCCCATTGCCCACATATCTGACATTGAATAATATAATAATATCATATAAAAACAAAGCTGATTATATAAATATATTGGATCAGTTCACTAACCAACTATAGAACTGTAAATAGAAGATTGATGCAAAACTTCCAGAGCTTGATATGACATCACCACAACCAAAGTACGTGAAAATAAAAAAAATATAAGATCACAAGTGCTTGTCACAAACATACTTACCAGCATGTTGAAGCATATTATGTGAATGGTGGCTTTGAATGAACTTCACGAGCAAGGCCAAAATCTGCTATCTTCACAAGGTCCATGGTTACCAATAAGTTCTCTACAAAGGTCATAATTTAGTTTAACAGAATGCAAACTTCACCGGAATAATTACAGGTGCATAAATCACATTTAACAGAATAAATGTTAATCCTAGATAACAATGTTATAAGAACAGATCTATTAAGAACACACAAATGAATCTTTATGGGGATATTTGTTCAAAAGCGGAACTAAAGAAGGTACGCCTACCTCTCATGTCAATAAGTTGCTTCCTCGAGTTGGATATGGCCTTTGCAAATCTAGCTCCACATAGAAGGTGCAGAGTTTGATGTCTCAAAACTGCAAATCCAGTCACAAGCAGGATTAGCACGGTAAGCAAGACATTAAAAAATTTCATTAATAGACACAACTGATAATTACATATTGGCCACGGGAAGCCTTGTTCTTGTCATTGAAATGAGGTGGGGCAGCTGCCATGCCTCCCAAACTTGAATTAAAAGGAAATGGAAGAAGACCCCTAAATCCTTCATCTATCCATTGAACTTCCTTAATGTACAAAGGCATAAAAAATGAAGAAGGATAACAATGTCATTCACTTCCGATGCAAAGCACAGTCTCAGTGCATAAAGGCAAGCATTCCATCAAATTAAAAATTCTAATCCAATCAAACAGTATACGTAATCAACCAAATTTTCAAAACAAAATTTGAGAATAAAGTGACAATTTGATCACCTTGAGCATCAATTATGTAGAATTATTTTTCATTTTTATTTCCTTTTATTCTAAACACTATCAAAGGTACATAAGAACGTTGAAAAAGTAATGATGATCCTTCAAAAAGAACTGGTAGAAATATTTCATCTTAAAACTTGATAATTAATTTACTACAAACAAGATAATTCTAGTATAAAATATAAAAAAAACTTACCATTTCCAATAATATCATGATGGCCCAAGTGTTTATATATTTCCAAAGACACAAAGTACCCATTAAATTTAGAGAACGTGCTGCTATGGGATGCACACAATATAAGGTCAAGAAAAATGGATCTTAATCCCTTAGCAATCTGTGTAGATAGATAAGGATAAATCAAACATAGTATAGTTACTTGCTTAAACAATGAACCATATTAAGAAAGTGAGAACATACCATAACAATCAATGAGTCTTCCACTGCATTCTTGTTGCGGAAAAGATCCACGAAACTATCAATGACAGCAGTTGCTACGATGCAGATAAGTAGATATATTGGATAGATAAATCTAGCAAAAGATCCAGGAAACTATCAATGACAGCAGTTGTTACGATGTCGATAAGTGGATATATTGGACAGAGAAATCTGTGACATAGCAAATTAGTCTAGCATAAGACCTAAATTAAGCTGTGCATTTATAATTTGCATACATATCTCGATGAAGATCTATATGCGATGTTAGACAAGACAGTAACTATCATATACAACTAAGGACTGAAATTATTTCTAAACATAGATAAACATGTGAGAAAAGAAAAACAAGTAGTTGAGATGAGATGATCTAGTTTAACTGAGAGAAAATTGGAATTGAGTATAAAATGGCTCAGGCAAAATCATTTTAAACTTGTATAAGACTAAAGGAATTCTTAAATGTTTAGCCTTATAGAGAATCAATTTTCTAATGAGATCAACAAAGCAATCAATCTTCATGAACAATACCTTTCTTCTTTGTGAGGTTGTAATGACATGAAAGCTAGCCAAATATACACGGGAGAGACCACAATCAACAGTTTAGGGCCATATTTCCTCCTCACAACAGGGACAAATGGCAAAAAAAAATTAATGCAATAACAAAATAGATATTGAAGTTATTAAATTCGTTCCTAAAGTAAAATGAGAATCCTTCAGTTCCATGTAAGTTACACTAACCACCTCCACAAAAATTATATTTTAGTAGATTAAATACTAAGGATGCCCATCTTCCATAGCAGTAAAAATCAACAAACAATGAAACAGCCTACCAAAAAAATTTTCTAAAAAATAAAAATCATGACCAATGTTAGAGATTGTTGAACTACTGATAATTTGAAAGAGAGGGGGGAGGACCAGTCAATAGTCAGTGCCCTTATGTCCTTATAAGAATAAACAAAGAGACTAATAGCCCTGATAAAAATACTCTTCTGAAGCCTCCCTTTGTCAATGAAAAGAAAGTAACGGGAAGAAAAACTAAAATAGAGAATGGCTAGCCTTTGATCACTCCAACAGTAGCTAAAGAAACAACCATTGGATGCTTCTGAAGAAGAAAAAGAGTTGATGAAAGAGTAACCGCATAAGAATGAGAGAAGCTAACATAGAGATAAGAAACAATGAAATTAAACAAATTAGTTGTCACCAAATAAGAATATAAATGACAACAATTATGGTTAAGCCAAGGTGAGCACTCAAGAATGAACAAAATATAGAAAAGAATCGAATAGTTACCAACTGACAACAGATAACAACATAGGAGAAGAACCTCACTTGTACTAGCAAAGAAACAACCACTGGTTAGGCATAGCATGGCAAGTGTATACCAAGAAACCCTCTTGGCATATTTTCTTGAAAGGGAATGTGTTAGTGATAGTTGAGATAAGACCAAAAAAGAGTCTCATAGAGTAAAAGACTCGAACCTGAAAATTTATTACAAAAAGTGAACAAAGTTTGTTAACGAAAGTTATGTCATCTTTTGAAATAAGCCATAGAACTACAAATTCTACCAATATACTATGCTGGCATTCACCTTCTCATCAATGTTGATTAAAGAAGTCGGCCCAGCTACCAATGCATGAAAAATGTTCTATATATATATGACCGCAAGGCAAACTCAGAGTTGCACAACAAAGAAACTGTATAATAGTACCATAACAAAATTTTCAATTAGAATATAATAACCTCAAGAGTTGGGGAATTAATACAAAAAAAAATAGTAGATGAAGCTTGAACAAATAATAAAATGAGAAAATATGTTCAAATGGTATGACCAGGTTCAAAAGTTATGAAAATATTTATAGTTAGAATTCAACTTAGAAGGGAAGGCGTAAGGAGTAGAGAGTGACCAAAGCAAGTGATAGCCTATATAATAAAGAATGATTTCAATGATCTAAATTAGTTTTACTAGTGATATTGCATTAGATAGAGATCAATGGAGGAATACGAAGAATCATGTAACAAATCACAAATAGTTTGGACAACCATGGTTAGATGATCCTCAACAATCATGAGACAACGTAGACAAACTTTACACCTTTTCACTTGAGTGATGCTAAGAAGCTAAAATTTAACATAGAAGTAGACTTGACCCTTGGCCTACCATCCATTCAAGAAGACAACTCTGAAGCACATACTCCAATAATCATATATTTGAATATTTAAAGCCCATTATCTTTTTCATCTTTGTCTATTGTATTTTTAGAATTTTTTTAGAACCTAATAATGAGAGTCTATTGTAATCATATCAACGATCCAATATCATTGACGCGGCAAATATACTGTTGGATCCCATGGTTATTTTGATGTGATCAACCAAGTTAGGTTAGGTCATGTTTGTTATTTTATTCCTGTGTCTAAGTGTGCAGGAGTTTAGGAGAGCAGGAAGTAGAGCGGAAGATGCAGCTAGCGAGAAGGACGACACGAGAAGGGAGTCGACGGGCTCGGTGCATCCGAAAGACAAAAGAGTTGCGGAAGAGTACACCGTTGGATAAGAAGAACATGCGCGGCGTTTGAGGGACGAGAAGCTGGGTCGAAAGCTTGCTCGAGGAGAAGGCCGGAAATTAGGTTCGGGTGAGCCCTATTTCGGTTGGGCACAATCACCCAAGTGATCGAAACTTCGGAAGCCTTCTTGAAGATGAAGAAAAGCTGAAAAAGTCATTGGAGGCGCCCTTAACAGTGTTGAGGGCGCCCTCAACATTGAAGGCGCCCTCAATATTGTTGAGGGCGCCCTCAACTGGGTCAACTCAATCGTTTACGCGCGGATAAAGTTTTATCCGCTCACCTCGGCTGGAGGCGCCCTCAACCTCGTTGGAGGCGCCCTCAAGGCTTGAGATAAGTTTTCCATGAGCTATATAAAGGCCTCTGGAGCTAGAAAATTATTCAATCAACTCTGTATCAACTTCCTAGCAACTGTTTGAGTTTCTAATGTGTAAAAGGTTTCTCTGCCTTCAGAGAATGAGACTTTTTTAGTGTCCTTTCCAACCGCCTTGGATTAACAACTATCTAGGTTGTAACCAAGTCAAAAGTCTGGTTCTTTTCTCTTATTATTTTATTTTTATTTTATTTTATTATTGTTGACATTCTTGAGTTGAAAGAGTGAGGAGGGTTTTGTTTTATTTGCAGGCAATTCACCCCTCCCCTCTTGCCGACCCAGCTGCACTAACAAGTAGTATCAAGCTAGACCACCTCAGAAGGACTAACCATCGTCTGAAGCAATAAATATCAAGACGATGGCCGGAACAAGTATTCATCCCCCAAAATTCGACGGAGACTTCGCTACGTGGAGACGACGAATGGAGGAATTTTTTAAAATGGATTTCGATATTCTTATAACTATGAAATATGATTTTACAGCTCCAAAAGACAAAGAATAATACCAATGGACGAAAAGAAGCAAGCCGATTTCGTGGCCAACGGAAAGGCAGAGTTCCATCTGCTCAACGTACTGTCATCCCAGGAGGTATGTCGGATTGGAAACTACGACTCCGCCAAAGACCTCTAGCAAAAATTCCTAGAGCTCCACGAAGGCACCTCAGAAGCGAAATTAGCAAGGCGCGATATCCTCTGGACTCAGCTGACAAATCTCCGGATGAACAACGACGAAAAGGTAGCGCAACTCCAAGCAAGAATAAAGGAGTTGATAACTCAACTAACCAATCTCGGAGAATCGGTAACGAACCAAGATTCTATCCGATATGCGCTCAACGCCTTCCCAATAACTCCAGAGTGAGCGTCCTTAGTAGATGCTTACTACATCTCTAAGGACTTTAAGGTAAATACTTTAGAAAATTTATTTTCTACTTTCGAACTTCACGAGTCTCGAATTGCAGGGCCGAAACAAATAGAGAAATCATATCTCAATGTTGCCCTACAAGCCAAGATGGACGATCCCGACTCCGAAGCGTCGATCGATGAAACTGAAGCGGTGCTATTGGTAAGAAAATTAAATAAGTTTATTAAAACTAATAAATTTAGATTGTAGTCGAGAAAGCATCAGCGCAACAGAAGGATGGTCCGATGCTACAACTGCAATGAGGAAGGGCACATCAAGGATGACTGCCCAAAACTAAAGAAAAAGGATAAGGAGAAGTCTCAAAGGCCGACGTCCTAGAAGCGCAAGAGTCTGAAGGCTATATGGGATGAATCGTCATCCTCGGAATTAGAAGTTGAAGCATTCTCAGGAGTAGCATTGATGGCCAACCATCAAATCTTTGAAGAAACCAGCTCGGAGATGAGCATAGATGAAGGGGGAGGATCATCAGAAGAAGAAAGTTGCGATGAAGGGGGAGTGTCAGAAACAGAGGTAAGTAAGGTACGTAATCTAACTCCCAAGCAGTCTTTTCAATTAATTAAAGTTCTCACTAAAGATTTAGTTAAATTATAAAAGTAAAACAATGAGTTAAAATTAAACTTAGCTAAAGCATGTCCTCTAGAAATGTATGATAATCTAAGATTAGAGAATGAAAAATTGAAAATTGAAATTAAAAAATTGAAAAATAATTCATGCTTAAATAAGTTTCCAAAATCAAAAATTAGAATTTATGGAAAATTGAATTGGTATATTAGAAAATATCAGGGACAACTTAGAAAAGTTCCCAAAAGTTATGTACCTCCTAAGTTCTTGATTAATCCAATAGGAAGGAACCTATATTGGGTTCAAAATCTTTTCTAGTTTAATTTTTAAAGTTAACGCTTTCAGCAAGAAAAAATAAACAGTTAATTTCTTTTGAGGCTTTGTCTAAGAAAGTGGTTGTTGCTCCAATAACCAAGAAAGCCCAGTGCTTCGCCACTCCCTGGAAGTCAATATATTGAAATAAAATGTTTAATTAACTTACTAATAAAGTATTGAAAGTAAGTAATGCTTTAAAATGTTTTTCTTAAAAAAATTAAATTGTCAAAACAAAAAACAAAAAAAATTGCCTAAGTTAGAATTTTTTCGTTTAATTGGAAAATTTTTCTTGCTTAAATTTTTTTCTAATTCTCAAAAATTTTTCTTAGAAATTATTTTAAAAATGATTTATTTTAAAAACTTGAACTTTTACTTAGAAATTTTTTTACTTGAAAATTATTACCCAGTTTTTTTTATGTGATCAAAGGAGGAGAGATAAGTACAAGTTTAGGAGGAGTTTTAGGGGAGTTAATATTTTTAAAATTTTTAATTTTAACTTAAGGTTGCAAATTCTTTTATTGCAATCTTTTTTCCTTAAAATGTTAGTTTAGTAATTTCTTTAAATTACTACTTGTCTGTTTTTATCCCTAACTTGAAATTGGGTTGATGCACATCAAAAGGGGGGAGATTGTTGGACCCTGTGGTTGTTTTGATGTGATCAACGAAGTTAGGTTAGGTCCTGTTTGTTATTTGATCCTTGTGTCTAAGTCTGCAGGAGAATAGGAGCGCAGGAAGTCGAGCGGAAGACGCAGCTAGCGAGAAGGATGGCACGAGAAGGGAGCCGACGGGATCGGTGCATCCGAAAGACGAAAGAGCTGTGGAAGAGTACACCGGTGGACGAGAAGAACATGCGCGGCATTCAAGGGACGACAAGCCGAGTCGGAAGCCTGCTCGAGAAGAAGGCCAGAAATTGGGTTCGGGTGAACCCTATTTCGGTTGGCCGCAATCACCAAGTGATCGGAACTTCGGTAGCCTTCGTGAAGATGAAGAAAAGCAGAAGAAGCCATTGGAGGCGCCCTCAACAGTGTTGAAGGCGCCCTTAACATTGAAGGCGCCCTCAATATTGTCGAGGGCGCCCTCAATTGGGTCAACTCGACCGTTTGCGCGCGGATGAAATTTTATCCGCTCATCTCGGCTAGAGGCGCCCTCAACCTCGTTGGAGGCACCCTCAAGGCTCGAGATAAGTTTTCTAGGAGTTATATAAAGGCCCTTGAAGCTAGGAAAATATTCAATTAACTGTGTATCAACTTCCTTGCAACTGTTTGAGCTTCTAGTGTGTAAAAGACTTCTGTGCCTTGAGAGAAGAAGACTTTCTTAATACGCTTTCCAACCGCCTTGGATTAACTTTATTCAAACTTTATTTATGTCAAACTTTATTTATCAATACACTGTTTAATCATATCAAATTTTATTCGCCAAATTCAATTACTTGAATTTGACTTTCTCAACCAGAAATAGAGAAATAGATACTTATATGACCCTCAATGATTCAGAGATACATCTAGTCGTGGGTTTACAATTCTTTTAGATTCAGGATGATACTCATCCTTTATTCAAGGATGGCCTTAATAGTCCCATCATATGATTACTCTTTAATTATAAGATGTCATAATTAACTCTGATTAATACCCAACGAATCATGGTAAGAGCGTCTAGCAATACCGTCCTATGATTCCCTAGGTATCATTGAATAGTGCCTACAAGAACCGGTCGATTATAGTTAGCGTACAGTCCGATCCCTTTATCTCATATATCTAAGTCGAATCTACAAGCATTGTTATCACTGAATAATCTTGATTTTTAGATTGACAATAAAATAAAATGATTATAGACTATGATAATCAAGCACTTAATTATTTTATTTACTACAATGTTACATGCGTGTTACAATATACGCCTTATACTTAAGGCATTCCAGTACTTCAATAACATACTATAAATCATCCAAACTCGATTTTCACTTTATTCAAATGTAGCTTAAACGACCTTAAATGGTGATTGATCTGGCCTCTGATTATCGTCACTAGCTAGGATTTCTAGGGTGTGACACTCTTAAATAAGAACAGATTCAACCAACAACATATTGACATTATCTTTCATTGTAGTTTTGGAATCGGTGTATGTGTCAGTGTACTTGTAAAATTCTTCTATTACTCTTGAAAAGTTTACTATTTTTTCAATTAAAAGTCGAGGTACTTGTGTTGGATTGAGGCATTCTTTGTTGTGATCCTTCCATGCATCCTCCACCATCTCCATAAGATTCTTGTAAGCCTCTTTTTCATCTGTGGCAAACTCTTTCATATAACATTCTACAGTTGAAGCTGCATGTTCTCTTTGTTGCTCAAGCTGCAAAATTCCAAAAGAAATTTTAAGAAAAAGAAAATATATTTTTGAATATCTACCAAATAAATTAATTGTTTGAAATAATCACCTCATGTGAAGTTACATCATCCATGAGTCTACAAATCATAGAGCTGGCTTTGATGATTTTGGGGAAGCTGGCAACCCACTCAAATACCTCCTTTGATGCCACCTGATCCATGCCTACATAAGAGGCACATATAAGAAAACGATATCCAGTGGTGTCTAGTGAGTTACTTAGATGTTCCTCTAGTGTGGGCACATATTTTTCAATGCCCCATTTGGCTTCTATGAAGTAAGACCTTGATAAAGCTTTTATCTACATAAAAGGAAACGATAAACTTAATTAGTTTATATTTGACAAGTTAAAAAGAGACATTAATCATTTTTACGATGTCCTTAAATATACCTCATCTTGAAGAAATGATATGCGGTATTTCTCATCACTTTCTAATTCATTTTCAAATTCCTTGAAAGTCCTTAGTAACTTGAGATAGAAATCCTTTAAGTATTCTGGTACTTCATCAATGGCTTGAGGTTCCCACCTGAAATGAGCACATAATTGACTAACTATATTGTCATGATATCTTAAAGCTTTATAAAGAATATCAAAATTAGTTTGAAATAAATTAGAAATAATAACTACATACTTATTTGATGTTATATTGTTACATGTTTGTTGTTGATATCTAATCTTTAGATAATGATCAAAATATTAGTTGACTTACAGGTATTTTAAAGTTGTTTTGACAAGTCAGAAGATGTGTTCATATCTCCTTTAATTGAGAAATAAAGTAGGTGCTAATGTGTTTTTTTAATCAGATTCATTGTTTTTTATTTTAAAGGAATATCAAAAATGCATTTTGCTATTTGTTATAATAACTTACAATATTTAGCTCATAAATTTTTTTCCTTTTCTTATGTTTTTAATTATTCTTTTATAATTAGATCAGTAATTTATCATTTTATAACTTTCAGTTTTTTGTTTATTTTGAGTTGAATTTATTTTAATTATGATGTTTTATCAGCTATGTAGACTACTCAACTAATTGCAATATTAAGAAAAACAAAAATTAGCAAAATAATGGATACAATAGGTACCTTTGAATTGCCTCAGTTAATAGTTGACTTTCTTGTAATGTGCTATAATTATCATATATGTCATCCATAAGTGACACCAATGAAATAACCTTGGTACAAATTAATCTTGCACGAGAATAGTGAGGCTCAAAGTGCACATTATGTATCCAATAATAACATTCCACAATTCGATCACGGGCAAAGTTTAGTGATTTAGCAAGAGCTAGATCATTCCACCATCTTCAAATATGTAAAAACAAAAGAAAGATAAGGTAATTAATTTAAACTACAATAAAACATTTACTTAGACAAATAAATCATGTGAATTATTATAATATGTGAGTTTGAAATCATTTATTCAACTTCTTTGTTACTCTAATATTTCTTCATAAAAGAAACTTCAATATACTAACATTGAAATTTTCTTTAGTTCCTCTTGGTGAAGAGATTGTAGCAGATTAAAATCCAACTTTGCAAACTCTAATACTGCTTCATTTCGCCTTTCCTCCGCTTGATAAATAGGGATATATTTTCTTGCCAAGAGCCGTTTATTTCTCTGGCATAGTGGTGTTTCAAGGAAAAGATACACCAATATCACTAAAGGTTGTTTAAGTTCGTCCAACAACGATGCAAGTCTATTCTTTGTAAACAATATGGCTTCATCAAGTATATGCTCCCCATGTATTCTAAGGTAAGCTGCATTGTATAAGCTTAATAATCCCTTCACATCTTCATTCAAAGTTGACATGAAGTTTCCTTCCTCATCCTTGAACTTGTTAAAAACATCTACAATAGTGGGAAAATACTAATAATTATCTCACAACAAATCAAATAGTATAGTAATATAGAAAAAACTTTTTGATTAGTTTTTTCATGATAACATGTAAATATTGTAGCTTATATTTAAAAGGTTTTAGTGATGACCTTTCTAGATATATATTTTTATTTGGTAGAATATATAGTGTAATAGTTTTTGCTTATTTATATTGTTAACTACCTGCAGGCACATAAAAACCATGTTGCCTAAGTAATCGAAACCAGAGAGAAGTTTCATAAAGTTCATAGTTCTTAGCATCATGCTTAGAAATTAAACTTAGCGCCGCATCTATTTCTTTCACAAAGTGATAATCCAATCCGAGCAACTGAATTGCATCGATCAAATTCATAATTTGCAATATGTCACTAGTTTCTTGAAACAAGTTCTTTATTTGCTCCTTTAGCTCTTCCGCTCTAACCGACACCTACATCATGAAACATGAAACATGAAATTCAACAACTATATATATTATCTTTAAATAATTAAAACAAATAATTCAATGCTTTTCAAATTCCTTTTAAGATGATTATATATTTTATGAATAGATGTTTATTAATGAAAAAAATTGAGTGAGAAATAATGAATAAATGTGGAGAGAAGATAAAAAAATACCTCTGTGAGAGCAGGAGAAGTAGTGTGGTGGATGAAATAATCGCCCCAAATACTCGAATGATATTTTGATGTTTTACGAATTACTATATCTTCATTGCTACTAACCGGGGTGGTTGATTGCTTCTCCATCTTAATTAGAAACTTAGGAAGTAGTGATCAAGAGGTTTGTGGCTGATGCATATATAGCTTTCTCTTGCTATTTATAAGCTTACCTAATGCACGTGGAAAATATTTTAAAGCATGTGCAAGAGCTATTTAATTAATTAATTAATTACCTTATAAGTTAAATTCTTAGACACTTTCCCATATAAAAAATATTATATTTCATAGACGGATTGGACACAGAAAAATGACATAATAAAATTGCCGGATTGAATTAATGATACATTTATACTGAAAATGATTGTCTGTACGACACATGGTAAAGGGTAAACATCGTTAATAAATTTGACACAAATTGTCAAATGGGCATCTTTTTTTCATTTACGTCAAATGGATGCCCTGTTAAAACAAAACTATCCAAAATACCCTTCTAAATACTACCTTTCTAAATCGGGTTTTAGATTTCATGATGTGAATCACAGCCGACAAACTTAATGTTATCACCCAAGAGCGCTAGAGGGGAGAATAACTCCGATCACTTCGATGAAGTTGCATAATAGAAATCTTAAAGTAAGACAAGTAAAACAGGAACACACACTAATAAATTTGATTTTACTTGGTTCATCGTCTCCCAAATCCTAATCCTATAAGTAAACTTACTGCATACAAAGAAGAATATTACTTGAAAGAAAAAAAGCATGAGTTGAATCCATATACTAATAAAAGAAAAAACACATATATGTTGTCGAACTTAATGGCATGCTCAATCAAAGGGCCAATGGAAGCGCTCTCAAAAACCAATGATGCAATCAGAAGTTCAAACCTCTTCTTCTGTTGCGAGAAAGAATAGGTGAACAAAAGGAAAAAAGGAATCTTTATCTTCTCTGCAACAGATGGTCACGAAGAAGAACTCACCTCTTCATATAGGGGCATGGAAAGCAGCCACATGATGCTAACAAAGCAACCAATCATTGTTAAATCATATGGGAGAAAAGGCATTGATCCGTACAAGCATCATATGGTTTTGAACACTTAAAGGGATCTAACTGAATTTTTTTAAGGAATTCCGAGTCCACCTGTAATACCCCGATTCTGAGATTCTGATTAAGTATGACTTAAAAGGTTATATGGTATTATCCATATCACCAAGGTGCACCTTCCTTTTCGGAAGCTCAAACTTAAGAACTCCAAAGTTAAACGTGCTTGACTTGGAGAAATCTGAGGATGGGTGACCTCCTTAGAAGTTTTCCAGGATACGTGAGAGGGAGGACAAAGCACGCTGAAAGGACCTCCGGTGGTCTGTGGAGCTAGTCGTCAACTCGATGGGCAATTCTGGTGGCATTCCTAGCTCAGTCTAGGTGGGGCTCACCTGGGCCAGGGCGTTACAGATGGTATCAGAGCAACCTTGCGACCGTGAGTGTGCCTATGGCAGGAGCACCCAGGGCACCACCTAGCGATGGAGATTCTGGGATTTGTCTATGATGTGATTCGTGGTTACACAACGAGGACATTGTGTCTTTAAGTGGGGGTGATTGTAATGCCTCGTTCTGAGATTCTGACTAAGTATGGCTTAGAAGGTTAGATAATACTATCCATATCACTAAGGTGCACCTTCCTTTTCGGAAGCTCAAAGTTAAGAACTCCAAAGTTAAGCGTGAGGATGGGTGACCACCTGGGATGTTTTTCAGGGTGTGTGTGAGTGAGGACAAAGCACACTGAAAGGACTTCCGGTGGTCTATGGAGCTAGTCGTTAACTCGATGGCAATTCTGGTGGCATTCCTGGCTCGATCTGGGTGGGGCTCGCCCGGGCCGGGGCGTTACACCACCATCCGCCATGGGATTGAGATCGACATTAGAAGAATGCATCCTGCAACCCTCGCTTGTTGGTAATTACGCAACCGCTCCCGCACCCCCCCCCTCTATTTCCCCCTCGGCACCAGCCCCTCCGGCCGCATCTTCTTCTGGTCCTACGCCTTCTACCTCTTCCACTTCATCCACCTCCTCCGCACCTTCATCAACATCCTCTGTCGATGCTACTGCTCCCTCGTCGTCATGTTCTGCCACTTCGTCTCCTTTAAGAAATAGGGAAAAAGAGGCGTGAAGGGAATCAGGGAAAAAGAGAAGGGACTGGTATTTTTCATCGATAAATCACTGGCAAAAAGAATGAAGGCGCGCCGCTAGTGTTAGAGAAAAGAATGGGGTGGGTCACTGGTAGTTTGGGCGTTAAAATGAAATTATCTTGTTCATCTTTTTTACTTCGGCATCTATAAATTATTAAAAAAAAAATATTTTTTTACTTTATCAAATACATTATACCGAAGTAATATGCTACCAAAAAAAGGAGTGAAGCCCGAATTTTTTAAAATATGAAGTAAAACATACTTTTTTACTTTGCTAGTGTTGTTACCGAAGTTGTTTATTATATACTACAAAATTACTAATTATTGAAGTAGCTTGTGCCGAAGTAAAATTTGATTTTTCTACTAGTGCTAAGACCCCATTATTAGAGACAAAATCAGAAAAAGGGTATGTTGCTGAAGGGAATGGAACCACTAACTGTCAACAAGCTGCAGCAGTAAGATAGCAAGCTACACAATCATTTTCGAACCCCAAAAAAGCAACTCTAAAAAAAATTGGTGGAATGAATAATTGTTCAGGATCTTTGGTGATAAGGATAATGGAAACTGAAAGGGCACTAACTTCAAAAGGGTTTCTACTGAGTTTTATTTTAGCAGCCACATAATTATTTCTGCTGAGCTTTATTTCAGCAACCACAGAATTATTTCAGCAACCACATAATTATTTGTTGAATATGTGGTTCAACAATAGCACTTTCTGTTTCAGAATCAACAATAACACTTTTTGATTTATGAATCTTTCTAATTTCTCAATTTGATTTCTAATTTCTGAAATGAAACCGGATTTCTAATGTTTTAAAGTACTCTAGTATTTTTCATATTTGGTTTCTGATTTCTCAAATGTTTTGAAATGCATCCCCATAGCATTTGCATATACTCACTTGTTCATCTCCAATTGCATATAGTTTTTGATCTTCATTTGGTTCACTAACTTCAAGTTTGTTTGTTTCCTCAAACCAACTTTGTGAAACACATTAGCTATAAAGAATCAATTTTCTTTATATTTAATTTAATGCAAGTACTAAAAATGGGCAAAATAAAAAGGGATCTCTTGGTTAAATGAAGATAGTAAGGTGACTATTATGGTTACGAGGTATTCAATTGTGGTTCTCTTATAAAATGTCGCTTAGTTTACATTAATTATTTTTTTTTTGGTTTACAATATAAGCACTACACAAGATTAAATCTTATTTACATGTCTTTTTAATTTAGATTGTCGTTAGTTTATTTACATTCTCTATTTTTTATTTTTATTGCTATTGTTTTTGTTTAATTTTATTAAAATTGATAATTATAATTTTGTGGTTGATCCACCACAAGTAATACAAAAGACCAAGATATCTAGCTATCTAGTTAGGAATTGCATGAAATCACTTTACCACAAATCACTATGGGCAGTTCGAAATGTCAGAGTCCTTGTCTGCACAAAATCACTCTACCACTGATCACTGTAGGCAGACAGGAAGTAGCTATCTAGCTATGGGCTGTAGGAGATCACTCTACCATAGATCACTGTGGGCAGCCTAGGATATAACACTCACCGTCGACTAGCTCTATCCTTAACCTACAATAGAAGGGAGCCCTGGTTGATAGGATACATGTAAATCCAGATGTATAATAATCACTGTCGACTGGCTCTGACCTCAGCCTATAATGGGATGGGAGCCCTGGTCGATAGGGTACATGCAATTCTAGATGTATAACAATCACCATCAACTGGCTCCGACCACAAGCGAGCAATGGTCGTCAAACTAGCTCATACCACAAGGGAGCAATGGTCATCAGCATACATATAGTGCAATGATGAACATGATGTAAATAATCAATGTGATATCTCCAATGGTACACACCCGACATATATGCACACACAATCATAGGTATAATCAAAATGATACCTCCAACAGTACACACGAGACATGTATGAACACTCAACATATGTATAATCAACTAGATACGTCCAATAGTACATACTAGACACGTGTACACACCACAACACAGGTTTAATCAACAAGATACCTCCAATACTATACATCAACCACATGTACACACACGACAAACACGTGTACATTCACAACATAGGTATAATCATCAAGATACTTATAACTAAACATGTTGGACATGTGTGCACATAACAAGAAAGGTATAATCGACAAAATACCTTCAATAATACTCACCCGACATGTATGCACATAATAAGAAAGGTATATTCGACAAAATACCTCCAATAATACTCACCCGACGTGTATGCACATACATCATGAGTATAATCAACATAATACTTCCAATAAAACATAATAGGCACATGTGCACACACAAAATAAATATAATCAACAAGATACTTCCAATAAAACTCACCTGACATGTATACACACAAAACATATATACATATATCCAGAAACATGATCCATCAATCACATATACTTATATGCATTAAAAGATCCAACATGTGCCTACCAATAACATCCACAATATATAGCAACACCTATACATGCACACACAAATATATGCATAATAAGCTTGATAACTCCTATAGCACGCACCAAACTCGTGTGTACGCTACTGCATATAAACAATCTTAAAGTAAATTCCTATCATACACACTATACACGTGTGCACCTACATAATAAGAATATCTAATAGTGAGAATGTATAGACAATAAAGAGATCATCTCAAAGATCAAGTATATAAGTATCAAACATAGATAAAATTCAAGTGGAGTCAAGATAAAGCAACCTAATGCATAAGATAATCTATACACTAAGTTCAAAGAACTATAAAGGTCAAGGAAAAAATATCTGCCATTAAATGTAAGTCACACTAAGCATCCTCATGTCCAAGAGTCTGCTTCAAATTGAATCAAAACTCTTTAACATAGAATATAAATCATACCAATCTACCATAATTTGATTAACCAAACATAATCCCAACTAGGGTTAGAAACCCTAATTGGATTAACCTAATCATATCACATACTCACCAAATCCATGGTGGCTAATAGTGGCTCACGACTGGAGGGATTCACGGCCAGAAGAAGGTGGATGAAGCTAGGTAGAGATACTGTCCAGCAAATCAGATGCTCCAAAATCAGCACATAACATGGTTCGAATATCCAATTCACAATCACTACATTCTCAACTGAGAATTAAATCCAATCATTCATCCACAACCTTTTAAACTAGAGATCTTGCCCTTAAATAAGTTTTAGGCTAGAACAGATGAGGGGCGCTGATGGCTTAAAAGGATGAAATGGTCTATGATGCTAACGCTGGCAAAACCCACAACTTCAAGAACTGGTGCCTACTGGTGGTTGTGACTATGCTGGTTGGTGCAGGGAAGTGGTAGGTGGCGGCTCACTCTCTGCCAGTGACCACAACAACGAAAATGGCAAGAACAACAACGAAAATGATCTTCCCCTTAAACGACCATGGGTAGCTCTGGAGATCATGGACAGTGAGAAAAGAGAAGGACAATAGTGGCAATCGGAGCATCACAGCTAGGGTTAATGATGTCAGCCCTAGGAGGAAGAATAGGCGGTGATGACCTTGCTTGTGGCAACAGCAGTCGCTACACGAGGCTATAAGCATGGGGAAGAGACAAATGTAGCACTTCAGTATTGTCTCAAACCTTTCGATGATGGCAATGACGAGAAAGAGGTGGCATTGCGGCGCCGCCACATTGAACTCCCATGGAAGGGATGGGGGTATGATGGGTGGCAGTGATGGCCAAGGCTACTTTAGTGCTTGCCTAGTTGTGGCACTAGCGATCGACAATGCAAGTGGGTTGGCGGCGTGAGTTGAGGTTAGGGCACAAGAGAATAGAGGACTTGGATGCTCGGCTTCCGACGAGCACTTGGTATCCGTGACTAGGAGATGGGAGATCGAGTGGCACTTGGGCGCCAACGACGGTGGATCAGGTGCAGACATGAACCAGCGATGAGGAGAGGAGGGGATCGAAGAGAAGGAGATCAGGAAAAAAATGATGGAAAATGAGAAGAAAAGGAAAAATAATGGGTTTTATAATCACAACATAGGTTAAGATTAATTAAATCCTAAGTTAATTCCTCAATCAACTTTCACCTAAATGGTTATTTCAAATAGGCTTTCTCCTAGCACAATCAATCCATCCCCTTAAAAATGTGTCGTATGGACTCCATTTAAATCTTGAAAATTTTCTAAAATTTTAATAAGGTTATTCTTCCAATAACACTTACTACTTATTTGCCATATTTTACATAGTCGATCTGATGCTAAGAGGTAAAGTCTAAACAGGTCTGAAGGATCAATATTTGACAAGTAGGTTGAGGTAAACAACTGGATATGAGAGATGGTGAGTAGGGGTGTAAATGAACAAAATCGCTCATGAGATATTCAAAGCTCTATTTGATAAAAGCTCGTTTAAGCTTGTTTAATGACACTCGTTAAGATAAACAAACCAAGCTTAAGCTTCAAAATACTCGGCTCGTTAGCTCGTAAACATGTTCGTTAATAAGCTCATGAATCAACTTTTAAATGGAAAAATAATAGTTTTGATATTGAATTTATAGATTTTACACTCTACTTATGAAAAATATAAGCAAATATATTAAATTTATTCATTAAAATAAAATTATAAATTTTAATAATAATATTACAATTTTCTCTAGATATATAATTTAACAAATATTTAAATTTATAATTTATATTTTTAAAGCTCGTTTAGGCTCGATAAAAGCTTGAATAAGCTTGCGAACCATGAATATATTCATTAAATAAAGCTTGAGATTGGCTTGATTATAAACGAGTCAAACTCAAACATTCAAGAGTTCAACTCGGCTTGGCTCAGCTCGATTATACCCCTAATGGTGAGGTCGTGTTGCGGAAAGAAACAATCTTAGGTCGTTGATCTAACTGAAGAACTCGAAAAGGTTTCCAAATTGAAATCAAGATAGTTTTACTGTCAATTACTGTCACGCCCCAGATGAGTCCCTGTCCGAAAAAATTTCGGCAGCATCTCCCCTGTACGGTGGACAATCTGAAACTTTTCTACATCTCACAAATACCTCAGCCACAGGCGGCTGGAATAATAATAATAAAATAAAACATCACCACGCAGTTATATATAATCTATTCAGCCTCTGGCTGTCACAACCACGCAGTTAAGATAATCAAACAGTAAAATAATACTCTGACTCGAAATCCACCCTACTCCACTACACTCGTAAAACTCAAATCCGACGAACTCACCTCTTCTGCCGTCCAGGCAGGCATGTAGTAGAATAAAAACCAAATCCAAATCCATCGATATAATAAAATCTATATCATGTCCATAAGCAAATAAATCCAGAACATAACAAGTGCAAACAGTCTAGAACAGAAAAGGAAACCAAACGAAAAACCAATCACATCCTCGAGGTCTGCAGGGACCAGCAACTGGAACTCTCTCCTGACAGCATCAACCTGAAAATATCAACAATGGAGGCGGGGTGAGTCCAACACTCAGCAGGTACAATTGATATGCAAAGTAAAGAAATAACACCTAGCACTAATCATGCGTACAGTCTCCTGATAAAGATAAAGGTAACTACAAACCGAAGAAGACAGGAGAGAATCTGTACTAACCAGGACCCGGTATAAGGACAAACAGTCCGAAAGGTATAGAAGACCTGTATGCATGTCAATCAAGGTATCCAAGCAATGTGCAGCATATAAGTGCAACAAACACAAACACAAACAGTAAATGCATCATGCATATGATGCCAATGTCATGGTCACCCCTGACGCCAGTCAGCCGACTCACAACAACGGTGGGACCGAGTGGGTAGGGCTGTGACAACCGTGCACTCTGCAACACTACTCCTGATGAGTGATCGAGTGGACGGGATGCTGTCGGAGTACATACGTACTCCTACCCCAAATCATAAATGGGGGAGCGCAATGCTCTCAACTCCCGGTACGCTATGACGGGGAGGAATCTCTAACGTGCTACACGCTGCGTCACACTACCCTTGAGCGGATCAACGGAGCACCGGAAGAGTCAAACTGACGTGCTACCACGCTGTATCTCGCTACCCATGAGCGTCACAACGGAGCACCGAACAGTGATGAAACTGGCAATGTGCTCGACAATAATGGAGCAATCTATCGCACAGCATGCGATCATGCAAATGGTGCATGTCACTAAGCATGGTAATATACTAATCCAACCTCTGGACATATCATAATGTGCACGAAAGCGAATAAATCATATCAAGATATACTGATCAATAAGGTAGCAAACCTAGGTCCTGAACATGTGAAACGTGGTTATATCACTACCCATGAGCATGATAGATCAGGTACAAGACCAATACGAGATGCAATCAAACAATCAATCAAACAGGTAACATGTATTGGGCAGTGATTAACCGAAATAAATAGGAAACACAATTAATGCAACATATTATTTTCATTACTAAGCATATCAAAGACAATAAGTCAAAAGTACCCGCCTCCGATAAAATGGTCCAAATCCTGACTCCGAGATACTCGTCTCGAGTCAAAGTCCTGAAATACCAATACACAGATATTTTATTTAGCTAAAATTCAAATGAATGGCTAAATAAAATTCTCAACACAATTTAGGGCAAAACCCTGAGTCATAATCATCAACCTACCTAATTTAACACATATAATTTAGTTACTCAACATATATTAAATAACTAAATCAAACTACTCACTCAATTAGGAAAACCCTAATTATTGATCAACCTTAACTGATAATCAATTAACTTATCCGCATCAAGACCTAAATCAATTATACGCGCAACAACGCATTACCTCAATCCACACTCACCCAAATTCGTATTCTTCGTCGCTAATTTGTCGATGGAACACCTGTTTTCTGGAACCGTGGTCGTAACTAGAGTGAGCCACTGATCTACACATCAAACACCAAAATTTGTAGTCAATACATCGACCTCTATGAATTAAACCCTAACCTTACCTCCACAGTTCTAAACCAACAGCTTACCCTAATGCCAAAGCTCGGTAGAATCCAGGGCAGCAACTCACGCCAATGTGAGGCTCGGCTAGGGCAGAAGAAAGGGTCGGTTTCGGCACTGGGGCAAAGTGTGCAGCGGCAGTGGCAAGGAGTGGCGTCGGGCTCGCTATAGCACAGCGACGGCACTAGGGCTCGGGTGCTGGCACAGAGAGTCGGCCGCTGCTAGGGCTCAAATGCCGAAAGGAGAAGAGGAAGAGAGGTGCGGCGTCGGCACCTAGGGCACTCCTCGGAGGAGTCGCCAGCGACACTGCTGCTCGGAGATGGCGGCGTCGGGATCACTCCGTGAGGGCGACTGTCGGCAGAGGAGAGGAGAATCAGCGTCACTGGAGTCGGGGCAGGGCTAGGGCAGGCGGTCGGGCGACGGTGCTAGGGCTGAGAACGCTGTCGTCGTGAGGGGCAGGGAATGAGGAAGAAGAGGAGAAGGAAGAGGAAACCGCCGAGTGGCCGGCGGTTAGTGCACGCCGGCGGTTAGGGCTTCGGCGCGAGAAGAATCGGCGTCGGGGCCGAGTGAGGCTCGGGAGAGAAGGAAATATAGGCACGGGAAAAAAAATAAATGAAAAAGAAAAGGAAATAAGGAATTTATAAAAGAAACAATTCCTCGCTTAAACGGGGTAACCCAAACAGGCTTTTCTGGGCCCCGTTTTTTTTATCCCCGTCAACTCGTCCGTACGAGCTCCGAAAAATTCCCGAAAAATGTCCAAAAATTCCGGAAAATTCCCTTATTAACATTCGTCATTTTTCCGGTATTTTACATTCTCCCCCACTAATAAAAAAATTTGGTCCCCAAATTTCGTTATCTACCACCAGCAAGTACTAATAACAGATAATAGAGTATAAATGCTGAATGGTAAATAAATCACATACCTCAAGTGAAAAGATGGGGATATCGAGCTCGGATAGTGTCCTCGAGCTCCCAAGTAGCCTCCTCGTCCGAATGATGCTGCCATCCGACTTTAACCAGCCGGATAGTCTTGTTCCGCAACTGACGCTCCTTCCGGTCGAGAATCCGTACCGGAACCTCCTCATACGTAATGTCAGGCTGAACTGGAACTGGGATATCTACCAGCACATGCGTCGGATCGGGTACATATCTCCTCAGCATGGATACGTGAAATACATCGTGAACGCCTGACAGGGACGGTGGTAGTGCCAGTCGGTAAGCTACTGCTCCGATCCTCTCCAAGATCTCGAAAGGACCAATATACCGCGGAGCTAGCTTACCTCTGAGGCCAAATCTCTTCACCCCTTTCGTGGGTGAAACTCGCAGAAATACATGGTCGCCAACAGAGAACTCTAGTGGTCTGCGTCTCCGATCAGCATAACTCTTCTGGCGATCCTGCGCCTCTGACATCCTCCGTCTGATAGTACGGACCAACTCTGCATCCTGCTGAACTCTATGAGGTCCCAACAACTGAGCCTCTCCAACCTCATCCCAAAGGACGGGTGTCCGACAAGGTCTACCATACAACGCCTCAAACGGTGCCATCTGGATAGCCGAATGAAAGCTATTGTTGTAGGCAAACTCTACCAACGGCAGATGGTCCTCCCAACTGCCTCCGAAATCCATAAAACATGACCTCAGCAGGTCCTCTAAAGTCTGAATGGTCCGCTCTGACCGTCCATCTGCATGGATGAAAAGTCAGATCGAAACGGAGCAGTGCCCAAGGCCTGCTGCAGACTCTGCCAGAAAAGAGACGTGAACCGTGGATCTCTATCCGAAATGATACTCAATGGAACACCATGTAGTCTGATAATCTCTCGGCAATACAGATCTGCCAATCGATCCAGGGAATCAGTCCTCCGAATCGCTAAGAAGTGCGCTGATTTGGTTAATCGATCAACGATTACCCAAATCGCGTCATGGCCCCGTCGTGTCCTCGGCAACCCTACCACAAAGTCCATGGTAATGTGATCCCACTTCCACTCAGGAATAGGAATCCGCTGAAGTAATCCTGCAGGTCTCTGGTGTTCAGCCTTCACCTGCTGACAAACAAGACATCTAGCTACGAAATCCGCGATGTCTTTCTTCATACCGTTCTACCAATAGGAACGTCTCAAGTCTCGATACATACGGGTCCCGCTTGGATGGATCGCAAATCGAGAACGGTGTGCCTCCTGAAGTAGCTCCTGTAAGACCGGATGAGACTGAGGTACGCATAATCTGCCTTGGAAGAATATAATGCCCTCCTCGCTCGGTAAATCCTCTGACCACCGTCATCACAAACAAGAAATGGACTAGGCGACGCCTCTCTGGATGACGATCGACGATCGAGCAACCACAATTGAATGCCTCGGGCTCAGATGGGTCCGCGTTGATCAAGTCTAAGGCAGAAACAATCCGGGTTGATTTCGCGTGAAACGTCCCTCCTCGCACCGGGAGGAAGGCAACCCATTAGCTTCCTGGTAGATTATGGTACAACTCGCAGAGCTTCAAAGTCCATCCATGTGATGGATTTGAGAAGTACTTGAGAATCATAGATACGTGGAAAACATTGTGTACTCCAGCAAGCTTAGATGATAAGGCAACTCTGTTCATGAATCGGATAGTTCTTCTCATGCTCCTTCAGCTGACGAGAAGCATAAGAGACTACTCTGCCGTGCTGCATCAGAACAGCGCCCAAACCCTGAAGAGATGCGTCGGTATAAAGTACAAATCCATCCTCTCCAGAAGGTAGCACCAAAACTGGAGCCGACACTAATCTCCGCTTCAGCTCCTGAAAGCTGGTCTCGCAATCCTCGGACCATATGAACTTCACGCCTTTCCTGGTAAGACGTGTCAGCGGCATAGCAATACGCGAGAATCCCTCGACAAAACGTCGATAATATCCGGCCAATCCCAGAAAACTGCGGATCTCCTGAACTGACTTCGGCTGCTCCCAACCGGTGACAGCCTCGATCTTCTGAGGATCAACTGAAATACCCCTGCTAGAAACCACGTGTCCCAGAAACCCAACTGAGGATAGCCAGAATGCACACTTGCTGAACTTCGCGTACAGCTGATGTCGTCGAAGAATCTCCAAGACTGTGCGAAGATGCTGTGCATGCTCCTCCTCTGAACGAGAGTAGACCAATATGTCATCAATGAAAACGATAACAAACTGATCCAGATACTCCAGAAAAATGCGGTTCATCAAGTCCATAAACACTGGAGCATTGGTAAGCCAAATGGCATTACCAAAAACTCATAATGACCGTATCTCGTACGGAATGTTGTCTTCGACTCTCAATCGATGATATCCGGATCGCAGATCAATCTTAGAATACATCGATGTACCTGATCAAACAAATCCTCGATCCGCGGTAATGGATATTTATTTCGATGGTAACCGCTTCCTGTAGTCAATACACAACCTCATAGTACCATCCTTTTCTTGACAAACAGGGAGAACCCCATGGTGAAACACTAGGGCGAATAAATCCCCTGTCTAAAAGCTCCTGGAGTTGAACCTTCACTCATTCAACTCTTTTGGTGCCATACGATACGGAGCTTTCGATGTCGGCGCGGTTCCGGAATCACTCAATAAACTCCACCGCCTCGGGAGGCAAACACGTAGCTCATCCGGAAATACATCCGGTACTCACGGACTACGAGAACGCTCGAGAGTCGCGAATCACATCGTCCTCGATCGATCAACGACAACGAAACCATGACAACCGTGAGATGCAGCTCTGCGCTGAATCGCCGAAATAATTGTCTCTGATGCCGGTGAAACTCCACGAGGGTTGGTTCGAGGCCGGAAGTGACCACCCGCTCGGCAATCAACGGTAGCATGATATCGATAGCCAATCCATGCCAAGAATGACATCAAACTCGATCATCTCCAATACTAGAAGATCTAGTAAGTATCATGTTGCCAAAGTCTAATGGGCAACCTCGATCTCTGGGTGACGTCTAAAGTATCACCCGACGGTAGGGAGACAATCAATCGCCGCAACCTAAAAGAGGTAATCTACCAATCTCCGCATAAAAGTACGGGATATAAAAGAATGCGAACTACCAGATCAATCAAAATATCGCAATAAATGCATAAATGGAAATCGTATCGCGGAAAACGGATCCGTCGGCCCGCTGAGCATCCTCTCTGGTAATAGCATGAACACGACCGGTCTCCGGCGGAGGAGGAGGTGGTAATGCCGGTATTCCACGGTGACGGACTATGTGCGGATAAGACGAGAGGATGGTGGCGTCTTGTCGGACCGAGTCGATACTACCCAGAGTCGGATAATAAGGTCCCGGAGCAAAACTGCGGGTGCTGAATCGAGTACTCTGCCCAAGCATGCCAAATGCTTTGCTGGAGGGCTGCCTCGCCGGTGTGAGGGTGTGAATCTCCGCCTCCTCGTCGAGACACCGATCGACTAGGCCCCCTGCCTCGACCCTCCCGGTGTCTTTGAGCCTTGGTGACAATCTCGGCTCAGGTGCGGTTGCAATAAAAGCAAACCGACTGTTCCAGCTGAAGTGATGTGGTCTCTGGAACCACATCGAAACATCAGAGGTGGATGCTTTGATCTCGCCGAGGAGACCGGAACGCCCCGAGGAAAATCGTCACGACTTCGAGGCCTACGAGAAACCCCAGAAGAACTCTGACCTGATCGTCTGCGACTACTCTGATGCTGTCCTGTCGCCTGTGTCTGCTGGACCTGCCCTGATGTCTGACCCGTATGCTTTCTTTTCCTGTCCGGATATGCTGTCTGCCGAGCTAACTCTATCATCAAAGCTCGATTCAATGCATCAGAGTAAGATGTAATCCCTAATCCGGCAAGCTGTACATGCAGGTAACCGTCCAATCCCTGTATAAACTGCATCATGCGAGTTCTGTCCTCCGCAACTAACTCTGGACAAAACTGTGCCAACCGGAGGAATTCAGTATTATACTCGGTCACTGAGCGATTATTCTGCCTCAGACTCATAAAATCCTGTCGGCGAGCCATCTGATAGGACAGTGGAAAGAAACGGCTCTCAAAAGCCTCTCTGAACCTGGTCCATGTGACGTTGCGCTCACCAATGATAGAACGCTGAGTAACCCACCAGGCATTTGCTTCATCCCGTAAATGATAAGCAGCCAGCTCTGCTTTCTCCCACTCGGAGCAAGCCATATAGAAGAAAGTCTGCTCCATAGTCTCTATCCACGACAAAGCCATACTCGGATCGAGATCCCCGCGGAAAAGAGTGAAACGAGTCTTCATCGACTCGGCCAGTGCTGGAATCCTAGCTCGTGCAGCGACAATATCAGTGATCTGTGTCGGGACGGCTGCAGGAACTGATGGAAACACTGGAGCTGATACTACAGGTGGTACCGCGGAATAAACCGGAGGAAGAACTCCCGGTGCTGCTGTATATACCGGAGCATAGGTCGTCGGTGGTACTGCCTGGGGAATAAAAGTGGTGGCAACTGGAGGTACGGTAGGAAAAGGTACCGGATGTGGAGCAGCTGCTGCTACTGTAGGCACTGGGGGTACAGGTGCCACTGGTATAGGATACACTGTAGATCCAAGTGGTGGTGGCACTGAATACGCCGTAGGCTGCGCTGGAGCAGATGTCGGGTACACCAATGGTACTCCTGATGGTACTGTAAACAGGGTAGGCGTGGATACCGTCGGTGTGGCCAAAGTAGGTATCTCTACAGGAGCTATCGGGATTTGAGAGCCCGATGCTCCCGCTGCATCCTGAGTCTGTCCCTGACTGACAGGCTCACTAACAATGGGCATCTCTGGCATATCCAGAGATCCCGTGGTCCTCCCACGTGGTCGTCCAGCACCACGTCTCGCAGCAATACGAGTAGATCGTCTCATATCTGTTAAATTAAATTACAGATATCAATACCAATATAACAAACATAAAATAACAACATACCTATTTGCCGTCTGGAGATGTCCAGTCTCCCAATTTGACCTCAAAATTCCGAATATATCGGAAATCCAAATAAACCAAACGGAAATCCAAACATAACCATATCGAAAATCCGATAATGCCCGGTTGACTCGCAAACTGGCTAACCCAAATATCCCGAATACCCACAACAGGTATCCGATAAATCTCGGAACACCAAAAGCGGTATCATAACCCGCCCGATACCAATAAATTGGTATCAGCTAAATCCGAAAATCCAAAATACGAAACAAAAGATCGTGAAACCGTGCTCGATACCACTAAATTGTCACGCCCAGGAGAGTCCCCGTCCGAAAAATTTAGATCTCCACGGTGGACAATCAAACTTTCTACATCTCACAAATACCTCACCCACACGGCCGGAATAATAATAATAAAATAAAACATCACCACGCAGCTTATATATAATCTATTAATAAACTATCCTAGCATAAGATAATCAAAAGAAATAATACTCGACTAAATCCACCCTACTCCACTACACTCGTAAAACTCAAATCCGACGAACTCACCTCTCCGTCCAGGCGAGCATGTAGTAGAATAAAACCAAATCCAAATCCATCGATATAATAAAATCTATATCATGTCCATAAGCAAATAAATCCAGAACATAACAAGTGCAAACAGTCTAGAACAGAAAGAAACCAAACGAAAACCAATCACATCCTTGAGATGGGGGACCAAAGACTGGAACTCCTCCGGACAGATTCAACTCGAAAATATCAACAATGGAGGCGGGTGAGTCCAACACTCAGCAGTACAATTGATATGCAAAGTAAAGAAATAACACCTAGCACTAATCATGCGAACAGCCTGATAAAGATAAAGGTAACTACAAACCAAGAAGACAGGAGAGAATCAGTACTAACCAGGGACCCGGTATAAGGACAAACAATCCGAAGGTATAGAAGACCAGATGCATGTCAATCAAGGTATCCAAGCAATATGCGGCATATAAGTGCAACAAACACAAACACAACCAATGAATGCATCATGCATATGATGCCAATGTCATGGTCACCCCGACGCCACCACCGACTCACAACAACTGGGACCGAGTGGGTAGAGTGACAACCGCACTCTGCAACACTACTCGATGGTGATCGAGTGGACGGATCTGTCGGAGTACATACGCATCTCCTACCCCAAATCATAAATGGGGAGCGCAATGCTCTCAACTCCCGGTACACGATGAGAGGAATCTCTAACGTGCTACACGCTGCGTCACACTACCTGAGCGGATCAACGGAGCACCGGAAGAGTCAAACCGACGTGCTACCACGTTGTATCTCGCTACCCATGAGCGTCATAACGGAGCACAGTGATGAACCGGCAATGTGCTCGACAATAATGGAGCAATCTATCGCACAGCATGCGATCATGCAAATGGTGCATGTCACTAAGCATGGTAATATACTAATCCAACCTCTGGACATATCATAATGTGCACGAAAGCGAATAAATCATATCAAGATATACTGATCAATAAGGTAGCAAACCTAGGTCCTGAACATGTGAAACGTGGTTATATCACTACCCATGAGCATGATAGATCAGGTACAAGACCAATACGAGATGCAATCAAACAATCAATCAAACAGGTAACATGTATTGGGCAGTGATTAACCGAAATAAATAGGAAACACAATTAATGCAACATATTATTTTCATTACTAAGCATATCAAAGACAATAAGTCAAAAGTACCCGCCTCCGATAAAATGGTCCAAATCCTGACTCCGAGATACTCGTCTCGAGTCAAAGTCCTGAAATACCAATACACAGATATTTTATTTAGCTAAAATTCAAATGAATGGCTAAATAAAATTCTCAACACAATTTAGGGCAAAACCCTGAGTCATAATCATCAACCTACCTAATTTAACACATATAATTTAGTTACTCAACATATATTAAATAACTAAATCAAACTACTCACTCAATTAGGAAAACCCTAATTATTGATCAACCTTAACTGATAATCAATTAACTTATCCGCATCAAGACCTAAATCAATTATACGCGCAACAACGCATTACCTCAATCCACGCTCACCCAAATTCGTATTCTTCGTCGCTAATTTGTCGATGGAACACCTGTTTCTGGAACCGTGGTCGTAACTAGAGTGAGCCACTGATCTACACATCAAACACCAAAATTTGTAGTCAATACATCGACCTCTATGAATTAAACCCTAACCTTACCTCCACAGTTCTAAACCAACAGCTTACCCTAATGCCAAAGCTCGGTAGAATCCAGGGCAGCAACTCACGCCAATGTGAGGCTCGGCTAGGGCAGAAGAAAGGGTCGGTTCGGCACTGGGGCAAAGTGTGCAGCGGCAGTGGCGTCGGGCTCGCTATAGCACAGCGACGGCACTAGGGCTCGGGTGCTGGCACAGAGAGTCGGCCGCTGCTAGGGCTCAAATGCCGAAAGGAGAAGAGGAAGAGAGGTGCGGCGTCGGCACCTAGGGCACTCCTCGGAGGAGTTGCCAGCGACACTGCTGCTCGGAGACGGCGGCGTCGGGATCACTCCGTGAGGGCGGCTGTCGGCAGAGGAGAGGAGAATCAGCGTCACTGGAGTCGGGGCAGGGGCTAGGGCAGGCGGTCGGGCGACGGTGCTAGGGCTGAGAACGCTGTCGTCGTGAGGTGCAGGGAATGAGGAAGAAGAGGAGAAGGAAGAGGAAACCGCCGAGTGGCCGGCGGTTAGTGCACGCCGGCGGTTAGGGCTTCGGCGCGAGAAGAATCGACGTCGGGGCCGAGTGAGGCTCGGGAGAGAAGGAAATATAGGCACGGGAAAAAAAATAAATGAAAAAGAAAAGGAAATAAGGAATTTATAAAAGAAACAATTCCTCGCTTAAATGGGGTAACCCAAACAGGCTTTTTCTAGGCCCCGTTTTTTTATCCCCGTCAACTCGTCCGTACGAGTTCCGAAAAATTCCCGAAAAATGTCCAAAAATTCCGGAAAATTCCCTTATTAACATTCGTCATTTTTCCGGTATTTTACAATTACTACTCATGCATCATATATTACTATCCCAACTTTGTTTTGAAGGAATATTTGTTTAACTTTGTTTTGCATGAATATTTGTTTAACACTGTTTTATCGGAACCGGTCTGATCAGTTAACCGAACCCATGGATTGGTTAACCAAACTAGGTTGATTTAGACCAGAGATTAGATCGTGCCAAAGCAAACTAGAAGCTTGGCCAATCGGTCAACCAAACCCAGTTATCGATCAATCGAATAATTAATGTATCAGTGGAGAATTAATGGAGAATCTCGACGAACAAGAAAACTGCTTTGTTCGATCGACTGAACAAGGTAATTAGTCGACCGAACAATAAATGCTCATAAATGCACGAAGATCATATCTCAATGAAGAAGGAAAGCAAGGTTCATTCGGTCGATTGGAGGATTAGTTGACTGAAAGGGTCAATCAGCCGAACAGATTTTTAATCGATCGAACACTATAAAAAAATTGTAATTTAGCGACAAATATTTGTGAAAAAATATATTCGTCACAAATTTGTGACAACTTTTGCGACAAAAAATGAACTTGTCTCAGTTTAGCAACAACGTTTGTGATAAAAATATTTTTGTCGCCAATTAGCAACAAAATATTATTCAGCGCAAAACTCATTGGAAATTAGCGACAAACTACCATATTCGTCGGTGGATATGCGATGAATAATTGATTCATCGCAAATTTTTACGACGAATTTATGATTGGTCACAAATTTTGAGACGAATTTTGGATTCATCGCAAAATTTGCGATAAATTTTGGATTCATCGCAAATTTTGTGACGAAATTAGTATTTGTCACAAAAATCTTTTTTTTCCTCAACTAGCCTTGGAAATGTCAAATTTATATATATATAAAATTAAATATGTGACAAACTTTGATATTCATCGGAGATTCTGCGACGAACTTTGAAATTCGTCGTAGATTTTGTGATGAACTTTGAAAGTCATCGCAGATTCTAATTTTTTTTTTTTTAAAAGAAATTTTCCAAAGCCGGTTGTGGTACCCAAAAAGCTTGGAATGATAAGAAACCAGTATCTATGGGTTCCTATAAATCCCCTGATCATATATGTGCCCTCAAATATCTATTGTACCTAATATATTGGCATCATTGATTTTATGAAAATGATGGACATTTTTCGGACACCTTCACAGTAAAAAAATCACGGTTATGTAAAATTACTGGTTAAGGATATTTATATAATCAGTGGATTTATAAAAACTCATATAAACTAGTTTCATCACATTCTGAGCTCTCTAGGTACCTCAACAGATCTCGAAAAGTTGAAATTTATATATATAAAAAATCTCAAATGTACGACGAATTTTAAAATTCATCGCAAAATTTGTAATGAATTTCAAAATTCATCGTAGATCTACAATGAATTTCAAAATTCATCGTAGATCTGCAACGAATTTTGGAATTTATCATAAAGTTTGTAATGAATTTGAAAATTCATCACAGATTATAAATATTTTTTTTTAAAAGTAAACTTTCTGAAACCGGTTGAGGTACATAGAGAGTTCAAAATAACATGAAACTAGTTTCTGTAGGTTCCTATAAATCCCTTCATCATATCGATACCCTCAAAGATCAATTTTACCTAATATATTGAGATCATTGATGTCACGCCCCCAGAAGAGTCCCTGTCCGAGAAAATTTCGGCAGCATCTCCCCTGTACGGCGGACAATCAAAATTTTCTACAAGCACTAAATACTCAGCCACAGGCGGCTGGAATAATAACAGTAATGAAAATCAATCACCACGCAGTTTATAATACTCTGACTCGAAATCAACCCTACTCAACTACACTCGTAAAGCCCAAATCCGATTTTTTTCTTACCTCTTCTGCCGTTCAGGCAGGCATGTAGTAGAGTAAATCCAAATCATACGAAAAGTTCATCCAACGGAAAGATTCCATACAATATCCATATGTAAGTCCAAAACAAAACTAAAATAAAGTCTGATAGCGAAAAGCTAAAATGAAACAACTCAAAAACCAGCAGCGGAGTAGCACTACGTGCAGTGGGGACTAGCGACTGGAACTCCCTCCTGACAGCATCAACCTGAAAATAACAACAATGGGGGGGTGAGTCCAACACTCATGCAGTTGATATGCAAAGTAAAGAAACAACACCTAGCACTAATCATGCGATCCTCGATAATAAAGATAAGAATGCATCCGAAATAAACAGGAGAATACCTCCTATCAGAGTATAAGGTCGTCAGATCAAAGGATAAAAATCAGATGCATGTCAAACATAGGTATCCAAACAATATGCACCATAAATGCAGCAAACACAAACACAAGCAATAAATGCATCATGCATATGATGTCAATGATGCGTCCTGGTCACCCCCACGCCATCGATCATCTCATACCAAAGTGAGGCCGAGTGGGTAGGGTTGTGACAACCGTGCACTCTGTCGTCACTACTCCCGATGAGTGACCGAGTGGACGGGATGCTGTCGGAGTACACCTATCCTCCTACCCCAAATCATAGATGGGGAGCGAATGCTCTCAACTCCCTGACGGGGAGGAATCCCTGCGATAACACGTTGTGTCACACTACCCATGAGCGGACCAACGGTGCCTAACAGAGTCCTTGACACACTCATCCCGAATCGACCACTAACCCATGAGTGGTGGTGTGTGCAGATTCATGTAACTGGCGATGTGCTCAACAATAATGGAGCGGACTATCGCACAGCATGTAATCATGCAAATGATGCATGGCAATAACCATATAAACATCCTGACCTAATCCATATATATAGAAAAGTGCACCCTAGGTCAACGAATCATATCGAATCGAAGGTACACAGAATGTATAAAAACCTAGGTCCTGAACATGGTCAAGCATGGCATATCACTACCCCTATAAGCATATATAAACAGGTAAAATATACCTGAGATGCAAAACCAATCAATCAATCAAGCATGTAAGATTTGGGTAGTGATTAACCGAAAACAGATAAGAAACACAATTAATGCAGCATGTTAATTTAATTACTAAGCATATCAAATGACATAAGTCAAAAGTACCCGCCTCCAATAGAAATGTCCAATTCTGACTCCGAGATACTCGTCTCGTGTCAAGATCCTGTATTACCAATTGCATATATTTTTATTTAGCTACATTCTCATAAATAGCTAAATAACTCTCTAACCCTAAATTAGGGCAAATCTCTGATCAACACATAAACCCAAATTCATTCATACATCATGAATCAAAATTACTACTCCTTACCTCAATCAACTATTGTAGATGTCGAAATAAAACCAGCTACTGGAAACAAGGATGAGTTGCTTGATCAAGAACACCACAAACAACAACCTTTCAGCCACTGCCCAACAACTCAATTGATCCAAGGTTGGATAAAAATTAAAGATTACAAATCCAAACAACAATCTAACCTTACCTCTTCCTCACAGTCCCTCTTTTGATGATCCTCTGCCAAGACCGTTGCTACTGGCAACCAGGTGAATCGCTGGACCAAAGCACACCACAAGCAAACCGGATCAAAAATAAAAATCCTTGCACCTACTAAATTTCCAACCAAGCAAAACCTCACCGTGGACTTGATCAATGGCAAAGAGCACTAGGGCACAACACAGTGGAGGAGGCCGACACAAAGGAGATCGGCAAAGGCTCAACTGCTAGGGCTGAGGAAAGCTTCGGCCTCTGTGGTCGGCGTCGGCTCTATGGTCGGCGTCGGCTCTGTGGTGGCGGCAGAGGAGAGGAGAAGAGAAGAACTCGGCCGGCGGCAGCGTCGGGTACGCACGGCTAGGGCTCCGGCAATGAACCGGCTGCCGGCGTTCGGGAAGAAGAAACCGCCGGCGTCGGGCGCGAGAGAAGAAGAAAGGAACGGCTTAGGGCTCGGCACAGTAACGAGGGAATAAAAATATAAATAAGGAAAAAGAAAAGGAATTAAATATATAAACATTTCCTCACTTAAATGGGGTAGCCTAAACAGGCTTTTCCGGACCCCGTTTTTATCCCCGTCAACTCGTCCGTACGAGCTCCGAAAAATTCCCGAAAAATTTCCAAAAATTCCAAAAAATTCCCTTATTAATATTTATCATTTTTTCGGTATTTTACATTCTCCCCCACTAATAAAAATTTGGTCCCCAAATTTCAGTATCTACCATCAGCAAGTACTAATAACAGATAATAATAATAAATGCTGAACGGTAAATAAACACACATACCTCAAGTGAAAAGATGGGGATATCGAGCTCGGATAGTGTCCTCGAGCTCCCAAGTAGCCTCCTCGTCCGAATGATGCTGCCATCCGACTTTAACCAGCCGGATGGTCTTGTTCCGCAACTGACGCTCCTTCCGGTCGAGAATCCGTACCGGAACCTCCTCATAGGTAATGTCAGGCTGAACTGGAACTGGAATATCAGCCAGTACATGCGTCGGGTCAGACACGTATCTCCTCAGCATGGATACGTGAAATACATCGTGAACGCCTGACAGGGACGGTGGTAGTGCCAATCGGTAAGCTACTGCTCCGATCCTCTCCAAGATCTCGAAAGGACCAATATACCGCGGAGCTAGCTTACCTCTAAGGCCAAATCTCTTCACCCCTTTCGTGGGTGAAACTCGCAGAAATACATGGTCGCCCACAGAGAACTCTAGTGGTCTGCGTCTCCGATCAGCATAACTCTTCTGGCGGTCCTGCGCCTCTGACATCCTCCGTTTGATAGTACGGACCAACTCTGCATCCTGATGAACTCTATGAGGTCCCAACAACTGAGCCTCTCCAACCTCATCCCAAAGGACGGGTGTCCGACAAGGTCTACCATACAACGCCTCAAACGGTGCCATCTGGATAGCCGAATGGAAGCTGTTGTTGTAGGCAAACTCTACCAACGGCAGATGGTCCTCCCAACTGCCTCCGAAATCCATAACACATGACCTCAGCAGGTCCTCCAAAGTCTGAATGGTCCACTCTGATTGTCCATCTGTCTGTGGATGGACAGCTATACTGAAACGGAGCTGAGTGCCCAAGGCCTGCTGCAGACTCTGCCAGAAACGAGACGTGAACCGGGGGTCTCTATCCGAAATAATAGTCAAAGGAACACCATGTAATCTGATGATCTCCCGAAAATACAGATCTGCCAATAGATCCAGGGAATCAGTCCTCCGATCGCTAAGAAGTGCGGCGATTTGGTTAATCGATCAACGATTACCCAAATCGCGTCATGGCTTCGTCGTGTCCTCGGCAAACCCACCACAAAGTCCATGGCAATGTGATCCCACTTCCACTCGGGAATAGGAATCCGCGAAGTAATCCTGCAGGTCTCTGTGTTCAGCCTTCACCTGCGACAAACAAGACATCTAGCTACAAACCGCGATGTCTTTCTTCATACCGTTCCACCAATAGGAACGTCTCAAGTCTCGATACATACGGGTTCCACCTGGATGAATCGCAAATTGAGAACGGTGTGCCTCTGAAGTAGCTCCTGTAAGACCGATGAGACTACGCATAATCGCCTCGGAAGAATATAATACCCTCCTCGTCTCGTAAACTCGGCATTGCGGAAGCTATCTCGATCGCTAATAAACCGCAAATGCCGATCATCGGCTGCCTCTCGGATCCTCGTCCGATCGACGATCGAGCAACCATGGTAACGAATACCTGCCTGCCGGTCCTCGCCTCAAGATCTAACTCGAGAAACTCAATCAAATCCGTGATCAAGTCCGTGACAAGCCAAAGTCCTCTCGACTTCCTGGATTCTGCAACCACATTAGCTTTCCCGGGTGGTAGCTAATGGTACAATCGTAGTCCTTCAGAACTCCATCCATCTCCTCCGTCGGAGATTAAGCTCCTTCGAGTGAAAATGTATTTGAGACTCTTATGATCGGTGAGAATCTCAAATGTGATACCGTATAAATGATGACGCCAAAGCTTCAAAGCAAAGATGATGGCGGCTAACTCTGTGTCATGAACTGGATAGTTCTTCTCATGCTCCTTCACCGACGAGAAGCATAAGAGACTACTCTGCCGTGTTGCAAAACCTCAAGAGATGCGTCGGTATAAAGTACAAATCCATCCTCTCCATAGCACCAAAACCGGAGCCGACACTAATCTCCGCTTGAACGCCGGTCTCGCAATCCTCGGACCATATGAACTTCACGCCTTCCGGGTAAGGTGTCGGTGGCATAGCAATACGCGAGAAGCCCTCTACAAAACGCGTCGGTAATATCCGCCAATCCTAGAAAATCATGCGGATCTCTCGAATCGACTTGGTGCTCCCAACCGTGATGCCTTTGATCTTCGAGGATCAATGAAATACCTCTGCTAGAAACCACGTGTCCCAGAAAACCGATCGAGGATAGCTGGATGCACACTTGCCGAACTTCGCTGATGTCGTCGAAGAATCTCCAAGACTATACGAAGATGTTGCACTCCTCCTCTGAATGCGAGTAGACCAATATGTCATCAATGAAAACGATAACAAACTGATCCAGATACTCAAGAAAAATGCGGTTCATCAAGTCCATAAACACCGTTGGAGCATTGGTAAGCCCAAATGGCATTACCAAAACTCATAATGACCAGATCCGTACGGAAAGTCGCTTCGGATATCGAATATCCGACTCTCACCGTGATAATATCCGGATCGCATCAATCTTAGAATACATGAAGTACCTCGAGCCGATCAAACAAATCCTCAATCCGCGATAATGGATATTTATTTCGACGATAACATTCAGCTGCCCGTAGTCAATACATAACCTCATGGTGCCGCCTTTCTTCTTGACAAATAAAACTGGAGAACCCCATGGTGAAACACTAGGCGAATGAATCCCTGTCTAAAAGCTCCTGAGTTGAACCTTCACTCGTTCAACTCTTTGGTGCCATACGACACGGAGCTTTCGCAGCTCAATAGCGAACTCCACTGGCCTTCTGGGAGGCAAACCTGGCAGCTCCTCTGGAAATACATCTGGGTATTCCCGGACAACAGGAACATCGGAGAGCTGCGAACTACTACTGTCCTCAGTACTGATCAACGATAACAGAAAACCATGACAACCGTGAGACAGCAGCTTCTGCGCCTGAATCGCTGAAATAATCGAGATGCCGTCGTCTCTGATGCCAGTGAAACTCCACGAGGGTTGGTTCGGAGGCCGGAAGGTGACCACCCTCGTCTGGCAATCAACGGTAGCATGATATATTGACAGCCAATCCATGCCAAGTATGACATCAAACTCGACCATCTCCAATACTAAAAGATCTACCGTAAGTATCATGTTGCCAAAGTCTAACGGGCAACCTCTGATCTCCTGGGTGACGTCTAAAGTATCACCGGACGGTAGGGAGACAGTCAATCGCCGCTAAAAATGGGTAATCTACCAATCTCCGGATACGGGATATAAAAGAGTGCGAACTACCAAGATCAATCAAAATATCGCGAAGAATGCATAAATGGAAATCGTCACAAAACAGATCCGGCCGAGCATCCTCTCCGTAATAGCATGAACACGACCGGTCTCGGAGGAGGAGGTGGTAATCTTGCCGCCACGAGGCGCTTTGGACTATGTGCGATAAGACCGAGAGGATGGTGGCGATCGTACGGTGGCCGGAGTCTCGACACGCCTCGAGTCGGATAATAAGGTCCGGAGCAAAACTCGGGTGCTACTGAAACACCGGAGTACTCCTGCCCAAGCATGCCAAATGCCGCGGAGGGAGCTGCTCCGCCGTGAAGATTGAGCCGCCTCCTCGATATGCCCCGATCGACTAGACTGCCCTCTCGACTGACCCTCCGGGCCGTGTCTGAGCCTTCAATCGACAATCTCGGCTCTGGTGCCCCGGTAGTTTGCAATAAAAACTGTCCCAGAGAGCAAGCTGGGGTGAGGTGATCTCGGATCCACATCTGAAACAATGAGTATCACCGGAAGGTGGTTGCTTCTGAGAAACCGGGAACGCCTCAAGAAGACCGCCACGATTGAGGCCTACGAGACGCCTGTACTGACTGGCTCAGGATCGCCCAGGCCGCCTCTGCTGGACCGCTCAAGTCTCGACCAATGCTTTTTCCTGTCCGGATATGTCTGAGCTAACTCTATCATCAAAGCTCGATTCAATGCATCGAGTAAGATGTAATCCCTAATCCGCAAGTATATGCAGATAACCGCCCAACCCTCAGATAAATCAGATTACGCGAGTTCTCCTCCGCAACTAACTCGACAAAACTGCCCGGAGGAACTCGATATACTCGGTCATCGAGCGATTATTCGCCTCGCACTCATAAAATCACGCCGTGAGCCATCCGATAAGACAATGGAAAGAAACGGCTCTCAAAAGCCTCTCAGAATCTCATGTGACGTTGCGCTCACCAATAATAGAACGCAGTAACCCACGGCGTTAGCTTCATCCCAAATGGTAAGCACCAACTCGCTTTCTCCCACTCGGAGCAAGCCATATAGAAGAAAGTCTGCTCCATAGTCTCTATCCACGACAAAGCCATACTCGGATCGAGATCCCCGCGGAAAAGAGTGAAACGAGTCTTCATCGACTCGGCCAGTGCTGGAATCCTAGCTCGTGCAGCGACAATATCAGTGATCTGTGTCGGGACGGCTGCAGGAACTGATGGAAACACTGGAGCTGATACTACAGGTGGTACCGCGGAATAAACCGGAGGAAGAACTCCCGGTGCTGCTGTATATACCGGAGCATAGGTCGTCGGTGGTACTGCCTGGGGAATAAAAGTGGTGGCAACTGGAGGTACGGTAGGAAAAGGTACCGGATGTGGAGCAGCTGCTGCTACTGTAGGCACTGGGGGTACAGGTGCCACTGGTATAGGATACACTGTAGATCCAAGTGGTGGTGGCACTGAATACGCCGTAGGCTGCGCTGGAGCAGATGTCGGGTACACCAATGGTACCCCTGATGGTACTGTAAACAGGGTAGGCGTGGATACCGTCGGTGTGGCCAAAATAGGTATCTCTACAGGAGCTATCGGGATTTGAGAGCCCGATGCTCCCGCTGCATCCTGAGTCTGTCCCTGACTGACAGGCTCACTAACAGTGGGCATCTCTGGCATATCCAGAGATCCCGTGGTCCTCCCACGTGGTCGTCCAGCACCACGTCTCGCAGCAATACGTGTGGATCGTCTCATATCTGTTAAATTAAATTACAGATATTACTACAAGTATAAAAATCATAAAATAACAACATACCTATTTGCTGTCTGGAGATGTTCCGTCGCTGTCCAGTCCCCAATTTGACCTCAAAATTCCGAACGAGAATATCGCCGGAAATCCAATAAATCCGAAACGGAAATCCGAAACATAACCATATCGAAAATCCAATAATGCCCAGTTTGACTCGCAAACTGCTAACCCAAATATCCGAATACCAACAATGTCCGATAAATCTCCGAACACCAAAAGCGGTATCATAACTCGCTCGATACAAATAATAAATTGGTATCACTAAATCCAAAATCCAAAATACGAAACAAAAGATCGTAAAGCGTCGATACCACTAAATTGTCACGCCCCGAAGAGTCCTGTCCGAGAAAATTTCGACAGATCCCTGTACGGCGGACAATCAAAATTTTCTACAAGCACTAAATACTCAGCCACATGTGGAATAATAGTAATGAAAATCAATCACCACGCAGTTTATATATATATTCAGCCTCGGCAGACACAACCACTAATACTGACTCGAAATCAACCCTACTCAACTACACTCAGAAAGCCCAAATCTTTTCTCGCCGTCCAGGCATGCATGTAGTAGAGTAAATCCAAATCATACTAAAAGTTCATCCAACGGAAAGATTCCATACAATATCCATATGTAAGTCCAAAACAAAACTAAAATAAAGTCCGATAGCGAAAAGCTAAAATGAAACATCTCAAAAACCAGAGTGGAGTAGCACTACGTGCGGTGGGGACTAGCGATCGGAACTCCCTCCCGACAAAGATCAACCTGAAAATAACAACAATGGAGGCGGGTGAGTCCAACACTCAGTACAGTTGATATGCAAAGTAAAGAAACAACACCTAGCACTAATCATGCGTACTGTCTGATAATAAAGATAAGAATGCATCCGAAATAAACAGGAGTACTAACCAAGTCCTGAGTATAAGGTCAAACAATGAGGGATAAGGAAATCCTGTATGCATGTCAAACATAGGTATCCAAACAATATGCACCATATGCTGCAAACACAAACACAAGCAATAAATGCATCATGCATATGATGTCAATGATGCGTCCCGGTCACCCCGACGCCGATCATCTCATACCAAAGTGAGGCCGAGTGGGTAGGGCAGTACAGTGCACTCTGTCGTCACTACTCCTGATGAGTGACCGAGTGGACGGGATGCTGTCGGAGTACACCTATCCTCCTACCCCAAATCATAGATGGGGGAGCGCAATGCTCTCAACTCCCGGTACTCAAAGACGGGGAGGAATCCCTGCCGGATAACACGTTGTGTCACACTACCCATGAGCGGACCAACGGTGCCTAACAGAGTCCCTGCTGCAACACACTCATCCTGAATCGACCACTAACCCATGAGTGGTGGTGTGTGCAGATTCATGTAACTGGCGATGTGCTCAACAATAATGGAGCGGACTATCGCACAGCATGCAATCATGCAAATGATGCATGGCAATAACCATATAAACATCCTGACCTAATCCATATATATAGAAAAGTGCACCCTAGGTCAACGAATCATATCGAATCGAAGGTACACAGAATGTATAAAAACCTAGGTCCTGAACATGGTCAAGCATGGCATATCACTACCCCTATAAGCATATATAAACAGGTAAAATATACCTGAGATGCAAAACCAATCAATCAATCAAGCATGTAAGATTTGGGTAGTGATTAACCGAAAACAGATAAGAAACACAATTAATGCAGCATGTTAATTTAATTACTAAGCATATCAAATGACATAAGTCAAAAGTACCCGCCTCCAATAGAAATGTCCAATTCTGACTCCGAGATACTCGTCTCGCGTCAAGATCCTGTATTACCAATTGCATATATTTTTATTTAGCTACATTCTCATAAATAGCTAAATAACTCTCTAACCCTAAATTAGGGCAAATCTCTGATCAACACATAAACCCAAATTCATTCATACATCATGAATCAAAATTACTACTCCTTACCTCAATCAACTATTGTAGATGTCGAAATAAAACCAGCTACTGGAAACAAGGATGAGTTGCTTGATCAAGAACACCACAAACAACAACCTTTCAGCCACTGCCCAACAACTCAATTGATCCAAGGTTGGATAAAAATTAAAGATTACAAATCCAAACAACAATCTAACCTTACCTCTTCCTCACAGCCCCTCTTTTGATGATCCTCTGCCAAGATCGTTGCTACTGGCAACCAGGTGAATCACTGGACCAAAGCACACCACAAGCAAACCGGATCAAAAATAAAAATCCTTGCACCTACTAAATTTCCAACCAAACAAAACCTCACCGTGGACTTGATCAATGGCAAAGAGCACTAGGGCACAACACAGTGGAGGAGGCCGACACAAAGGAGATCGGCAAAGGCTCAACTGCTAGGGCTGAGGAAAGCTTCGGCCTCTGTGGTCGGCGTCGGCTCTATGGTCGGCGTCGGCTCTGTGGTGGCGGCAGAGGAGAGGAGAAGAGAAGAACTCGGCCGGCGGCAGCGTCGGGTACGCACGGCTAGGGCACTGGTGGCCGGTGCTAGGGCTGTGGAAGAGGGGGAAACGAACGGTGCTCGGCGTCAGCGCCGGTGGGCAGAGAGCAGGCGGTCAGGCGGCGCCGGGTGAGAGAAGAAGAGAAAAAAATGGCGCCGACGGAGAAGAAGAAACGGCGGTTAGGGCTCGGCACAGTAACGAGGGAATAAAAATATAAATAAGGAAAAAGAAAAGGAATTAAATATATAAACATTTCCTCACTTAAATGGGGTAGCCTAAACAGGCTTTTCCGGACCCCGTTTTTATCCCCGTCAACTCGTCCGTACGAGCTCCGAAAAATTCCCGAAAAATTTCCAAAAATTCCAAAAAATTCCCTTATTAATATTTATCATTTTTTCGGTATTTTACAATTGATTTTATGAAAGTGATTAATATTTTTAAGACACATTTGAGGTAAAAAAATCACTGATTATGTAAAATTAGTGGTTGAGGACATTTAAAAAATTAGGGGATTTATAGGAACCAATAAGAACTGATTTCCTCTCATTCCGAGCTCTCTACGTATCTCAACCAGCCCTAGAAAGTTGAAATTTATATAAAAAAATCTCAAATTTATGATGAATTTTGAAATTCATCGCAGATTGTAAATATTTTTTTTTTAAAATAAACTTTTTTAAACTGATTGAGGTACCTAGAGAGCTCAGAATGAAATGAAATCAGTTTCTATGGGTTCCTATAAATCCCCTGATCATAAAAATATCGTAAAAATAATTTGACTCACTATATTTAATCTTAATTTGCTAAATAAATTATGAGCATGTAAGACTTTATTAAATTTCTATAGGAAGTTGTAGTTTAACAAGTCACACTTATTTTTAAATATCTAAATATGATTGAGGTACTCAGAGAGCTCGAAATGATATAAACCCAGTTCCTATATGTTTTTATAAATCCCTTGATCATATAGATGCAGTCAAATATTAATTTTATACAATATATTGAGATTATTGATTTTACGAAGGTGATTAATATTTTTCGAACATCGTCAAGGTAAAAAAATTATCAGTAGGGTAAAATTAGTGGTTGAGGACACTTATAAAATTAGGGGATTTTTAAGAACCCATAGGAACTAGTTATATCTTATTCTAAGCTTTCTAGGAGCCTCAACAGGTCTTGTAAAGTAGAAATTTATATAAGAAGAATTCTCAAATTTACAACGAATTTTGTAATTCATCACAGAATCTGCAATGAAAAGTTTATTCTGAGAATTTTGAAATTTTTCTGATTCTGTCTCTGCTAGCTAGGACCCCATTAGCAGAGACAGAATCAGAAAAAGGGTCTGTTACTGAAGGGAATGGAACCACTAACTGTCAACAAGCCGCAGCAGCAAGACAACAAGCTACACAATCATTTTCAGACCCGAAAAAAGTAACTTTGAAAAACATTGGTGGAATGAATAATTGTTCAGGATATGTGGTGATAAGGATAATGGAAACTAAAATGACACCAACTTCAAAAGGGTTTCTGTTGAGTTTTATTTTAGCAACTATAAAATTATTTCTGTTGAGTTTTATTTTAACAACCACAGAATTATTTCAGCAACCATATAATTATTTGCTGAATCTGTGGTTCAACAATAGCACTTTCTATTTAAGAATCAACAATAGCACTTTCTGATTTATGAATTTGATTTTTGAATCTGATTTCTAATTTCTGAAATGAAACCAAATTTCTAATGTTTTAAAGTACTCTAGTATTTTCACATTTGGTTTCTGATTTCTCAAATGTTTTGAAATGCATCCCCATAGCATTTGCATATGCTCACTTGTTATCTCCAATTGCATATAGCTTTTTATCTCCATTTGGTTCACTAACTTCAATTTTGTTTGTTTGCTGAGACCAATTTTGTGAAACACATATCAGCCATAATGAATCAATTTTCTTTATATTTAATTTAATGCAAGTACTAAAAATGGGCAAAATAAAAAGAAATCTCTTGGCTAAATGAAGCGAGTAAGGATGATTATTATGGTTACTAGGTATTCAAATGTGTTCTCTTATACAATGTCGCTTAGTTTACATTAATTATTTTTTTTGTTTATATTATAAACACTACATAAGGTTAAATCTTATTTACATGTCTTTTTAATTTAGATTGTCGTTAGTTTATTTACATTCTCTATTTTTTATTTTTATTGTTATTATTTTTGTTTAATTTTATTAAAAATGATAATTTTAATTTTTTTTTATGATAATTCATATTTTTATCAATTTATTTGATATTAGACATTATTAGTGTTATTATTATATTTTTATTAAAAAAATAAAAAAAATAGTTTCTTGAAGATTGTTCTATTGTACCCACATCAAGTTTTATCAATACCCCATTTTTTTATTATTAAATTAAAATTGATTAATAATAAAATTAATATTAATAAAATAAAAATGAACCTTATATTAACTTCCCTCCCACACGCTTTTCTCAAAATTTCAAAACAATTGATATTAATAAAATAAAAATGAACTCTTGTTATTTTTATTATTATTTTTTTATTTAAAAAAACAGTGTTCTTAATTAATTTACAATTTATAGTATATAATATTAATATTGTTTATATTTATAAAAAAATAAATTAAAATAGGTTAAATAATAACATTAATATTAATAAAATAAAAATGAGACCCTTGTATTTACTTCCCTAGCTCATACTTTCATCCCAAAATATCATATTCTCATTCTATATAATCATCTTCCTTTCTGTTATCTTATGCTACAAAATACTAAAATTAACCAAACTGCCCAAAATATAGAATTACTAAAAATATTTTTTAAAAAAAGATTTGGAGGCTCTGAAAAGGATTTAGACTGTGCTTTTAAGGGTCGAAACTTGAATAAAGTCAAAATTATCGAATTTACATCAAATTTTATAATCTAACATTTACCTCAGCTCTGAAAAGAATCTAGACTGTGTTTTTTAGGGTCGGAACTGGAATAGGGCCAAAATCATTGTATCCACATCAAATTTTATAATCTAACTGTCATGCCCCAGAGGAGTACCTGCCAGAGGAAAATTCGACAGCATCTCCCCTGTACGGGTGACAATCTGAATCATATATACATCAACAAGCCCACATGGCTGGAATATACACAACCATGCAGTTATATATTAAACAGCTCACACGGCTATACTAAAAATACAACCACGCAGTTATATATATTAAACAACCCACATGGCTACGTTAAAAACACAGCGGAAAAAAACAAACAAGAAGCTCATACAACCAAAACAACACAATGTGTGTCGGCACAGCTTAGACACAAATACAACACCAAAAATAATAAAATAGTCACAAGGCTAAACACCAATATAAAGCTAAATCAATAAAGATTATATAAAAGAAATCAAGAGTGAGGTAAACTGTCTTCTGATGTGACGTGGGACCGACAGACAGGATACTCTAAGCGACATGATATATCTATGTGCTAACCTGAAAACAACATGAAAAATAAGGGGTAGTGAGTTTAACAACTCAACGGGTATCAAGCGGACATACATAGAAAAATATAACTACCAGTAATAATCATGGAGTACAGTCTTCTGAACAATAACAGATAATGCAAAACTGAAATAAGGGGAGAAGCTGTACTTACTAGGGCCTCCTATTCTGACATAAAGGTGTGAACCTCACCAACAGATGTAGGGTCATCAAACCAAATACATCATGTCTCCTGTATGCATGTCAATCATATGTAACCACCAAAATGCAGCAAGCACAAACAATAAATGCAATCCATGCATATGATGCAAATGACATGGTTGTTAGAGTCAAAATGTGCTAGAGGGGAGGGGGGGGGGGTGAATAGCTCATTGCGCTTATTGATGTGCTTCTTCGATGATGTGCAGTGGAATAAACAACAAGAAATACACTCACAATACTAACACTAAGGATTTACTTGGTATCCACATCAAGAAGAGGTGACTAATCCAAGGATCCATATATGACTCGCTCTCCACTAATGAAATACTCCTTCTCGGTCGCAGTCGGAGGCGGAGAAGCCTCGTACAAACCCACATAACAAAAATATAACACACACAAGAAGAAAATACAAAGATACAAAGAAAAACTCTTTCTTCTTGCTTACTTGTTACTTATTGTTGCCTCTTGAACCTCGGAAGTGTAACTACACTTATATCCAAGAGACTTCAAGAACTGACTGTGGAACTGTGGAGAAGCTCGTGAGAATCGGCGCTGAGATCATCTTCTTGTCGCTGGAGAGGAATCGAAGAACTGCGGAGGAAAACGCTCGCCAACGGCTATAACTTGCGCAACGGTTGAATCCCAATCGATTGAATGACTCTCAATCGATTGGAGAGGCTTTGAATCAATCGGTCGATGGATTCAGAGTGCCTCTGTGCTCTCTAGGAATTGACTGAATTGATCGACCAATCGATCCAGCATTTCTCGCATCTGCGCGAAAGAAATCTCGTACCCAATCGATCGACCGATCGATTGGAGATGCCTAATCAATGGCTGATCGATTGGGAGCGCTTTTGTGCACGATGTATAAGCTCCCAATCGATCGTCCGATCAATTGGGCCACTGCTTTATCGCAGCACAGCCCCAATCGATCGGCTGATCGATTGAACCCCTGTTCAATCGATCGGCTGATCGATTGAACCCCTGTTCAATCGATCAGTTGATCGATTGGTTACCCTTTTACTTGCTTAAACCATGTCTAGGGTCCCCAATTCCAACATCTGGTCAACCGTGACCTGTTGGAACATTATGCCTAGCATTCGGTCAACCTTGACCTGCTAGGACTCCTTCATCAAGTGTCAGGTCAATCCCTTTGACCCACTTGGACTTTTTGTCTCGTGCCAAGTGTCTGGTCCTCCATGACCCACTTGGATTTCCACCAGATGTCCGTTCACCCTTGACCCATCTGGATTTCCTCGTGATAAGTATCCAGTCAACCCTTTGACCTACTTGGACTTCCAAACACCAAGCGTCCGGTCAACTTTGACCCACCTAGATTTTCACGTGTCTGGCTTCACTCACTAAGTCTTTCCATCTGCCTAGTTTCACTCACTAGGACTTCCCATCTATCTGGCTTCACTCACTAGGATTTCCCATCTGTCTGGCTTCACTCACTAGGACTTTCACCTAGCTTCACTCACTAGGGTTTTCACCTAGCTTCACTCACTAGGATTTTTTACTGTCCGGCTTCACTGACCGGGACTTTCACCTGCCTAGCTTCACTCACCAGGACTTTCCCAATCAAGTATCTGGTCAGCCTTGACCTACTTGACTCTTCTTCACACCAAACTGGTCACACCATGACCAGAGGAGAATTGCACCAGCAATCTCAATAATCGGATCATTGCACCTCCAATCTTCAAGTATTATCAAACATCGAAACCCAAACATCTAGACTCAGGCTTGAGCCAACTCAAGCCTAGTCAACCTAGTCAACCATGACCCAGGAGATATTTCACCAACAATCTCCCCCTTTTTGATGTTTGACTACCTTTAAGTTAAGCAAATCTCATAGCCTCAACTTATTCTCATGCCAATGCATGAATGAGGGTTTAACCCTACATTCTCCCCTAACCTTTCCTAGAGGAACAATTAAGGCCTAACTTAAACCCTACATTCTCCCCCTATTGGCACACATCATAAAGAACTCTCCCCCTGAAGAGTTACTTACCGTTGTTCACAACTTCACTCGTTGTTCACAACACCACAATGAAGGTCTCTTACCCTTCACTGTATCCAAATGCTCACCCTTGAGCAATAATGCTTATCCTTAAGCATTCATCATTTCAACAATGAAAGTCTCATACCCTTTACTATATCAAATGCTCACCCTTGAGCATTACTCCATGTTATGATGCTCATCCTAAAGCATCCATAACTCCACAATGGAGATATCCACTCTCCATTATTTTTCAATGCTCAACCTTGAACATTGTTTTTATAAACGAAGGATTAACCAACTTCAAAGGTTTCGGAAAATAATTTCCATGTCCTTAAAGAGTAACTCCCCCTAAAGACATGCTTCAAACTTCTGTCATTGCACTAACAATAACTTGGAATTCCTAAACCTTTAGGAAACCCAAAAATTTGAAGTTTTAAGGTTCAAATATCAAAATTTGAATGCAAACCTCAACTTAAATTTCAACTTAGTCTTCCTTAACTATTTCCCTTTGTTTTCATCATGAAAACTCCTCCTAAATGTATACAAATGTAGTTCAAGGGGTTAGGAGCGATTACATAGATTAAGAATGATTTAAAATACTGAAATCAGGCTTTCTCAACCAAAATCAGCATTCCCAATCGATTGAGGTTGAGTCCCAATCGATTGAAAACACTTCAATCGATCTATTGATCAATTCAGGGTGGTTCTATTCGCAGAACCTTCCTCTAAATTGTTTGCCTGATCGATCCAGTAGTGAATGGATCGATCGGCTGATAGATGAAACACCTCCCAATTGATCGGCCGATCGATTGGGGGCCTCCAATCGATCGGCTGATCGATTGGAGCTTCTGATTTCCTGAAGTATATTTTCAGCAAAGTTCAGAAACTCCCCAAAAATTCTACAAAATTCTAAAAATCATGAAAATTCATGTAAACATTACTTAGGGCACATACTATCATGAAAAAATAGTTTCCTATGAAAATACTTCCTATTTTCAAAGATTAACACAAACTTGAAAACTTGTAAAAACTTGAGTGTTTTCTTCTAGTTTGTGTCTAACTTTTCAATAATGATTACTATCAAAAGATAGTCTTCACCAAGGTTTTCCAAAAGCATTTTAAAATAATTTTCAAAACCAATATCCAACCATATTCTTTGGGCTCAATGCACATGACTTGTACATTAGCTTTCTCAATGATTGGAAAACACATAACTTGTGTTTTGATGAACCTAAAACTCAATAAGAATACACTAAATCAACATCTTGAGTTTTGTTCACCATCCTAACATCTCACTTGTATCTAATGTGTACTAAAATACATACAAGTCACCTTATAGTTCTTTGTGAGATGTAAAGTTTGGTTTTGCCCTAAGCTAGGGATCATGCATATCTATCTAGGCATTTTAGATTATGAACATTTACCTAGGCTATTACTTGTTAATAAATGTCATTTGTCCTTAATTGCAAGAATCTAAAAATCATCATGCATTATTTTTAGCTACATGATTTTTATGGCATACATCAAAATGAAAATAATTTTCAAAAGAAAATATGCTATAGCTACATGATGTGTGTATAACATGTCATGGTATTTTTGTTGATTTTCATAATAAGCATGAATGCAAAATGTGATGTCATGGCGTGTGATGAGCAAACAAAGCATGACAATTAGCATAAAATAAAATATACCTAGATTATCTATCTAAGTGTCCTTAAATCCTTAGCTAAACCTAAAAGTAATCCTAGATTGCCCATATTTTCTTAAAACAATGCCAAAACCCAACTTGGCATTTCTTTTGCACTTGATTAATTTGTGCTAATATAAATTACATCAAGTTTCTCAAATAATGGCACATTTTACTCTTAAAAAGAGTAAACAAATTAAATTAAGACTTAAATTTGCCCTTAATTCCTTAGGAAGATGTTAAAATCCCAACTTAGCATTTCTTGTGCTTTTCTTATTTGTGTCAATTAAAATTAAGCATAATTCCTCAAGGTTTCATTTTAAATTAAGGCCTAACTTGCCCTTAATTTCTTAAGAAAATACCAAAACGCCAACTTGGCATTTCTTATCTTTTTCTCAAATGTGTCAATTTAAATTAAGTCCAATTCCTCAATTTTTCATACATTTTACTCTTCCAAAAAGTAAACAATTAATCCTTTAATTTTTAAAGGTTAACAAAAATCTTGAAAATGCATTCAAGTGTCAACTTTATTAAAGTTGGGTTAACCACCCTTCCAAATAGAGTTGACACTCTCTAACTCATCTAGGGGTAGAGAAAATACTTCTAGGAACCCAAAATATATTTGTGCTCTTTGGATGCTCTAGGTATTCACTAGGGATGACTTCCCTAGATACCTTCCTAGTGGCCTTGTTAGGCTTCTTAGAAGCCTTGATCACTTTCTCTAGGTCAACTTTAGGGATAGCTTCCCTTGTGACCTTCTTGGTGACTTTCTTAGACTTCTTAGAAGTCTTAGTCACATTTGTTGTTGCAAAGATACTCCTAGGGATAACTCCCCTTGTATCTTTGACTTGACTCCTAGACCTAGGATTGGTTCCATAGCTATATGGAACCCTATGGTAAGAAGTTACATTCTTCTTAGCCTTAGGTTTGTATCACAAACCTCTATGATCATTTGATGGCTTTTGTGTTCCTAGCCCTAGGTGGTGCCCATTTTGGCCCTTAAGAAAATCTTCGATTCTCTTTAAGGTTTTTTCCATGTTATCAAGCCTTGACCTCAATACTTGATTTTCCATCATTAAATCCTTAGTTTTGGATTTTTCTTTAAATCCTTGAACATTTCTATTTTTTGACTTGTATCTACTATCCTTAGTGTTCTTGCCCAAATTTCTATCTACCTTCATAACCCTAGGTGTGGTGGTCTTGGCATGAAGAGCTACATGATTTTCATTAATTCTATCATGCCTCCTATTTTTATGGTAAATAGCATTAAAATGATATAAATTAGAACTAGCATACTTTTTACCATGATTTAAAGAGGTAGGCTCAATAAATGATACCTTGGATTTTACCTTGGAAGCTCCCCCTTGACTTTGACCGCTTTCCTCCCTTTAGGACATTGACTCTGATAATGTCCTTTTTGATGACACAAGAAGCATACAATGTGCTCCTTGCTCTTCTTTGTTGTGGGAGCGGTCTCCTTGAGCTTCTCCTTGCTGTTTGTACCGGTTGACTCTTTTTCTTGGTCAACTTAGGATATTTGCTCTTGTAATACCCATGTTCCCTACACTCAAAGCATGTAATATGATTTTTATTTTTTAATTGAACTAGTTATACCTTCACGCATAGGGATGACACTTAATCCTCCATTTTATTTTTCTTGTGTTGTGGAGGTTGCGTCATCTTCTTCTTCACTTGACCCGGAAGTAGAAGCTTCTCCTTCTTCTTGGTCCGGTGTCAACGAATGTCTCTTCCCCTCAATCCTTGTAACGCCCCGGCCCGGGAAGGCCCCACTTGGACTGAACCGGGAACGCCACCAGAATTGCCCATCAGGTTGACAACTAGCTCCACAGACCACCGGAGGTCCTTTTAGCGTGCTTTGTCCTCACTCGCACGCACCTGGAAAACTTCCCAGGAGGTCACCCATCCTCAGATTTCTCCAAGCCAAGCACGCTTAACTTTGGAGTTCTTAAGTTTGGGCTTCCAAAAAGAAAGGTGCACCTTGGTGATATGGATAGTACCATCTAACCTTTTAAGTCATACTTAACCAGAATCTCAGAACTGGGGTATTACAATCACCCCCACTTAATGACACAACGTCCTCGTTGTGTAACCATGAATCACAACACAGACAAATCCCAAAATCTCCCACGCTAGGTGGTGCCCTGGGTGCTCCTGCCACAGGCGCACTCACGGTCGCAAGGTCGCTCTGGTACCATCTAAACACAAATAATCCAAAGATTCAAACCTCAAAAAATAGAGTAAGTCTATCCCTTGCTGATTAGACCAACCCAAAAAATGAATCGATAATCGACTATCTATATCTAACAAATGTACGTTAATCCTTCGCAAGCAACTAAGGTAAATCGATCTACGACTACCCAAGTCAACAAACATAAATCAGTCTTCTACTGATCGATCTAACAAGAGAAAATCAATTATCTATTGATGGAATTAACTAAGATAACATGGTATTCTACTGGCTAAGTCAACATGAATATGTAGATACTATCCACTACCCAGCTAATAATAGCAGAGGCTGGTATGTGCCTCCATCTCCTACTAGTAGTAACAGAAGCTAAAACTACTGATGGTATGATATGAAAAATCACCAGAGACTGTAATTCTTGATCTCTATTAGGGTCGATCATCATCAGTGGCTAACCCATCACATGTAATATGAGCTACAACAACCAGACAGGTACTAAATAAAAAGTGTTAATACATGTCATAACTATCATAGTCAACAATGCATACTAACAAAAAGGTAGGATAACAGTATACCAACATACCTCCTTATAGCTTGGAGATGTCTTGCCGTTGCCAGGCCCCAAAACCCAAAAAGTCACATCGAGAAAACTAAAATACGAAATCCGAAACATGGGATATAAGACTCGTAAACCTAGCTCTGATACTAATAAATTGTCATGCCCTAGAGGAGTCCCTGCCAGAGGAAATTCCGGCAACATCTCCCCTGTACAGGTGACAATCTGAACCATTTCTACAAACACAATATACCTCAACCACAGGCGGCTGGAATATACACACAACCACACAGTTTAAATGCAGCATACTCGGCTGATACAATAAAAACACGACCACGTAGTTATATGTAAAACTAACAGCCCACTCGGTTGTACCAGAGCCAAATACAGCGGAAATACAATGGACAACACATACAAACTAAAAACGAAGGCTGCTAGCCGGCTAGGCTTACACCACACAATAAACAACACTCCAAAAACAAAACCGGAATACAACGCTAAATACACAAATTTCATATACCAAAATAAAAGTAAATAAAAGCGAAGACAGGTCTTCTGATATGACGTGGGGACTGGCAGGCAGGATACTCCAAGCGACTCCATAAACAACCTGGTACCTGAAAAAGATAGTGTCCACGGGGGTGAGTTCAACAACTCAACAGATACCTAGTTGACATGTATAGTAAATTATAACAAATAGTAATAACTATGGAGTACAGTCTCCTGGACAAAATCTAGAAAATGCACAATAGAAAAGGGTGAGGAGAACTGTACTCACCAGGGCCTCCTATCAGAATAGTCAGGTCGTCAGACCGAGAGTATCATAAATCCTATATGCATGTCAAACATATGCATCCATCCAAATGCAGCATATAAGTGCAACAAACACAATCAGTAAATGCATCAATGCGTATGATGCCAATGACATGTCCTGGTCACCCCTACTCTCCAGTCAGACGTCTCACACACGATGGTGAGACCGAGTGGGTAGGGTTGTGACAACCATGTACTCTGCCGTCACTGCTCCTGATGAGTGACCGAGTGGACGGGATGCTATCGGAGTACACCTATCCTCCTACCCCAAATCATAAGTGGGGGAGCGCAATGCTCTCATCTCTCGGTACACGATAACGAGGAGGGATCCTGGCGTGCTACTACGCTGCAGTCACACTACCCATGAGCGTCCCAGCGGAGTACCATCGAGCAAAACTGACGTGCTAACACGCTACGTCACGCTACCCATGAGCTGACCAGCGGAGCACCGACAGAGATGAAACTAGCGATGTGCTCAACAATAATGAAGCAGACTATCACGCAGCATGCAATCATGCGAATGGTGCATGACATTAAGCATGGCAAAATCCTGAACAGCATAGCAATATCCATATATATATATATATATATATATATATATAATGTGTGCCATAGGACAATGAACTAAATCAAAGGTACACAGATCAGATAAGGTATAAAAACCTAGATCCTAAACATAATAAACACATGGTTGTGTCACTACCCCTATAAGCATGTATAATCAGGTAGGTACTAACATGAAGTACATAATAAGTAAACAAAACAAGCATGTAACAGGTATCGGGTAGTGACCAACCGAAGCAAAGACGAGCAAAATTATTACTAAAGGTTATAACCTACTAAACATATCAACATGACATTATTAAAGATAACTCAAGGTACCCGCCTCAAATAGCAGGTCCAATCCAGTCAAATCCAACGTCGAGATGCTCGTCTCACGTCAAAGCCCTATGTCACAATATTTAGTTTAGTTAATTCTATCATGCATCCATTAACTAAACTAAATCCTAATCCATTGATCAATTAGGGTTAACTTCATTAACCCTAATCGTTCCACCTTATAATTAGGATTTACTATAACATAATCCATCACAGATTCAACACAAAAACTCACCTAAATCTGTACTTACCCACTGCTAGAGGAGGTTGCTGCTGGATCCAGTGGCTGCAGCAAGGTGGGGTCATAAATCTCCACTCGAGTACCCCTAAACTAAATCAACAGGTACTCACGGATGAAGAGTGTCGATGTGGTGGTGTGCCATGGCAAAGAAGATCAACAACGACACTAGGGTACCAACTCAAAGGAAATCAGGAGAAAAGTAGGATCAGTGTAGCACTTGATTGGGAACTGTGGCCTGCTCAGTGAGTAGGGAAATCGACTGGAAGCTAGGGCATAGCCGAAACTAGGAAGCTCGTGTGCCTGGCTTCCGACTAGTGATCGCAGCCAAGAACGAACTGACGACGGCCGAATCAGATCTGGGCAGTTGATGCTAGTGAGGAGAAGTCCTTGCCCCGGTGCTCGACGATGCTGCGGAGCATAGGTCGCAGGCGCAGTGGGGGCTGCGTTGGAGGAATCGGTGCCAGCAGTGGAAGGGATTCAGTTAGGGCAAAGTGGCGACGGCGCGTTGTAGATTTAGGGCACGGCGAAGAGGTTCTGTGTGTCAACGTCGGCGCGATGCTCGGGCACAAGAGAGGCCGGAGGCACTGCGGTGGTCGGTTGTGATGGCCAACGCGATGAAGAAGATGAAGAGGAGAAGAGACGGGCGGAGGCGAGGCTTTGGTGTCACCGAAGATAAAGGAAAAGAGGGAAAGGAAACCACCGCGGCGCCGGTTAGGGCTCGGGAGGAGAAGGCGCTGGTGAATCGAGAGGAAAGGAGAAAATAAAATAAAAAGTATAAAGAAAAAGGAATTTATAAAAATAAACATTTCCTCGCTTAAATGGGTAGCCTAAACAGGCTTTCTCGGGGCCTAGTTTTTATCCCCGTAAACTCGTCCATACGGTCTCCGAAAAATTTCCGAAAATTTTCTAAAAATTCCAGAAAATTCCCTTAAGGTGTTACGCCCATTTCCGATATTTTACATTCCCCCCACTAATAAAAATTTAGTCACCAAATTTCGTTATCTACCATCAACAAATACTAACAACAGGTAAAGAGTATAAATGCTGAACGGTAAATTAAATCACATACCTCAAGTGAAAAGATGGGGGTATCGAGCTTGGATAGTATCCTCGAGCTCCCAAGTAGCCTCCTCGTCCGTATGATGCTGTCATCCGACTTTAACCAGTCGGATAGTCTTGTTCCACATCTGACGCTCTTTCTGGTCTAGAATCTATACTGGAACCTCCTCATAAGTGACGTCAGGCTGAAAGGGAACTGAAATATCTGTCAGCACATGTGTCAGGTCGGGTACATATCTCCTCAGTATATATACGTGGAATACGTCGTGAACGCCTGTCAGGGACGGTGGTAGTGCCAGCTGATAAGCTACTGCTCCAATCCTCTCCAGGATCTGGAAAGGGTTAATATACCGCGGAGCTAGCTTACCTTTGAGGAAAATCTCTTCACCCCCTTCATGGGTGAAACTTGCAGAAATACATGATCACCAGTAGAGAACTCCAGGGTCTGCGTCTCTAATCAGCATAACTATTCTGGTGGTCCTGCGCCTCTGACATCCTCCGTCTGATAGTACGGACCAACTCTGCCTCATGCTGAGCTCTTTGAGGTCCCAACAGCTGGGCCTCCCCAACCTCATCCCAAAGAGTGGGTGTCCGACAAGGCCTACCATACAACGCTTCAAACGGTGCCATCTAGATAACCGAATGAAAGCTATTGTTGTAGGCAAATTCTACCAATGGCAAATGGTCCTCCCAACTGCCTCCAAAATTCAATACATATAACCTCAGCAAGTCCTCTAGAGTCTGAATGGTCTGCTCTGACTGTCCATTTGTCTACGGATGGAAAGCTGTACTGAAACGGAGCTGAGTGCCCAAGGCCTACAGACTCTGCCAGAAATGAGACGTGAACCGAGGATCTCTATCCGAAATAATAGTCAAAGGAACACTATGTAATTTGATGATCTCCTGGCAATACAAATCTGTCAATCGATCCAGGGAATCAGTCTTTCAGATCGCTAAGAGGTGCGCGGATTTGGTTAATCGATCAACGATTACTCAAATCGCGTCATGGCCTCGTCGTGTCCTCGGCAAACCCACCACAAAGTCCATGGTAATGTGTTTCCATTTCCACTCGGGAATAGGAATCCGCTGAAGTAAGCCGGCAGGTCTCTGGTGCTCGACCTTCACCTGTTGACAGACAAGACATCTAGCTACGAATTCCGCGATATCTTTCTTCATGTCGTTCTACCAATAAGAACGCCTTAAATCTCGGTACATACGGGTACCGCCGAAGTGGATCGCAAATTGAGAGCGATGGGCCTCCTGAAGTAGCTCCTGCAAGACCGGGTGAGACTGAGGTACGCATAATCTACCTCGGAAGCATACAATACCCTCCTCATCTCGTGTGAACTCGGTCTATTTCCCAGGAGCTATCTGGCTGCCAATGAACTGCAAATGCTGATCACTAGCCTGGGCCTCTCGGATCCTCGTCCTGATCGACGACTGAGCAACCATGGTAACTAGAATACCCTGCTCTGCCTGTCCCTATTCCTGAAGGCCTAACTCGGAGAAACCCTGAACCAAGTCTGTGACTGAAACTTAGTGGTAGCTTAACCTGGAGGTCTAGAGTACTTAACTTGGCTACCAGGATTCATAAACTCTAGTACTTAACCTAGAGGTCTAGAGTTCAAATCCTGAGGAAGGCAAAAATCCACTAGCCAGGGGTGGGAAGACCTAGTGAGTAACGACACGGCTGAGGGTCGTCGGTCGATGACATAAGGAGTCACCAGTTGGGCCGCCAGTTGGGCCGTCCAAGGGACCGCCAAGGGGCCACCAAATGGGCCGCCAGTTGGGCTGCCCAAGGGGCCGAGGGGTCGGGTCGTTACAATCCTAGAGGTGGACGCTTCTTCATCTTCATCTTGTACATGGAACAAAGAGTATGTTCCCTCTTTGCCCTTTTCGTTGCATTCCATTGAAGATGAAGCTTCTTGGACCTCTTCTTTGGAAGTTGAGCATCTCTCAACTTCGAAGTCCTCTTCCTCTTGGTCTTGATCAATGAGTCACCCTCTTTGGATTCTTCTCGATTTGGTACAGTGGAGGGGATCTCATGAATCTTTGCCAATTTGCTCCAAAGCTCTTTGGCATCCTTGATTCTCCAACTTGAGCCAAAATATTGTTTGGCAATAAATTGATCAATAGCTTGGTCACTTTGTCATTTGCCTCGCTACTTTGAATTTGCTCTTGGCTCCACTTGCTCAACTTGAGAGTTTTTCCCTTTGAATTTTTTGGAGCTTCAAAACATTCCATTAGAGAAAATCATTGCTCTATCTCCATCATAAGAAAATTTTTGATCCTTGCTTTCCAAGAATCAAAGCTTGTGGATATAAATGGTGGAGGCATCCTTGTGTCGAATCCAAGTCCATCTTGGAATTCCATCTTGACGTTGAGCTCTTGATGAATTCTTTGACTTGATGAATTTTGCTCCAACTTCATCACCCTCTAGCCTTGTTGCCCCTTCTGGTGATGATTCCAGTGAAGAGCGTCCTCGCTCTGATACCATTTGTTAGGGTCAAAATGTGCTAGAGGGGGCTGAATAGCTCGTTGCGCTTGTTGATGTGCTTCTTCGATGATGTGCAGCGGAATAAACAACAAGAAACATACTCACAACGCTAACACTAATGATTTACTTGGTATCCACCTCAAGAAGAGATGACTAATCTAAGGATCCACACACGACTCGCTCTCCACTAATGAAATACTCCTTCTCGGTTGTAGCCGGAGGCGGAGAAGCCTCGTACAAACCCACACAACAAAAATACAGCACACGCAAGAAGAAAATACAAAGATACAAAGAAAAACTCTTTCTTCTTGCTTACTTGTTGCTTGTTGTTGCCTCTTGAACCTTGGAAGTGTAACTACATTTATCTCCAAGAGCCTTCAAGAACTGGCTGTGGAAGTGTGGATAAGCTCGTGAGAATCGACGTTGAGATCGTCTGCTTGTTGCTTGAGAGGAATCGAAGAACTGCAGAGGAAAACACTCGCCAACGGCTATAACCTGCGCAACGATCGGATCCCAATTGATTGAATGACTCTTAATCGATTGGGAAGGGTTTGAATCGATTGGTCGATCGATTCAGAGTGCCTCTATGCTCTCTAGGAATTGGCTTAATCGATTGACCAATCGATCCAACATTTCTCGCGTCTACGTGTAAGAAATCTCGTCCCCCAATCGATCGGCTGATCGATTGGGAGCACTTCTGTGCGTGCGGTATAAGCTCCCAATCGATCAACCGATCGATTGGGCCATTGCTTTATCGCAACATAGCCCCAATCGATCGGCTGATCGATTGAACCCCTGTTCAATTAATCAGTTGATCGATTGGTTACCCTTTTACTTGCTTAAACCAAGTATAGGGTCTCCAATTCCAACATCTGGTCAATCGTGATCTGTTGGAACATTATGCCTAACATTCGGTCAATCTTGACCTGCTAGGACTCCTTCACCAAGTGTCAGGTCAATCCCTTTGACCCACTTGAACTTTTCGTCTCGTGCCAAGTGTCCGGTCCTCCATGACCCACTTGGATTTCCACCAGATGTTCGGTCACCCTTGACCCATCTGGATTTCCTTGTGCCAAGTATCCATTCAACCCTTTGGCCTACTTGGACTTCCAAACACCAGACGTCCGGTCAACCTTGACCCACCTAGATTTCCACGTGTCTAGCTTCACTCACCAAGTCTTTCCATTTGCCTAGCTTCACTCACTAGGACTTCCCATCTACTTGGCTTCACTCACTGGACTTTCACCTAGCTTCACTCACTAGGATTTTCACCTGGCTTCACTCACCAAGATTTTCTACTACCCAGGTTCACTCACCGAAACTTTCACCTGCCTAGCTTCACTCACCAGGACTTTCCAATTGCCCAACTTCACTCATCGGGACTTTCCCAATCAAGTATCTGGTCATCCTTGTCCTACTTGACTCTTTTTCACACCAAACTGGTCACACCCTGATCAGAGGAGAATTGCACTAGCAATATCCCCAATCAGATGATTGTGCCTGCAATCTTCACGTATTGTCAAATATCGAATCCAAACATCTAGACTCAAGCTTGAGCCAACTCAAGCCTAATCAACCTGGTCAACCTTGGCCCAGGGGATATTGCACCAACAATGGTCACCCTTGACGCCAGTCATCCATCTCACACGCGATGGTGAGACCGAGTGGGTAGGACTATGATAACTGTGCACTCTGCCATCACTACTCCTGAGTGACCGAGTGGACAGGATGCTGTCGAAGTACACCTATCCTCCTACCCCAAACATAGTGGGAGGGCCTAAGCTCTCATCTCCCTGTATCATGGTCAAGGGGAGGGATTCCTGCCCGCTACACACTGCAGTCATTGCAACCCATGAGTGGACCAGCGGATCCCTGATAGAGCAAACTGCACACACCCTGCCTGATGTACCACTAACCCATGAATGGTTGTGTGTACAGATCATGTAACTGGTGATGTGCTCAACAACAATGGAGCCGACAATCGCTCAGCATGCGGTCATGCAAGATGGTGCATGACACTACAACATGTAAATCCCGACACTTCCATAATATATACCAAAAAGGTCAAGAAATCCAACAAGGATCTAAGTATTATGAAACTAAGTACACATGTCTGGTATGTCTAGCAACTAGTCCTGTACACAGTAAGACAATGTATGTCACTACTTATATGATCATAAGTACACATGGCAAGAACAAAAGAATATAAGTCTAAAGACATAACAGATAATAACAAACAAAGGCATGCTATAGGTATCAAGTAGTGACATACCAATGGTAGCTAAACACAACCATTACTACTAGCTATAAATTACTACGCATATCATAATGATAATATCAAAAGAGATAAGTCAAAGGTACCCGCCTCAAATCGAAGATCGTATCAAGCCAATCCCATGTCGAGACGCTCACCTCGAATCAAAGTCCTACGATCACATAATATATTTAGCTAATACATATGTAACAAATAGCTAAATAAAATCCTCAACCTAATTAGGAAAAACCCTAATCGAATTAATTAACCTAATTCATTAATCCAATTAGGTTTAACTCAATCCACAATTCTTTCACTTCAATCCTACTCAAATCAACACATCATTTACTCCATGTCTTAAATCAACTAGGCATCAAGAACTAATTAATCTCTTTCATAATCCATCACAACATTAGAATAGATATCCATAACTCTTCCAAAATCAAATTGCATTAGATCAATGCATAACCCATCAACCAAACTTACCCAAATCCAAAGACTTCGATGTTGACTCAGCCAGAGGAGCTTGCTACGGGGGATTCATGGTCGGACTCAATAGTACAGCCGTGGATCTCCACACAAATCCTATAACACAAACAACACCTCCATGTCTGAATTCCAACTTCCAATCGGAAGAAGCATAAGTCAAATAACCTTAGTTTAAGATATTTGTTACCCCTTTATCCTCTCTGGTGGTTCCCTGCGGCTGGAGTAGCACTGATTAGGGTTGGTCGCTGTCGGATCTAACCTCTCATAATGGCTGAAGGAGCTATGGCTTTACGATACATCAGGAAAGATAGAAAAGGAGATCAAATGGTCGGTAACAGATCTATGCCGACAAGAAAAAGGCACCATAAATCTGATGAAGAGGAGGTGATGAGCCTCCCTGATCGAATCATCGTTGCTCTGCTCGGATCTGTAAGCGAGGTGAAGAGTTTGCCCTCACCCCCTTCACCAACTCCACCCTCTCGGCGATAGGTCAAAGCTAGGGCATAGAAGTGGTTGCGGTGGAGGTAGTCGATGCCTAGTAGCATGTCTTGCGGTAGGGCCACGGTGGTTGGCGACCGACGTCGGACCATGATGGTCGGCAATGATCGGTTGGGGCAATACAGCATAATCGGATGAGAGGGAGAGACTCAACGACAACATATCCCTCCTGGCCGATGGCGTTGATTGCTGGCAGCGTCGACGTCTCGCAGGTTGGAGCGGCACGGCGATTGACACCCGACATTGGGCTGTGATAGTCGGCGGCAAGATGAGGGAAAGGATCGGAGAAGGAGAAGATAAGGAAGAGGGAAAACAAAAAGATCAAAGAAGAGGAGAAGGAGATCGACGTGAAGAGAGGGGTCGGGTAGAATAAAGAAGGAATAGGAAACCTAGGTTAATTAATATTAACCTTACCTTAATGAAATTAATCAACTCCCAATTAAGGGATATCCAAATATGCTTTCTTACAGTCCAATAATTGATCCCCTTAAAATACACTATACGAGTTCCGAAAATTTTTTCAGAAAATTCTTAAAAATTTCGATAAGATTAATCGCCCATTAAACTTTATTATTTTATTATTATTTTATTCGATATTTTACACTAACACTTTCCTCCGCATTTTAAAATTTCCATTACCTTAACATAATTTACATTCCCTATTTTTTAAAAAATTATTTTATTAAATTAAAATTAATTAAATAAAATAAAAATAAGACTTTATATTAATTTCCCTCCCTCACACTCTACCCAAATTTCACATTCCCGCTATTAATTCCCTCCCCTCACCTTACCTTACACTCCCACTATTTCCTACCGATTTTGCCAGAGGAAGTTCGTCGCGTCTGTGTCGTCACTTCTATAGACACACTCGCCTTCATCCCATCGCCGATGAGCCTCCAACCTCTGCCTCCTTCTAGTGACACAACTAGGAGAACCACTGTCTTCTCCTAGGTACGTAGCTAGCATACCCTCCGCCTCTTCAAGGTACACTATTTGACCTATAGTCATCAATTTCTTCCATCACTATTTTTGATTTTTTTTTATTTTGTTCCTTATTGATTTTGGAAGCTTCTATAGAGGATTTGACCTATTTTTGATTCTTATCAACTGTTAGGGTTTTTATGCTTCAACCTCTCTTTGCAGGTAAAGGCTTTTGCTTTTAGAATTTGTTTAGGGTTTTTTTCTCGGTTTTGTCAAAAGGATAAATCTCTTGATATAGGCAGTTCAAGGTGAAGGATGTTTGATTTAGAAGCAATGTCAAGACAAAATCACTAGCAATGCTCTTGATACTTTTTTATGGAATTTGAGAAGTGTACAAATATCCCTGTAGCACTCTTTATCAGCATTGTTTTGTAGTTACTTTTATTAGCTTTGATGTAGTTTTGGTTGCTAGAGCTTCAATTTTAGTTTTTTTCCTTATTTTGTGATATAGTTTGCAAGAAAGATATGGTGTACAAGGTCTTAAGTTTCCATGTCATTGATGATACTTGAGTCAATCATTTAGATGTCCTTAATTATGTTATCTTCCAGTCCCCTTGAATCTTCACCAAATCAAATTAATTTTGTATAACTTTTAGATTGATAAATATTACAATAGAAGACGGCGTGATGAACATCATAGTTAAGTTTCCATTAGTGTTTCTTTAGTTTTGTCATTATTTTTAGTATATAAAACACACTGTTGTTCTTTATCTATCTGTATCCACTTCTCCAAATTTCCTAGTCTTTGATAATTCCACCAACTCTATTTATACTATTGTTCATCGTGATTTTCAGCTCAAGTAGGTCTTCGACCATTTCAACTGGATTGAATTTTGTTTACATAGAAATCTTTTGTTACAGCTACTAGAGTTACTCATTTTGGCTAATATAATTCATTTCTTTTGTTTTTTTAATGCATAAAATTGGTTCTCTTTTGTTATTGATACTTGAGTCAATTATTTAAATGTTTTTTAATGTAGAAAATTTGTTCTCTTTTGTTATTATGCTAACATTCTATGATAGTTTATTTTACACATCAAACTTCATTCATATTTCTATATTGTGATTTGTAGGTAACTTTCAAAAAATGACAAACAAAAAAATGTGAAAGCTAATCCAAAATAGTCAAAGACAGTCTAGGAGAGAAGAATCAAGTAATAGAGGAGTTGATCATGAAAATGAATCACAAGACACAACATCCCATTCACCATTAGAGATATAAAATGCGGAGGTTAATGAGCAAGGTGAAAAATGTTTTTGGATATGAAGAGTAAATTATTTTTTGCAATACTAAGTGAAAATTATATTTTTTTAGATAAAAAAGAGGTCATGTCTTCATCCCAAGCTCAGAAAAAAAACATGGCAAGACTATTATGAGAGATATTCATGCGTTACATCCCGATCATATGCTGATAGTGAAATTCAAAAAAAGGGGACAACCTTACGGTGATCTACATCCTATGCTTGCAAATTTTATTGGGGCTATTGCATGAAACGGAGTTGTGTTGCCCCTGAGCTTTTTAGATTGGAGACAAATGCTGACAAATCACTTGAATGATGCATGGAAACTTGTTACTGTAAGTCATGTCTTCATCCCAAGCTCAGAAAAAAAACATGGCAAGACTATTATGAGAGATATTCATGCGTTACATCCCGATCATATGCTGATAGTGAAATTCAAAAAAAGGAGACAACCTTACGATGATCTACATCCTATGCTTGCAAATTTTATTGGGGCTATTGCATGAAACGGAGTTGTGTTGCCCCTGAGCTTTTTAGATTGGAGACAAATGCTGACAAATCGCTTGAATGATGCATGGAAACTTGTTACTGTAAGTTTACAAGTGTTTAATTTCAATTCTAAATTTAAAGCATGTACATATTTCATTTTATATTTATAGGTATGTTTCTGTATCTCCAATTGTCATAGAAGAGTTATAATGCAAATGATGGGGGCTGCATGGAGATAGTAGAGGACTGAAGTAAAAGGTACATCTTATGATTCAAATACTCCACTAGAAGAGCTTGTTGTAATACAACTCATTCCTCATGGGTTGACACCTCAAACATGGGAAGTTTTATATAACTATTGGAAGTCTACTGAGATACAACTAGCACTAATAGTTTTTTTTATATGTTTATAGATGTTATAATTTTATTATAAATTTTTGTGCCATAGAACATAAAAAATCAATAGAGAAAATGCAAATAAAAAGAAAGAGACTCATGCACAGGGGTGCACTAGTATTCCGTCATTGGAATACTAGTATTCCGTCAATAGAGAAAATGCAACTAGTATTCCGTCATTGGAATATAAATTTGTAAGAATTAAAATTATTTCTTTTCTGCCTTACAATTAGTTTCTCACTACTCATTTTCTGTTTTACACTTTAATGCTCTTATCCTTGAAGTTCCAAGGTTTAATGGGATTATAGATATTGATTACAAGCAAAGTAATGTATATAGTTAGCTTTTGATGGAATGTCTAAATTAGTAATATAAGTTATTGTGCAAATAGAAGAATTTATACTATTAATATTTGGTGTTAAATGTGGATTTGTTATCCTATTAGTCTCAAGATAATGGAAGAAAATCGAGTCATATTGAAATACAACAATTGAGTGGAAGAAGTAGAAAGAAAAGAGGTGCCCCTATTGACGACGAAAAAATACGAATTGAGGTAATAATATTTTTCACTTTTTAAGTCGACTTCTAAATATTTTTTTTATTATATTAAAAATTTATTTTCTTATTAGAATTTACTTAAAGAGACTGTGGATTATCACCTCCAAAATAAATCTATAGGAACACAACAAATAGAAGTCCATGAGGAGGCATTTCAGTAATAATTTATTTATAATTTCATTTCATTTTTGTAAAAGTTGTTGCATATGGTTCAATTTTAATTATATTCTTTATATAGTGAGTTTTTTTTGGACCCCGAGCATTCTGATCGGGTACGATGTTTAAGAGTCGATGCGCTACCTAGTCAAGTGTTCCCAGAGCAATGAAACACAACTCAATGTCTTGGCAAGATTATCACTCTAATTTAGATATGACAGATAAATTTAAGGAAATTGGAGAGAAAATTAAAGATATGGAGTTGCGAGAAGCACAACGACAAACAGAATTAGAGCAGATGAAAAGACAAATGCAAGAAAATGATCAATTCCAAAATTTTGTATGAGTATTGATCAGTATTGACGTCAGGAAGTGGTGGAGGTTCTCATGGACCCGAATCATTACCGGTACAAGTAATAACATTACTGAAAGAAAAAAATTTGTTTAAAATTATTTGTATAGTTAAGTATATGATAACAAATTTATTTATTTTTGTAGATGACAGCTATGTTTACAAATATTATGCAACAACAAGTTCAATCAATTGCGGAAGGAAATAGGTGTAGATCCTACCCATCACCAGAATCAGATAATAACTATATAGGTAGGAAATTTTTAAATATAAATGTTTTTGTTAGAGTATATATTCCTGAATCGATGTTTAAAATAAGTTATTATTTAGTTGTTATCTTCATCTTGTTTAAAATTGCAAGGCATTCCTACTTTTCCTTGCCTATAGCCTCAAAATCTATGGTCCTCTAACCACACTGGTTTTAGGTTCATTCTGCAAATACTGCTTTTAATGTTTGGCCTTAGGATATCTAATCCTGTCCGAACGCTGAATCTATGGACGCTGGGCACGTGGAGCTCTACGAACCGATGACGTGGATCTCCGACCGACTGTACGAAGCTCCGGCGAACCTGCAAAGAAGTTGGGCCGGGAAGGGGTTCCCGGCGATGACCCTCCGACGCTCAAGTCAGGCAAGAGGAAAATGAGAGAGTGACTCCGAATATGCGAGAATGCGTACCTCCGGCAAAGTGTGAGGACCCTTATATAGAGCTGTGAAGAGGCTTATGCACATATACCGAGGCGAATACGTGTCCTCTTACCATACCTCAGTATGGGCTTGTCAGAGGAGCTTGCCTGACGCCATACTGCTACAGTCCGAGCACCTCTCTGATGGGACGGCAGAACCTTCTGTCGTAAGGTTCAAGTCAGCGTATGACTTGGTCGTTGGACATGCCTGTTGTCAGAAGATGTTTCCCGATATTTCCCTTGTCCTTTTGTCTCTTCTGTTCCCGCGCCGAGCGTCCGGCCACTCGACAGTCCCATCACGTCCGACCGGACGTAGGTGTAGCACCGTTGGGCCGGCTAGAAGGGGGGGTTGAATAGCCCTGAATAAAACACAACCCTTTCTCGAACAATTAAGCTAACACTTGAAAAATAGATTAAGCAGAAAATAAAGCATAAAAACGAGGCACCGGATTTGACTTGGTTACAACCGGGGAGGTTGTTAATCCAAGGAAGATGATTGCACTAAGAACTCCTTCAGGCGGAGAAGCCTCGTTTACAGCAGTGTAGGCACAAAAAGAAAGAAGCTAATCAAAGTAGTGGAAGCACACAAGTGTTGTTACAATTTCTGAACTGATGAAAAGCTTCTGGACCAAGGCTATATTTATAGCCTTGGTCGGGGCGCCTGGAAGGGTTCCGGGCGCCCTGGGGGGGATAAAACTTTATCCCCCAACGTTCAGATCGCGTAAATCGAGATCTTGGTCAAAATCAGGGTCCGGGCGCCCGGAAGCATTCCGGGTGTCCCGGACAGCTCCGGGCGCCCCGGAGCAAAAAGTCAATTGTAGTTGACTTTTTGTCCGGGACCACTTCTCCGTTAAGTCCCCGTCTCGGTCCGGGTCTTCTGCTCTGGATCCGCTTGATTTGGGTGATCTCTGATATCCGGAATAGGGCTCACCCGAACCCATCTTCCGGTCTTCTCGAGCGTGCTTCCCTCCGGCTTCTCGTCCCTCGGAATTACCGCGTGTCCCTTCTCGTCCACCAGCGTACTCATCCGCAGTCGACCTTCGCGTTAGCTGCGTCTCTTGCTCCCCGAGCAATCTTCCGCTCCGGCTTTCGTACCTCGGAACCATCGCGCGCACTTCCTTCTCGTCCGCCGGTGTACTCTTCCGCAGCGCCTCGTCCCTCGGACGCACCGTGTGCCGTCCTTCTCGCTAGCTGCGTCTTCCGCTCGAGTACCTGTGCTCCTAAGCTCCTGCACACTTAGACACAAGGTTAGAAACAACGCAGGACCTAACTTAACTTGTTGATCACACCAAAACAACCTTGGGGTTCCAACAGTAGGTACTGATCTGCTCGGGAGATTCCAGGTCGTGTGCTCGGATGAAACTGTTCACAGCATTATTGCTTTATGCCTCGGCCGAGCGGGCTACCGCTCGGCCCGGCAACCCTGTTCACCATGAGCGTCGGAGACCCGACTCCCCGTCGGGTTGTCTTTGCTTCCGCTTATGCCCCTTTCGGCCAGTCGGTCCCCCCTTTTCCGGTCGGTCGTTTGACCTTTGACCTCCACGTGGCGTTGACTTCCCTCAAAAGGGGGTCCCCCATCCTTACTACCGGATCACTTACCTCCTCTTCAAGTCTAGTCGAAGGAGGCGATTAGTCCGACTGACTGGACTGTTAGTTGCACCGAGCGACGTCTCCGTGAAACTATCTTCCGTTTGACCCCCACGTGGGTAGCTACGGCGTTCAGTCAACGGCAACATTCCTCGGATCTCTTCGAAATTTGCGCCAATCTTCGACATTAAGGCCAAGCACGCGCTCTGTGCCTCGATAAGGCACTTATTAAATGCTCTCCCATGGTGGAATGCCACGTGGCATTGCTGCCGTCATCGTACGGCGGCGGCACCGCGGGTGATGAGACCGAAGCGGTTTGAAATGGACGGCGCGATGCGTGCTCCGGTTCTCGCGACCTGAATCTAACGGTGGAGGCCGCTCGGGCTCAACCCTATAAAGTCTTCGCCTTCTCTGCCTTCGCCGCATTTCTGCTCTCGCGTGCCCAGAAGCTTCCTTCGGCGTCTCAGTGCTCCGGCAGCTTCGGTTCTCTTTTTCGGCGATCCCGCGTTCTTCGTCGATCCTCCTTCTTCTCTGTAAGGCTCTTTTTCTATTCTATCTTTGCTTCTTGTGTTTTCTTTGCCTTTCTTTTCCTGAGTTTTGGTCCTCGGGGCTTTGTTTCGTTTGCCATCTTCTTTCTTCTATCCTCTGCCTTTCTTCGCCTTTTTTGGGTTCGTCCGTTCGGACAATGGCTAATTCCTCTCAGCCCCAAGACCAAGCCCTCGGCCCATGGTATACTACCATGGAGTCGCGCTTCGATCGGCGCGACGCCGATATTCTGATGGATACTTTTGACATCCCATCTGACTTCGAAATTATCTTACCTTCTCCCTCCACTCGGCCACACAAACCGCCGCGCGGAGCTTTTTGTGTTTTCCACGACCAGTTCACAGCTGGTCTGCGATTTCCAATTCATCCCAACATCGCTGAAGTTTGCACTTTTTTCGGCATTCCGCTCGGAAGCCTAGTCCCCAACACTTTCCGCCTTTTATGCGGCGTCGTCGTCTTGTTCAAAATCCACAACATCCCCCTCCGACTAGAGGTTTTCTATTATTTTTATTACCCTAAACAGTCCGAGCTGGGCACATATATGTTCCAAGCTCGGCCCGGTTTAGTTTTCTTCAATAAACTGACCTCTTCCAATAAGCATTGGAAAGAATTCTACTTCTACCTTCGTATGCCCGAGCGGGCCCCCTTCCGAACCCAGTGGCAGGTCGGACCACCAATCTCACCAGAGCTCAAAAGGTTCAAGACCTGACCGGACTATCTACATGTCGCCAACATGCTAGCCGGTCTGAAGTTTGACATACTAAGTTCCTGCCTGAAGGGGTGATGTACATATTCGGCCTGACACTACAACAAAATCGCTCATAGACATCAGTGGAACAACAACAGTTTTAAGCAAAAACCGATGTCTTTGAGTATTTTACACCGGTTTTTCCAAAAACCGATGTCTATGAGCGCAGATTTTCGCTAATAGACATCGGTTTTTTTAGCCGATGTCTATGAGCGCCTTTTTTTCATTAATAGACACCGATTTTAACCGCGGTTTTTAAAACCGGTGTCTATGAACCAAAATTCTGGCGGACTTTCTTAGCGCCCTTTCTTTTGGGTTTCTCCTCGCCTTGGATGAAGCAACCAGCCAATTTATCTCCTCGCCTTGGGTTTCTCCTCTTCCTTTGATCCCATTTCTCGCTCCCTCTTCCCCCTTCTTTTGTTCCTTTTCATTCCGTCGATCTGTTGGCCAGATGAAGAAAGGCCGAGTTCTGGTGGAGACGGCGGCGGCAGTAGCGGAGACGCGGTTCCGCGACGTGAGGAAGCGGCCGTGGGGGCGGTTCGCGGCCGAGATCAGGGACCCCTGGAAGAAGGTCAGGGTGTGGCTCGGAACCTTCGACTCGGCCGAGGCTGCCGCTCTGGCCTACGACTCCGCTGCTCGCGCGTTCCGTGGTTCCAAGGCCAAGACCAACTTTCCCCTAGCTGCCGCCGCCGCTGCGTCTCCCACCCCTACTCCTGCATTCCGCTGCCCTCCCTCCGCTGACCCAACCCTAGGGTTTTGATAAGATACAAATTGGAATTAAGCCGACCCACCTCATTCTACGCACTCATCACCGAGAGGTCCGAGACCTTGCAACAGCGGCATCGTCGTCTGCAAATCTCGAAGCGAAGATGAAAATTGTGGCGGCTTATCTCCTGGTCGTCCTCGGCGGCAACCCCAACCCCTCCGCCGATGATATCAGATCCATCCTTGAATCAGGTCGAACTCTCTTCCCTCTCATATTTATCTTGGTTTCATTTCGGTGATCCTTGTTTCTTGCTTGTAGTGGGAGCGGAGGCAGAGGATAAGAGGATCAACCACTTCCTCGCGGAAGTCAAGGGCAAGGACATAACGGAAGTCATCGCTGCCGGCCGGGAGAAGTTCGCTTCCGTGCCCTCCGGTGGCTCTGTGGCTGCCATCGGGGTCGCCGCCCCTGGTAGCGGCGGCGCGGGCGGCGCCCCAGCTGCAGAGGATCCTAAGAAGGAGGAGAAGGTGAAGGTGAAGGAGAAGGAGGAATCCGACGAGGTGAAACTCCCTGTCTTTCCCTCCCGCAAATTTTCGTTTCCGACATAAATTTGTGGTTTTTTTTCTTTCTCGTTTCCAATTTCTGTTTTTGGAAAACACAAGCTATGGAGATTGGTTTGATTGCTATTTGTTGTAAGTTTTGAAGGTAATGGCAATCTTTTTTATTTTATATACTAGCATATCACTTAAACGGCTACAAGTATGCCACTTTTTCCAAATTTAATAGCACATGGTAAAGTCCTATCTTGTGATCAAGGTTCACAAAGCATATACAGAGGCATAAAGTCATGCATAGAAAGACTGAATATTGTTAGTAAAGTGCATAAACTCTCAAGTATTTGGATTAATTAGAGTTGAAGATGTAAGGGGTGGAGGGAAAAAGGAAATCTTTGTTAGTATTAATGATAAGTCGCCATGATGATTACCATTGTTATTGCTAAATTTGTTGATCTCCTATGTTTAACTCATACCTCAAGTATGTAATTAAATGGTTTAATTTCATACTTTTTCGTATTGTTGTGCATACGTAGGATTTTGTTTCTCTGCAGGGAGTTAGATGAGTGGTTTATAGACACCTAGTTGCATCTCTTATTTTCCTCTACATGTATGCACATTTTTTGACATCGGTTGGCAATTCATGTGTATTTATCTTTATTTTAACATACTTCTAACTTTTAACTATGACCAGTGCTTCTTGAATTATCTTTGAAGGTTTGGAATCTTCAACCCAGCAGTCGTGTATGATCACCTGGGAGAAATTTATTCAGCACTTATTATGGGAAGCTTAGTGTTCTGCATTTTGTTATACTTGAAAGTGAGCTTCTGTAAATTTCAATCTAGCTTTTCCTATGGTTATTACTGCCCTTTGTTCCTAATTTGAGAGCAAGGAAAGGAGTAGCAACACTAAGCAGTTCAAAGAATTTAACTGCTACGAGAACTGTTTCAATTCAAAAACCATCTGTTTTAAAGGAGAAAAGCAAGTTGTCCTCTGGCCAACCTTCAAAAAATGCTAAGAATGTGACCAAGTAAGGATTTCGATTTTGCAGATATTCTATCATGAATTACCATGACATGTTTTTATCTATAACTGGTGTCCTGGTAGTGTTGCTGCAAAGAATATAACGTCTATTGGAATTGCACAAGAAAATCAAGCTATTAAAAGGCAAAAGCTGGATGATGGAAGATCCAAACAGGTTAATACTTTTGAAATATTTTTTATAATAACCTTTTTTTACTTGGGACAGTATAATTATTAATATTTCATTTTGATATGGTCATAAATAGATACACAATTTGAAAAATAGAGTTCTACTCCATAAGTCGAGATTGGGTTTAGCTAGTGCTCCTGACGTGCACTCCTCTGGTGCTAAAGTTGGCCAGGGAGAGAAATCATTGCAGCAGGTACATGATAATATGGTCAACTTTATTCTTCTGATAATTAGATGAGTGTTGAAACCATTCAGTAAGACCTTCATTTGCTCATGCATCATCATCTTTAGGATGATGCAGATTCAGTAAGACCTTCCTCTCCTTTCTTTGCCCTAGCCTTTCCCAGAGGCAATCGAATAATGGAGTCTGCTTTTTTTTGGTTGTCTAAGGCGGAGGCGGGTATGGATATTTGCTGGAACCTCTATGGTGGATCGGGATGGTCACCAGTAAGCACCCTTTTCCTTCAATTACTCTCACCTTTCTTATTTTAATTTGTCTACTGGATTTTTTTTTCAGTGATAATAGGTGAAATTGCGAATTTTGTTGCATACATCTTTGCCCCAGCTGTCCTTGTTACACCACTGGGTGCGTTGAGCATCATTGTAAGGTAAGAGTTGCCAAATTTTGTAGATCGAGGGGGCACATATTTTAATTAATGGTAAGAAATATTTTTCATGCTGAGAAATGGTGGGTGCAGTGCCGTTTTGGCCCATTTCATTTTGAAAGAGAGATTGCAGAGGATGGGTGTCTTGGGTTGCGTGCTCTGCATTGTGGGTTCGACAGTCATCGTGCTCCATGCCCCAGAGGAAAAGACGCCGAGTTCTGTTGAGCAAATTTGGGATTTGGCAACCCAGCCTGGTATTCTGTAATGATTATTATGTGATTGATATATTGTATATATAATTTAGATGCCTTTGCGATTCAATCTACCTGCTAGATTTTCATGTAAATGCGTATCTGATCCATGATATATTCCTTGTTTTCCCAGCCTTTCTATTGTATACAGCATCTGCAGTTGCAGTATCCCTGGTGCTCATGTTGCATTGTGCTCCACGAGTCGGGCAAACAAACATACTGGTTTACTTGGGTATTTGCTCTGCCATTGGATCTCTGACGGTAATGATTCTATGATGATTGTACTGCTATTTGTTTCTTTTCCTTGCTTTATTTAATTTCATTAGCTGTGCAGGTGATGAGTATTAAGGCCATAGGAATAGCAATCAAGCTCACGTTAGATGGCATCAACCAAGCTGGTTACTTCCAGACATGGGTATTCGCTATGCTGGCAATCTCCTGCATTGTAATTCAATTGAATTACTTGAACAAGGTTGGTAACTGAAGACTTGCTACGGCTTGATCTCACTCTGTTTGTTCTTTTAATATGCATGTTCTATGCACTACAAGATGTATGGTATCTGTGTACAAAGTAAATTATGATCATACATGAACAAGTTAGGTTTCTATCTTTTCTTCATTTCACTATGTATCTATGTTGGAAGTAAATTATGATCATACACGATCAAGGTAGGTTTCTATCTTTTCTTATTTTTAGTGTGGTATCTATATAGGAAGTAAATTAAGATCATACATGATGAAGGTTGGTTTCTATCTTTTCTTCGTTTTAGCATTTTATAATTTTCTTCTTCCATTTAATCAAAATATTTTCATCTTTTTTGTACTCTAAGCTTGATATACAATGGCTTTTCTATTCCTAACATGAGGTCCAGCTCAGGGCTCCACGAATATTTTGCTAGATCAAGGTAGTTTATTTTTTATGATCAGAAATAGCAATTAGGGGTGACTTAAGGATTAGATTATTATATAAGAAAAATTATAGCCTTTCATTTTAAACTTACACAAATATGTTTTATGGAAGACCCCATTTGTTTGAATATCATTATTCCTCAGAGAAGCTGCAAACAACTCGAACTGAAAACTTATATGTTCATGCTAAAAGACTGCAACTTGTGTATTTGGTATATTTCCTAGACAAAAGATAGACAATCTAAGTAAATAGAAATAAATTCTATGATTTGTCTCCATAATTTGGAAGACCTAGAAGAAAATTCTCAAACTTGTATCAAGTGTTTTGTGCTTAAATTATCCAAGAGCTTCTTCTTGTTGTGCAATGCGATTGAGTTGCATGTGACTTGCTTAATCAATATTTTCTTGTGGAAGGTCTATTAATCATTCAAATACATGATTTGGTTTTATATCTAAAATATTTCTGTTTGTGGCACCAGGTTCCAAACTATTCTATTTGAGTGGTATACATTCAGCCCATTTAGCTATAATTCTCTAGTGCTGTTTAAGAAGACCTCTAGTATAATGAATTGCTGGTTAGATCTAGGTCTTGATCATCTGAAGCTAAAACTGACGCATTTGTATAATCTCTAGATAACATTAGAGGTGATGACATTCAGCAAGTTCATTCGTGTTTTGTTTGAATTAATTTCCCTCCTCTTTTGTTGCTTCCAGATAGTTTTTGATGTTTCAAGGTGGTTCTGATAGTTTTAAGTTTGTTAGAAATTTATCAGTTGATTATATTTGCTCTGTTTTAAGGAGGTTCTATCTGCAGGGTGATCTTAGCTGTTACTGATCAATCTCTTATTAATTTCAAAAAGAAAACTTTGGTTATATTGTTCCGCCATGAATGACAATCAGGTCAAGGTTTGCCCTTGAAACAGATCTTTCAGTAATACACAGTTTAAACTTTCCTCGATATGTTTTTGTTTGGTGCAGTTGTATGCTAGCACATGATTAATTTCATGCTAACTGTACTGATGATGCAACATAGAAACAGGTAATTTGCTGCAGTTCCACTTAATTAACACTTTCACTGCATATCAACCCACCTTGTGTTTGCCTGCTTCATTGATTGAGTGGTGATGGTGAATTTTATAACTTTTGCTCCTTATTGTATTATGTCTATTAGCCATGTGTATACAAAGGGCACAGTTGCATTCTTGCTTATGAGATTTGGAAGATGGCATCAGAGGTAGTACAATAAATAGTATATCTCTTCATTTGCTTGTTAACTATGAACATTTTCTTTGTTCTTCTATGCTTCCTTCACTGTTCTATTCGTTATCTTCCACAGCAGCCTTTAAAAACTCAGTATTCTATTTTATTTGATACATGCACACATTTGTTTTAGTTATTTGACATATGGTGAATTTATGTGTTTTTACAGTTTACAAATCTCAAGTACTCCAGAGTTGAAATTGATGAAGTGCGGTTCGAGTGGGCTGAATGCATGCTAGATTACATTTGAGACAGTTGTACCTTAATGTGTTAACATAATGTTATACTTTGATTTTGATATCTATTAGCTAGTTGTTGAAACATGTAAAAAGAATGTTTGGGTATTTTATGGATATTGTTGTAAGAAGATTATTTATATAATTTGTGAATATTTGTGTATTTTATGGATATTATTGAATGAAGAATATTTGTACAATTTGTGAATATTTGTGTATTTTTTTTTGTTATTGTCGGTTTTAAAATCAAATCTGTGCTGTTAGAAAAAATACATATTACATCGGTTTTCCACCGATGTTAATCCGGTGTTATAAAGTAATATTACATCGGTCATTTACCGCTGCCAAAACTGGTGTTATTAACATACTATATTACATCGGTTTTACACCGTGTATGAAACGGTGTCGTTAAGTGATACTACACCGGTTAATAACCGATTCGAAAACCGGTGTCGTTAAGTGATACTACACCGGTTTTTACCCGATGTCTAATATGGCAGACTTTTAACATCGGCTTCATAGACATCGGTCGAAAATCAAATAGACACTGGTGGAAAACCGATGTCTATGAGCGATTTTGTTGTAGTGTGAGTCCGATCAGAACCCCCCTCCCGAGCGGCTTCGGTAAGAATTTTACTTGTATATTTGCCTTGATTGATAACTGATTTTCTACTTTTTCCTTTGCAGCGAACGTCGTCATGGAGTCTGTGATGGCCAGCATTTTGAAAAGGAAGGCAGCAGCGCTCGAGGCTGCGGCGGCCAAAGAGATGGAGACGCTTGGCATTCAGCCGGTCGGCTCTAACAAAGGAGAGAGCAGTACAAATGCTGGGGAGTCGGCTGCTCAGGCTTCTCTTCCGGAGCCGGCGGTTGGCATAACTTCCAGCCGAGGGGCTTCCGTCCGGGAGGAAGGCTCCGCTCAAGAGGAAGAATGCCCTCTTCGACAGAAGAGGCGCCGAGCGGAGACACCCCTTCGATCGGCCAGTTCCGCCGTCCAACCGCCCGAGCGGACCACCGCCGATTCTCGCGGCAAAGCCCCAGCGGTGGTGGCGTTCTCATCCGATCGGACCCCCACGCAATTGGACGCGTCCGCGGACCCTCTCGAGGCCATTCCAGTCAGCACCCTTCCGCCCGCTCTCTGCGCTGGCCTCCGATCCTTCCCCGGCTTCTGCCCAGACGACCCCCGGTCGGCGCCGAACAGTCCGGGTCTCCTTGCATCTCCCTACCGAGGAATTAATGCCCGAAGCCGATCGGCCAACCATGCCCGAACATATGATCACAATGAAGGGGCCCTTAGCTGAGATGTGGGTCGACGCTCGGGCACGCGTCGCAATGATTCCCCTCAGCAATCTGGCCAACAACCACATGCAGCAGGCCACGGGGGTAAGTTTATTTTCATTAAGTCCTTGACTCCTTCTTTCCGATCGGCCATTAACAATCTTTCTTATGCCAGAGATGGGTGGAGGAGATAGCCGTCTGCAACCGTCTAGCCATGGTGGACGAGGTGCTAAAGCGGCTAAGGAGTTCGGGCGGTCCGCCCGGCTCCCAAGGCCCCTCCTACGCCGAGCTGCAGAAAGAGCTCAAAAAGACGCAAGCTTTGCTGGCGGCGGAGCAAAAGAAAATGGCTGACCAGGCGCATACTCTGTCCGAGCTCGATCGACAGGTCAAATCACTTGACCGAAAAATAAGCCTGGCAACCGAGCGGAAGAAGATAGCTATCTCCGATCTGGAGAAGAAGAATATCGAGGCTCGGGGCCTAGAGCAGCGAGTCAAAGAGTTGATGGAGCAACTGGACGGCGAGAAGGCAAGCCGCTCGGCCGAGGCAATTAAGCATAAGGACGAACTGAAAACTCTGCAGGAGTCCCTCGTAGCCTCCCAAGCGGCCTTTAAAGAATATCAAGAGGCTGAGCCTGGTCGAGTCGCAGCCCTGAGGCTGAATTACATCCGTTCGGAAGAGTTCTCGGAGAAAGTCTGCGAACGGATGTACACTGCCTTCGATCTGGCTATGACTGCCACCATCACTTATTTGAAATCCAAGGGTCATCTGGCCAACTCCGTCATCATCCCGGCCCAAGACCAAGCGGCACTTCTCGGCACCATCCCCCAGGACATTTATGATTTCCTTGAATAGGAAGTTTTTATGTAACTCGGCCGCTCGGCCAAACACTTATCCATTTTTGTAATTCGGCCGCTCGTCCTTAATTTCTTTAATGCTATCCTTTTACTTGCTTTTTCTTTTGCTAATCAATATGAGTGTTGTTCGCTCGGCTCGCCAACTATCGTTGTTCATGTTCCTTTGCTTCTCCTCGTTATTCGCCTCTCATCCCACCTTTCTTGTGTTCGAAAGGGGTTTTTTACGAAGTATTTTGCGTAGCTTGTCCGCTCGACGGAATATATCCTGTTTCGCAAACGGGATTTTCACCAGATGTTCACGTACTTTTGGTTACTTGGCCGATCGGCCAAACGACTTAAGAGTCGACCTCTTTATTGTCTTCTTTTGGCCGGAGGGTTTATAGTCGCCGACGCGACTCTCGATATTTAACGTCGGAGCTCGACGGTCTTTCGGCCGGAGGATTTATAGTCGCCGGCGCGACTCTCGATATTTAACGTCGGAGCTCGACGGTCTTCCAGCCAGAGGGTTTATAGTCACCAGCGCGACTCTTGATATTTAACGTCGGAGGTCGACGGTCTTCTGGCCGGAGGGTTTATAGTCGTCGGCGCAACTCTCGATATTTAACATCGGAGCTCGATGATCTTCCGGCCGGAAGGTTTATAGTCGCCGGCGCGACTCTCGATATTTAATGTCGGAACTCGACGGTCTTTCGGCCGGAGGGTTTATAGTCGCCGACGCAACTCTCGATATTAAACGTCGGAGCTCGACGGTCTTCCGGCCAGAAGGTTTATAGTCGCCGGCGTGACTCTCGATATTTAACGTCGGAGCTCGACGGTCTTCGGCCGGAGGGTCGGCGCGACTCGATATTTAACGTCGAAGCTCGGCGGTCTTCCGGCCGGAAGGTTTATAGTCGCCACGACTGGATATTTAACGCCGAGCTTGGCGGTCTTCGGCGGAGGGTTTATAGTCGCCGTGCGACTCGATATTTAACGTTGGAGCTCAACGGTCTTCCGCCGGAGGTTTATAGTCGCCGCGTCTTTCGATATTTAACGTCGGAGCTCGACGGTCTTCCGGCGGAAGGTTTATAGTCACCGGCGCAACTCTCAATATTTAACGCCGGAGCTCGGCGGTCTTCCTACTGAGGGTTTATAATCGCGCGACTCGATATTTAACGCCGGAGCTCGACGGTCTTCCACCGGAAGGTTTATAGTCGCCGTGACTCGATATTTAACGTCGGAGCTCGGCGGTCTTCGGCCGGAGGTTTATATCGCCGGCGCGACTCTCGATATTTAATGTCGGTGCTCGTCCGGCCGGAAGGTTTATAGTCGTCGGCGCGACTCTCGATATTTAACGTCGGAACTCGACGGTCTTCCGGCCAGAGGGTTTATAGTCGCCGGTGCGACTCTCGATATTTAACGTTGGAGCTCGACGGTCTTCAGGCCGGAAGGTTTATAGTCGCCGGCGCGACTCTCGATATTTAACGTCGGAGCTCGACGATCTTCCGGCCGGAGGGTTTTTAGTCGTCGGCGCGACTCTCAATATTTAACGTCCGAGCTCGACGATCTTTAAGGCTAATTTCAACACTGCCGTTCGGCGAAAATTGCCAAATGCGCTTTTTATCATTTTACTTCCTGCATCAAAATAACACAGGCGACCAAGAGATACACAAAATGAATTACATCAGTGCACCTCTCACCCAGCTCGATACGGCTGGAGATGATTTGCACTCCATGGTCGATCCAGAAGTCGTCCGTCTTTATCCTCCAAATAATAAGCACCCGAGCGGAGCTTTTCGATGACTTTGAAGGGGCCCGCCCAATGAGCCTCCAGCTTGCCAACATCCCCGACCGGCTTTACTTTCTTCCAGATTAGGTCGCCGACTTGGAATGCTCTAGGGATCATGCGCCGGTTGTAGTTCTGCTTCATTCTTTGTCGGTACGCCATCAGCCGGACGGACGCCTTGGCTCGCTCTTCGTCGACCAAGTCCAACTCCATGTTCCTCCGCTCGGCGTTGTCATCATCATAGTTCTTGATCCGGACGGACTCTACGCTGACTTCAACTGGGATAACTGCTTCGCCGCCGTACACCAAATGGAATGGCGTAACGCCCGTTCCTTCCTTTGGGGTCGTGCGGATAGCCCATAAGACGCCCGGCAGCTCATCCACCCAGCTTTCTCCTATGTGGTCAAGTCGAGCCCGAAGAATTCTAAGGATTTCTCTGTTGGTTACTTCCGCTTGGCCGTTACTTTGGGGATACGCAACGGAAGTAAAGTATTGTTCAATGCCATAACTTTTGCACCAGTCTTCGAGCTACTTCCCGACGAACTGTCGTCCGTTATCAGATACTAGCCGGCGAGGGATGCCGAACCGACAGATTATATGCTGCCAAATAAACTTTTTGACTATCTTCTCGGTGATCTTGGCTAGTGGCTCGGCCTCCACCCATTTGGAAAAATAGTCGACCACCACCAGTAGAAACTTCTGCTGACCTGTCGCCATAGGAAACGGACCCACGATATCCACTCCCCACTGATCGAACGGACATGATACTGTAGATACTTTCATCTCCTCCGCCGATCGGTGGGAGACGTTATGATACTTCTGGAAGGAGAGGCACGCCGCAACGGTCCGAGCGGCGTTTGCTTGCAGGGTTGGCCAGAAGTATCCGGCCAGCAGGATCTTCCTAGCCAGTGATCTTCCGCCCAGATGTCCTCCGCACGATCCTTGGTGCACTTCTTGGAGGATGTACGCCGCATCTTCCGAGCTCACACATTTCAAAAGTGGGCGGGAGAAAGCCTTCTTGTAGAGTTAGTTTCCAATGAGTGTGAACCGACCGGCTCTCCTTCTTAATAGCTGGGCAGCCTCCCGATCGGACGGTGTCGCACCCGAGCACAGAAACTCTATGATGGCTGTCCTCCAATCTCTTGGGAATGCGGGGCCCTCCATCCGGTCAATATGCGCCACCAAGGATACTTGTTCAATTGGCTGCTGGATGATGACCGGTGATATTGAACTTGCAAGCTTGGCTAACTCGTCTGCTGCCTGGTTTTCCGCTCGTGGTATCTTCTGGATAATGACTTCTCTGAAGTTAGCCTTGAGCTTTTTGAAGGCTTCAGCGTAGAGTTTGAGCCGAGCGTTGTTAATCTCAAAAGTGCCCTAGAGCTGTTGAGCGGCCAGCTGAGAATTTGAATGGAGTGTCACCCGACTGGCTCCAACATGCCGGGCGGCCTGCAAGCCGGCTATAATGGCCTCACACTTTGCTTCGTTATTTGTGGCTCTGTAATCCAGCCGGACGGATAAGTGCATCCTTTCTTCTTGGGGAGAGAGTAATAGCACGCCAATCCCGCTCCCGAGCCGAGTGGATGATCCGTCTACAAATATTTTCCACATAGCTTCGGGCTCTGGCTTTTGCACTTCGGTGACAAAATCTGCCAAGGACTGTGCCTTTATCGCCGAACGGGGTTGATACTGAATGTCAAATTCGCTCAACTCCGTTGTCCATTTGATGAGCCGTCCGGACGCTTCTGGGTTCAGCAGCAGTCTCCCCAATGGGCTATTTGTCCGGACTATGATGGTATGTGCTAGGAAATAAGGGCGAAGTCTCCGAGCGGTGAGGACCAAAGTAAAAGCCAGCTTCTCGAGCCCAGTGTAGCGAGATTCAACATCTTTTAAAATATGGCTCAAGAAGTACACGGGTTGTTGTTCTCCGCTTGTCCTTACTAATACCGAGCCTACTGCCTGCTCGGTTGAAGATAAATAAACACAGAGCGGCTCACCCACAGCTGGCTTGGCTAGCACGGGCAAAGAGTTCAGGTATGTCTTCAGCTCTTCGAATGCCGATCGCACTCTTCATCCCAATGAAACTTGGTGGCTTTGCGTAAGACCTTGAAAAAAGGGAGACTCCGATCGGCAGTCTTCGAGATGAATCTTGACAATGCTGTTATCCGACCGGTCAAGCGCTGTACTTCCCTCATATTTCTTGGGGGCGGCATATCTTGCAACGCTTTTACCTTGCTGGGATTTACCTCTATGCCCCGCTCGGTCACTATATAGCCCAAGAAACGCCCGCCTTTTGCTTCAAACAAACATTTCTGAGGGTTCAGTTTGACTCCATACTTCCTCAGTGTTCGGAAGGTTTCCTCCATGTCTTTAAACAGATCAGCCGCTCAGACGGACTTGATGAGAATATCATCCACGTACACTTCTAAATTTCATCCGATCTGCTCTTTGAATACCTTGTTCATCAAGCGTTGGTAGGTGGCGCCCGCGTTCTTCAGTCCGAACGACATTACATTATAGCAGTAAGTGCCGTCGGCTGTGACGAAACTGACTTTCTGTTGATCTTCTCGGGCGAGCGGCACCTGATGATAGCCCTGATATGCGTCTAGCTTGCATATCAGCTCACACCTGGCTATGGAGTCCACCAATTGATCAATCCGGGGCAGAGGGTAGAAATCCTTTGGGCACGCTTTATTGAGGTCCCGAAAATCGATGCAAACCCTCCACTTGTTGCCCGACTTAGAGACTAGCACTACATTCGCGAGCCAACTCGGGAACTGTACCTCCCTTATATAGACGACCTCCAGAAGCTTCTCGACCTCCGCTCGGATGATGGCGTTTTGTTCGGTGCTAAAGTCCCTCTTCCTTTGCTTCACCGGCCGAGCGTCCGGTCGGACGTGGAGCTCATGCTGGGCTATACTTGGCGAAATTCCCGACAGCTCATGCGTCGACCAAACGAAGACATCACAGTTTCTCTGGAGACATTTGATCACCTCATTTTTCTGGCTTGCCTCCAAATCGGCCGCAATGAATGTGGTGGCCTCCGATCGGGTCGGATGAATTTGCACTTCCTCTTTTTCTTCATAAACCAAAGAGGGTGGTTTTTCGGTTATGGCATTCACCTCGATCCATGGCGTCTTCCGAGCAGAATTAGCTTCAGCTCGGACCATCTCGACGTAGCATCGCCGAGCCGCCAGCTGGTCTCCTCGAACTTCTCCCACTTTATCTTCCACCGGGAACTTGATTTTCTGGTGGAAGGTGGAGACGGTCGCTCGAAACTCACTAAGTGCCGGTTGTCCCAAGATAACGTTGTATACTGAGGGAGAGTCGACCACGACGAAGTTTGCAGTCCGCGTCCTTCTGAGCGGCTCTTCTCCCAGCAAAATAGCCAGTCGGACCTGTCCGACCGGCAGAACTTCATTGCCCGTAAACCCGTAGAGAGGGGTTGTCATGGGCAGCAGCTCGGCTCGATCAATTTGCAGTTGGTCGAAGGCCTTTTTGAATATAATGTTGACCGAGCTTCCTGTATCGATGAAAACGTGGTGAATAGTATAGTTAGCTATTACTGCTTTGATGAGGAGAGCGTCGTCATGTGGCACTTCGACTCCCTCCAAGTCCCTGGGCCCAAAGCTGATTTCAGGCCCGCTCGCCCGTTCTTTACTGCAGCCGACCGCGTGGATCTGAAGCTGCCTGACACTCGCGTTCCTTGCTCTGTTGGAGTCTCCTCTGGTCGGTCCGCCGGTGATGATGTTGATTTCGCCTCGCAACATGTTGCTTCTATTTTCTTCTTCCCGAGCGGACGACCTAGGCCGCTCCCTATACACCCGGGGATAGTCCTCATGCCTCTGAGGATGATGCCGCTCGGGAGACTGTCGCTGTCGCCTGTCGGATATCCGCCGATTGGCTTCATGGTGTTGCTGTCGCCTGTCGGATGATGGTGAGCGACGACGGCTACTCCGAGGAGCGGGGTGGGCGATCAGGGGAAGGCTTCGGCAATCTCGCGTGTTATACGTGTCGGTCCGGTGGAACGAGCAAAACATGGGGGTCCATACCTTCTTCTTAGGTTTGGGCCGCTCGGCAGCTACCTCTTGAACGGCTTGGGACCTCGCGTGGTGAGAGCGGACTGCTTTGGCCCGCGGTCCTCTGGGCGGCTCCTGGCGAGTGACAGGCTTCCGCTCGGCAGGGGCTAGCCGCTCAGTTGGAACCTCTTTTCTTCGGGCCGCCTGAGATTCCTCCACATTGATGTACTCATTGGCCTGGTGTAACATATGATCGTAGTCTCGGGGCGGCTTCCGAATGAGTGACCGGAAGAAGTCACCGTCCACGAGGCCTTGCGTGAACGCATTCATCATAGTTTCTGAGGTGGCCGTTGGAATATCCATGGCCACTCGGTTGAATCGTTAAATGTAAGCTCTGAGCGGCTCCTTGGGCTCTTGCTTGATGGCGAATAGGCTAACACTGGTCTTCTGATAGCGCTGACTGCTCGCAAAGTGATGGAGGAAAGCGACGCGGAACTCTTTGAAGCTGGTGATGGATCTGTCCGGCAGCCTCCGGAACCATCGTTGCGCCGATCCCGAGAGGGTGATAAGAAACACCCGGCACTTTACTACATCTGTGTATTGATGTAGGGTAGCTGTGTTGTCGAACTTACCCAGATGATCGTCCGGGTCGGTGGTTCCGTTGTATTCACCGATCGTCGGGGGCACATAGTGCTTTGGTAGAGGGTCCCGCAGAATAACCTCTGAAAATTGTTGGTTGATCCGCTCGGGGGAGGCGTCCGTTCGGGGGGCCTTGCCTTTTCTGTTGTCTCGCAGAGGCGCCTCGTCGGACGAAGATCCTCGCTCACGGTTAACTGTTGCAACTTCAGGAGGCGTACACAATAGGGCCCAATGAAATGGAACCGTGGCAGGCGGTACTTCCGCTCGGCCTCCTGATGCTGACGTCGCTTGTTGCTCCACCCGCTAAACTTGCGATTTTTGTTTCTGTTGCTCCACGAGTTTTGCTGCTCTTGCCTCGATCAGAGCGTCAAGCTCCTCCGTAGAGAGCATCACCGTGTGCGGTCGTCCAGCTTCGTCCATTGCTTCCGCTCGGATGCAGGTGCGTTCCCACAGACGGCGCCAATTTGATCCTGTCCGAACGCTGAATCTATGGACGCTGGACACGTGGCGCTCTCCGAACCGATGACGTGGATCTCCGACCGGCCATACGAAGCTCCGGCGAACCTGCAAAGAAGTCGGGCCGGGAAGGGGTTCCCGGCGACGACCCTCCGACGCTTAAGTCAGGCAAGAGGAAAATGAGAGAGTGGCTCCGAATATGCGAGAATGCGTACCTCTGGCGAAGTGTGAGGACCCTTATATAAAGCTGTGAAGAGGCTTATGCACACATACCGAGGTGAATACGTGTCCTCTTACCATACCTCAGTATGGGCTTGTCAGAGGAGCTTGCCTGACACCATACTGCTACAGTCCGAGCACCTCTCTGATGGGACGGCAGAACCTTCTGTCGTAAGGTTCAAGTCAGCGTATGACTTGGTCGTTGGACATGCCTATTGTCAGAAGATGTTTTCCGATGTTTCCCTTTTCCTTTTGTCTCTTCTGTTCCCGCGCCGAGCGTCCGGCCGCTCGGCAGTCCCATCACATCCGACCGGACGTAGGTACTGATCCGCTCGGGAGATTCCAGGTCGTGTGCTCGGATGAAACTGTTCACAGCATTACTGCTTTATGCCTCGGCCAAGCGGGCTACCCGCTCGGCCCGGCAACCCTGTTCACCATGAGCGTCGGAGACCCGACTACTCGTCGGGTTGTCTTTGCTTCCACTTATACCCCTTTTGGTCGGTCGGTCCCCCCTTTTTTGGTCGGCCGTTTGACCTTTGACCTCCACATGGCGTTGACTTCTCTCAAAAGAGGGTCTCCCGTCCTTACTGCCGGATCAATATCCATCTCCATTTGAGCGCTGTTCATTATATATTTTGATTGATTCTAACGTTTAGTAATTTTCAGTAATAGTCAACTTTTTGATATATTCTAGTTTTGCTGTGTTTCGAAGATTTATTTCAATTGATTCTTTTGAGGATGGTATGGTTTAAGCACGGTGGATCTCTGTTGATGCACCGATGGTGTTTAAAGTTGTTTGACATTTGTTTCATAATAAGGTTCAATAATCCTGCTAAGTCTGGATAGTGTTGTTTAATTCAACTCATCAGTGTAATTTGAATAATTCTGTTCCCTAGTCTGATTTGTGATAGATTCACTTTTGTGATTTTGTCTGCCCCCATTATGCATTGATAATTGGCCAGTCTTAGCTCAGTAAGTCATTGTTTAGCTGAATGTCAAAGCTTAACTTATTAGGCTAAGCTTTAGCATAAAAGCCTTTCCTAATTTGAACTTAGTTCAAGTTGGAATTTAATTTAAGATGGAGTTTTAGCACCTCATCTGTCTATCACAATTAAATTGGAAACAATTAAATTTTGAACTAGGTTCAAGGTCAAACTCCATTTTGCGACTCTATAAGTTTAGTATTTTTCAAGTTAGTGTATGGTCATTAATTCATAAACTTTTTATCAAATATGTTCATAATGTAATAACCTGTTTGTGAAAATGTGAATGAGTCAAGTAAGCAGTCACATGATTGTGAATTGTTCAAAGAGAGTTATATTTCCATGTCTTTGTAAGCAAGTATGCTAAGGTGCCTAATCTAGCAAATTTTATGAACATAGTGACTTGGGTCATGTGTCTTTGAAACTCACCTTGCTTGTATATGAATCTTAAACTAAAATTCTAATTTTGTTTGCTTAGTTATTTGAGTGAGCTTTAGCGTGTATTTGTCGATCAGAGCTTCTCAAATTGATTATCAAATTTAGGCTATTTAGCTAGATTTTCAAAATTGTTATGTAATACCTAGTCATAGAATATGTTCTAGTAGCAAAAACAAAAACAAAAAAAAACATATTCTTACTTTGATCACTAAAGTCATTAGGGTATTCATCATTCTTTATAGTTATATAGTCTTTTATGTCTCTTTCCATTCTTTATGTCTTTTCGTTCTTTGAAGGTTGCTATTGAAGGTTGGAGAAAATGTCTTTTGTCGCTTGGAGCAAATGCCTTTTGATGCTTTTTTGGTGGAGAAAACTTATTATTAAAGTGTTTATATATTTTGGAGATTAAAGAAGAGATTGTATTAGTGGTATAGTGTGGTGTTAAATGTGTGTTATGAATATTTTGAACTTACATATATATGACTTGTTTATTTGGTAATCCTATTATGTGTTATGAATATAAATTATGTTTGTGAAGTGAAATATGAATATTGTCCATTGATTTAAATTGAGCATTTGGTTTGAAAATCTATAGGTACAATATGATATAGGAGCATTTTTAAAATTGATAATTTTGTATAATTAGCAGTGGTTTATAATTGCTCCTATAGATAGTGTAATCGTTGCATAAGCAACTTATAGGATCAGTTACAACCACTTCTAAACATCCATTTTGTAAGTCAGTTTACAACTATCTCTAATAAATCCTCCTTCTGCATCAGTTTCAGACAACTTCTAAAAGTCTTTTTTTTGAATTGCATAGTAATGTATAGGATCAATTGTAACCGTTTCTACAAGTTGACTTTTAGAATTGGTTAGTAACCGCTCCTAAAAGTCCACCTTAAGCCAGACCATATTGATTTATATAAGCGGTCAGGATTGCTTCTATACGTTTACATCCGAATCGGTTCGAAACTGCTTCTATTGGTATGCATCAGAAGCGGCTTTGAGGCTTAAACCACAAGTTTGTTTTACCATTTCGGTTGCCTTTAGCGCCGCCAACACCCACAGCAATTGTGTAACAAGTGCAATAGGTTTAGCAGCGGTCGTTAACCGCTAGTATAGGTCTTTAAAAACTGCTTCTAAACCCTTTTTGTGGTGTTTACGTGGAGAAGCAGGTAATGCTCGCACTCAGGCACCAGAGCCGGAGCTAGTGCGATGACCTCATTCCTCTAGGCAGATTGCGCCTCTTCGACATTAATAAACTTGATCGCCCGATCAAGTAGATGGTCGAAGTTCCTTTGAGGTCTTCTGATTAAGGAGCGAAAGAAGTCATTATCGACGAGGCCTTGGGCAAAAGCACTCACCAAAATATCTGTGGTGGCTATACGGACATCCATGGCCACTTGATTGAATTTTTTAATATAGGCTCTGAGTGTCTCCTTGGGCCCTTTGTTTGATAAAATGAAAGGCTCGGTGCAGTCTTCTGTAATGATGACTGCTAGCAAAGTTATGAAGGAAAGCCTTGCAAAAATCCTTAAAATTGCAAATTGAGTCGGCCGATAGTAGTTTGAACCATCTTTGCGCTAAGTCAGCGAGTGTAGTGAGGAACACTCAACATTTTATACTGTCCGTATATTGATAAAGTAGGTCCGCATTTTCAAACTTGAGGAGGTGATCCTCAGAGTCAGTTGAGCCTCTGTATTCCCCTATTGTCAGGGGCTGATAATGTTTTAGCAACTTATCTTCCAGCACCCCCTGAGAGAACAGGGAGCTAATTCACTCGAGAGAGCTACAAGTTACTGGGGTTTTCCCCTTGCGCCCCTCTTGGATAGGTACTTTTCCAGAAGATTCTTGGGACGATCCTTCTTCCCCCATGTGCTCGGGCAGTGTATAGAATAACGTTCGATGGCACTGGATTAGTGAGTGAGACGCATGAGGCAGATGGGTAGGGCCTTCCTCCCGAGCTCCCCTTTCCCTTTGATGTGATGTTGTCGATGCTACGGGATTGGGTGACAGAGTACCACCAATAGCAACTTATTGTTGTTGCTGCAATATATTTTGTGCTCGAGCATTAATCAGCATTTCCAACTCCTCTTGAGTCAATGCGATGGTGGTGAGTCGTCCAACCTCTTCCATATCTAAGCTTCATATTCAAGCAAAGAAATTCCCACAGATTGCGCCAAATATGATCTTATCTAAAAACTGAAGAGATGGTGTGCTGGTAGCAGTGACTTGGTTGTTGACTGGAAGAAAACTTTTTACTCCAAGGAGAAGCTTCCCTTTGATCCTGCACACACTAAGATGAGCCAACAAAATGTTAGCACCCAGAAACCAAGGGGAGTCTCTGGCAAAGGACCTCCGACGCTCAAGTTAGTACATGTTTCAATCGAGAAAAATGAAGAACAGTAGAGAAAGTGCGCGCAAGAGTAAGCTTGAGATCACTACAACAAAGCTGCACAGAGACAATGGTGAAAAACCATTGTTAAAGTTCCTAAAATTCCGTTATTAATCGACGCATTGAGAAAGATTGAACCCTTAAAAGACAATGGTTTTAAACCGTTTTCGTTTTAAGGAAAAGATAACAATTTTTAACCGTTGTCATTTTAAGGAAAAGACAACCATTTTTAACTGTTGTTTTTTAGGGCTCTATCTTTTTCAACACGTCAATTTGCAATGGATTTTTTGGACCTTTTACAATGATTTTTCACCTTTGCATTTCAAGTGAAAAGACAACGGCTTATAATTATTGTCTTTGAGCGCCCTATCTTTCTCAACGCACCGATTTACAACGATTTTTTACAATGGTTTTTCACTGTTGTGTTTTAAGTGATAAGACAACGGTTTATAACTGTTGTCTTTGATTGACCTATCCTTCTCAACACCTCGATTTACCATGAATTTTTTTTGGGATTTTGTAAAATGATTTTTAATCGTTGTCATTCGTATTGAAATATTATCATTTTAACCATTTAACCGTGTTGTTTCTCAACACACATTATAGGACAATAAACTGTTATCTACAAATATATAAACAATAAACCATTATCTACAAACATATATATATCATCCCATTTTAAATTATCACTTCTTACAAGCATATATGCAAACTCAAAATATATATACACAATACTTCTTACAAACATCATTCTCAATTGTTTTTATACCATCTTTGATGTTTCTTGGAGTTATCTGATGATTATATGGTTTAACATCATTCTCAATTGTTCTATCCTTCTAGCAGTCTTGCGATTATACTAGATAATAGGTGATAAGACAACTAAACAAGTTTTCACACAAAAAAGATTAAATTAACTATAAACTACTTGATGATTCAACTCTAGCTTTCTTTGCACACATATAACTCACAAAATAAAATAAATTATATACTAATTATTTGATAAAAACTGAGAAAGTATAAATAGATAAAACAATAAAAGCCACCTATCCCTGAAAATCCATTTGTACCATGAGACGGAAAGTTTCTTGCAAGCCTTGTACTCTAGCACTTTTTGACACCAACACACCTTTAATGGATGCTTAATATTACAAGATTAGAGGATAATTGAATTTAATAATAATAAAACTATCGAAGACTTAACCTAATGAAGGTATTTTGTGCACTCCTAGTTTCAACTGAGGTGATGGTGGGATGTGAAAACAAGGATGCAAGTAGTTGACAAATAACATGAACATAATAAATCTTTTTGTTTCTCAAAGTATTCTGTTCCACAAATCATATTTAATAAGGATCACTATGCAATACATTACAGAATGGTGAAGAACCTCTAGTGCAGAGGGTCTTTTTGTGGAGTCCCACGAACAAAGTGACTGCCAAATAAGTGAAGATATTAGAATGCAACAAGACAGTCAAAATAGTGAGAGTAGAATTATTCATTTTGTGACTTACTGGGATAAGATCAACTACATCCTTGCTGGCTATTGGAATCAGCACGAAAAGAGGGATACCAGCAAACTAAGGCCGTCAAAATAAGACATTATCAAAAATTTATTCATGTTTTCATAGGATATTAACAATGTTCCTCAATTTGAATCAAAACACAAAGAGAAGAAAAATATAAAACAATTGTTTTCCATATCTGAACACCAAACCTAAGATCATCAAAGAAGCAACAAGACAACAATCATGCTGCCGCCAAAGATAGGTTATGTTTGTATCTCAAGTTTGCAATTCCCATGTGCAAACCAATTGATAAATGGTAAAAATTCTCAAAAGAATGAGAACTCAGTGATCCTAATAAATCAGTTGTATAGAAAAGGCATTTGGACTAGGGAAAAATAAATTTACAGAGCAACATACACACTTACGGGAACTGATATTTCATTACTTCTGCAAGTTGTAATCCTTCTAACTAAGAGTAGCTATTTGGAGATCCAATAACATTGCATATTTTAAATAACTCATCTGCCTCACTAAAAATTGTAGTCCAAATAAATTAGCTGGTAGAGGGGTTGAGACATCAAACAATGAAATTAACTTATAACTACTTAACCTCTACTGAATGTTCAAATTAACCTAAAGCGTTAGTCATTTAGCAAAAAAACAATGTGCAAATAGCTGGTCAACAAAGGGTCTACAATATCCCTTTATAGTAATAGGGTAATAGAAATTATAAGTTTTATAGTTAACAAAGAACATGCACCAATTTGATGAGTACCTCAATCTAGGAAAAAGGGGACGAAGAGTGAAAAGTTCAGCCATGATAACTCCCATTGCCCACATATCTGACATTGAATAATATAATAATATCATATAAAAACAAAGCTGATTATATAAATATATTGGATCAGTTCACTAACCAACTATAGAACTGTAAATAGAAGATTGATGCAAAACTTCCAGAGCTTGATATGACATCACCACAACCAAAGTACGTGAAAATAAAAAAAATATAAGATCACAAGTGCTTGTCACAAACATACTTACCAGCATGTTGAAGCATATTCTGTGAATGGTGGCTTTGAATGAACTTCACGAGCAAGGCCAAAACTGCTATCTTCACAAGGTCCATGGTTACCAATAAGTTCTCTACAAAGGTCATAATTTAGTTTAACAGAATGCAAACTTCACCGGAATAATTACAGGTGCATAAATCACATTTAACAGAATAAATGCTAATCCTAGATAACAATGTTATAAGAACAGATCTATTAAGAACACACAAATGAATCTTTATGGGGATATTTGTTCAAAAGCGGAACTAAAGAAGGTACACCTACCTCTCATGTCAATAAGTTGCTTCCTCGAGTTGGATATGGCCTTTGCAAATCTAGCTCCACATAGAAGGTGCAGAGTTTAATGTCTCAAAACTGCAAATCCAGTCACAAGCAGGATTAGCACGGTAAGCAAGACATTAAAAAATTTCATTAATAGACACAACTGATAATTACATATTGGCCATGGGAAGCCTTGTTCTTGTCATTGAAATGAGGTGGGGCAGCTGCCATGCCTCCCAAACTTGAATTAAAAGGAAATGGAAGAAGACCCCTAAATCCTTCATCTATCCATTGAACTTCCTTAATGTACAAAGGCATAAAAAATGAAGAAGGATAACAATGTCATTCACTTCCGATGCAAAGCACAGTCTCAGTGCATAAAGGCAAGCATTCCATCAAATTAAAAATTCTAATCCAATCAAACAGTATACGTAATCAACCAAATTTTCAAAACAAAATTTGAGAATAAAGTGACAATTTGATCACCTTGAGCATCAATTATGTAGAATTATTTTTCATTTTTATTTCCTTTTATTCTAAACACTATCAAAGGTACATAAGAACGTTGAAAAAGTAATGATGATCCTTCAAAAAGAACTGGTAGAGATATTTCATCTTAAAACTTGATAATTAATTTACTACAAACAAGATAATTCTAGTATAAAATAAAAAAAAACTTACCATTTCCAATAATATCATGATGGCCCAAGTGTTTATATATTTCCAAAGACACAAAGTACCCATTAAATTTAGAGAACGTGCTGCTATGGGATGCACACAATATAAGGTCAAGAAAAATGGATCTTAATCCCTTAGCAATCTGTGTAGATAGATAAGGATAAATCAAACATAGTATAGTTACTTGCTTAAACAATGAACCATATTAAGAAAGTGAGAACATACCATAACAATCAATGAGTCTTCCACTGCATTCTTGTTGCGGAAAAGATCCACGAAACTATCAATGACAGCAGTTGCTACGATGCAGATAAGTAGATATATTGGATAGATAAATCTAGCAAAAGATCCAGGAAACTATCAATGACAGCAGTTGTTACGATGTCGATAAGTGGATATATTGGACAGAGAAATCTGTGACATAGCAAATTAGTCTAGCATAAGACCTAAATTAAGTTGTGCATTTATAATTTGCATACATATCTCGATGAAGATCTATATGCGATGTTAGACAAGACAGTAACTATCATATACAACTAAGGACTGAAATTATTTCTAAACATAGATAAACATGTGAGAAAAGAAAAACAAGTAGTTGAGATGAGATGATCTAGTTTAACTGAGAGAAAATTGGAATTGAGTATAAAATGGCTCAGGCAAAATCATTTTAAACTTGTATAAGACTAAAGGAATTCTTAAATGTTTAGCCTTATAGAGAATCAATTTTCTAATGAGATCAACAAAGCAATCAATCTTCATGAACAATACCTTTCTTCTTTGTGAGGTTGTAATGACATGAAAGCTAGCCAAATATACACGGGAGAGACCACAATCAACAGTTTAGGGCCATATTTCCTCCTCACAACAGGGACAAATGGCAAAAAAAAATTAATGCAATAACAAAATAGATATTGAAGTTATTAAATTCGTTCCTAAAGTAAAATGAGAATCCTTCAGTTCCATGTAAGTTACACTAACCACCTCCACAAAAATTATATTTTAGTAGATTAAATACTAAGGATGCCCATCTTCCATAGCAGTAAAAATCAACAAACAATGAAACAGCCTACCAAAAAAATTTTCTAAAAAATAAAAATCATGACCAATGTTAGAGATTGTTGAACTACTGATAATTTGAAAGAGAGGGGGGAGGACCAGTCAATAGTCAGTGCCCTTATGTCCTTATAAGAATAAACAAAGAGACTAATAGCCCTGATAAAAATACTCTTCTGAAGCCTCCCTTTGTCAATGAAAAGAAAGTAACGGGAAGAAAAACTAAATTAGAGAATGGCTAGCCTTTGATCACTCCAACAGTAGCTAAAGAAACAACCATTGGATGCTTCTGAAGAAGAAAAAGAGTTGATGAAAGAGTAACCGCATAAGAATGAGAGAAGCTAACATAGAGATAAGAAACAATGAAATTAAACAAATTAGTTGTCACCAAATAAGAATATAAATGACAACAATTATGGTTAAGCCAAGGTGAGCACTCAAGAATGAACAAAATATAGAAAAGAATCGAATAGTTACCAACTGACAACAGATAACAACATAGGAGAAGAACCTCACTTGTACTAGCAAAGAAACAACCACTGGTTAGGCATAGCATGGCAAGTGTATACCAAGAAACCCTCTTGGCATATTTTCTTGAAAGGGAATGTGTTAGTGATAGTTGAGATAAGACCAAAAAAGAGTCTCATAGAGTAAAAGACTCAAACCTGAAAATTTATTACAAAAAGTGAACAAAGTTTGTTAACGAAAGTTATGTCATCTTTTGAAATAAGCCATAGAACTACAAATTCTACCAATATACTATGCTGGCATTCACCTTCTCATCAATGTTGATTAAAGAAGTCGGCCCAGCTACCAATGCATGAAAAATGTTCTATATATATGTAAAATACCGACAAATGACGAATAATGATAAGGAAATTTTTCTGAAATTTTTAGAAATTTATCGAAAATTTTTCGAAGACTGTATGGATGAGTTTAGGGGGATAAAACTGGGCCCCGGGAAAGTTTGTTTAGGCTACCCCATTTAAATGAGGAAAAGTTGATTTTTCCTTTTTCTTTTTATTTCCTTTTTCTTTCTCTTCCGCCGAACTCGTGCCCGACGCCGTTTCCTCCTCCTCGCCTCGTCTCCTCCGAACTGCCCTAACCGCAAGCGGCGGTTTCTTCCTCCCTCTGGTACAAAAGCCGTGGTCAAGGGTTTTTGCAACCCTTTCTCTTCCCCTTCCCCGCGAGTACAAAGACTCACCACCTCTTCTCCTCTCTCGAGCGCCGGCTGCCGGCTAAACCTCTCTGCCCTCTGCGAAGTCGCCACCGCCGCACGGAGCAGCGCGACGCCCTACAACCGACGCCTCACCGAAGCTTCCCTTCCTTGTGCCTCTGATCTGGAGCGTTGTTTCTGCCCTGTGCACCACCGTCTTTGTTGACACTGTGCCCTAGGTCGTCGGAAATCGAGAGCTCAAGAAGGCGACAGAGGGTAGCAGTAATCCGGCCAGTGGGATTGAAGGTGAGGGCTTAGGGTTTGGTTTTTTCAATTCTGTGCTCTGATTCTTATCCTACCGTGAGCAACACTTGGGTTGGGTGGAAGGTTATGCTAACTAAGGATGGTAGTCTCTAATTGTAGATTCATTGCGACAGTGGTGTATCTGGTTTTCAACGGCTGCCCCTATTCCAACAACAACTACCTGTTGTGGACCAACAGAAGAGACTTTGGTGTTGAGGTAAGATACTTAATTAGGTTGGATTAGGTATGAGTTGGATTGTGTAATTAGTTGTACATGTGTAAATGGAATTAGGTTTATGCTATTGTGTTGATTCCTTGGTTTAGCTAGGTACTACAGGAAATTCGTGGAGGACTTTTCCAGAATAGCTTCTCCACTAACAGCCCTCACCAGGAAGAACAAGAAGTTTGGATGGTCAGACAAATGTGAGCAGAGTTTCCAAGAGTTGAAGAAGAGACTGACCAGTGCTCCTATTCTGACCGTTCCAGAGAGTGACAAGAGTTTTGACATCTACAGTGATGCTTCCAAGATGGGCCTAGGAGCTGTTCTCATGCAAGAAGGAAAAGTTATAGCTTTTGCTTCCAGACAACTCAAAGACTATGAGAAGAACTACCCCACTCATGATCTTGAGCTGGCAGCAGTGGTCTTTGCACTAAAACTCTAGCGACATTACTTGTATGGAGTCCAGTGCAGAATCTTCACAAACCATCAAAGTCTTAAGTACTTTTTCACTCAGAAGGACTTAAACATGAGACAGCGTAGGTGGCTAGAGTTGGTCAAAGATTATGACTGTGAAATAGTCTACCACCCAGGCAAAGCTAATAAAGTGGCAGATGCACTAAGCAGAAAATCCAGCACATCCCTGATGTCCTTGTCATCATTAGCCCTGCCACTGCAAAAGGAGTTGACAGACTTCGGAATGGAAATTATTTATGGGCAACTCTCTGCATTGACCTTAGAGTCAACCCTGCTTGAGGATATATAGAGAAAGCAAAGTGAAGATCCAGATATCCAAAAGATCAAGCAAGGGATACAAGAAAAGGAAAATTCAGAGTTTCGAGTATCAGATAGTGGAATCGTCTACCAAGGGAACTGCCTTTGTGTCCCCAATGACGAAGAGTTGAGAAAGAAGATTTTAGAAGAAGCCCATAGTACTCCTTACTCCATGCATCCTGGTTCCACCAAGATGTACCAAGACTTGAAACAAAGGTTCTGGTGGTCTGGACTCAAAAGAGACATTGCTAAATATGTCAATACCTGCCTGACATGCTAGAGAGTCAAAGCAGAACACCAGAGACCAGGAGGAATGTTACAACCTTTCCCAATACCAGAGTGGAAGTGGGAAGACATATCCATGGACTTCATAACAGGTCTTCCAAGAACTACAAACGGATATGACACAATATGGGTAGTAGTGGACAGATTGACTAAGTCAGCTCATTTTCTAGCCATCAAGATGTCCCACTCTATAGAGCAGTTGGCGCAGCTATACGTTAAAGAGGTGATCAGATTTCATGGAGTTCCTAAATCTATCGTTTCTGATAGAGATGGGCGCTTCACCTCACACTTTTGGGAGTGTGTTCAGAATGCACTAGGCACCAAACTCAAGTCCAGCACAGCCTTCCATCCTCAGACTGATGAACAGACAGAGTGAGTAAATCAAATTTTAGAAGATATGCTCAGGGCTTGTACGCTAGATTTCAAGGGAAGTTGGTGCAAGTATCTATGCCTAGCTGAGTTTGCCTACAACAATAGCTATCAGGCCACCATCAAGATGGCACCTTATGAGGCATTGTATGGAAGGAAGTGCAGATCACCCATTTGCTGGCAAGAAGCAGGTGAAAGAAGAGAAATGGAAGTAGAGCTGGGCATCCAAACTGAGATGATAGAAGAAACCACTCAGGCTATCTAGAGGATCAGACAAAGGATTGAGACTGCCCAGAGTAGACAGAAGAGTTATGCTGACACACGCCGTAGGCCACTTGAATTTCAAGTAGGGGATTCAGTCTTTCTCAAGGTTTCTCCTATGAAGGGAGTGATGAGATTTGGCAAGAAGGGCAAATTAAGTCCCCGCTATGTAGGACCTTACCTGATCATAGAGAGGATTGGGAAAGTAGCTTACAAGTTGGACTTACCACAAGACATGTCAGCAATACATAATGTATTTCACGTCTCCATGCTAAAGAAGTGTCTCCATGACCCTAGCCAAGTGATTGAGCCTCAGTCAGTGCAGATTCAAGAGGATCTTAGCTATGAGAGCAGACCTACACAAATAGTGGACAGAGAAGTTAAGTGACTAAGGAATAAAGAGGTACTACTAGTGAAGGTCATCTGACAAAACCAGAAGCACGAGGAAGTTACTTGGGAGCGTGAGGACAATATGAGACAGAAATATCCAGAACTATTCTAAGTTCGAGGAGGAACTTTTTATAAGGTATAGGGGATTATAACGACCCAACTTTCCCTATTTTGAGTTCTAAGTGTCCTTAAAAATATTGGGAAATGCTTTTAAAATATTCTAGAGTTTTTTAGAAATTTTTAGAGTATTTTGATGCAATTTTGGGAGGTCGTTTGGTATTTTTACAAACGAAAGAGATTTTTGACAAAAAAATGTCCAAGCCGAGGTTTGAACCGGAAACCTCGGGTTAAGCAGAGATTCGCTTAACCAACAGACCAGTCGCGGGTTTCTTAGTAAAACCCGAACCAAATGGTATTTAAGCTATAGTTGGAACATTTAAAATAAATTGCCATAAAAAGGGGCGCGGCTGAGGATCGAAGCCCAGGCCTTTGGCTTGGTCAAAACCCAGCCAACCAACTATTCCGTGGTTGTTTTGTGATTAAGAAGGGAAGCAAATATATTTAAGTAGTAGTTGGTGACAGAAATTTTAGGTATTAAAAGGAGAACTTAAGTTTTAGCCGAAACCTAATTTTCCTTCTCCCTCACGCACGTGACGGCGATTTCCTCTCGGGTGAAAACGAAGACGAGGCGAAGGCTTTGTCTCTGGCGGCCGGCCAAGGGGTGAATCAGCGAGCTCTTCTCAGATTCGAGCTCGTCTCGTCAAGGAGGACGCGCGGACACGAAGGGAATGCCAAGATCGCGAACTAGCCGAAACCCTAGAAGCTTCCCTATGGTTGTAAGTCCAAGAACAGCGAGGTAAGTACTACTCACCTGTGGTAGGAGTTGCTCTGAATTCCTTTTTGGGTTTCGTTTCCTTGCTTCCGGATCTTGCTGTGCCGAGTAGAAGTATATGCTAGGGTTTGCGTTTGCTGTGCTAAATTATTGTGCTAAGGTGTGCTGTACCGAATTTGCCATGTTAGGGCATTAGGTTTTCAGATTTCTATGCTAGGGTTTCCCTTTTGAATAAGCCAGGGTTGCTGTGTTGAAATTTCTATGTTAGGTTTCCTTTTAGAAGTTGCTATGCCAAATTGCCATGCTAAGTTGCTGTGCCGAAAGTTTCTTGCTTGGGTTTGCTGTTGAACAGGATTATAAGCTAGGATCTTCCCTTCCATTACTTACCTTCCGTGGCATACATGTTAAGCATGCTAGTTTATTGTTCGAGTTTAATTGTATAGAAGGAGTTCACTTTAATTCTTAGCATGTAAGCACAGTAAGAAATGTTTAGATTACCTGTTATGTTGTTTCCTGCCGTGAGTTACAAATCAGTGGCGTAGCTATTCTATAACATTTGCTAGGTATGCTAGTGATTGTTGAGTTTAGTTCTTTTCTAGAAGATTTGCATGATAAATCGTAGCTTTAACTTGCAAATTAGGCTTTGGTGGTTTAGTTGCGATAAATTGCATGTATAGCAGATCAACATGTTCTAGTTAGCTTAGTTGTTCTAGAACTACGACACGCTTACATTTGAATGCATTTAGAAATTTTATGCTTTATGCTTCAGCTGTTATTTAAGTTCACATTCGGTTTCTTGTTGTGAAATTCTTTAGAAAATTTTACAGTGTTCTAGTAAGCTCTTCTAGGAGATTATGGGAAGCAGTAAGTAAGAAAAGACCCAGTCTAAATTGATTCCGAATTCCAGAAATTAAGATCAAAAGCACACCAAGTGGTTAAAACAAATGCCAAGGCATTTTAATATAAGAGTATAAAGATAACAAGAAATTTAAAGTAAGAGGCTAGTACCCGACTTCCAAGGTTGTCGTTAAATAAATCCAGGTGACTAATTCCAAGGTCTTGGCCCTGGTAAGACCAAGGTCTTTATCCTCATAGGACTGGAGGCTCGCTACCTCAGTCACTATTAGAGCGCATAAGATGGTACTAAGCCTGGGCCCAAGAAAGAGAAGAAGAAGGTTAAGTATTAATTTCAAGTATGAAGCTATAAGTAAATGAAACAAGTATCACCTATGTTTAGAATTAGCCAAGTTTAGCTCCTTTAATTCTAAGCATACAACATCAGTTTCATTACTTTTCTTATCAGTTTAGTGAGCATGATTAGTTTTATTTCCAGTATTCAGCTTTATTCTTGTATATCATGAGTATGCAGTTTATTTGAGTACTTTGCTATTAGATGAGCATGAGTAGCTTTCTTTTAGCATTTCAGTTTTAGCACCTTTATATTCAACGCACCTTGAGTTTTTGTGAGATAGTTTAGTACTTACTAAGTATTTCGCTTATAGTTGCATTTCCTCCTACTGCAGATAAAGGTAAAGGGAAGCTAGGAGTTTCTTTTAGTTTTCTTTCCCTTTTGCTATGTTAGAAGTATTTGGGATGGTATATGTTATCTTGATGTTATTAGGACATGGTAGATGAATTGTGATCTTATGAGATGATTTCTGGTATAGTTTTCCTTTGTTTTGTATTATTTACTGCCTGAGTTGTTTGATGCATGTCCCAGCCGTCTGTGGCTAATGTATATAGTGTTTGTATTTAAGGTATTGTCACCTGTATAGGGGAGATGCTGCTGAAATTTTTCGGTAAGGACTCCTCACAGGGCAATTAAGTGGAGTTAGTAGTTAAGTAGCGTCCACCTTTAGAGAGTAGTTGTAAAATACCGAAAATAGGCGAATATTAATAAGGGAATTTTCAGGAATTTTTGGAAATTTTTCGGGAATTTTTCGGAGCTCGTATGGACGAGTTAACGGGAACAAGAACGGGGTCCGGAAAAGTCTGTTTAGACTACCCGATTTAAGCGAGGAAAAGATTATATTTATATATCCTTTTCCTTTTTATTTTTTTTTATTTCTTTTCCTTTGCTTTTGTGGCCGAACCCGAGTCTTCCCCCGACGCCGATTTCCCTCTCAGCCCGACTCCTCCGAGCCCTAACCGCCGGCCACTCGGCGGTTTCCTCCTGCTTCCCCTCTTCTCTACTTATCCCACGCCGAGTTTTCCTTCTTCCCCGAGTGCACCAAGCTCTGCCCCGACGCCAGCGACGCCGACCTTCTCCACCCGACGCCTCCGCCAGCCACCGAGAGTCGTCCGACCGCCGCCGACTCTTGACCCGAGCACCACAGCAGGCTTTGTCTTCTTTTCTCGGAGTCGTCCTCTGCGCGGAAGAGGCAAGCCCTAGTTGAGCCTTTGCCAATCTCCTCTGTGCCAACCTCCTCCACTGAGCCATGCCCTAGATTCACCGCCGGCCACCTCTGTCACGCCCCCAGAGGAGTCCCTGTCCGAGAAAATTTCGGCAGCATCTCCCCTGTATGGTGGACAATCTGAAACTTTTCTACATCTCATATACCTCAGCCACAGGCGGCTGGAATAATAACAGAAAATAAAATCAATCACCACACAGTTTATATATGTATTCAGCCTCTGGCTGTCACAACCACGCAGTTAATAAAATAAACAACATAGTAATACTCTGACTCGAAATCAACCCTACTCAACTACACTCGTAAAGCCCAAATCCGATTTTTTTCTTACCTCTTCTGCCGTCCAGGCAGGCATGTAGTAGTATAAAATCGAAGCCAAATCCATCAACGAGACAAATTATATAATATCTAAGTATTCAACATCCAAATCCAAATATAGTCAAGTGAGAATCAAAAACAATACAAACGATAGCAAATAGCTGGAGGTCTGCAGGGGACTAGCAACTGGAACTCCCTCCTGACAGCATCAACCTGAAAATAACAACAATGGAGGCGGGGTGAGTCCAACACTCGGCAGGTACAGTTGATATGCAAAGTAAAGAAATAACACCTAGCACTAATCATGCGTACAGTCTCCTGATAAAGATAAAGGTAACTACAAACCGAAGAAGACAGGAGAGAATCTGTACTAACCAGGACCCGGTAAAAGGACAAACAGTCCGAAAGGTATAGAAGACCTGTATGCATGTCAATCAAGGTATCCAAGCAATGTGCAGCATATAAGTGCAACAAACACAAATACAAACAGTAAATACATCATGCATATGATGCCAATGTCATGGTCACTCCTGACGCCAGTCAGCCACCATGATGGGACCGAGTGGGTAGGGGTGACAACCGTGCACTCTGCAACACTACTCGATGAGTGATCGAGTGGGCGGGATGTTGTCGGAGTATCCTTCTACCCTAAATCATAAATGGGGAGCACAATGCTCTCATCTCCCGGTACACTATGACGGAGAGGAATCTCTAACGTGCTACAGCTGCGTCACACTACCCATGAGCGGATCAGCGGAGCACCGAAGAGTCAAGCGGCGTGCTACCACGTGTCCCGCTACCCATGAGGCGTCACCGGAGCACGAGCGGTGATGGCGGCAAAGTGCTCGACAATAAAGGAGCAATCAATCACTCAGCATGCAATCATGCGAATGGTGCATGTCACTAAACATGGTAATATACTAAACCAATCTCTGGATATATCATAATGTGCACCAAAGCGAATGAATCATATCAAGGTATCTGATCCTATAAGGTATCAAACCTAGGTCCTGACATGGTAAAATATGGTTATATCACTACCCATGAGCATGTGGAATCAGGTACATATCCATACCAGATGTAAACAAACAATAAATCATTAGGTAGCATGTATTGGGCAGTGATTAACCGAAACAAGTAAGAAACACAATTAATGCATCTTGTTAATTTAATTACTAAGCATATCAAAGACAATAAGTCAAAAGTACCCGCCTCCAATCGAAATGGTCCAATCCGACAATCGAGACACTCGTCTCGAATCAAAGTCCTGTAATAAACCGTATAGTTTAGCTAAATTTAATTATAAGCATAATAGCTAAACCAAAAATTATTTTTCTCCAGGAACCCTAATTAAATAGTTAATCACAGTTAACTATCCCTAATCCAAAGCTTAGGATTCCATTCCTAACTTAACCACAAGTCGACCAAACTTCACATGAACCACCAACTATATAATGAATCAAACATATCCAAACAAACTCAATTAGGTATCTTACCCAATTTAAATCTGCACCACTCTAAAGATTCTATCAACCGCACAACTGAAGATCAACTTGTCGCCGCTAGCAACTAAATAAATTGCTGGATCAAGGAAACCACAGCAAATCCCATTAGAATTCTTTCCCACTGTCCAATTAAGATGAGGACATCATAAAATCAGCAACACCTAATTTTTATTACCCAACTCGTAGCCGTGCTTGTTGATCCACACCAGAACTGTGGCTACCAGGACAAATGGGTTGCTGCTGGAACAAATTGAACAAACCAAAACAGCAATTAATCCAGATTCTTGAACCCACAGGATTTCCAACCAAACTAAATCTCACCGTGGATTTGCTCAAGGCAGAGAGCACTAGGGCAGCGTCGTCGGCAGGCACAGAGGTGGTGGCAACTGGCGTTAGGGCAGAAAAATTTCGGTCGACAGCAGCGGCTCGAGTTCTAGGGCAGAGGAGCAAAGGGCGCAGTTCGCACAGAGGAGAGGACCAGGATGTGGCTCGGTCGGCGGTGGCTCTGTGCAGAACTCGGCGTGGAGAAGGTCGGCTCTGATGTGAGGGAAAAAGGAGAGTTCGGCTCTGATGTGAGGTGATCGGAGACAGGGTGCCGAGAAGGGGAAAACCAGCAATGGCTTGAGCGTTGCCGGCGCGTTTCCTGATCTCAGCGGCGGAGAGGGCTCGCAATCCAAGCTAGGGCAAGGCAATTAACCGGCTGCCGGCGCTGGGGTTCCTGGCGGTTAGGGCACAGGTGGTTCGGCGGCTTGGCGCGAGGAGGAAGAGAGATCGCCGAGCGAAGGGAAAGGCTAGGGCATGCGGGAAGAATAAGAGGAAAAGAAAAAGAATAAGAAAAGAAAAAGGAAAAGAAAAATAAAACTTTTCCTCATTAAAACAGGGTAGCCTAAACAAGCTTTTTCGAGCCCTGTTTTTATACCCGTCAACTCGTCCTTACGAGCTCCGAAAAATTCCATAAAATTTTTCAAAAATTCTGGCAAATTCCCTTATTAATATTCGCCTATTTCCGGTATTTTACAACCTCTGCCCTAGCCTCTTCACCGCTGCACACTGCCGCCCCAGTTGTTGATGCCCTCACTAATCTCTCTGTCAGTTTGATCGAGCCGACACCGTGGTTCCATTTTTCTGTGTCGTGTCTTAGCAGTGATTGAAGGTGAGGGTTTAGAGTTGGTTTTTCCTTTTTGTGCTTTGTTTTGTGTTCTACAGTGAGCAGTACTATGTTGGGTGGTCGCTGATTGTAGGGTCCTGGTCTCCAACAGCGGCTACTTCTTTTGGCGGCACTATCCCTAATTGTGGATTAATAACAGTGGCTGTGAGATTAGGTAAGGTTTATTGGGTATCTGGATTAAGCATTTGCTTAGTTGTAGATCGTAGTGTACTTGATTTTTGTTAGATGATTATTCATGTGTCGGTTGATTAGGTTTATGTGTTTTTGGAATTAGGGTTTTTGCCCTAATTTAGGGTTAAAGAATTTATTTAGCTATTTATTGGAATTTTAGCTAAATAAAATATATCTCTGTTGGTATCACAGGACCTTGATGCGAGACGAGTATCTCGACGTCGTGTTCGGATCAGATTTGACATTTCCTATTGGAGGCGGGTACTTTTGACTTATTGTCTTTGATATGCTTAGTAATGAAAATAATATGTTGCATTAATTGTGTTTCCTATTTGTTTCGGTTAATCACTGCCCAATACATGTTACCTGTTTGATTGATTGTTTGTTTGCATCTCGTATTGATCTTGTACCCGATCTATCATGCTCGTGGGTAGTGATATAACCATGTTTCACATGTTCAGGACCTAGGTTTGATACCTTTTTGATCAGTATGTCTTGATTTGATCTATTCACTATGGTGCCCATTGTTATATGTCCAGAGGTTGGTTTAGTATATTATCATGCTTAGTGATATGCACCATTTGCATGATCGCATGCTATGCGATAGATTGCTCCATTATTGTCGAGCACTTTGCCAGTTTTCATCACTGTTCGGTGCTCCGTTGTGACGCTCATGGGTAGCGTGACACAGCGTGGTAGCACGTCAGTTTGACTCTTCCGGTGCTCTGTTGATCCGCTCATGGGTAGTGTGATGCAACGTGTAGCACGTTAGAGATTCCTCCCCATCATAGTGTACCGGGAGATGAGAGCATTGCGCTCCCCCATTTATAATTTGGGGTAGGAGTACGTATATACTCCGACAGCATCCCGTCCACTCGATCACTCATCAGGAGTAGTGTTGCTGAGTGCACAGTTGTCACAGCCCTACCCACTTGGTCCCACTTTTGTTGTGAGTTGGCTGACTGACGTCAGGGGTGACCATGACATTGGCATCATATGCATGATGCATTTATTGTTTGTGATTTTGTTTGCTGCACTTATATGCTGCATATTGTTTGGATACCTATGTTTGACATGCATACAGGTTTTCTATACCTTTCGGACTGTTTATCCTTATACCGGGTCCTGGTTAGTACAGATTCTCTCCTGTCTACTTCGGTTTGCATTTATCTTTATTTTTATCAGGAGACTGTACGCATGATTAGTGCTAGGTGTTATTTCTTTACTTTGCATATCAATTGTACCTGCTGAGTGTTGGACTCACCCCGCCTCCATTGTTGTTATTTTCAGGTTGATGCTGTCAGGAGGGAGTTCCAGTCGCTAGTCCCCACTGCACGTAGTGCTAGATCCCCTGCAGACCTCGAGGATTGATTGACTTTTGAGTTTTCTTCTCATTTGTCTATGTTTAGACTTGATTTGTTTGATACTTGGACGTTGTATTTATTTTTGTGATGTCGATGGATTTTATTTGGTCTTATTCTACTACATGCCTGCCGGGTCGGCATAAGAAGTGAGTTTCGTCGGATTTGAGTTTTACGAGTGTAGTTGAGTAGGGTGGTTTTCGAGTCAGAGTATTACTGCTTTGTTTGATTATATATAACTGCGTGGATGTTTGTGTGGTTGTGTTATATTTATTGTTATTATTCCAGCCGCATGTGGCTGAGGTATGGAGATATGTAGAAAGTTTCAGATTGTCCGCCGTACAGGGAAGATGCTGCCGAAATTTCTTCGGACGGGGACTCCTCTGGGGCGTGACAATTTAGTGGTATCAGAGCCAAGTTATACGATCTTTTATTTTCGTATTTTAGATGTTTGGGATAACCTGATACCAATTTATTTACTTGGTATCGGAGCGCCTAGTTTGGCGATACTTGTTGGATTTTTGTATTATGGATTTTCGAGATTTATCTGATACCAATTTATTGGTATCAGAGCGGGTTATGATACCTGCTTTTGGTGTTCGAGAGATTTATCGGATACCTGTTGTTGGTATTCTGGATATTTGTGTTAGCCAGGTTTGCGAGTCAAACTGGGCATTTTCGGATTTTCGATATGGTTATGTTTCTGATTTCCGTTTCGGATTTATTTGGATTTCCGGTGATTTTCTCGTTCGGAATTTTGAGGTCAGAAGTTGGGGACAGAACAGCGACAGAATATCTCCAGACGGCATATAGGTATGATGTTTAATTTTATAGTTTATGACATGTATTAGCATTCTTTATGTAATACTTGTCTGGTGGTTGTAACACATATTACATGTGATGGGTTAGCCATTGAGCATGATTGACCTAATAGAGATCAAGGATTATAGTCTCTGGTGATTTTTCAGATCATACCATCAGTAATTTTAGCTTCTGTTACTACTAGTAGGAGATGGAGGCACATATCAGCCTCTGCTATTGTTAGCTGGGTAATGGATGATACCTATATATTCCTGTGGACTTAGCAGTAGAGTTTTTTATACTCGTATCTTTTGGATATTAGGGTATCCGATACGATGAAAATTGGTTATTGGAGAGTTATCATGTTTTGATCATTGTTGAGAATGATTTGAGGGATATTGGGAGATCAGATATTGTGATATGTTGATTTCTAATGGTTTGTGAGAGTAAATGTTATGTGGTTGTCGGATGATCTATTACTAGATATTGTTTTGATGATTTATTAGTGGATAATTATTTTGATGATCTATTATTTGGGTTGTCGTTGATGGTGACATAGTGGGTGTCATGTATGATATTCACAGGTTTGATGATTATAGTTGATGATCAGATATAGATCGGGTGCTAGAGAGTTTACGGTTGAGTGTGCCTATGAATTTTAATAAATCTGGTTGTTGTGGTTAGTTAACAGGATGATAAAATTGATATTTGCTTCCTCTGATATTGGACTATGTGGATAAATAATGTTTTGATGTTTGAATATTAATTTGCTCTCATGGGGAGTAGAGACTTATTCATCTGATATTATGTGGGTTGATATTTTTGAGGATAAAAAATGAGAGTGTCTTGATGTTCTTGAATTCTGACTTTATCTTTTGGGTCGTACACCTTTATACATATGATTATTGTGGGTTTCTAGTAGATTATACCCGAGTGGTTAGACATACATGTCTGATTGTTTATTAGAGTTATTTGTCAATTAACAACTATGTTGTGGAATGTGCACATATGTTTGAGTGTTTTATTGGATGTATCTTATCGATCTAATCTGAGTTGTGATATGTGCAGATGTGTTGGGTGTAATATTTGAGGTATCTTGTTTATTATATGATTGTTTTGAGAGTATACTCGTGTCGATTATGATTTGTTGGAAGTATTATGTTGATTATACTCTTGGCATAGGTGTACATATGTCATGTGAGTGTTGTTGAGGTGTATTGTTGATTATACCTATGTTGATATATGCACACGGGTTTGACAGGTATTGTTGGAGGTATCACACTGATTTATACCTGCTCTATAAGTGTGTTTGGTGTGTACAAATTGGAGGATTATGTCGATTATACATATGTTGTGTGTGCATGTGTACCAGGTGTATGGTGGGTAGCATCATGATGATTCTACCTATGTTGAATGTAGAATGCTGAGTGTCTACATTATGTTATTGGTTATATAACCCTGTCAACTAATTCTTCTATTAGTGGGTGACCAACCCACTAGGATGATGATAGAGTTGACTATGGATTTGATTTGTTTACTAGGTTGTTTATACCTTTGGCTGCCTATAGTGATATGTGGTTGAGTGATCTCGTGTAGCCTCTAGTTGGATAGTTAGGTGCCTTGGACACTTATGGATCGTTTGTGGTGGAGCGGAGCTCCCACATATACATATTTCGGATTACTTGTAGCGGAGCATTGCTCCCATATCTATTGCAGATACATGTTATGGATTATTGTAGTGGAGTGTTATTCCTACATATTGAGGATTTCTTGTGGTAGAGCGTTGCTCCCACATATGCGGTATTTTCTGTGATGGAGCGTTGCTCTCACACTGGATGATCTATGCTTAGATGATTTATATCGTTGGTGATCATATTTCAGACTTATTGTCAGGGATCTTATGCTTAGAAATGTCTGTGATATGGACATTATGTGTCATGATTTTACCATTAGGGCTTGCGGAGCCTTAGATGTTTTCACGGACTAGATGATTTGGGTATCCCTAGGATATTGGATCAGAATTCGTTATCGTTATTGACGACGTGGTGTTTTATTCCTGATCTGAGGTGTGTCACGTACACTATCTTTGCATAGTTCTAGAGATGTTTCGACTGAAACGTCTGTTTGTGAAGATCAGTAGTGCGTATTTTGATTGTCTTTTGTGAGATGTTTGAGACACACGGTCACTAGTAGTAGTATACCGTGGTTCCACAGGGGATAGAGGTTGTTACCGTTGGGAGTAGACGAAGTCTATAGAAGAGGCTTGCAACTTTCTTTGTTTGGCTTGATATTTCCGGAGATACGTTGAGTGTTTCTCACGGATTGCTATGCTACTTACACGCCTGACCAGGAAAGGTGTGAAGTTTATTTGGACTGAGAATTGCAAAACCAGCTTCTAGGAGCTGAAGCGAAGATTAGTGTCGGCTTCAGTTTTGGTTTTTCCTTCTGGAGAGGACGGATTTGTACTCTACACGACGCTTCTCTACAGGGTTTGGGTGCTGTGCTGATGCAGCACAGTAGAGTATTCTCCTATGCTTCTCGTCGGTTGAAGGAACATGAGAAGAACTACCCTGTACATGATCTGGAGCACGTCGTCATTATTTTTGCCATGAAGATTTGACGACATTATTTATATGGCGTTACATTTGAGATTCTCACTGACCATAAGAGTATCAAATATCTGTTTACTCAGAAGGAACTTAATCTCCGACAGAGGAGATGGATGGAGTTCCTGAAGGCTTTTGATTGTACCATTAGCTATCACCCGGGGAGAGCTAATGTGTTGCCGATACGCTTAGCAGGAAGTCCGGAGGGACTTTAGCTTGCCACCGAGTTGTGGTCACAGACTTGATTTAAGGTTTCTCCGATTTGGGCCTTGAGGGGTAAGGATAGACAGAGCAGTGTACTCTGGTTACCATGGTTGCTCAGTCGTTGATCAGGACAAGGATACGAGAGCCATAGGCTGCTGATCAGTATTTGCAGTTTATTTACAGCCAGATAGCTTCCGGGCAGCACACCGAGTTCACACGAGACGAGGAGGGTGTTATACACTATCGAGGCAGATTTTGCGTGCTTCAGTCTCATCCGGTCTTATAGGAGTTATTTCCGGAGGCTCATCGCTCATGATTTGCTGTCCACCCAGGCGGTACCCGTATGTACCAAGATTTGAGATGTTTCTATTGGTGGAACGACAAGAAGGACTACATGAAAGAAGACATCGCGGATTTTATAGCTAGATGTCTTATCTGTCAGCAAATGAAGGCCGAGCACCAGAGACCTGCCGGCTTACTTCAGCAGATTCCTAATTCTGAGTGGAAATGAGAACACATTACTATGGACTTTGTGGTAGGTTTGCCGAGGACATGACGAGACCATGACACGATTTGGGTAATCATTGATCGATTAACCAAATTCGCGTACTTCTTAGCGATCCGGAGGACTGATCCCCTGAATCGATTGGCAGATCTGTATTGTCGGGAGATTATCAGACTACATGGTGTTCCGTTGAGTATCATCTCGGATAGAGATCCACGGTTCACGTCTCGGTTCTGGCAGAGTCTGCAGAAGGCCTTGGGTACACATCTCCGTTTCAGTACAGCTTTCCATCCACAGACAGATGGACAGTCAGAGCGGACCATTCAGATGTTAGAGGACCTGCTGAGGTCATGTGTTATGGATTCCGGAGGCAGTTGGGAGGACCATCTGCCGTTGGTAGAGTTTGCCTACAACAACAGCTTCCATTCGGCTATCCAGATGGCGCCGTTTGAAGTGTTGTATGGTAGGTCTTGTCGGACACCCACCCTCTGGGATGAGGTTGGGGAGGCCCAATAGTTGGGACCTCATAGAGTTCAGCAGGAAGCAGAGTTGGTCCGTACTATCAGACCGAGGATGTTAGAGGCACAGGATTCGCCAGAAGTGTTATGCTGGTCGGAGACGCAGACCCGTAGCGTTCTCTATTGGCGACCATGTATTTCTGCGAGTTTCACCCACGAAAAGGGTGAAGAGATTTGACCTCAGATGCAAGTTAGCTGTGCGTTATGTTGGACCTTTCCAAATCTTGGAGAGGATTGGAGTGGTAGCTTACTATCTGGCACTACCACCGTCCCTGTCAGGTGTTCACGATGTATTCCACGTATCAATGCTGCGGAGATACGTACCTGATCCGACGCATGTGCTGGCAGATATCTCAGTTCCAGTTCAGCCTGACATTACATATGAGGAGGTTCCGGTACGGATTCTCGACCGGAAAGAGCGTTAGTTGCGGAACAAGACTATCCGGCTGGTTAAAGTCGGATGGCAGCATCATTCGGGCGAGGAGGCTACTTGGGAGCTTGAGGATACTATCCGAGCTCGATATCCCCATCTTTTTACGTGAGGTATGTGATTCAGTTTACCGTTCAGCATTTATACTTTCTATATCTGTTGTTAGTAATTGCTGATGGTAGATAACGAAATTTGGGGACCAAATTTTTTATAAGTGGGGGAGAATGTAAAATATCGAAAATAGGCGAATATTAATAAGGGAATTTTCCGGAATTTTTGGAAATTTTTTGGGAATTTTTCGGAGCTTGTATGGACGAGTTAACGGGAACAAGAACGGGGTCTGGAAAAGCCTGTTTAGACTATCCGATTTAAGGGAGGAAAAGATTATATTTATATATCCTTTTCCTTTTTATTTCTTTTCCTTTGCTTTTATCGCCGAACCTGAGTCTTCCCCCCCCCCCCCCCCCACGCCGATTTCCCTCTCAGCCCGACTCCTCCGAGCCCTAACCGCCGGCCACTCGGTGGTTTCCTCCTGCTTCCCCTCTTCTCTACTTATCCCACGCCGAGTTTTCCTTCTTCCCCGAGTGCACCAAGCTCTGCCCCGACGCCGACCTTCTCCACCCGACGCCTCCGCCAGCCACCGAGAGTCCTCCGACCGCCGCCGACTCTTGACCCGAGCACCACGGCAGGCTTTGTCTTCTTTTCTCGGAGTCGTCCTCTGGGCGGAAGAGGCAAGCCCTAGTTGAGCCTTTGCCGATCTCCTCTGTGCCGACCTCCTCCACTGAGCCATGCCCTAGATTCACCGCCGGCCACCTCTGCCCTAGCCTCTTCACCGCTGCACACTGCCGCCCCAGTTGCTGATGCCCTCACTGATCTCTCTGTCAGTTTGATCGAGCCGACACCGTGGTTCCATTTTTCTATGTCGTGTCTTAGCAGTGATTGAAGGTGAGGGTTTAGAGTTGGTTTTTCCTTTTTTGTGCTTTGTTTTGTGTTCTACCGTGAGTAGTACTATGTTGGGTGGTCGCTGATTGTAGGGTCCTGGTCTCCAACAGCGGCTACTTCTTTTGGCGGCACTATCCCTAATTGTGGATTAATAACAGTGGCTGTGAGAGTAGGTAAGGTTTATTGGGTATCTGGATTAAGCATTTGCTTAGTTGTAGATCGTAGTGTACTTGATTTTTGTTAGATGATTATTCATGTGTCGGTTGATTAGGTTTATGTGTTTTTGGAATTAGGGTTTTTGCCCTAATTTAGGGTTAAAGAATTTATTTATCTATTTATTGGAATTTTAGCTAAATAAAATATATCTTTGTTGGTATCACAGGACCTTGACGCGAGACGAGTATCTCGACGTCGTGTTCGGATCAGATTTGACATTTCCTATTGGAGGCGGGTACTTTTGACTTATTGTCTTTGATATGCTTAGTAATGAAAATAATATGTTGCATTAATTGTGTTTCCTATTTGTTTCGGTTAATCACTGCCTAATACATGTTACCTGTTTGATTGATTGTTTGTTTGCATCTCGTATTGATCTTGTACCCGATCTATCATGCTCGTGGGTAGTGATATAACCATGTTTCACATGTTCATGACCTAGGTTTGATACCTTTTTGATCAGTATGTCTTTATTTGATCTATTCACTATGGTGCCCATTGTTATATGCCCAGAGGTTGGTTTAGTATATTACCATGCTTAGTGACTTGCACCATTTACATGATCGCATGTTGTGCGATAGATTGCTCCATTATTGTCGAGCACTTTGCCAGTTTTCATCACTGTTCGGTGCTCCGTTGTGACTCTCATGGGTAGCGTGACACAGCGTGGCAGCACGTCAGTTTGACTCTTCCGGTGCTCCGTTGATCCGCTCATGGGTAGTGTGACGCAGCGTGTAGCACGTTAGAGATTCCTCCCCGTCATAGTGTACCGGGAGATGAGAGCATTGCGCTCCCCCATTTATGATTTGGGGTAGGAGTACGTATGTACTCCGACAGCATCCCGTCCACTCGATCACTCATCAGGAGTAGTGTTGCTGAGTGCACGGTTGTCACAGCCCTACCCACTTGGTCCCACTTTTGTTGTGAGTTGGCTGACTGGCGTCAGGGGTGACCATGACATTGGCATCATATGCATGATGCATTTATTGTTTGTGATTTTGTTTGCTGCACTTATATGCTGCATATTGTTTGGATACCTATGTTTGACATGCATACAGGTTTTCTATACCTTTCGGACTGTTTATCCTTATACCGGGTCCTGGTTAGTACAAATTCTCTCCTGTCTACTTCGGTTTGCATTTATCTTTATTTTTATCAGGAGACTGTACGCATGATTAGTGCTAGGTGTTATTTCTTTACTTTGCATATCAATTGTACCTGCTGAGTGTTGGACTCACCCCGCCTCCATTGTTGTTATTTTCAGGTTGATGCTGTCAGGAGGGAGTTCCAGTCGCTAGTCCCCACTGCACGTAGTGCTAGATCCCCTGCAGACCTCGAGGATTGATTGACTTTTGAGTTTTCTTCTCGTTTGTCTATGTTTAGACTTGATTTGTTTGATACTTGGACGTTGTATTTATTTTTGTGATGTCGATGGATTTTATTTGGTCTTATTCTACTACATGCCTGCCGGGTCGGCATAAGAGGTGAGTTTCGTCGGATTTGAGTTTTACGAGTGTAGTTGAGTAGGGTGGTTTTCGAGTCAGAGTATTACTGCTTTGTTTGATTATATATAACTGCGTGGATGTTTGTGTGGTTGTGTTATATTTATTGTTATTATTCCAGCCGCATGTGGCTGAGGTATAGAGATATGTAGAAAGTTTCAGATTGTCCGCCGTACAGGGAAGATGCTGCCGAAATTTCTTCGGACGGGGACTCCTCTGGGGCGTGACAGTAGTAGTAGTAGTGTAGAAGGTGGGTCGCTACAGGGAGAGAGTCTCTCTTACACATGGGTGTGCAAGGGGGTATAAGTCCAGGGCACAGATTACACTGTACCAAGTTTATTCATATGCGAGTATGACCTACACACATCGGATATTAGATCGGTCGAGATAAAATTTACCTAAGTGAATGAACTAACATTTTTCCATCTGAATATCTTTTTTGCTACCTACTCAAGAGTATAATAGAAGCATTAATATGAAATTAATGATGATTTTGTAACGTCTCGACATTAATGACAACATTAACCTCATTAATGGTGATTTTGTAATGTCTTAATATTAATTGCAATATTAAACTCATTAATAATGATTTCATAATGTCTCGACATTCATGACGACATTAAATCTATTAATGGTGATATTAAACCTAGTATTAAATGACCATAATTTGGTCATTCATTATAGGCAAGGTGAGAGCTCCTATATAAGAGGTTGAATCTTGAGCAAATGGTAGAGTAGCGGAAGATATGCGAAAGAGAAAGCGAGAGCAATATCAAAAGAATTCCTCCACCTTCATTCCCTGATTCTTTCCTTACAGTTGTGCATCCGCTCAGCTGAACTACTCGTGATAGCACTCAGATGCATTCTCAGTTCACCATGAACAACCAGTGTTTAGTTGTGTGCATGGTTTTGCCATTGTATCGTGAGAAACAGATAACCCAAGAGAACCTTGAAGCACAGCCGTAGGTGGAGTGAATCTGTTTTAAGAAAACTGCATTGAGCACAGGCCTTGGCATCTTCCTCGACAAATTTCTTTCTCGATTAAGTTGCATGCGCACTGCATTGACTTTGCGACTTGAACCACTAGAAGCTTACTAGAACTATCTCCACTAACAGTCTGAGATCATCCGCTTAGGTTATCGCAACAGATAAGTTAGAATTGACTTTATATAATTTCAATTCAATAATTTTCACCAAAATCTCTGGTAAATTGTCCAATACTTAAGTTGTATGAATTTTAAAAATTAACCTAGAGTATGGTGATTGAGCTTTATATTGAAACCAAATTCTTTATTGCCATTCAATAAAATTAGATTTAATTTATTCCATTTTTTAAAATTGTTTGGTCTCAAATATGTTATCTCTTTTTTATTTTACTAGATTCTTCCATTTCCAAACCAAAATATATAAATTATATCTTCTCAACCATATATAAATACTACATAAATTTAAGTCTCTCTAAACAATTCTTGATTTTTAGATCGACAATAAAATAAAATGATTATAGACTATGATAATCAAGCACTTAATTATTTTATTTACTACAATGTTACATGCGTGTTACAATATACGCCTTATACTTAAGGCATTCCAGTACTTCAATAACATACTATAAATCATCCAAACTCGATTTTCACTTTATTCAAATGTAGATTAAACCACCTTAAATTGTGATTGATCTGGCCTCTGATTATCGTCACTAGCTAGGATTTGTAGGGTGTGACACTCTTAAATAAGAACAGATTCAACCAACAACATATTGACATTATCTTTCATTGTAGTATTGGAAACGGTGTATGCGTCAATGTACTTGTAAAATTCTTCTACTACTCTTGAAAAGTTTACTATGTTTTCAATTAAAAGTCGAGGTACTTGTGTTTGATCGAGGCATTCTTTGTTGTGATCCTTCCATGCGTCCTCCACCATCTCCATAAGATTCTTATAAGCCTCTTTTTCATCTGTGGCAAACTCTTTCATATAACATTCTACAGTTGAAGCTGTATGTTCTCTTTGTTGCTCCAACTGCAAAATTCCAAAAGAAATTTCAAGAAATAGAAAATACATTTTTGAATATCTACCAAATAAATTAATTGTCTAAAATAATCACCTCATGTGAAGTTACATCATCCATGAGTCTACAAATCATACAGCTGGCTTTGATGATTTTGGGGAAGCTGGCAACCCACTCAAATACCTCCTTTGATGCCACCTGATCCATGCCTACATAAGAGGCACATATAAGCAAACGATATCCAGTGGTGTCTAGTGAGTTACTTAGATGTTCCTCTAGTGTGGGTACATATTTTTCAATGCCCCATTTGGCTTCTATGAAGAAAGACCTTGATATAGCTTTTATCTACATAAAAGGAAACGATAAACTTAATTAGTTTATATTTGACAAGTTAAAAACAGACGTTAATCATTTTTACAATGTACTTAAATATACCTCATCTTGAAGAAATGATATGCGGTATTTCTCATCATTTTCTAGTTCATTTTCAAATTCCTTGAAAGTCCTTAGTAACTTGAGATAGAAATCCTTTAAGTATTCTGGTACTTCATCAATGGCTTGAGGTTCCCACCTGAAATGAGCAAACTTAACATGCATAATTGACTAACTATATTGTCACGATATCTTAAAGATTTATAAAGAATATCAAAATTAGTTTGAAATAAATTAGAAATAATAACTATATAGTTATTTGATGTCATATTGTTACATGTTTGTTGTTGATATCTAATCTTTAGATAATGATCAAAATATTAGTTGACTTACAGGTATTTTAAAGTTGTTTTGACAAGATCAGAAGATGTGTTCATATCTCCTTCAATTGAGAAATAAAGTAGGTGCTAATGTGTTTTTTTAATTAGAAGTAGTCTTCATTGTTTTTTATTTTAAAGGAATATCAAGAATGCATTTTGCTATTTGTTATAATAACTTACAATATTTAGCTCATAATTCTTTTCCTTTTCTTATGTTTTTAATTATTCTTTTATAATTAGATCAGTAATTTATCATTTTATAACTTTCAGTTTTTTTGTTTATTTGAGTTAAATTTATTTTAATTATGATGTTTTATCAGCTATGTAGACTACTCAACTAATTGCAATATTAAGAAAAACAAAAATTAGCAAAATAATGGATGCAATAGGTACCTTTGAATTGCCTCAGTTAATAATTGGCTCTCTTGCAGTGTGCTATAATTATCATATATGTCATCCAAAACTGACAACAATGCAATAACCTTGGTACAAATTAATCTTGCACGAGAATAGTGAGGCTCAAAGTGCACATTATGTATCCAATAATAACATTCCACAATTCGATCGCGAGCAAAGTTTAGTGATTTAGCAAGTGCTAGATCATTCCACCATCTTCAAATAGGTAAAAAAAAAGATGAGACAATATAATTAGCTTAAACTACAATAAAACATTTATTTAGACAAATAAATCATGTGAATTATTATAATATGTGAGTTTGAAATCATTTATTCAACTTCTTTGGTACTCACACTTAATTCATGTGAAAATATTCAAGTACTCTAATATTTCTTCATAAAAGAAACTTCACTATACTTACATTGAAATTTTCTTTAGTTCCTCTTGGTGAAGAGATTGTAGCAGATTAAAATCCAACTTTGCAAACTCTAATATTGCTTCATTTCGCCTTTCCTCCTCTTGATAAATAGGGATATATTTTCTTGCCAAGAGCCGTTTATTTCCCCGGCATAGTGGTGTTTCAAGGAAATGAGACACCAATATCACTAAAGGTTGTTTAAGTTCATCCAACAATGATGCAAGTCTATTCTTTGTAAATAATATGGCTTCATCAAGTATATACTCCCCGTGTATCCTAAGGTAAGCTGCATTGTATAAGCTTAATAATCCCTTCACATCTTCATTCAAGGTTGACATGAAGTTTCCTTCCTCATCCTTGAACTTGTTAAAAACATCTACAATAGTACGGGAAAATACTAATAATTATCTCACAACAAATCAAATAGTATAGTAATATAGAACAAACTATTTGATTAGTTTTTTTTTTATGATATATAGCATGTAAATATTGTAGCTTATATTTAAAAGGTTTTAATGATGACCTTTCTAGATATATATTTTTATTTGACAGAATATATAGTGTAATAGTTTTTGCTTATTTATATTGTTAACTACCTGCAGGCACATAAAAATCATGTTGCCTAAGTAATCGAAAATGGAGAGAAGTTTCATAAAGTTCATAGTTTTTAGCATCATGCTTAGAAATTAAACTTAATGCCGCATCTATTTCTTTCTCAAAGTGATAATCCAATCCGAGCAACTGAATTGCATCGATCAAATTCATAATTTGCAATATGTCACTGGTTTCTCGAAAGAAGTTCTTTATTTGCTCCTTTAGCTCTTCTGCTCTAATCCACACCTACATCATCAAACATGAAATTCAACAACTATATATATTACCTTTAAATAATTAAAACAAATAATTCAATGCTTTTCAATTTCCTTTAAGATGATTATATATTTTATGAATAGGTGTTTATTAATGAAAAAATTGAGTGATAAATAATGAATAAATGTGGAGAGAAGTTAATAAAATACCTCTGTGAGAGCAGGAGAAGTAGTGTGGTGGATGAAATAATCGCCCCAAATACTCGGATGATATTTTGCTGTTTTACGAATTACTATATCTTCATTGCTCTTAACCGGGGTGGTTGATTGCTTCTCCATCTTAATTAGAAACTTAGGAAGTAGTGATCAAGAGGTTTGTGGCTGATGCATAGCTTTCACTTGCTATTTATAAGCTTATCTAATGCACGTGGAAAATATTTTAAAGCATGTGCAAGACCTATTTAATTAATTAATTACCTTATAAGTTAAATTCTTAGACACTTTACCCATATAAAAAATATTATATTTCATAGACGGATTGGACACAGAAAAATGACATAATAAAATTGCCGGATTGAATTAATGATACATTTATACTGAAAACGATTGTCTGTACGACACATGGTAAAGGGTAAACATCGTTAATAAATTTGACACAAATTGTCAAATGGGCATCTTTTTTTCATTTACGTCAAATGGACGCCCTATTAAAACAAAACTATCCAAAATACCCTTCTAAATACTACCTTTCTAAATCGGGTTTTAGATTTTATGATGTGAATCACAGCCGACAAACTTAATGTTATCACCCAAGAGCGCTAGAGGGGAGAATAACTCCGATCACTTCGATGAAGTTGCATAATAGAAATCTTAAAGTAAGACAAGTAAAACAGGAACACACACTAATAAATTTGGTTTTACTTGGTTCATCGTCTCCCAAATCCTAATCCTAATGACTACCATCACTATCCTTTTCCTTTTTGGATATCTTTAGTGGCGAAGAAGCCTCTTAGAACTTATTCCTGTAACATATATCAAATACAAAGATATAAATGAAATCGAAAAAAATTAAAACAAACACACGTTTACACAAGTAAACTTTGATTTGGATGCTTCTTATTTCTTTGAAGTGCCTCTTGTTGGTTTGAAAATGCAACAATACTTCATTCTCAAACCCCCAAGAATCAACTACATTAAATCATCTCGAAACCCTCTTTTAAAAGTTGTTGCACCGGCTGATTTCTACCTAGCAATCGGCTATAATCTCCCACCAATCGACTTTAAGGAATTAGGGCGCTAAGCACGCTTAAGCGCAGCGGAAAACTTCTAGTTCCTCTAGAAGATCTATACCAAGGGAAAGACATGTTACAATCTATACTAAGCTGATATCGTGATAGTATACCTTTGATGTGTGCACAAGAACTCCAGACAGCTTGGATCTCAACACGATCACACGTTCGTGCCTCTATGGTATCTACACGAACAAGTGTTCGTTTGTCTCACAAACTCGCAAAGTGGAGAAGGCAACCATCTAAGGTTGTGCTAGCAACCTTGATAGGAAGTCTCGGACTAGAGGAGAAGAGAAGAGGAAGGAGAATGAAGAAGTACACCAAAATGAGAGGAAAAAATGCTTAAGTATTTTCATCCAATGAAAATACTTAATGAGCATTAATTCAATTAATGAGCATTAATGAATATTTACACTCCTTTAAGGACCACATTTAAATGTCTTCATTTTGAATTCAATTTCAAAAATTGAATGATTCATGCAACAACAAGCACACTGAGTGATAGTCGTTAAGAAGATTGTTACATCTTATATAACCGCTCTCTAAGAGATCAGTGCTAATAAAGTTGTTACACTTAGCTGCTCTTCCAAATTAATCAGAGATACACTTATAATGACACATAGCCTCTCTCATGATGGTATATATTCGTTATTCAGGAAATATCTAATCTCCTTGTGGCACGTAGCTATTATCTTGGAGATATCCATGTCTTGTATTTACATTGATTAAATAATCTTCATTTATATCAATATGACATCTCTAATCTCTCATAATGACTATTCTGTCAAGAGCATATATCATATTCAATACTCATAATCATTTCGATATATAACAAAAATTAGTCAACTAGTGAATAACATGGTAGAATTTCCTTGATTTACTTCGCATATTCACTGAAGTCATAGATATATAATTACCGAAGTAGACGCACATGAAGTAAAAGAGTATTATTTTACTTCGTCTTATCACTGAAGTCGTATATATGAAATAGTGAAGTTTTTGATCGGTTCAAGGAGGCAATACTGGTTCAAAGTTGGACTGATGACGAAGTTAAAAAACATCATTTACTTCGTTGGTTTTGTAATATGTCGAAGTAATAGATGATATATAATTTTACAGTTTACATTAATTACCGAAGTAAATATATTTTATAACTTTGTCATAATTTGTATTTGTCGAAGTATTTGATATTATATAACTTCGCAGTTTACATTTATTGACAAAGTAATTGATTTAAAAGACTTCATTGTTTTGTATTATACTAAAGTAATTGATAAGAAATGACTTCGTAATTATCAATGAGTCCACAAGTTTATATCCACCAATCCACAAGTATATATATGCTAATCTATAAGTATAAAGCCAAAATTATATATTAACGAATTCACAATTTACATTCACCAATCCATAAGTATAACAAAAAAAAATCCACAAAATCAAAAGTGTATCCATAAGTATATCAAAAAATCTACAATGAAAAATCAAATACTTATCCCAACGTGCACAACCTATTTAGGCACATAGGTACGAGTAGACAAATTTGCTTCATTCACTTTTGACTTCATCACATCAAAATTCATTATAATATTAATTTTTCATTGTTCCTGCAAATTGAAATGGAAAAAAAAATACAAAATGCATTTAGATTGGAGAGAAATAACAAAGAAATATCTAAAACTGAACCTACATCATATACCTAAATTACATATTGCACCTTTACATACTAAAACCTGACATCCTTATCAATCACCTTTAAACCTTTTATAGAAAGTGACATAAAAAATTACCATATACTACACCTGCATTTATACTCCATGAGGGAGTTAGGCTTAATGATCTAAAAATAACAACTAATGTAATAAAATCTAATGATAGATCCAAGAATTGAAGATAGGTTGAATTCTAGTTGAATGCTTATTATGTAATAAAGGATGTTAGAATTCAACAAGAACAATAAACAAAGTAACAAAATAAAAACTAAAATGTTACTCTTTGTATGCCAAAGAAGAGTACTAACCTCCATCTTTATCAAAGAATATCAACAACATATCGTCATCATCCTCATCTTCAAGCCCATCATCAACACTACCCATATTCAAATTCTGTAAAAATATTGAAACAAAATTGAGAATCCACAAAGGATATTGATTAAAATTCCCTTCATGTTTTAATATAATGTCACTATGCCTACCAACAAAACAAATATTAGTTGGCAATTTTTCATATCAAAATTGTCATTTACTTCCTATGAAATGAAAATATTATAGTCATGACTCAATCCTCACTAATTAGCAAAAATAAGACACAAATTTCATCCAAACTTAGGACTATAAGCATAAATAGAGCTGAATAAAGAATTGTTTGCATAACAGATTGAGAAGGATGTGGAAAATATTTAATACATCTTGATTGAGAAAGAAAAATATAATGTAAAAGGAACTCCAGAGAGCACACCATCCCCTCTCTTTCCAACCATATACATGTTTTCATGACTAGTTCAAAGTATACAAGTGTCATAGTTTGAGGCTTACGCTGAACAATACATGTAGCTACTCCTAATACCGCATGAACACATGTAGCTACTCCTAAAAACATCATGAAAAGGTAATGAAACATGTAGATTTATCTATTAATATTTTAAATTTCAAATTCTCTTTAAATATCACCATTCCTATTTCCTCCTAGAATTAAGGTGACAAATTATTTGGTATTCACTTACAAGATGAAAAAGCTAGGTTGCTACATCTCTAAAAGCCATCAGAGCTTTCATGTTCTCATTTGAACACATGGTTACCAATGTTTTATCTCTAATAATAGGAGAAAGCTAGGAGAAACTAGCTAATTTCACCTCTAAGAGCCATTGTTGAGTGTACTTGCATGAGTTGAATCCATATTTAAAGAAAATGTCATCTACGTGTCTTTACAAGTTATTCCACTGATTATATCTATTTCACTTATGTTTATTTCACAAGAAGTTTTATGTGAACTTAAACATGAATACACAAATTTCGAAGGTGGTAATATGAGTGACTGACTGCGTAGAATCATGCTAACAATGTTTCTATTTCTTCTCTGATAGGAGAAAGCTAGGTCGTTGTGGGTCATCATCGAAACTTATATGAGTGACCAAACAAACACCAATGACAATCCATTTGAATGCCTTTACCCATTATTGAACTTGTAGCAACCTATACAACTCACATAATTCACATAACTAAATATCAATATGCATATTTCAAAGAAGATATCTTGAACTTGTCTAGAAATTTATTAGATATAAGTAAACTTACTGCATACAAAGAAAAATATTGCTTGAAAGAAAAAAAAGCATGAGTTGAATCCATATACTAATAAAATAAAAAACACATACCTGTTGTCGACCTTAATGACATGCTCAATCAAAGGGCCAATGGAAGCGCTCTCAAAAACCAATGATGCAATCAGAAGTGCAAACCTCTTCTTTTGTTGCAAGAAAGAATAGATGAACAAAAGGAAAAAAGGAATCTTTATCTTCTCTGCAACAGATGGTCACGAAGAAGAACTCACCTCTTCATATGGGGGCATGGAAAGCAGCCACATGATGCTAACAAAGCAACCAATCATTGTCAAATCATATGGGAGAAAAGACATTGATCCGTACAAGCATCATATGGTTTTGAACACTTAAAGGGATCTAACTGAATTTTTTTAAGCAATTCCGAGTCCACCTGTAATATCCCGGTTCTGAGATTTTGATTAAGTATGACTTAAAATGTTAGATGGTATTATCCGTATCACCAAGGTGCACCTTCCTTTTCAGAAGCCCAAACTTAAGAACTCCAAAGTTAAGCGTGCTTGACTTGGAGAAATCTGAGGATGGGTGACCTCCTGGGATGTTTTCCCGGGTACATAAGTTAGGACAAATTAAAGCACGCTGAAAGGACCTCCGGTGGTCTGTGAAGCTAGTCGTCAACTCGATGGGCAATTCTGGTGGCATTCCTTGCTCGATCTGGGTGGAGCCCACCCGGGCCGGGGCGTTACAGATGGTATCAGAGCGACCTTGCGACCGTTAGTGCGCCTGTGGCAGGAGCACCCAGGGCACCACCTAGCGATGGAGATTTTGGGATTTGTCTATGGTGTGATTCATGGTTACACAACGAGGACGTTGTGTCTTTAAGTGGGGGTGATTGTAATGCCCCGTTCTGAGATTCTAGTTAAGTATGGCTTAGAAGGCTAGATGATACTATCCATATCACTAAGGTTCACCTTCCTTTTCGGAAGCTCAAACTTAAGAACTCCAAAATTAAGCGTGAGGATGGGTGACCTCCTGGGAAGTTTTTCAGGGTGCGTGTGAGTGAGGACAAAGCACACTAAAAGGACTTCCGGTGGTCTGTGGAGCTAGTCGTTAACTCGATGGACAATTCTGGTGGCATTCCTAGCTCGTCCGGGTCGGGGCGTTACACCACCATCCGCCATGGGATTGAGATCGACATTAGAAGAATGCATCCTGCAACCCTCGCTTGTTGGTAATTACGTGACCGCTCCCGCACCACCCCCCTCTATTTCCCCCTCGGCACCATCCCCTCCGGTCGCATCTTCTTCTGGTCCTATGCCTTCTACCTCTTCCACTTCATCCACCTCCTCCGCACCTTCATCAACATCCTCCGTCGATGCTACTGCTCCCTCGCCATCATGTTCTTCCACTCCGTCTCCTTTAAGAATTAGGGAAAAAGAGGCGTCAAGGGAATCAGGGAAAAAGAGAAGGGACTGGTATTTTTCGTCGATAAATCACTGGCAAAAAGAATGAAGGCGCGCCGCTAGTGTTAGAGAAAAAAATGGGGTGGGTCACTGGTAGTTTGGGCATTAAAATGAAATTATCTTGTTCATCTTTTTTACTTCGGCATCTATAAATTATTAAAAAAATATTTTTTTTACTTTATCAAATACATTATATCGAAGTAATATGCTACCAAAAAAAGGAGTGAAGCCCAAATTTTTTAAAATATGAAGTAAAACATACTTTTTTTACTTTGTTAGTGTTGTTACTGAAGTTATTTATTATATACTACAAAACTACTAATTATTGAAGTAGCTTGTGCCAAAGTAAAAATTGATTTTTCTACTAGTGCTAAGACCCCATTATTAGAGACATAATCAGAAAAAGGGTCTGTTGCTGAAGGGAATGGAACCACTAACTGTCAACAAGCTGCAGTAGTAAGACAACAAGCTACACAATCATTTTCGGATCCCAAAAAAGAAACTCTAGAAAAAAATTGGTGGAATGAATAATTGTTCAGGATCTTTGGTGATAAGGATAATGGAAACTGAAAGGACACTAACTTCAAAAGGGTTTCTATTGAGTTTTATTTTAGCAACCACATAATTATTTCTGTTATATGAAGATAGTAAGGTGACTATTATGGTTATGAGGTATTCAATTGTGGTTCTCTTATAAAATGTCGCTTAGTTTACGTTAATTATTTTTTTTGGTTTACAATATAAGCACTACACAAGATTAAATCTTATTTACATGTCTTTTTAATTTAGATTGTCATTAGTTTATTTACATTCTCTATTTTTTATTTTTATTGCTATTATTTTTGTTTAATTTTATTAAAAATGATAATTATAATTTTGTGGTTGCTCCACCATAAGCAATACAAAAGGCCAAGATATCTAGCTATCTAGATAGGAATTGCATGAAATCACTGTACCACAAATCACTATGGGAAGTTCGAAATGTCAGAGTCCTTGTCTACACAAAATCACTCTACCACTGATCACTGTAGGCAGATAGGAAGTAGCTATCTAGCTATAGGCTATAGGAGATCACTCTACCATAGATCACTGTGGGCAGCCTAGGATATAACACTCACCGTCGACTAGCTCTAACCTTAACCTACAATAGAAGGGAGCCCTGGTTGATAGGATACATGTAAATCCAGATGTATAATAATCACTGTCGACTGGATCTGACCTCAGCCTATAATGGGATGGGAGCCCTGGTCGACATGATACATGCAAGTCTAGATGTATAACAATCACCGTCAACTGGCTCCGACCACAAGCGAGCAATGGTCGTCAAACTAGCTCATACCACAAGGGAGAATTGGTCATCAAACTAGCTCATACCACAAGGGAGCAATGGTCATCAACATACATATAGTGCAATGATGAACATGATGTAAATAATCAATATGATATCTCCAATGGTACACACCCGACATATATGCACACACAATCATAGGTATAAGCAAAATGATACCTCCAACAGTACACACGAGACATGTATGAACACTCAACATATGTATAATCAACTAGATACCTTCAATAGTACATACCAGACACGTAGACACACCACAACACAGGTTTAATCGACAAGATACCTCCAATACTATACATCAACCACATGTACACACATGACAAACACGTGTATATTCACAACATAGGTATAATCATCAAGATACTTATAACTAAACATGTTGGACATGTGTGCACATAACAAGAAAGGTATAATCGACAAAATACCTCTAATAATACTCACCCGACATGTATGCACATAACAAGAAAGGTATATTCAACAAAATACCTCTAATAATACTCACCCGACGTGTATGCACATACATCATGAGTATAATCAACATAATACTTCCAATAAAACATAATAGACACATGTGCACATACAAAATAAATATAATCAACAAGATACTTCCAATAAAACACACCTGACATGTATACACACAGAACATACATATATCCAGAAACATGATCCATCAATCACATATACTTATATGCATTAAAAGATCTAACATGTGCCTACCAATAACATCCACAATATATAGCAACACCTATACGTGCACACACTAATATATACATAATAAGCATGATAACTCCTATAGCACGCACCAAAATCGTGTATACGCTACTGCATATAAACAATCTTAAAGTAAATTCCTATCATACACACTATACACGTGTGCACCTACATAATAAGAATATCTAATAGTGAGAATGTATAGACAATAAAGAGATCATCTCAAAGATCAAGTATATAAGTATCAAATATAGATAAAATTCAAGTAGAGTCAAGATAAAGCAACCAATCCATAAGATAATCTATGCACTAAGTTCAAAAACTATAGAGGTCAAGGAAAAAATATCTGCCATTAAATGTAAGTCACGCTAAACATCCTCATGTCCAAGAGTCTGCTTCAAATTGAATCAAAACTCTTTAATATAGAATACAAATCATACCAATCTACCATAATTTAATTAACCAAACATAATCCCAACTAGGTTTAGAAACCCTAATTGGATTAACCTAATCATATCACATACTCACCAAATCCATGGTGGCTAATAGTGGCTCACGACCGGAGGGATTCACGACCAGAAGAAGGTGGCTAAAGCTAGGTAGAGCTACTGTCCAGCAAATCAGATGCTCCAAAATCAGCATATAGCATGGTTCGAATATCCTATTCACAATCACTACATTCTCAACTGAGAATTAAACCCAATCATTCATCCACAACCTTTTAAACTAGAGATCTTGCCCTTAAATAAGTTTTAGGCTGGAACAGATGAGGGGTGCTGATGGCTTAAAAGGATGAAATGGTCTATGATGCTAACACTGGCAAAACCCACAACTTCAAGAACTGGTGCCTACTGGTGGTTGTGACTATGCTGGTTGGTGCAGGGAAGTGGCAGGTGGCGGCTCACTCTTTGGCAGTGACCACAGCAATGAAAATGGCAAGAACAACAGCGATTCAAGGTGTCATGACCATGGGTACACTACAAGAAAAATGTCATTCAACAACACTCAAACGACAACAGTTTTATACCAAACCGTTGTCTTTTTGCCTTTTAACAACGGTTTTAACAAAAACTGTTGTCTTTTAGTAATTTTTTTTGGCTTATGACAACAGTTTTTAAAAACTGTTGTCTATTTATGTTTTTTTGGGGATACAACAACGGTTTTTAAAGGGTACAACAACAGTTTTTTAAAACTGTTGTCTATGTGCGCTTTTTTGGGATTACGACAACGGTTTTTAAAAACCGTTGTCTATTAAGTGTTGTTAAATGCAATTGTTTTTTCTTTCGCCACTTTTTCTCCTTCGTCATTTGTCTGTTTTACGCCTTGTTTTTTTCTGTCTCTTTCCCAAAACCCTACTCTTCGCCGACTCCTCCTCACTGCCCTCTTCGTCGCCTCCCTCCTCACCACCCTCTTCATCGCCTTCTTCGCCGCCTCCCTCCTCACCACCCTCTTCGCCTCCTCCCTCCTCACCACCCTCTTCGCTGCCTCATTCCTCGCCGCCCTCTTCTGTCTCTATAACGCCGCCTTCTTTCTTTCCTATCCACGGCAGCAAGGGTTCTTCCCTCTCCACAGCACCACCTTCTTTCTTTCCTCTCTATACCAGTAAGGTTTCTTCTCTCTCTACAGCAAGCAAGGAAGAGGGAAGCCCGAGATATCAAGTTCCTCCTCCCGATTATGTACTTTTAAGGTTTGGATGAAGCTTTTCTTGCAGTGGATTGATGTCTCATTTGATCCTGATTTCTTCCTATTCTCTAATGTCTTTGTTTTTGGGGTTGTAATCTCGTTTGTTAGGGTTTTTGGAATCATTCACTACGATGGAATTGACATTTCCGAACCATCTGGAGTTTGATTATTTGTCTAAGTTGTTTCTTATTGATGATTCTAGCGTTGTTAAAAGCAGTCATCTTTTCAGATTCACTTCGGACTTCCTATACTACGCGGAAGTCGTCGCTCCAACAGCGGGGAATGACGGGGAGCAAGCAGTCGGTGTCATTTAAATCAACATAATACATTTCACAGCGTCGGAGACTATTTACAATGGCAACGAAGTCTTTGGTTATGGCTAGCTCTATTAAATTGGCAGAAGAATTCTACACATTTTACTTTGAAGTTGAACTACTATCCCTCTTTGACTTCTTCTGTGTTAGGGATTCGTAGACTACTGGTGGAAGCCACTGGTTTAAATCAAGCATCACTTGCCCACTTTGTAATCGCAATGTTGCAGATCGTGGATTTGCAAATTGTTTTCATCTTTTCGCATTTTTGCACTTGTTTCTACAGGATTTTTATCTTGATTTGGGTGGATAATTAATGTTTTCATGAAAGGACATAACTCAATGAGGTTCAGTTGAATATTTTCCATTTTTTTTTTATTTTATAAAAAGGACATAACTCGTAAATTGGCATCAGTTCAACATATTCCATCCTTACTCAACATTTTCCACGAAAGAAACTTGATATGTTGCAATGTATTCAGCTGAATGCTATTAATCTATTTATTATCAAGCTCAGGTATTAAATGAAGGTAAGTCGTGAGCTGCAAGTTACTGTGAGTTCAATTTCATACATTGAGTTAGAATTTGGTACAAACCTGGTTCATTTAATATTGCATCTTAATATTGTTTGGTTGTTTGACAGAAGGAATTTTGCGTGGTTTGATATGTTATGCTATTTCTCTCAGAGTGAGGACATTTAATGCTATTTGAATTCATAACAATAGCAGACTAGTTTTAGATGTGAATGAAGGAAATTTTAGATTATCTTCATTAATATTCCCTTGTAAATTGATACACCAATGTTTCCTTATTTCATTGCCATGTCAAGGAGAGCTATCTAATACAATTACTAGTTTTGTGAATCTCTGAATTCTCAACATTCAGAAGATAGACATTATGTAAGTTACTGCCATCTTCTTAATATAATTTCTATTGGCCCAATCTGGAACATTGTGTTTATAATAGCATCCACTGTCTAGTGTTTCCATGTCCCTTTTCCTTGTTGAAACTTTTATCCAGCAGGGCGCTAGTATTTTCTAACTCATATAAACATTTATTTGTTGAAGCTTCTGCTATTGTCAGAATTCTTGTTGATCAAAATCAGTGGTATTTTGGTGCAAGTTACTCCAAGTATCTGTTGTCAGATTTATAAAGTATTCTTATAATGTTGAAAGAAAAATTTATAATGTAGACGTAGGAAGTTTCAGAATATTTACTGAACTAGGGTGGAATCTGGAATTTAATTAAATGCATCATCATGTAGAGATGCTGATAAAGTGGACATGATTAGTCAGATCAGTAGAGCTTCTGGTGTGTACAATCGTTGTATGTCATATCTTAATTTGCCAACTTTATACTTATAAAATGTAAGATGGAGTATGCGCCAAAGGATGATATGTTTGCTTGTTTGTTGCTTTAGGCTTGTGAAGGGCATAAAGATACTGTTGCTTTACATTTGATTTCATCATGCCAGAAGTTTTTATTGTATGAACATGGAACATTAAAGTCCTTGAATGGCTAAGCACGCCAATGAATATTAAATTCTACAACAATTTTTGCAGTGTGATTGGTCCAATTGTTTTTGGACACAACAAAAACAACTAATGATCAACTAATGCTCTTCACTCTTCAGTCCTTACTAAAATGATTAAGATATTCTAAAGTTAGATTTCAGCCCGATGAAGAATATTCTTTGTGACTGTACAATAGTGCAAGCAGAGCAATTAAATGTGCTAGTTGTTGTAAGATTTTTACTGAAAATGTGTGATAATACATATAGTTTGTCAGGAGTAGGTTTATTTGCTAAAATCACTCATTTTACAATTTAACAACATTTAGGAAGTGCATTTCTCGGTGCTCTAGCATTATGTTTAGGCAAACTTATGGAATTAATTTCTATTTTTTTATCTAATAGAAGTGTTAAGTAATTATCTTTACAACCTTTTATTCTTGGACTTTCGTTTACAAAGCCGGTTAGCAATAAAGCTTATCAAGTGTTTAATTCTTTTAGTATTTATTTCTTGATTGACCATAAGTTATGATGTAGGTTATTGAGGATATGTCTATACAAGTCAATGTACCTGCTCTAGTAATGGAAGAGGTAAAAATATCTTTTGGAGTTGTCTTTTAGTTTATGGTAAAAACAGTTTCGAGTCACTGAAATACAATGGTTTTGCAGGTTGCTCCATTGGTCGTCTCAGATGCGGCTATGCTTGCCCCTGAGGAGATTTTTCATGGAAAAGGAAACATCAAAGAAGAGGCAGAGTGATGTCAAGGCCTGCGTTCAACGTAGTTTTCTTGAAACAGATTCACCCCATCTACGATTGTGCTTCAAGGTTCTCTTGGGTCGTCTGTTTCCATGATACAATGATAAAACCATGCACACAACTAAACACTGGTTGTTCATGGCGAACTGAGAATGCATCTGAGTGCTATTATGAGTAGTTCAGCCGAGCGGATGCACGACTGTAAGGAAAGAATCAGGGAATGAAGGTGGAGGAATTCTTTTGATATTGATCTTGCTTTCTCTTTCGCTTATCTTCCGTTATTCTACCATTTGCTCAAGATTCAACCTCTTTATATAGGAGCTCTCACCTTGCCTATAATGAATGACGAAATTATGGTCATTTAATACTGGGTTTAATATTGCCATTAATAGATTTAATGTCATCATGAATATCGAGACGTTACGAAATCATTATTAATGAGTTTAATATTACCATTAATATTGAGGCATTATGAAATCACCATTAATGAAGTTAATATTGTCATTAATGTCGAGATATTACAGAATCATCATTAATGTCATATCATTAATGTCATATTAATGCTTTTGTTATACTCTTGAGTATGTAGCAAAAAAGATATTCAGATGGTAAAATGTAAGTTCATTCACTTAGGTAAATTTTACCTCGAATAATCTAATATCTGATGTGTGCAGGTCGTACTCGCATATGAATCAACTTGGTACAATGTAATATGTGCCCTGGATTTATACCCTCCTGCAGACCCACATGTGAAAGAGAGTCTCTCCCCATGCATTTGTTCATATCATATATGCATGTAAACCAATATAAATTAACCAATATGCCTTGAAACTCTCAATGTAGGACTAAAGTCTCATTCACAATGGAGCATCTTTCCTTTCTACCTCTTCATCATTCACATATATCCAACAATGTAAAATACCAAAAAATGGCGAATAACGATAAGGGAATTTTTCGAAATTTTTAGAAATTTTCTGAGAATTTTTCGAAGTTCGTGTGGCCTAGGTTACGGGGATAAAAACTAGGCCCCGGGAAAGCCTGTTTAGGCTATCCATTTAAGCGAGAAAATGTTTATATTTATATTTCTTTTCTTTTGTTTTTTGTTTTCTCTTTTTCTTTTATTTTTTTTCTCTTGCACTGAGCTTTCTTCCCCGCCGCGACCCGTGCCCTAACCTCCTCGCGCCGACGCCCTTCCTTCTTCTCCTCTCACGCGGCGGTTGCTGCCTCCTTGCGATTTTAAGCCATCGGTTGAGAGAAAGCCCGAGCCTATCTCTTGTGCCCTAACTGTCTTCTCTTCTCCTCTTGCGTGCCGATGTCGCCTCCCTTCTTCTTCCCTGCCCAAGCGCCGGCGACGCGCGAGCACCGCCGGCCAAGCCCCTTCCTTCGATCGTCGAGTAGAGCCCTTCTCTCTGCTCTAGCGCCGTCCTCCTTCCTTTCGTCTCTGCCCAACAATGCCACCCAAGCCCTCGCCTTCGTTCGATTTCCCCTCTGTGCCCTAGATCGCCGACTTTTGGTGTCTCTTCATCGCGACACCAGCCGGTCTTCTCTCGCCGCTACTCGCTGCTCTGGTTCACCACCATAGTAGCTTTGGGGAGGAGGATTACAAATCTGGTTTTGGTAAGATTTGGTGGGTATTAGGTTAATTTCATATTCTGAATGGATGTTGAGATTGTTATGTGACTGAGCATTATTGTCTCTTACTCATCAAGGGTATCCAGTGTTGAATGCTCTAGATCAACAAGCACTGCTGTGAAGTATTCCAGCAGCTCCGTTGTGATTGTTAGTCTACCAACCTTTGTAGCTTGGCCAGCGCTGTGGGGTATCCAGTGTTGAATGCTCTAGATCAACAAGCACTGCTGTGAAGTATTCCAGCAGCTCCGTTGTGATTGTTAGTCTACCAGCCTTTGTAGCTTGGCCAGCACTGCTCACTGGCGATCCACAGCGCTGGTCCTTTTGTTTTAGGTAGGGAGCCCTTTCGACCGTGAGCCATCAGTGACCATCTTGAATTTGGGTGAGTTCTTATGAATTGATTTGGATTAAATTGTTGTGATGGATTATGTTTATTTCAAGTCCTAATTTGAATGGATTAGTTAAGAAATGATTGAGGAGTTAGATGATCCAATTAGAGTTTATAATTGGATTTAGATGTAGGTTAGCTTCTCGGGGATATGATTTAGCTAATTAATTTATATGTAATTAGCTAAATCTGTATATTATGTTGTTACAGGACAGTGATTCGAGACGAGCATCTCGACGTTGGATTTGACTGGATTGGACCTGCTATTTGAGGCGGGTACCTTGACTTATCTTTGATAATGTCATATTGATATGTTTAGTAGGTTATAACCTTTGGTAATGATTATGTTTGTCTTTGCTTCGGTTGGTCACTACCCGACACCTGGTACATGCTTGTTTTGTTTACTTATTATAAACTTCATGTTAGTACCTACCTGATTATACATGCTTATAGGGGTAGTGACACAACCATGTGTTTATTATGTTTAGAATCTAGATTTTTATACCTTATCTGATTTGTATACCTTTGATTTGGTTCATTGTCCTATGGTACATATTTTATATATATATATGGATATTGCTATGTTGTTCAGGATTCTGTCATGCTTAGTGTCATGCATCATTCGCATGATTGCATGCTGCGCGATAGTCTACTCCATTATTGTTGAGTACATCGCCAGTTTTATCTCTGTCGGTGCTCCGCTGGTCAGCTCATGGGTAGTGTGACGCAGCGTGGTAGCACGTCAGATTTGCTCTGTCGGTGCTCCGTTGGTCCACTCATGGGTATCGTGACGCAGCGTGGTAGCACGTCATATTTGCTCTGTCGGTGCTCCGTTGGTCCACTCATGGGTAGCGTGACGTAGCGTGGTAGCACGTCATGGATCCCTCCCCGTCATTGTGCACCGGGAGATGAGAGCATTGCACTCCCCCACTTATGATTTGGGGTAGGAGGATAGGTGTACTCCGACAACATCCCGTCCACTCAGTCACTCATCAGGAGTAGTGATATCAGAGTGCACGGTTGTCACAACCCTATCCACTCGGTCTCACCATCGTGTGTGAGATGGCTGACTGGCGTCAGGGGTGACCAGGACCCATCATTGGCATCATATGCATTTTCTGATTGTATTTGCTGCACTTATATGTTGCATTTGGATGGATGTACATGTTTGACATGCATATAGGATTTTGATACCTCTCGGTCTGACGACCCTGTTATACTTATATCTTGGTCCTGGTTAGTATAGTTTTCTCCTGCTTATTTCAGTTGCATTTATCCTTCTTGTATCAAGAGACTGTACGAATGATTAGTACTGGTTGTTATTTTCTTTATTATGCATATCAGTAGTTACCCGCTGAGGAGTTGACTCACCCCGTGGATATTTACTATTTTTAGGTTGAGGCTGTCTGGAGAGTTCCAGTCGCTAGTCCCCTGAAGATCCAGAGAGGATACATTTATTTGGTCTTTTGTTATGTTTCTTATTGCACTATCTGGACTTGTATTACTTTATGGATATTGTCGATGAGTTTTATTTGGATTTATTTTACTACATGCCTGCCTAGACGACAGAAGAGGTGAGTTGATTTTATCGTCGGATTTGAGCTTTATGGGTGTAGTGGAGTAGGACATCAGTTTTGTGCTTTATGGGTGTAGTTGAGTAGGGTTGTTTTTGAGTCTTCTTATCATTGTTCTAGTTTTGTTATCTATTAAACTGCGTGGATGCCTATGTATTATATTTTATTATTATTATTGTTCCGGCCGTGTTGGCCGATGTATATGTGGCCCTGGAGGCAATGTATAAAGTTTCAGATTGTCAGCCGTACAGGAGAGATGCTGCCGAAATTTTTTTGGACAGGGACTCTTCCGGGGCGTGAAAATTTAGTGGTATCAGAGCAGGTATATGATACTTGCTATGTGTTCTGGATTTTCAAGATTTATCTGATACCAATTTATTGGTATCAGAGCACGGTTTACGAGTCTTATTTCATGTGTTTCGAATTTCATGATTTACTCTGCTCGATGTGATTTTTCGGGTTTTGGGACCTGGCAGCAGTAGGACGTCTCCAAGCTATAGGAGGTATGTTGGTATATTGTTATCATATACTTTTGTTAGTGTATGCATTGTTGAGTATGATAGTTGTGACATGTATTAGCACTTTGTATTTAGTACCTGTTTGGCTGTTGTAGCACATATTACATGTGATGGGTTAGCCACTAATGATGATCGACCCTAATAGAGATCAAGGATTATAGTCTCTGATGATTTTTCATATCATACCACCAGTAGTTTTAGCTTCTGATACTACTAGTTGGTTAGGAGATGGAGGCACATACCAGCCTCTGCTATTATTAGCTGGGAAGTGGATAGTATCTACATATTCATGTTGACTTACTCAGTAGCATACCATGTTATCTTAGTTAATTTCGTCAGTAGATAATTGATTTACTCTTGTTAGATCGGTCAGTAGAAGTCTGATTTACACTTGTTGATTTGGGTAGTCATGGATCGATATACCTTAGTTGCTTATGGAGGATTAATGTATTCTTGATAGTTAGTGGATGACTGATTTAGTTTTGTTGATCTGATCAGTAGGGGATTGCCATACTCTATTGTTAGAGGTACGAATCTTTGGGTTATTTGTGCTTAGGTATCTAGAGCACATTTGAGTACATGGCTTGTACTGACGTGGAAAAGACTGAATTAGCCGTATACTATTGTCGGTTTGGTCAGTCTATAGAGGATCTGTAACGACTTGCCTTCTACTGACTAGGCTGTAAGGCCGATCGCTACATTATGCTGTGCTAAATTACTATTGCGAAAATCTGGATTGATTAAAATTTGACTAAACTGACTACTGTAAAATCTGAACTTAATATTCTAGGTGTACCTAGGAGTTGTACACATGCTAGGGAAGATAATCTATGCCTCTCGGATGTCCTGCTAGCTGTAATCAGGTATTTCAATCGATCCATGAATCGATTGGGCTGTCGGATCGATCCAGTGATCGATCCAGCTTGATACCGGCACGGAGAAAGACTCTGGATCGGTCGGCTGACCGATCCAGTGGCTATATGGCTTCTGTATGCGGCTGGATCGGTCTACCGATCGATCCAGGAGTACACGGATCCTTCTGTATGTGGCTGGATCGGTCTACCGACCGATCCAGGAGTACACTGATCGGTCGGTAGACCGATCAGTGAGCTTCTGTGCTCTCTGTTCGCATCTGGATCGGTCGGCTGACCGATCCATAACAGACGCCAACTCTCTGTTCGCGACTGGATCGGTCAGCTGACCGATCCAGTGGCACATCCCAACTCTGATCGATCTGTAGATCGATCTGGGTTTCTGATTTCGCACTGAAACTCTGATTTCAGCACTAGTTCATGTCAAAATCTCATATAAGAGTTCTAAAATCAATTGAAATAAGTTCTAACATCTATTAACTAGCATTCCAACATAATTACTAACAACTTAAACAAATCTTCCATGGTTTAAACATTCTAAGGTCTAAAAGTGCATAAAGGTACTCGAGAAAAGAAACTAAGTTCTTAATTTGCTAAACTCCCTAAGGATCTTCATTCCAGGTTCCTGCCACACACACCATCACTGCATTGACCTTCAGCTTCCTCTGCTAATCCATTTTCCCTTTACCTTTATCTGCAGTATAAGGAAAAAGTATCTGTAAGCTTAGTAAGAAACCATCTACCTCACAAAAACATGCAACGATGCAATCATGTTTTTAAAGAATGCTTTTTAAAAACATGCACTGGATTTGTTAAAGCATGGCATACTGAAGTTACATGGCATAAACACTGAAACATGGCATGCATAATAAAATCTAAGCATGGAGCTATCTCATGGTATCAACTAGGAGAACTAAACTAAAACTGAAACTAAAACTGAGCAAAAACTATATTCACATAACTAGATTACGAATTTGAAAGCTATTATCATAATAAGTGAAAATAGTAATCATGCTGCTGTTTGGGCCTGGCAACTGTACTTGCTGTGCGCGCATCCCTAGCTAGACCCGGGTTTGCAAGTCCCGCATTTAGTAGGGTTTACTAGGTTATCTAAACCTAGGGACGACTGTGGGAGCCCAACCTAATGGATATCTAATCCTGTACAGTGCCACTAAAAATAAAATACTGAATATAGCTACTAATTGTTTATTTTGCTGTTTCTAGGTTATCTGAACCTAGAGCTAGGTTATCTGAACCTAGATCTAGGTTATCTGAACCTAGATCTAGGTTATCTAAACCTAGAGGCGACTGTGGGAGCCTACCCATTGGACCGTAGTCCTATGTAAGCTGAAACTAGACTAATATACTGATTTAAATGCTACTAATGCATTTAACTGAGCTGTTAAAAATATCTGAGGTAATATTTAGCTACACTAATCATTTTGTCGAACACTTGGTGTGCTCCAACTCTCCCCTCTAATAGGGAGACCACCTCTAGGCACCCGACAACGTCTAGAGCCTCCAATTGATGGAGAACAACGTGTCTGACCCATCTAGAGGTGCTCAACGAGATCCCTAATCTGCGAGGAGGGTTTAAACACACCTTGGGTGCCGAAAAATCTGCATATAGCTAAACTAAAGGCATGTAATCAAACGAAAGCTACTTATACTACAGGTGAGGGGTTTCTTACCTCCTGTTTGGATTTTCTTACAGATCTAAGCGCTAGGTTTCCCGAAGAAGAGATCTCTTCGATGATCTTCTCGCGTCTACGCGTTCTTCTCACGGAGAGGAGCATCCTCGTATCCTTGATGTTGCTGGAAGATGCTCCTATGGCCCTAGGGATGGAACCCTAGGCTTGCTTGGCTTGGGCGCCGAGAGGTGAGGAAGGGAGAGGGTCGGCGGGTGAGGGTTTGAGGAGGAAAAGTCACGATCAAAAAAATAATCTCCTCACTTAATAATTTTCCTATTTATATTTAGGAATTAGTTCGCCCAACTTCAATATAAATTTAATTGAATCCCTTTCCTTTCAGCACGGCCCTGCTGGGTTCATCTGGTTACTAAGGCTAACTAAAAGTTATCGGATCCGAGAGGTCCCGGGTTCGATTCCCGCCTAAGCTATTTTGTGGTTCTAATTATTTTTGCTACTTCCGCTATTCTAAAAATTCCAGAAAAAATCATAGAATATTTCTAAAATAGTTTTGAGAATTTTCGGGCGTTACAATCCCCCATACCTTATAAAAAGTTCGTCCTCGAACTTAGAATAATTCTGGGGTACTTCTGTCTCATGCTGGCTTCTGTCTCCCATGTTGCCTCCTCTGCTGTGTGACTGTGCCAAATAACTTTGACTAATGATACTTCCTTATTCCGCAATTTCTTAACTGCTCGGTCTATTATCTGAATAGGCCGACTGTCACAGCTGAGGTCTTCGCGGGTCTGTACCAACTGGGGCTCAATCACCTCGGTGGCATCTGGGGTATGCTTCTTCAGCATAGAGACATGAAATACATTGTGGACAGCTGACATTTCCTGAGGTAGCTCTAGCTCATATGCTACCTTGCCCACTCTTTTGCTGATAAGGTATGGTCCCACATATCGGGGACATAGCTTGCCCTTCTTCCCAAAACGCATTACTCCCTTCATGGGAGCTACTCTAAGGAACACTGAATCCCCAACTGAAAACACTAAAGGTCTGCGCCGTGTATCAGCATAGCTTTTCTGGGGCTCAGAGCTGTCTCTATCCTCTGGCGGATCTGCTGTATAGCTGGGGTGGTATCTGCCACTAGATCTGTCTGAAGTTCTAGTTCTTTCTGCTCACCACTCTCATACTAGCAGACTGGAGATCTACACCTCCGCCCATAGAGAGCCTCGTAAGGTGCCATGCCGATAGTGGCCTGATAGCTGTTTTTGTATGCAAATTCTGCTAGACTCAGATATTTGCACCAACTTCCTTTGAAATCCAGGGCATATGCTCAGAGCATATCTTCGAGTACCTGATTTACTCGCTCCATCTGTCCATCTGTCTGAGGATGGAAGGTTGTGCTAAACTTTAACTTCGTGCCCAAAGCTGACTGTACACACTCCCAGAAGTGTGATGTGAATCTACTGTCCCTGTCTGAAATAATGGTTCGTGGGACTCCATGCAGTCTAACGATCTCCTTGAGATACAACTGAGCTAGCTGTTCCATGGAGTATGATATCCTGATAGCTAAGAAGTGGGCTGATTTAGTCAATCTGTCGACTATTACCCAGATGGTATCAAAACCATGCGTTGTTCTGGGTAATCCCACTATAAAATCCATAGAAATATCTTCCCACTTCCATTCTGGGATCTGAATGGGCTGCAAAACTCCCCCTGGTCTCTGATGTTCTGCCTTGACCCTCTGATAGGTTAGGCAGGTGCTGACATATCGAGCGATGTCTCTCTTCATCCCGGGCCACCAAAAATGTTTCTTCATGTCCTGGTACATTTTGGTGGAGCCTGGATGCATCGCATAGGGAGTCTTGTGAGCCTCGTTTAGGATTTTCCTCTGTAGTTCCTCCTAATCCGGAACACATAGCCTGTCACTAAAATACAACACCCCGCTATCTGATATTCTGAACTCTCCACCTTCTGATTCTGCTAAACCTTGCTTGATTCTCTGAATTTCAAGATCCTGCTCCTGAGTTGTCTGGATGTCACCGAGCAAGGTAGACTCTAATGTCATAGTAGAGAGCTGTCCGACTATGAGCTTGAGACCGAAATCTGAGATCTCCTTCTGTAGGGGCGGTGACATGGCTGCTAGAGATAATAGGGTAGCGCTGGACTTCCTGCTGAGGGCGTCTGCTACCCTATTTGCTTTTCCTGGGTGGTAGAGGATATCTATGTCGTAGTCTTTGACCAGTTCTAGCCATCTGCGCTGTCGCATATTCAGATCCTTCTGAGTGAAGAAGTACTTCAGACTCTGATGATCTGTATACACTCTGCACTGAGCTCCATACAAGTAATGTCTCCAAATCTTGAGAGCGAACACCACTGCTGCAAGCTCAAGGTCATGAGTAGGATAGTTCTTCTCATAATCCTTAAGTTGTCTGGAGGCATAGGCGATCACCTTGCCATCTTGCATCAGCACTGCTCCTAGTCCCAACTTCGAGGCATCACTATATATGTCAAAGCTATCTGCGTTCTCTGGTAGAGTCAGAATAGGTGCACTGGTCAATCTCCTTTTCAGCTCGCTGAAACTGTTCTCACAGTCCTCTGTCCACTGAAATTTTCTGTTCTTTCTGGTAAGAGCTATCCTAGAGAAGTCCTCTACGAATTTCCTGTAGTAACCTGCTAATCCCAGAAAGCTTCTGATTTCACTGGCGTTCTTGGGTCTTTTCCAGTTGCTCACAGCTTCTATCTTACTGGGGTCTACCATGATACCATCCTTTGAGATGATGTGACCCAGGAAGGACACCTGATCTAGCCAAAATTCACATTTTGTGAACTTGGCATACAGCTGATTCTGCTGAAGGGTCTGCAATACTATTTTCAGGTGCTCTACGTGTTCTTCCTGAGTTCTGGAATAGATAAGGATGTCATCGATGAACACGATAACGAACCTATCTAAATATTCTCTAAATACCCTGTTCATGAGGTCCATGAAAGTAGCTGGAGCATTTGTCACGCCAAAGGGCATGACTACGAACTCGTAATGTCTGTATCTAGTCCTGAATGCTGTCTTGGGTATGTCCCCTTCTTTAACCTTCACCTGATGATAACCTGATCCGAGGTCTATTTTAGAGAACACTGCTGCTCCCTTTAGCTGATCAAACAGGTCATCTATTCTGGGAAGAGGATACCTGTTCTTAATCGTGACTTGGTTCAGTGTCCGGTAGTCTATACACAGGCGCATGCTCCCGTCTTTCTTCTTCACGAACAATACAGGTGCTCCCCATGGTGAGTGACTAGGACGGATGAAGCCCTTGTCAAGCAGCTCCTGTAGTTGCTCATGAAGTTCCTTCAGTTCTGCTGGAGCCATGCGGAGATAGGATTTGTACCGGGAATGAGCTCTATCTCAAATTCGATCTCCCTGTCTGGTGCTAGGCCTGGTAACTCTTCAGGGAAGACTGCTGGGTAGTCACATACGACTCGGACCTCTGCTAGCTGTTGGTCCTTGTCCTGACTGGTGCTGACTACGTGTGCTAAGAACCCCGTACATCCTGAATCCATCAACCTCTATGCCTTCATAGCTGAGAGAAATTTCTTGGCCTTTCTCCTGGGTTCTCCGACAAATTCGAACTGTGCTTCTGCTTCAGGTTGGAATATGACTTTCTGTTTACGGCACTCGATGGAGGCACCGTATCTGATCAAGAAGTCCATTCCAAGGATGACATCGTAGTCAGTCATATTTAGCACTATCAGATCACAAAAGAGCTCTCTGTCTGCTATAATGACTGGCACTGCTCTGAGCCAGTGCGTGGATGACATAATTTCTCCTGAAGGTAACGTTGTCAGAAACTGACTACTGAGTACCTCTGGAGGTACTGCTAACTTCTCAGTAAATGCCCTGGATATATATGAATGGGTTGCCCCAGTATCAAATAAGACAGTTGTACTTTGCTGTAAAATACTAATCTGACCTGTAACAACTATCGAGGCATTTGCTACGTCCTCTATGGTCATTGAATAGTGTTGGTTGCTACTCGGAAAACCTATAGGTTCCACTGTACAAAAATTTTGTACAAAGGTCTGAACCTTTTCCTAGCTACCATGTGTTCTTTTAAATTAAATTTTGGATCGCCTGCGGAACTTAACACGTTTGATCCAAAACTTAATCTATTTGTTCTTTTAGGTTTTGACTTGGATCTCCTGCGGAACTTAACACGTTCGACCCAAGTCTCCTTAAGTTATTAATTCCATTAAATATTAATTTCCATAAAAGGTTCCCAGTACTGACGTGGCGAGGCACATGGCCTTCTTGGATATGGGAGCAACCACCACCGACTAGACAAAACCTTTAATAGAAAGCTAATATTTAATTTCCTAAAATAACTTTAGGTTAACCAAAAAGAACAATCAAATCACAAGGAAAAGAAAGAAACAAAAGAACTCAACTTCGAAAAACATATTCGAAATTCTAGAACGTAAGCCTCTTGTATTTGGTATTATTTCCATAAATAACTAGCATGATGCGGAAATAGAAATTACTAATTATACCTTGTAGAAAAACCTCTTGATCTTCTACCGTATTCCTCTTCTAACCTCGGACGTTGTGTGGGCAACGATCAACCGAGATGAGAAACCACCAACCACCTTCTTCTCCTCCAAGCAAGGTTCGGCCACAAAAGAAAAGCTTCACCAAGGAGAAAAACCAAAATACTAACCAAGCTCCAAGAGATACTAGCTTTCTCTCCTTCTTCTTCTTCTTCTCCAAGTAGTATCGGGCCACCACAAGAGCTCCAAGGAAGGGAGAGAGGTTCGGCCACCACAAGAGGAAGAGAGGGAAGGGTGTTGGCCGGCCACACCAAAGAATAAGAGAGGAAGAGAAATAATAAGGGTTATCCCATGAAGGCACCCTCACCCCTTCTTTTATATTCCTTGGCCTAGGCAAATTAGGAAATTTAATTACAATAAAATTTCCTCAATTTCCTTGACATGATTTAATTTAGAAAAATAAAATAAATTTTCCAAATCAAACTTCAATGGCCGGCCACATCATTGGAGAACAAATTGGACAAGTTTTAATCAACAATTAAAACTTCCTAATTTGTTTCCGGAAATTTTTAAAAAATAAAATTTCTCTTTAAAATCTCTTCATGGTTGATAAAAGGAAATTTCTATAATTTTAATTTTATCAACATGTGAATAATTTTTAAAGAGAAAATAAAACATCTCTCCAATCTACAAATAAGGAAAGAGATCTAATCTCTTTCTTTAATCTTTTGTAGATCTTTTACAAGAGAGATATTTTATTTTTAATTCTCTTTAAATTATATCTTCCACATAATAATAAAAATTAAAATTAAAATTCTTTTTAATTTAATTTGGCCGGCCCTACTAGCTTGGGTTCAAGCTAGGGCCGGCCACCCAATTTTATACCTAGGCCGGCCCTAGCTTGTTCCCAAGCTAGCTTGGCCGGCCCCTATTGGGTGGGTATAGAAGGTGGGTATAGGTGGGTATAGAACTCTATAAATAAGAGGTTACGATAGGGACCGAGAGGAGGAATTGGTTTTGGTCTCCCGATAAAATTAAGCATCCCGTGTTCGCCCCGAACACACAACTTAATTTTATCAATGATAATTCATTCCACTAGAGAACTATCATTGAACTACCGCACCAATCCCAAATTACATTTTTGGGCTCCTTCTTATTATGAGTGTGTTAGTCTTCCTGTGTTTAAGATATCGAATGCCCACTAATTAAGTGAGTTACTGACAACTCATTTAATTAATATCTAAGTCCAAGAGTAGTACCACTCAACCTTATTATCATGTCGGACTAAGTCCACCTGCAGGGTTTAACATGACAATCTTTATGAGCTCCTCTTGAGGACATTATCAACCTAGTATCTCTAGGACACAGTTTCCTTCTATAATCAACAACACACACTATAAGTGATACCATTTCCCAACTTATCGAGTTTATTGATTCATTGAACTAAATCTCACCCATTGATAAATTAAAGAAATAAATATCAAACATATGTGCTTGTTATTATATTAGGATTAAGAGCACACATTTCCATAATAACTGAGGTCTTTGTTCCTTTATAAAGTCAGTATAAAAGAAACGACCTCCAATGGTCCTACTCAATACACTCTGAGTGTACTAGTGTAATTGTATAGTCAAGATAAACTAATACCTAATTACACTACGACCTTCTAATGGTTTGTTCCTTTCCATTTTAGTCGTGAGCTACTGTTTATAATTTATAAGGTACTGATAACATCATCTTCTGTATGTGACACCACATACTATGTTATCTACAATATAAATTAAATGAACAACTACAATCAAATGTAGACAATTAGACCAAATGTGATTCTTTATTCATAATGAATGTTTACAAAGCTTAGGCTTTCAGTATACACTCTAACAATCTCCCACTTATACTAATGACTAAGCTGCCATATCTTCTACCATACATCTGATTCCCATTCCCTCCACATGCCGATCGAAAGCTTTCGCCGGAAGGGCCTTAGTGAAAGGATCTGCCAGGTTATCCGCTGATGCAATCTTGGTGATGACAACTTCTCCTCGCTTCACGATATCTCGTATCAGGTGGTACTTGCGCTCTATATGTTTACTTGCCTTATGAGCTCGTGGTTCCTTCGAGTTTGCAACTGCGCCGCTATTATCACAATAAATTGTGATGATTTTGGGCAAACCAGGAATCACATCTAAGTCCATTAAAAAGTTTCTGAGCCATACTGCTTCTTTAGCTGCCTCAGAGGCTGCTACATACTCAGCTTCCATGGTTGAGTCCGAAACGCATTTCTGCTTAACACTCCTCCATGAAATGGCTCCACCTCCTAAAGTAAACACATAGCCTGATGTAGACTTACTGTTATCCCTATCTGATTGGAAATCTGAATTCGTGTAACCCACAGGGAGCAGATCGTCTGCTTGATAAACTAGAATATAATCTCTAGTCCTTCTCAGGTACTTTAATATATGCTTTACCGCAGTCCAATGTCCTTGTCCAGGGTTGCTTTGATATCTGCTGACCATGCCCATGGCAAAACAGATATCAGGTCTCGTACATAGCATTGCATACATTAGACTTCCTACAGCCGAAGCATAAGAAACTGCTTTCATGTCCTCTATCTCTTTTGATGTCTTTGGAGACATCTCTTTAGATAGAGCTACTCCATGTCTAAAAGGTAAGAAACCTTTCTTGGAATCCTGCATGCTAAAACGAACAAGGATTGTATCGATATATGAAGCTTGGGACAGACACAACATTCTTTTCTTACGATCCCTTATAACTTTGATCCCAAGAATGTGTGCACAATCTCCTAAGTCCTTCATATCAAATTGTTTGGACAACCATACCCTTACGTCTGATAATACCTTGACATTGTTGCCAATTAACAAAATATCATCTACGTATAGTACAAGAAATACCACCACGTTTCCGTTACACTTCTTATATACACAAGACTCATCCGAACTTTGAATAAATCCATATGACTGGATTACTTCATTAAACCGGATGTTCCAAGATCTTGAAGCTTGCTTTAGTCCATAAATGGACCGATTGAGCTTGCACACTAGATGCTCTTTGCCTTTTTCAATGAACCCTTCTGGTTGCTTCATATGGATGTTCTCTTCAAGACTTCCATTAAGGAAAGCTGTCTTGACATCCATTTGCCAAATCTCATAATCCATATGAGCAGCAATGGATAAGAGTATCCGGATAGACTTAAGCATGGCTACCGGTGAAAAGGTTTCCTCATAATCGATTCCCTCTTTCTGAGTGTACCCTTTCGCAACAAGCCTAGCTTTGAAGGTTTCTACCTTCCCGTCTGTCCCTCTTTTCCTTTTGTAGATCCACTTGCATCCAACGGCTTTTACACCATCAGGTGGTTCTACAAGCTCCTAGACCTTATTAGAGTACATAGACTCTATTTCAGAATTCATCGCCTTTTGCCAAGATGCTGCATCTGTATCTTGGAGTGCTTCATCATATGACCGGGGATCAGGTTCATGTTTACCCGGGATCAAGTCCGAAGACTCTCCCAAAAACATGAATCTGACAGGCTGCCTCACAACCCTCCCACTACGACGAGGCACTGTCTGTGGTTGTGTTTCATGTGTGATACGTGTTGCAGTCTCTTGTGGTACTTCATCTTGTACTGTTGGTACTGAAGTAGACGTGTCCTCTCTAAGTTCTTCTAAAACAATTTTACTACTGGGCTTGTGATCCATTATATAGTCTTCTTCTAAAAACTGGCATTGGTGCTAACAATGACCTTCTGGTCTTTAGGACTATAAAATAAACCTCCTTTCGTTCCTTTGGGATATCCCACAAACACGCGAACTTCTATACGAGATTCTAACTTATCAGCATCTGGTTTCAGCACATGTGCTGGACTACCCCAAATCCGAATATGTCTTAGACTGGGTTTTCGCCCATTCCACAATTCTATGGGAGTAGAAGAAAGGTACTAAGTTCAGAACGTATACTGCTGTTTCCAGAGCATATCCCCAAAATGAATTTGGTAATTCTGAATAACTCATCATTGATCTAACCATCTCCATAAGAGTCCTATTCCTTCGTTCTGCTACACCATTCTATTGGGGTGTTCCAGGTACAGACAATTGGGATTGAATCCCATCTTCTGATAAGTAATTCCTAAACTCTCCTAAGAGGTATTCGCCACCACGATCAGATCGTAGTGTCTTGATACTTTTACCTAATCGTTTTTCCACATCAGCCTTGTATTCTTTGAACTTATCAAAGCACTCGGACTTGCGGCGCATTAGGTAAATATATCCGTATCTTGAATAATCGTCTATGAAAGAGACAAAATATTCAAAACCTCCTCTTGCCTGGACAGACATAGGACCACACAAATCAGAGTGAACCAATTCTAACACTTCTTTGGCTCTATACCCCTTGGCCTTAAAAGGCCTCTTAGTCATTTTACCTTCCAAGCAAGATTCACAAGTTGGAAAATTTTCCAACTCTAATGAACCCAAAAGTCCATCGGCTATAAGCCTCTGAATCCTAGTTAAGTTAATATGACCAAGCCTTAGATGCCAAAGATATGCTTGGTTCATTTCTGAAGGTTCTTTTCTCTTATTTGAGTTAGAAGATGAATTATAAATTTCCATGTTTTGCTTTGTGGAAGAAATTGGATTTAAAGTATACAAATTGCCAACTAATGCACCAGAACAGATAATCACTTTATTTCTTTTAATAACTACATCGTTACTGAAAGAAACTGAATATCCATCTAAAAACAGTTTAGAAACTGAAATTAAATTCTTTCTAAAACTGGGTACATAAAGACAATTTCTTAAAACCAAATTTTTATTTCTACTAAAACATAAGTAGACATCTCCCACTACAACAGCTGCCACCTTAGTAGCATTGCCCATGTAGACGGTAATCTCCCCTTCAGATAGTCGTCGGGTTTCCTGGAACCCCTGCAAGGAATTGCAGACATGATCAGTGGCTCCCATATCTACACACCAGGTGCTGGTAGATAACACCGCTAAACATGTTTCAACAACTAGAGCATGAGATATACCTTTGTTTTGGTTCTTACGAGGACAGTCCGCCTTCCAATGCCCTGACTGTTTGCAGATGAAGCACTTGCCCTTCGGCTTCTTCACTCCAGCTTTAAATCCCGTACTCTGAGATTTATTCACTTTCTTTGCTGAACCAGCTTGTTTCTTCTTATTCTTTCCTCTTGGTTTAGAAGTAGAACCATTTTCAACATAGTGAATTTGAGAATTGTGACGAAATAATCCTTCTGCCGCTTGAAGTTCTGTCAGTAGTTTCCCTAATGAATAAATCCTCTTATTCATATTATAGTTCAGGCGGAACTGCTCAAAACTTCTAGGTAGCATTTGGAGGGTTTCCCCATCAATTTCTCCTCCAAGGATGTATCTCGTTCAGATAAGCCATCATGTTTAGGATATGATCCCTTACAGGTGTACCCTCTTGCATGGTGGTTGTCATTATCTTTCTCATAGCTTCTTGTCTAGAAGCCCTATCTGATGACCAAAGAGTTCCTTGAGATTGTTCATAATATCATAAGTCGTTGGTAAATCTTTATCTTGATGTTGCAATACATTTGACATTGAAGCCAAAATGTAACACCGCGCCATCTCATCCGCCTTTACCCATCTCTTATGATATTCAATCTCCTCTTGGGTAGATTCACCGATGGGTGCATCCGGACAAGGTTCAGTCAGTACAAATTTCAGCAGTCAGAACAATATCCAGGTTTCTTTTCCAATCTATGTAATTTGGTCCAGTAAGTCTATTTTGTTGAAGTATGATGGACAGTGGGTTGAAAGTCATCCTAAGAATCACAAATAACTTTTGGTCAGAACTCTAAATTTAGAATAATATTGATTCCTCAAACAATACTATTTTAAATTAACCAACACCTCATAACACCGTGAATTTTGTATGCCACGTTAGTGTGGACGTATACAATTTCAACATTTGTAAAAGGAGGGTTTTAACCCATTAATTTTATTATCTTGTCAACCTAACTTTTTGACAAATAAAATTAATAGTTGGTATTATTTGGTCACACAAACAATAATAGTGACTCCGTTGGGGAGGATACTATTAGATGTGTCTAAGTGTATACCATTACTTGACACTAAGTCCATTAATAAGATTATGCCCCTTCCGTTGGGGAAGATCACACGCTCTTAATTAATTTCCTATAGTCATCCAAAAATGGAAGTCTGTTCTAGTGATCCACAAACAAGCTCATCCGTTATGGAGGAAGGCACTCAGAGCCAACGCGCAAGCTTGTTTGCATCACTTACAAACCAGTAATGGAGACCATGGGATTTACTTAAAAATCCCTCTCCCACTTAGTTATTTATAAATGAGGAATTTTAACTATGCTAGCCTACTAAACTTGTAAACTAACATGCACACACAGCACAATATAAAAGCAATAAATAGAAAATCTAATTTTCAACTATTATGGCTTTTATCTTTAATTGTCTTCCGTGTGTTGTCATCCGAAGCTGCTGCCATATTTGGCCACCGCCACCGGGTCGCGCATCCATCTTGCTCCTAGTTCCGCTGCGCCTCTGGTCCTTAGAAGGTTCCACGCTTTGCAAGATTCGATCCGCGACATAAATAGAATTTTACATTTTTGATCCTATATTCCATAAAAGGAATGTACATGTATCTAGATCAAAAATAAAATCCTAATAAAACTAAATACAGCTCCTGCTGTATTTTAATACAATCATACACACACATATAAATGCCCTTGACATGTCCAAGGGTCCAATCACACATAATAACTAAAAGCCATAATAGTTGGATCCTGCATCCATAGAGTTAGCACATCCTACTATTAACCTGCCTAAATTATGTATGACATGTGCATAATTAACCTAATACCAAATACACAGAGGCAAAACCCTAGCTCTGATACCAATTGTTGGTTGCTACTCGGAAAACCTATAGGTTCCACTGTACAAAAATTTTGTACAAAGGTCTGAACCTTTTCCTAGCTACCATGTGTTCTTTTAAATTAAATTTTGGATCGCCTGCGGAACTTAACACGTTTGATCCAAAACTTAATCTATTTGTTCTTTTAGGTTTTGACTTGGATCTCCTGTGGAACTTAACACGTTCGACCCAAGTCTCCTTAAGTTATTAATTCCATTAAATATTAATTTCCATAAAAGGTTCCCAGTACTGACGTGGCGAGGCACATGGCCTTCTTGGATATGGGAGCAACCACCACCGACTAGACAAAACCTTTAATAGAAAGCTAATATTTAATTTCCTAAAATAACTTTAGGTTAACCAAAAAGAACAATCAAATCACAAGGAAAAGAAAGAAACAAAAGAACTCAACTTCGAAAAACATATTCGAAATTCTAGAGCGTAAGCCTCTTGTATTTGGTATTATTTCCATAAATAACTAGCATGATGCGGAAATAGAAATTACTAGTTATACCTTGTAGAAAAACCTCTTGATCTTCTACCGTATTCCTCTTCTAACCTCGGACGTTGTGTGGGCAACGATCAACCGAGATGAGAAACCACCAACCACCTTCTTCTCCTCCAAGCAAGGTTCGGCCACAAAAGAAAAGCTTCACCAAGGAGAAAAACCAAAATACTAACCAAGCTCCAAGAGATACTAGCTTTCTCTCCTTCTTCTTCTTCTTCTCCAAGTAGTATCCGGCCACCACAAGAGCTCCAAGGAAGGGAGAGAGGTTCGGCCACCACAAGAGGAAGAGAGGGAAGGGTGTTGGCCGGCCACACCAAAGAATAAGAGAGGAAGAGAAATAATAAGGGTTATCCCATGAAGGCACCCTCACCCCTTCTTTTATATTCCTTGGCCTAGACAAATTAGAAAATTTAATTACAATAAAATTTTCCTCAATTTCCTTGACATGATTTAATTTAGAAAAATAAAATAAATTTTCCAAATCAAACTTCAATGGCCGGCCACATCATTGGAGAACAAATTGGACAAGTTTTAATCAACAATTAAAACTTCCTAATTTGTTTCCGGAAATTTTTAAAAAATAAAATTTCTCTTTAAAATCTCTTCATGGTTGATAAAAGGAAATTTCTATAATTTTAATTTTATCAACATGTGAATAATTTTTAAAGAGAAAATAAAATATCTCTCCAATCTACAAATAAGGAAAGAGATCTAATATCTTTCTTTAATCTTTTGTAGATCTTTTACAAGAGAGATATTTTATTTTTAATTCTCTTTAAATTATATCTTCCACATAATAATAAAAATTAAAATTAAATTTATTTTTAATTTAATTTGGCCGGCCCTACTAGCTTGGGTTCAAGCTAGGGCCGGCCACCCAATTTTATACCTAGGCCGGCCCTAGCTTGTTCCCAAGCTAGCTTGGCCGACCCCTATTGGGTGGGTATAGAAGGTGGGTATAGGTGGGTATAGAACTCTATAAATAAGAGGTTACGATAGGGACCGAGAGGAGGAATTGGTTTTGGTCTCCCGATAAAATTAAGCATCCCGTGTTCGCCCCGAACACACAACTTAATTTTATCAATGATAATTCATTCCACTAGAGAACTATCATTGAACTACCGCACCAATCCCAAATTACATTTTTGGGCTCCTTCTTATTATGAGTGTGTTAGTCTCCCTGTGTTTAAGATATCGAATGTCCACTAATTAAGTGAGTTACTGACAACTCATTTAATTAATATCTAAGTCCAAGAGTAGTACCACTCAACCTTATTATCATGTCGGACTAAGTCCACCTGCAGGGTTTAACATGACAATCTTTATGAGCTCCTCTTGAGGACATTATCAACCTAGTATCTCTAGGACACAGTTTCCTTCTATAATCAACAACACACACTATAAGTGATACCATTTCCCAACTTATCGAGTTTATTGATTCATCGAACTAAATCTCACCCATTGATAAATTAAAGAAATAAATATCAAACATATGTGCTTGTTATTATATTAGGATTAAGAGCACACACTTCCATAATAACTGAGGTCTTTGTTCCTTTATAAAGTCAGTATAAAAGAAACGACCTCCAATGGTCCTACTCAATACACTCTGAGTGTACTAGTGTAATTGTATAGTCAAGATAAACTAATACCTAATTACACTACGACCTTCTAATGGTTTGTTCCTTTCCATTTTAGTCGTGAGCTACTGTTTATAATTTATAAGGTACTGATAACATCATCTTCTGTATGTGACACCACATACTATGTTATCTACAATATAAATTAAATGAACAACTACAATCAAATGTAGACAATTAGACCAAATGTGATTCGTTATTCATAATGAATGTTTACAAAGCTTAGGCTTTCAGTATACACTCCAACAAATAGATCCTCGCATTGGTCATAGCTGGAGGGGCTTCTAACCTGCCCTGGCTGATATGTGGACCATCTAAAGCGGCCTGCATCTGATGTAACTGAGCTGGCTGGCCTCCATACTGAATCGGCTGTGGCTGAGGAAAACTGGTCTTGTTTGGACACTGCTTGGCCATATGCCCTTTCTGTCCGCATTCAAAGCATCCTCGTGTGCCCTTACGACAAACTCCAGGGTGGAATTTCCCACAAGTAGCACACTTTGGATAACTGGGCTGCTTGCTGGCTGGTCCTCCTTTTGGGTAACTCCCTGGTTTGCGCTTGTTGCTGGAGTTCCCTTTCCAGTTAGGGCCATGGGAACTGTGGCCCTGCTGTTTCTGAGTGCCTGAGCCTCCTTGACCTTTAGCTTCTGAGAGGACTTGCTTCTGCTGCATGATGCTATTCTGGTAATGCTCAGTGATTAGAGCACTGCTCACTAATTCTTCTATGGTTTGTGGCCTATGAACGCCACCAGCCACGTTCATTGCTATTTCTGGCCTCAGCATCTTGAGCATCAACCGGATTCGTTCCCTTTCTGTGCTGACTAATTCAGGGCATAGACGAGCCAACTTGTTGAATTTCTTCACGGCTTCCTCTACTGATAGGTTGCCCTGACGAAACTCAGTGAACTTATCGTAGTGACGGTTGGTGACCCGCACGTGAAAGAACTCCTCAAAGAATTCCTTCTCGAAGTCAGCCATGTCATCTGGTTCACTGGGCGCTTCGCTCTGATTCTCTCCCACCACATACATGCATCTCCTATCAGACAGAAGGAGGCGCACTTCACCTTCTCATGTTCTGGCCAGTCCAGAAGCTCCATCGTACTTTCCAGTGTTTTGAACCATGCCTGAGCATCCCATGGTTCATTGCTGCTTGAGAAACTCTCTGGCTTGACTCTCTGCCACTGGATCAGATAGACTTCTCTCTGCGTTCCTACTGCTGGGGCTACTGGTGCCGTAGGCTGGACTGGTGGAACCTCTAAGACTACTGGCGTCGCTACGTTCGGTTCCGGGGTGACTGTGGGAGTATTCTGCTGATTAGCCTTTAAGGTGACTATCTCCTGTTGTTGTTCAGCTAGCTGCTGCTGTAATTGAGCCACTAATGCTGTCAGGTCTGGGGGAGGCACTGAACTGCCTGCCTCATGCTAGGGCTCAGTAGCTGGTGCCCTTCTTGCTGGACGTCCTCGTGCCATTTCTAAAGACATAGAGGACATACATAACTAAGGCAATCATGTTTATATATCTACTATCATTATCATGTTAGGTGTTATCATCAATCAACATGCTACAGTATCTATAAACATGAAAGAAAGAACATAATAAAGTGAGAGACGTTTCTTACTTGGAAGCTGCAGGTTCAATGCTGATGTGTGTGTAGGAAGTATGGAACACTGCTCTGATACCACTCTGTAACGACCCGCCTTCTACTGACTAGGCTGTAAGGCCGATCGCTACATTATGCTGTGCTAAATTACTATTGCGGAAATCTGGATTGATTAAAATTTGACTAAACTGACTACTGTAAAATCTGAACTTAATATTCTAGGTGTACCTAGGAGTTGTACACATGCTAGGGAAGATAATCTATGCCTCTCGGATGTCCTGCTAGCTGTAATCAGGCATTTCAATCGATCCATGAATCGATTGGGCTGTCGGATCGATCCAGTGATCGATCCAGCTTGATACCGGCACGGAGAAAGACTCTGGATCGGTCGGCTGACCGATCCAGTGGCTATATGGCTTCTGTATGCGGCTGGATCGGTCTACCGACCGATCCAGGAGTACACGGATCCTTCTGTATGTGGCTGGATCGGTCTACCGACCGATCCAGGAGTACACTGATCGGTCGGTAGACCGATCCAGTGTCTCACTGATCGGTCGGCTGACCGATCAGTGAGCTTCAGTGAGCTTCTGTTCGCATCTGGATGGGTCGGCTGACCGATCCATAATAGACACCAACTCTCTGTTCGTGACTGGATCGGTCAGCTGACCGATCCAGTTGCACATCCCAACTCTGATCGATCTGTAGATCGATCTGGGTTTCTGATTTTGCACTGAAACTCTGATTTCAGCACTAGTTCGTGCCAAAATCTCATATAAGAGTTCTAAAATCAATTGAAATAAGTTCTAACATCTATTAACTAGCATTCCAACATAATTACTAACAACTTAAACAAATCTTCCATGGTTTAAACATTCTAAGGTCTAATAGTGCATAAAGGTACTCGAGAAAAGAAACTAAGTTCTTAATTTGCTAAACTCCCTAAGGATCTTCATTCCAGGTTCCTGCCACACACACCATCACTGCATTGACCTTCAGCTTCCTCTGCTAATCCATTTTCCCTTTACCTTTATCTGCAGTATAAGGAAAAAGTATCTGTAAGCTTTAAGCTTAGTAAGAAACCATCTACCTCACAATAACATGCAACGATGCAATCATGTTTTTAAAGAATGCTATTTAAAAACATGCACTGGATTTGTTAAGCATGGCATACTGAAGTTACATGGCATAAACACTGAAACATGGCATGCATAATAAAATCTAAGCATGGAGCTATCTCATGGTATCAACTAGGAGAACTAAACTGAAACTGAAACTAAAACTGAGCAAAAACTATATTCACATAACTAGATTATTATCATAATAAGTGAAAATAGTAATCATGCTGCTGTTTGGGCCCGACAACTGTACTTGCTGTGCGCGCATCCCTAGCTAGACCCGGGTTTGCAAGTCCCGCATTTAGTAGGGTTTACTAGGTTATCTAAACGTAGGGACGACTGTGGGAGCCCAACCCAATGGATATATAATCCTGTACAGTGCCACTAAAAATAAAATACTGAATATAGCTACTAATTATTTATTTTGCTGTTTCTAGGTTATCTGAACCTAGAGCTAGGTTATCTAAACCTAGAGGCGACTGTGGGAGCCCACCCATTGGACCGTAGTCCCATGTAAGCTAAAACTAGACTAATATACTGATTTAAATGCTACTAATGCATTTAATTGAGCTATTAAAAATATCTGAGGTAATATTTAGCTACACTAATCATTTTGTCGATCACTTGGTGTGCTCCAACTCTCCCCTCTAATAGGGAGACCACCTCTAGGCACCCGACAACGTCTAGAGCCTCCAACTGAAGGAGAACAACGTGTTTGGACCATCTAGAGGTGCTCAACTAGATCCCTAATCTGCAAGGAGGGTTTAAACACACCTTGGGTGCCGAAAAATCTGCATATAGCTAAACTAAAGGCATGCAATCAAACGAAAGCTACTTATACTACAGGTGAGGGGTTTCTTACCTCCTGTTTGGATTTTCTTACAGATCTAAGCGCTAGGTTTCCCGAAGAAGAGATCTCTTCGATGATCTTCTCGCATCTACGCGTTCTTCTCGCGGAGAGGAGCGTCCTCGTATCCTTGATGTTGCTGGAAGATGCTCCTATGGCCCTAGGGATGGAACCCTAGGCTTGCTTGGCTTGGGCGCCGAGAGGTGAGGAAGGGAGAGGGTCGGCGGGTGAGGGTTTGAGGAGGAAAAGTCACGATCAAAAAAATAATCTCCTCACTTAATAATTTTCCTATTTATATTTAGGAATTAGTTCGCCCAACTTCAATATAAATTTAATTGAATCCCTTTCCTTTCAGCACGGCCCTGCTGGGTTCATCTGGTTACTAAGGCTAACTAAAAGTTATCGGATCCGAGAGGTCCCGGGTTCGATTCCCGCCTAAGCTATTTTGCGGTTCTAATTATTTTTGCTACTTCCGCTATTCTAAAAATTCCGGAAAAATATCTCAAAATTCCAGAAAAAATCATAGAATATTTCTAAAATAGTTTTGAGAATTTTCGGGCGTTACAGGATCGATATATCCTATTCCATGGGTACTTTAATTTTAGACTGTATGTACCTAGTTGGATAACTTAGAAGGTAGCATATGGAATGCCAGGTTGATTGGGTTATATATGTTGATTATTCATAGCTATGTTGCATGTACATATGATTGTTATGTGTTGTAGGAGTCCTATGGTAGATTATCCATTTGCAGGTAGTATTTGTATACATGTTCCGTTATGGTTATTGTAGGTTCCTTGTGAATTATATCTATGTAGTTAGGTGTACATGTCTGATTTTTATTATTGAAGGTATCATGTCGATTAAATCTGTGTTATGGTATGTGTACATGTGTTTGGGGTATTATGGGAAGTATCTTATTGATTATATTTGTTCTGTGTGTACACTCATGTCTATTATGATTTGTTGGAAGTATTATGTTGATTTTACTCTTGGTATAGGTGTATATATATGTTAGGTGAATGTTGTTTGAGGTGTATTGTCGATTATACCTACGTTGATTTATGCACACGGGTTCGGTATGTATTGTTGGAGGTATCACACTGATTTATACCTATGTTATGAGTGTGTTGGGTGTGTACTAATTGGAGGATTATGTCGATCATACCTATGTTGTGTGTGCACATGTGCCAGGTGTATTGTTGGTAGCATTATGATGATTCTACTTATATGGAGTGTCTACATTATGTCATTTGTTGTATTGTTCTGTCAACTAATTCTACTATTAGTGGGTGACCCACTACGATGTTGATAGAGTTGACGATGAATTTGACTTGCGTACTGGATTGTGATACCCTTGGTTGTTCACAGTGATATGTGGTAGAGTGATTTCGTGCAGTCACTAGTTGATAGTTAGATGTCTTGTTCACTTATGAATTGATTGTGGTGGAGCGTTGCTCCCACATATTTTAGATGGTTGTGGTGGGGTGTTGCTTCCACATATTTTGGATTGATTGTGGTGGAGTATTGCTCCCACATATTTTAGATGGTTGTGGTGGAGCGTTGCTCCCACATATTTTGGATTGCTTGTGGTGGAGCATTGCTCCCATATGTTATGGATTGTCTGTGGTGGAGCGTTACTCCTACATATTTTGGATTGTTGTGGTGGAGCGCTGCTCCCACATAGGTTGCCTTGTTGGTAGTAGAGCGTTGCTCCCACATATGTAGTATTTCTTGTGATAGAGCGTAGCTCTCACATTAGATGATCTATTCTTTGGTGATTTATAGTTAGTGATCAGATTTCGGACATGTTATCGGGGATCTCTGGTTGAGAATGTTTGTTGTACAGACATTATGAGTTGTTGGTGATGCCATTTGGGCTTACTGATGCTCCAACGGTATTTATGGATTTGATGAACCACATATTTATGGAGTATCTAGATCAGTTCGTTGTCATTTTCGTTGACGACATATTGGCCCACTCGCGTTCCGAGGAGGAACATGCTCAGCATCTTCGCATAGTCTTGGAGACTCTTCGACGACATCAGCTATATGGGAAGTTCAGCAAGTGTGCCTTCTGGCTATCTTTAGTCAATTTTTTAGGACACGTGGTCTCTAGCAGAGGTATTTCAGTAGACCCTCAGAAGATCAAGGCTGTCACCAGCTGGGAGCAGCCGAAGTCAGTGCAGGAGATCCGCAGTTTTCTGGGACTGGATGGATATTACCGACGTTTTGTCGAGGATTTCTCCCGCATTGCTATGCCGCTGACACGCCTGACCAGGAAAGGCGTGAAGTTCACTTGGACAGAGGATTGTGAGATTAGCTTCCAAGAGCTGAAGCGGAGATTAGTGTTGGCTCCGATTTTGGTTTTACCTTCCGGAGAGGACGAATTCGTGCTCTATACTGATGCTTCTCTACAGGGTTTGGGCGCTGTTTTGATGCAGCACGGCAGGGTAGTCTCCTGTGTTTCTCGGTAGTTGAAGGAGCATAAGAAGAACTACCCAGTACATGATTGGAGCTAACCGCCATCATCTTTGCTTTGAAGATTTGGCGGCATCACCTGTACGGTATTACATTTGAGATTCCCACTGACCATAAGAGTCTCAAATATCTGTTCACTCAGAAGGAGCTAAATCTTTGACAGAGGAGATGGATGGAGTTCCTGAAGGATTATGATTGTACCATTAGCTATCACCCAGGGAAAGCTAATATGGTTGCCGATGCACTTAGCCGGAAGTCCAAAGGGACTTTAGCTTGCCACCGAGTTGTGGTCACGGGCTTGATTCAGGGTTTTTCTGAGTTAGGTCTTGAGGAGTAGGGACAAACAGAGTAGGATATTCTGGTTACCATAGTTGCTCAGTCGTCGGTCAGGACGAGGATCCGAGAGGCCCAGGCTGGTAATCAGCATTTGCAGTTCATTGGCAGCCAGATAGCTTCCGGGCAGTAGACCGAGTTCACACGAGATGAGGAGGGTGTTATATACTTTCGAGGCAGATTATGCGTACCTCAATCTCACCCGGTCTTACAGGAGCTACTTTAGGATGCTCATCGCTCTCGATTTGTGATCCATCCAGGTGGGATCCGCATGTATCGAGATTTGAGGCGTTCCTATTGGTGGAACTGTATAAAGAAAGACATCGCGGAATTTGTAACGAGATGTCTGGTCTGTTAGCAGGTGAAGGCCGAGCACCAGAGACCTACAGGCTTACTTCAGCGGATTCCTATTCCTAAGTGGAAATAGGAACATATTACCATGGACTTTGTGGTGGGTTTGCCTAGGACATGACGAGGCTATGACGCGATTTGGGTAATCGTTGATCGATTAACCAAATTAGCGCACTTCTTAGCAATTCGGAAGACTGATTCCCTGGATCGATTGGCAGATCTGTATTGCCGGAAGATCATCAGATTACATGGTGTCCCTTTGACTATTATTTGGGATAGAGACCCTCGGTTCACGTCTCGATTCTGACAGAGTCTGCAGTAGGCGTTGGGCACTCAGCTCCATTTCAGTACAACTTTCCATCCACAGATAGATGGATAGTCAGAGCGGACCATTCAGACTCTAGAGGACTTGCTGAGTTCATGTGTATTGGATTTTGGAGGCAGTTGGGAGGATCATTTGCCATTAGTAGAGTTCGCCTACAATGACAGCTTTCATTCGGCTATCCAGATGACACCGTTTGAAACGTTGTAGGGTAGGTCTTGTCGGACACCCACCCTCTGAGATGAGGTTGGAGAGGTCCAGCTGTTGGGACCTCATAGATCTCAGCAGGAGGCAGAGTTGGTCTGTACTATTAGACGGAGGATGTCAGAGGCGTAGGACCGCCAGAGGAGGTATGCTGATCGGAGACATAGACCCTTGGAGTTATCTATTGGCGACCATGTATTTCTATGAGTTTCACCCACGAAAGGGGTGAAGTGATTTAGCCTCAGAGATAAGTTAGCTCCGCGATACATTGGACCTTTCCAGATCTTGGAGAGGATTGGAGGGGTAGCTTACCGGCTGGCACTACCACCGTCCTTGACCGCCGTTCACGACGTATTCCATGTGTCTATGCAGAGGAGATACGTAGCCGACCCAGCATATGTGATGACAGATATCTCAGATCCCATTCAGCCTGACGTCACTTATGAGGAGGTTTGGTATGGATTTTGGACCGGAAAGAGCGTCAGCTGCGGAACAAGACTATCCGACTAGTTAAAGTCAGATGGCAGCATCATTCCGACGAGGAGGCTACTAGGGAGCTCGAGGATACGATCTAAGCTCGATACCCCCACCTTTTCACGTGAGGTATGTAAGTTATGGTTCCGTTCAGCATTTATACTGTTTAGCTTTTGCTAGTACTTGCTGATGGTAGATAACGAAATTTGGGGACCAAATTTTTATTAGTGGGGGAGAATGTAAAATATTGAAAAATGGCGAATAATGATAAGGGAATTTTTCGAAATTTTTAGAAATTTTCTGGGATTTTTTCGGAGTTCGTATGTCCTAGGTTACGGGGATAAAAACTAGGCCCCGGGAAAGCTTGTTTAGGCTATCCATTTAAGCGAGAAAATGTTTATATTTATATTTCTTTTCTTTTGTTTTTGTTTTATCTTTTTCTTTTATTTTTTTTCTCTCGCGCTGAGCTTTCTTCCCCGCCGCGACCTGTGCCCTAACCTCCTCGTGCCGACGCCCTTCCTTCTTCTCCTCTCACGCGGCGGTTGCTGCCTCCTTACGATTTTAAGCCGTCGGCTGAGAGAAAGCTCGAGCCTATATCTTGTGCCCTAACCGTCTTCTCTTCTCCTATTGTGTGCCGACGCCGCCTCCCTTCTTCTTCCCTGCCCAAGCGCCGGCGACGCGTGAGCACCGCCGGCCAAGCCCCTTCCTTCGATCACCGAGTAGAGCCCTTCTCTCTGCTCTAGCGCCGTTGTCACGCCCGGGAGGAGTCCCTATCAGAAGAAATTTCGGCAGCATCTCCCCTGTACGGCGGACAATCTGAAACTTTTCTACATCCTCATATACCTCAGCCACATGCGGCTGGAATAAAAATAATAATAAAATACAACCACACAAACATCCACGCAGTTTATATATTAGTAAACAAAACAGTAATACCACGACTCAAAACCAACCCTACTCCACTACACCCATAAAACACAAATCCGAAAAACTCACCTCTTCTGCCGTCCAGGCAGACATGTAGTAAAACATATCGAATAAAAATCCATCGACATCACAAAATCCATACAATGTCTATATCATCAACCAGAACAAGTTTAGCATAATCTAAGTAAGAAAATCAAAAGACCAACAATATCTTTGAGATCTGCAGGGACTAGCAACTGGAACTCTCTCCTGACAGCATCAACCTGAAAAATAACAACAATGGAGGCGGGGTGAGTACAACACTCAGCAGGTACAACTGATATGCAAAGTAGGGAAATAACACCGAGCACTAATTATGCATACAGTCTCCTGATATAAGAAAGATAAAAATGCAACTGAAGTAAACAGGAGAGAAACTATACTAACCAGGACCTGGATATAAGGACAAATAGTCCGAGTGGTATAGAAATCCTGTATGTATGTCAAATATAGGCATCCAAACAACATGCAGCATATAAATGCAGCAAATACAAACACAAGAAATAAATGCATCATGCATATGATGCCAATGATGCGTCCTGGTCACCCCTGACACCAGTCAACCATCTCGCACACAATAGTGAGGTCGAGTGGGTAGGACTGTGACAATCGTGCACTCTGACGTCACTGCTCCTAATGAGTGACCGAGTGGACGGGATGCTGTCGGAGTACACCTATCCTCCTACCCCAAATCAAAAATGGGGGAGCGCAATGCTCTCAACTCCCGGTACACGATGCCGGGGAGGAATCCCTGCCGGCTAACACGTCGCATCACGCTACCCATGAGCGGACCAACGGAGCCAAACAAAGTCCCTGCCGCAACACACACTGCCTGAATCGACCACTAACCCATGAGTGGTGGTGTGTGCAGATCCATGTAACTGGCGATGTGCTCAACAATAATGAAGCGGACTATCGCACAGCATGCAATCATGCAAATGGTGCATGACACTAACTACAAAATATCCTGAGCTAATCCATATATATATAAAAGTGCACCATAGGTCAACGAATCAAATCAAAGTTACACAGAAGGTATAAAACCTAGGTCCTGAACATGGTGAAACATGGTATATCACTACCCCTGTAAGCATGTATAAGCAGGTAAGGAATATATGAGATGCAAAACAAGCAATCAATCAATCATGTAACGGGTATCGGGTAGTGATTAACCGAAACAAATAAGAGAACATAATTATTGCTACTTGTTAAATTCACTACTATGCATATAAAAGACATAAAGTCAAAAGTACCCGCCTCCAATAGGAATGTCCAAATCCGACAATCGAGATACTCGTCGAGATACCGTCTCAAATCAAAGTCCTGTAATAGCCACATTTAATTTAGCTACATATATATCACATAGCTAAAGAAATTCCTTATTTACCAAAACCCTAATTCGTTTCACTATACAATTTGATTTAGGTCTAAACCTAAATCAACTTGAACTCTTCCAAATACGAACCTAACACCAAAACAAATTTATACACCTTATCTCTACCGCTCCTTCAACCGTCTGTGATGGCAACAAACCCGATCCACAATGGGAAGGCCGGAACCCAGCAACTTCAGACCAACTGTTTACTGCCAATTTGAAAACAAATTCTAAATCTTTACAATAGTATACTTCAATCTACATCACTGTTAAGAGAATCCACCTGAGTACTCTTCAAACCTGGGCAGATGGGCTGAGGAAATCGAGAGAAAAACAAAAATATGAACCGGGCAGCACTAGGGCACAGGATGGCCACGCACAGTGAAGAAAAGTGTAGAGGCAGTAGCGCTAGGGGAGAAGAATCTCGCCACCAGACAGCTAGTGAACCGGCGCTAGGGCTGAGGAATGCAAAGCTGTGGCCACCGGAGAGAGATGGTGGCCGTCAGCTTCCGGCTAGGGCACGCGGCTGGAGACGAGGGCAGAGGGTGTCGGAGGAGAGGAAATCAGCGTCGGGGCTCGCTAGGGCACGGGGTGGCCGGCGGTGGCGCCGACACTAGGGTAGAGAAGGAGCGGCTTTGCTCGGCGACCGAAGGAAAAAGGCTCGCGGTGGCCGACTGTCGGCGCCTGGAAGCAAAGAGACAGAGAAGAAGGGTCGGTGTCAGTGGGTAGAGATCAGAAGGGAAAGGGAGGGGTTTGAAAGTGTGGCGTCGGCTGGGGAAAGAAAAGGAAGTGGCGAGAAGCGGTTAGGGCAGAAGATCGGGGGAAAAAGGAGAAGGCGCGGGGGAATTGTCAGGGAACGGCGCCGGCTTAAAACGCAGTGAGGAGAAAAAGAAAAGGAAAGAAATAAAATAAATAAATAAATATTTCCTCACTTAAATAGGGTAGCCTAAACAGGCTTTCCTAGACCCCATTTTTATCCCCGTAAACTCGTACATACAAGCTCCCAAAAATTCCTGAAAAATCTCCATAAATTTCAGAAAATTCCCTATTAAATATTCGCATATTTTCGGTATTTTACATTCTCCCCCACTAATAAAAATTTGGTCCCCAAATTTCGTTATCTACCATCAGCAAATACTAATAATAGGTAAAGAGTATAAATGCTGAACGGTAACTAAATCACATACCTCAAGTGAAAAGATGAGGATATCGAGCTCAGATAGTATCCTCGAGCTCCCAAGTAGCCTCCTCGTCTGAATGATGCTGCCATCCGATTTTAACCAGTCGGATAGTCTTGTTCCGTAGCTGACGCTCTTTCCAGTCCAGAATCCGTACCGGAATCTCCTCATAAGTGACGTCAGGCTGAACGGGAACTGAGATATCTGTCAGCACATGTATCGGGTCGGATATGTATCTTCTCAGCATAGATACGTGGAATACATAGTACACGCCTGCCAAGGACGGTGGTAGTGCCAGCCGGTAAGCTACTGCTCTAATCCTCTCCAGAAGGTAAAATCAAAATTGGAGTCGACACAAATCTCCGCTTCAGCTCCTAAAAGCTGGTCTCGCAATCCTCGGACCACGTGAACTTCACGCCTTTCCTGGTCAGGCGTGTCAGTGACATAACTATGCGGAAGAAACCCTCGACGAAAGGTCTGTAATATCCTGCCAGTCTCAAGGACTGCAGATCTTCTGCACTGATTTTAGCTGCTCCCAACGATAACAACCTCTATCTCCTGTGGAACCAGGGTATACTCATACTGGTGACCGTGTGTCCCAAACATCTCATATAAGACAATCCAAATACGCACTACTGATCTTCACATATAGATGTTCTCGTTGAAATATCTCTAGAACTATGTAAAGATGTGTACGTGATTCACCCCAGATTCGAAATAGACCAGATCCGTAATAGACCACGACATCATCAACAAAGACAATGGTAACCGATCCAAACATCCTAGAAATACCAGAAATCATCGAGCCCCTGAAAACATCTGAAGTTTCGCAAGCTCTAATGGTAAAATCAAGAACTCACAATGTCCGTACTAAAGACATTCCTAACCATAAGATCTCTGACAATAAATCTAAAATCCAATCACCAATAATATAAATCACCAAAGAATAAATCCACCAATGTGAGAGCAACGCTCCATCACAGAAAATACCACATATGTGGGAGCAACGCTTTACTACAAGAAATCCTCAATATGTGGGAGCAACGCTCCACCACAACCAAATCCGTAATATGTATCTACAATATATACATAGGGGCAATACTCCGCTACAAACAATCCACAATAGGTGGGAGCAACGCTCCACCACAAACATCCCACAAGTGACCAAGACACCTGACTATCCAACTAGAGACTGCACGAGATCACTCTACCCCATATTATTGTGGGCAGCCAAGGGTATAACAACCTAGTAAGAATATCAAATCCCTTGTCAACTCTCTCCACATCATAATGGGTCACTCATTAGTAGAAGAAGTAGTTGACAAGGTGTACAACCAAAGACATAATGATAAACACTCAACATAGATAGAATCATCATGAAACTACCAATAATGAACCTGACACGTGCACACACAACTGGGGTATGATCAACATGATCCTCTAATTAGTACACACCCAACACACTCATAACACAGGTATAAATCAGTGTGATACTTCCAACAACTCATAATAGACACGAGTGTACACACAGAACAAACATAATCAACAAGATACCTCTAATATTACACCGAACACATCTGCACATATCACAACTCAGATTAAATCGATAAGATACCTCCAATAAAACACTCAAACACATGTGCACATTTCACAACATAGATTTAATCGACGAAATACCTCCAATAAACAATCAGACATGTATGCCTAACCACTCGGGTATAATTTACTAGAAACCCACAATAATCATAATTAGACAAGTATGCACCCACTACGTGCAATTTATACCATCTATCAATAACTCCTACAACACATAATAATCATATGTACACACCTCATAGATATGCAAAAATCAACATACTTAATCCAATTAACCTGACATTCCCTATTTTACCTTCTATGTTATCCAAATCCGACACAATACTCAACCATTTCCATCCAGCCTGACATTGATGAAAAATTGGTCACATTTAACACTTCAATAAAAATTTATATCCTCAATATCTGAAATCATTACTAATCATTCAATTGGAGTTATATGATCAACAATTTTGCCAGGATTCACAACCCAATCCAATCATAATCAACCGGATATCATGTTCCTTACATGTATCCATTATAATTGGAATACTTGAAAGAAATCCATGCAAATTCGAACCATCTTATACTAAGCATAGGTTTAGTACATCTTTAGAATACTGCTCAGTTTTCCCGACTCATACACTGTTTAGAGACATTTTGCTTCATGGAAATTTTAATAAGATTATATATATTTGAGAAGAGAAATGAATTTCTTGTATAAACAAACACAACGGTCAACGTATCCACTCAGCAGACCCAGAAAAATTTCCAACTATGACAACCAAAGGCAGCACAACAAAAATCCTACCAGTTCATTGATCCATAAACCATACAGAACTATCCGAAGGGATCCATCTTTATAGACACCAGAGCAAGTAACAACTTGACCCCCAAATAAATTGTCAAATAACTAAATCAGTTCATGGGTCAATGCAACACTAATTACATCAACTCAAACTAGAAAATGTCAACCCACATAATATCATATGTATAAATGTGTACGACCCAAAAGAAAAAAGTCAGAATTCAAGAACATCAAGACACCCTCATTTTTATCCTCAAAAATATCAGCCCACAAAATATCATATGAATAAGTCTCTACTCCCCATGAGAGCAAGTTAGCATTCCAAACATCAAATCATTATTTATCCACATAGTCCAATATCAGAGGAAGCAAATATCAATTTTATCATCCTGTTAACTAACTACAACTAACCAGATTTATTAAAATCTCATAGGCACACTCAATCGTAAACTCTCTAAGACCCGATTTATAATCTGATCACCAACTATAATCATCCAACCTGTGAATATCATACATGACACTCACTATGTCACCATCAACGACAACCCAAATAAAAGATCATCAAAATAGTTATCCACTAATAGATCATCAAAACAAATATCTAGTAATAGATCATCAGACAACCACATAACATTTACTCTCATAAATCATTAGAAATCAACACATCACAATATCTGATCTCACAATATCCCTCAACCTCAAACCATTCTCAACAATGATCAAACATGATAACTCCCCAATGACCAATTTTCATCGTATCAAGTACCCTAATATCCAAAAGATATGAGTATAAAAACTCTACTAGCTAAGTCAACCAGAATATGTAGGTATCATCCATTACCCAACTAACAATAGCTGAGGCTGTTATGTGCCTCCATCTCCTACTAGTAGTAACAGAAGCTAAAACTACTGATGGTATGATATGAAAAATCACTAGAGACTATAATCCTTGATCTCTATTAAGGTCAACCATGCTCAATGGCTAACCCATCACATGTAATATGTGTTACAACAACCAGACAGGTACTAAATAAAGAATGCTAATACATGTCATAAACTATAAAATTAACATCATACCTATATGCCGTCTGGAGATGTTCCATCGCTATCCAGTCCCCAACTTCTGACCTCAAAATTCCGAACATGAAAATCGTCGGAAATCTATATAAATCCGAAACGTAAGTCCAAAACATATACATAATGGAAAATCCATGCAATCCAAAATAACTACCTAGTTTGACTCGCAAACTTGGGCTAACCCAAAAATCCAGAACACAAAAAGCAGATATCACACCCTGCTCTGATACCAATTCCAATAAATTGATATCAGATAAATCTCAAGATCCGTAACACGAAAATCAAAATAAGTATCGCCAAACCTTGGCGCTCTAATACCAAATAAATTGGTATTAGGTTATCCCAAATATCCAAAATATGAAAACAAAGATCGTAAAACTGTGCTTTGATACCACTAAATTGGTATCAGATAAATCTCGAATATCCAGAACACATAGCGAGTATCGTATAACCTCGCTCTGATACCACTAAATTGTCACGCCCCGGAGGAGTCCCTGTCCGAAGAAATTTTGGCAGCATCTCCCTATACGGCGGACAATCTGAAACTTTTCTACATCCTCATATACCTCAGCCACATGCGGCTGGAATAAAAATAATAATAAAATACAACCACACAAACATCCACACAGTTTATATATAACTAAACAAAACAGTAATACCACGACTCGAAACCAACCCTACTCCACTACACCCATAAAACACAAATCTGACAAACTCACCTCTTCTGCCATCCAGGCAGGTATGTAGTAAAACATATCGAATAAAAATCCATCAACATCACAAAATCCATATAATGTCTATACCATCAACCAGAACAAGTTTAGCATAATTTAAGTAAGAAAACCAAAAGACCAACAATATCTTTGAGATCTGCAGGGACTAGCAACTGGAACTCTCTCCTGACAGCATCAACCTGAAAAATAACAACAATGGAGGTAGGGTGAGTCCAACACTCAGCAGGTACAACTGATATGCAAAGTAGGGAAATAACACCTAGCACTAATCATGCGTACAGTCTCCTGATATAAGAAAGATAAAAATGCAACTAAAGTAAATAGGAGAGAAACTATACTAACCAGGACCTGGGTATAAGGACAAACAGTCCGAGTGGTATAGAAATCCTGTATGCATGTCAAACATAGGCATCCAAACAATATGCAACATATAAATGCAGCAAACACAAACACAAGCAATAAATGCATCATGCATATGATGCCAATGATGCGTCCTGGTCACCCCTGACACCAGTCAACCATCTCACACACAATAGTGAGGTCGAGTGGGTAGGGCTGTGACAACCGTGCACTCTGACGTCACTGCTCCTGATGAGTGACCGAGTGGACGGGATGCTGTCGGAGTACACCTAGCACAATGCTCTCAACTCCCGGTACACGATGACGGGGAGGAATCCCTGCCGGCTAACATGTTACATCACGCTACCCATGAGCAGACCAACGGAGCTAAACAAAGTCCATGCTGCAACACACACTGCCTGAATCGACCACTAACCCATGAGTGGTGGTGTGTGCAGATCCATGTAACTGGCGATGTGCTCAACAATAATGGAGCGGACTATCGCACAGCATGCAATCATGCAAATGATGCATGACACTAACTACAAAATATCCTGAGTTAATCCATATATATATAAAAGTGCACCATAGGTCAACGAATCAAATCAAAGGTACACAGAAGGTATAAAACCTAGGTCCTGAACATGGTGAAGCATGGTATATCACTACCCCTATAAGCATGTATAAGCAGGTAAGGAATACATGAGATGCAAAACAAGCAATCAATCAATCATGTAACGGGTATCGAATAGTGATTAACCGAAACAAATAAGAGAACATAATTATTGCTACTTGTTAAATTCACTACTATGCATATAAAAGACATAAAGTCAAAAGTACCCGCCTCCAATAGGAATGTCCAAATCCGACAATCGAGATACTCGTCGAGATACCGTCTCAAATCAAAGTCCTGTAATAGCCACATTTAATTTAGCTACATATATATCACATAGCTAAAGAAATTCCTTATTTATCAAAACCCTAATTCGTTTCACTATACAATTTGATTTAGGTCTAAACCTAAATCAACTTGAACTCTTCCTGTCACGCCCCAGAGGAGTCTCTGTCCGAAGAAATTTCGGCAGCATCTCCCCTGTACGGCGGACAATATGAAACTTTCTACATATCACATATACATCAGCCACAGGCGGCTGGAATGATAACAAAAATAAAAACAACACCACGCAGTTAATAAAGATATTCAGCCTCTGGCTGTCACAACCACGCAGTTATAATAGTAATCAATAACCATAGGACTCTGACTCAAAATCCACCCTACTCCACTACACTCGTAAAGCTCAAATCCAACGAACTCACCTCTTCTGCCGTCCAGGCAGGCACGTAGTAGAATGAAATCTAATATCATATCAAAAATCCATCAAAAGGTGTCAATCCATACAATATCTATAGGAAAAATCCAAAGACAATACTAAAACAAAGTCTGATATAGAAAAAGGCCAAAATAAAACCAATAACGAACTAGTAGAGAACTAGCTCTACGTGCATATGGGGGGCCAGCGACTGGAACTGCTCCGGACAGGTGAGTCCAACACTCAGCAGGTACAACTGATATGCATAATGAAATAAGTAACAGATAACACTAATCATGCGTACAGTCTCCTGAATACGAGAAGGAATTAATGCAACTGAAATGAAATCAGGAGATAACTGTACTAACCGGAATCAAGGTACAAAGGTAACAGGTCGTCAGACCGAAAAAAATCATAATCCTGTATGCATGTCAATCAAATGCATCCATACAAATGCAGCATATAAGTGCAGCAATCACAACAATAAAATGCAATAAATGCATATGGTGACCGTGCACTCGGACATCACTGCTCCTGACAGTGACTGAGTGGACGGAATGCTGTCGGAGTACTCCTGTCCTCTGTCCCCAAATCATAAATGGGGGAGCTCAATGCTCTCATCTCCCGGTACACAATGACGGGGAGGATATCTCTGCCGGCTACCACGCTGAATCTCCTGACCAACGGAGCCAAACAGAGTCCACCATCTGCCGGCTACCACACTGCTACACTAAATGCCAACGGAGCCAAACAGAGCGGAACTGACTGCCGGCTACCACGCTGAGTCCTCAGACCAACGGAGCCAAACAGCAGAACCGCCACACACCTGTCTGATATACCACTAATCCATGGGTGGTGGTGTGTGCAGTACATGTAACTGGCGATGGACTCAACCATAGTGGAGCCGACAATCGCACAGCATGCAAACATGATGCATGATACTAAGCATGGCAATCCCATGAATAGCATAGCAAGATCCATACATAAATAAAAGGTGTACCACAAGTCAATTTATCAGATGGAAGGTACACAAACAGATAGGGTATCATATAAACCCTAGGTCCTGAACATGATATATCATATGGTTGGGTCACTACCGAAAGCATGTATGGTCAGGTCAATAATAACATGCATAATAAATAAACAAACAACATGTAACAGATCATGTAGTGACCAACCGAATCAAATGGAAACACAATTCTTGCTATATGTTAAACACTTTATCATGCATATCAAAAGACATAAGTCAAAGTACCCGCCTCCGAAAATAGAAAGGTCCGATCTGACTCCGAGATACTCGTCTCGCTTCAAGGTCCTGAAATACCAATAGATATTCAGATTTAGCTAATTTTCATTATAAACAAAATTAGCTAAACTAAATCCTAATCCGATTAGGAAGCTAGAGTATCAATTCCATTTAAATCTAAGTCTATACTTAAATCAATTCTAGTGGCAATTCAGTATTCAACTTACCACCAGATAACCCCACCATAAATAAACAACTAAGCACAATATTCAATTTAAACCTTGATCTACAACTAAACACAATTAATCCACTAAATTCCCAATTCATCTTAATTCAATGATTTCACCTAAATTTGCACCTCTTGTTAACATTAACAAACCTATTCATTTACCTCTTTCTCTCCACTGATCCGAGGTGAGAAACAATCTGAAGAAAGAAACCCCAGCGAACAGTGATGGAGTGGCTGATGTCTAGAAAATCTCCTTCCTTCGGACACAAAACTCCCAAATCAACACCACTCTACCTAGATCAAGTTCAAAACCACAGCTAGGCATAATACTTACCTCCAAAATGGCTGCTAGGGTACGGCGTCAGAGCTGGCTAGGGCACAGAGTCGGGAATTAGGGCACAAGAGAACAACAACGTTGCTGGAGTGTGCCTGCTGATCGGCGGGGGCAGTAGCCGTGGCAAAGGGAAAAATAACTAGGGCACAGGCTACTCCGGTCCAGAGAGAACAGTGGCGTCGGCAGAGAGGTTCGGCCGTCGTCGGCGGTGGCACCGGAATCTCCACAGCGAGGGAAAAAAAAAGAAAGAGTCGGCGCTGTCAAAAATGGCTAAAGCACAGCGAAGGATCGGCTGGGGAAACTCGGTGGCTGGCTCAAAGGAATCGGTCACTCGGCGCAAGAGAGGAACGAGAGGAGCGTCGGCTGCCGGTGCTCGGAAGAGGAAAAGGGCCGGCGCTAGGGCACAAGTGACGGCGGCCGGCGCTGGAGTTTGTCTAGGGCAGAGGTTGTCGACGATGGAGGAGGTGAAATGCTCGGTGACCAGGAGGAAAGGCTCGGCTTCACCGAGAAGAAGAGAAAATAAAGGGGAAAACCGCCACAGCCGGCGGTTAGGGCTCGAAGAGGGCGCGGGCGGCGTCGGGGAGAAAAGGGAAGAGGGACGGAGGGGGTGGCTCGGCAAGTAAGAAACGGCGACAACGAGAAATAAAAAGAAATAAAGAAAATAAAAGGAAAAGGATATATAAACATTTCTTCATTTAAATAGGGTAGCCTAAACAGGCTTTTCTGGACCCCGTTTTTATCCCCGTCAACTCGTCCGTACGAGCTCCGAAAAATTCTCGAAAAATTTCAAAAAATTCCGGAAAATTCCCTTATTAATAATCGTCATTTTTCCGGTATTTTACATTCTCCCCCACTAATAAAAATTTGGTCCCCAAATTTCAGTATCTACCATCAGCAAGTACTAATAATAGACAATAATAATAAATGCTGAACGGTAAATAAACTCACATACCTCAAGTGAAAAGATGAGGATATCGAGCTCGGATCGTATCCTCGAGCTCCCAAGTAGCCTCCTCGTCCGAATGATACTGCCATCCGACTTTAACCAGCCGTATAGTCTTGTTCCGCAACTGACGCTCTTTCCGGTCCAGAATCCGTACCGAAATCTCCTCATAAGTAATGTCAGGCTGGACTGGAACTGGGATATCTGTTAGCACATGCGTCGGGTCAGGTACGTATCTACTCAGCATAGATACGTGAAATACATCGTGGACGCCTCACAGGGACGGTGGTAGTGCCAGTCGGTAAGCTACTGCTCCGATCCTCTCCAAGATCTCGAAAGGGCCAATGTACCGCGGAGCTAGCTTACCTCTGATGCTAAATCTCTTCACCCCTTTCGTGGGTGAAACTCGCAGAAATACATGGTCACCAACAGAGAACTCTTGTGGTTTGCGTCTCCGATCAGCGTAACTCTTCTGGCGATCCTGCGCCTCTGACATCCTCCGTCTGATAGTACGGACCAACTCTGCATCCTGCTAAACTCTCTGAGGTCCCAACAACTGGGCCTCTCCAACCTCATCCCAGAGGACAGGTGTCCGACAAGGTCTACCATACAACGCCTCAAACGGTGCCATCTGGATAGCCGAATGAAAGCTGTTGTTGTAAGCAAACTCTACCAATGGCAGATGGTCCTCCCAACTGCCTCCGAAATCCATAACACATGACCTCAGCAAGTGCTCAAGAGTCTGAATAGTCCGCTCTGACTGTCCATCTGTCTGTGGATGAAAAGCTGTACTAAGTCGGAGCTGTGTGCCCAAGGCCTGCTGCAGACTCTGCCAGAAACGAGACGTAAACCGTGGATCTCTATCCGAAATGATACTCAACGGAACACCATGTAGTCTGATGATCTCTCGACAATACAGATCCGCCAATCGATCCAGGGGATCAGTCCTCCGAATCGGTAAAAAGTGCGCGGATTTGGTTAATCGATCAACGATTACCCAAATCGCGTCGTGACCTCGTCGTGTCCTCGGCAACCCTACCACAAAGTCCATGGTAATGTGATCCCACTTCCACTCAGGAATAGGAATCCGCTGAAGTAATCCTGCAGGTCTCTGATGCTCAGCCTTCACCTGCTGACAGACGAGACATCTAGCTACGAAATCCGCGATGTCTTTCTTCATGCCGTTCCACCAGTAGGAACGTCTCAAGTCTCGATACATACGGGTCCCGCCTGGATGGATCGCAAATCGAGAGCGGTGTGCCTCCTGAAGTAGCTCCTGTAAGACCGGATGAGACTGAGGTACGCATAATCTGCCTCGGAAGTATATAACACCCTCCTCGTCTCGTGTAAACTCGGTCTGCTGCCCGGAAGTTATCTGACTGCCAATGAACTGACAATGCTGATCACCAGCCTGAGCCTCTCGGATCTTCGTCCTGATCGACGACTGAGCAACCATGGTAACCAGAATACCCTGCTCTGTAGATCCCTGCTCCTCAAGGTCTAACTCGGAAAAACTCTGAATCAAGTCTGTGACTGAAGTCCGGTGGCAAGCCAAAGTCCCTCTGGACTTCCTGCTGAGTGCATCGGCAACCACATTAGCTTTCCCCGGGTGGTAGCTAATGGTACAATCGTAGTCCTTCAGGAACTCCATCCATCTCCTCTGTCGGAGATTAAGCTCCTTCTGAGTGAAAATGTATTTGAGACTCTTATGATCAGTAAGAATCTCAAATGTAATACCGTACAAATGATGTCACCAGAGCTTCAGAGCAAAAATGATGGCAACTAACTCTAGGTCATGAACTGGGTAGTTCTTCTCATGCTCCTTCAACTGACGAGAAGCATAAGAGACTACTCTGCCGTGCACCCAAACCACGAAGAGATGCGTCGGTGTAAAGTACAAATCCATCCTCTCCGTAAGGTAAACCAAAACTGGAGCCAACACTAATCTCCGCTCGAAAGCTGGTCTCGCAATCCTCACCACGTAAATTTCACGCCTTTCCGGTAAGGCGTGTCGATAGCAATACGCGAAACCCTCGACAAAACGCGTCGGTAATATCCGCCAATCCCAAAATCTGGATCTCTCGAATCGACTTGCTCCCAACTGGTGACAGCCTCGATCTTCTGAGGATCAACTGAAATACCTCTACTAGAAACCACGTGTCCCAGAAAACTGACTGAGGATAGCCAGAACGCACACTTGCTGAACTTCGCGTACAGCTGATGTCGTCGAAGAATCTCCAAGACTATGCGAAGATGTTGTGCGTGATCCTACTCGGAATGAGAGTAGACCAATATGTCATCAATGAAGACGATAACAAACTGATCCAAATACTCCAAAAAAATGAGGTTCATCAAGTCCATAAACACCGCTGGAGCATTGGTAAGCCCAAATGGCATTACCAAAAACTCATAATGACCGTATCGAGTACGGAAAGCTGTCTTCTGAATATCTGAGTCTCTGACTCTCAGCTGATGATATCCGGATCGCAGATCAATCTTAGAATACACTGATGTACCTCTGAGCTGATCAAACAAATCCTCGATCCGTGGTAAGGGATATTTATTTCTAACGGTCACTGCATTCAGCTGTCTGTAGTCAATACATAACCTCATAGTGCCGTCCTTTTTCTTGACAAATAATACCGGAGAACCCCATGGGGAAACACTAGGGCGAATAAATCCCCTGTCTAAAAGCTCCTGGAGTTGAACCTTCAGCTCGTTCAACTCTTTTGGTGCCATACGATATGGAGCTTTAGATGTCGGTGCGGTTCCCGGAATTAACTCAATAGCGAACTCCACTGGCCTTCTGGGAGGCAAACCTGGCAGCTCCTCTGGAAATACATCTGGGTACTCCCGGACTTGAACTGCTGCTGTCCTCAGTACTGATCAAAGATAACAGAAAACCCTGACAGCCATGTGACAGCAACTTCTGAGCCTGTAACGCCGAAATGATCGATAAACCGTCGTCTCTGATGCCAGTGAAATCCCACGAGGGTTGGTTCGGAGGCCGAAAAGTGACCACCCTCGTCTGGCAATCAACTGTGGTATGATATGCTGACAAACAATCCATGCCAAGAATAATATCAAAATCGACCATTTCTAATACTAAAAGATCCACTGTAAGTATTAGGTTGCCAAAATCTAACGGGCAACCTCTGACCTCCTAGGTGACGTCCAATGAATCACCGGACGGTAGGGAGACGGTCAATCGCTGGGATCTGCAAGTGGGTAATCTACCAACCTCCCGCATAAAAGTGCGAGATATAAATGAATGCGAGCTACCAGTATCTATCAGTATATCTGCAGATAAGGCATAAATAGAAATCATACCGCGGAAAACGGATCCGTCGGCTCGCTGCGCATCCTCTCTGGTCATCGCATGAACACGTCCAGTCTCTGGCGGAGGAGGAGGAGGTAACGCTGCCAGCGGCTGCTGCGGCTGGGCAGAAGCCTGCCACTGAGGCTGTGCTGGATACTGCGCCAGAGAAGACTGAGAGGACGGTGAATTATACTGTGCAGCTGGCTGGGACTAAGTCTGGTACTGACCTATAGGCTGAGGCTGCATCTGATACTGCCCCTGCGTCGGATAATAAAGTCCCGGAACAGAACTCTGAGGTGCTATGGAAGCACTAGAGTACTCCTGTCCAAGCATGCCAAATGCCGCTGCTGCAGGTGAAGCACTCTGCTGCTGACCATGTAAAGGTTGGGCTCGTCGCCCTCCTCGATAAGTTCCGGACTGACCGGACTGTCCTCCATGATCAGACCCTCCGGAAGCCATATGCTGAGTCTTCTGCGGACAATCTCGACTCTGGTGTCCAGGCAGTTTGCAATGAAAGCAAACTGACTGTCCCAGAGAACAGGCTGAAGTGACATGATCTCTGGATCCACATCTGAAACAGCGAATGTCACTGGCGGTTTGTTTCCGGTTCTGCTGGGAAGACCGGAAACGTCCTGAAGAAGACTGCCCTGATTTCTGAGGTTTACGTGATACCCCAGATGTACCCTGATCTGATCGACTACGCCTGCTCTGCTGTGATGTAGCCTGAGGCTGCTGAATCTGACCAGATGTCTGGCTCGGCTGCTTCCTTTTCCTATCCGGAAAAACTCTCTGCTGAGCTGACTCAATAATGAGGGCTCTGTCCAACATCTCCGCATAAGATGTGATACCAAGACCGACAAGTCTTAGTTGCAAATGTCCATCCAGCCCCTGAATGAACTGCTGCATACGTGAACTGTCCTCAGCAACTAGCTCTGGACAAAATCTGGCTAATCTGTCAAACTCTGCATTATACTCAGTCACTGTCCGATTATTCTGTCGCAAACTCAGGAAATCCTGCCGGCGAGCCATCTGATAAGCTCGTGGAAAGAAACGGCTCTCAAAAGCCTCTCTGAATCTAGCCCAAGTGATGTTCTGCTCACCAATGATAGAACGCTGGGTAAGCCACCAAGTGTCGGCCGCATCCCGTAAGTGAAAAGCAGCCAGCTCTGCTTTCTCCCACTCGGAGCAAGCAATATAAAAGAAAGTCCGCTCCATAGTCTCAATCCAAGACAAGGCCACACTCGGATCTCTGTCTCCTCGGAAAAGTGTGAATCGACTCTTCATCGATTCTGCCAATACTGGAATCCTGGCTCGTGCCGTGGCAATATCAGTGAGGTGTGTCGGAACGGCTGTCAGGACTGGCGGAAACACTGGAGCTGGTGCTACAGGTGGTACTGGTGCATAAACCGGAGGAGGTACTCCCGGTGCTGCTGGGTAAGCAGGAGTATATGCTGTCGGTGGCACTGTAGGGTGCACATAGGTGGCCACGGCTGGAGACACAGTAGGCACTGGTACCGGATGTGAAGCAACCGGTATCCCTAATGCGGGAGCTGCTGGGTACACGATAGGTACTGGGGGCACAGGCGCCGCTGATGTCGGGTACACTGTAGGCCCAGGTGGCGGTGGTGCCGAGTACGCAATAGACTGAGCTGGAGCTGGTGTCGGATATGCTAATGGTATCCCTGGTGGTACCGGAAATACAGGAGCAGTGGATACTGTCGGTGCAGCTGAGGTAGGCACCTCTAAGGGAGCCATCGGAGTCTGAAGGCCCGCCGCACTCGCAGTATGCTGAGTCTGTCCCTGACCGACAGGCTCAGCCTCGGTAGGCATCTCTGGTATATCCAGAGATCCTGCAGTCCTCGCACGTGCTCGTCCAGCACCACGTCTCGCAGCAATACGCGTAGATCGCCTCATATCTATTAAATTATATTACAGATATTACTACAGGTATAAACAATTACCAAAATGACACCATACCTAATTGCTATCTGGAGATGTTCCGTCGCTGTCCAGCCCCCAAATTGACCTCGGAATTCCGTACGAGAAAAACAACACTGGAATCCATATAAATCCAAAACGAAAGTCCATAACATAATCGAAACGGACAAATCCGTGCAACCGAAAATAACTGCCCAGACTAATCTGTCTCGCAACTAGGGCTAGTATAAAAATGTCCAAAATACCAAACGCAGGTATCACACCCTGCTCTGATACCAATGAATTGGTATCAGATAAATCCCGAAAATCCAACACACGGAAATCAAATAAATATCGCCAAACTTTGGCGCGCTGATACCCAATAAACTAATATCAGATTATTCAAAGTATCCATAATACGAAAACAAAGATCGTATAAATCTAGAACACACAGCAAGTATCGTATACCTGCTCTGATACCACTGAATTGTCACGCCCCAGAGGAGTCTCTGTCCGAAGAAATTTCGGCAGCATCTCCCCTATACGGCGGACAATATGAAACTTTCTACATATCACATATACATCAGCCACAGGCGGCTGGAATGATAACAAAAAATAAAAACAAACACCACGCAGTTAATAAAGATATTCAGCCTCTGGCTGTCACAACCACGCAGTTATAATAGTAATCAATAACCATAGGACTCTGACTCAAAATCCACCCTACTCCACTACACTCGTAAAGCTCAAATCCAACGAACTCACCTCTTCTGCCGTCCAGGCAGGCACGTAGTAGAATGAAATCTAATATCATATCAAAAATCCATCAAAAGGTGTCAATCCATACAATATCTATAGGAAAAATCCAAAGACAATACTAAAACAAAGTCTGATATAGAAAAAGGCCAAAATAAAACCAATAACGAACTAGTAGAGAACTAGCTCTACGTGCATATGGGGGGCCAGCGACTGGAACTGCTCCGGACAGCCTCAACCTGAAAATATCAACAATGGAGGCGGGGTGAGTCCAACACTCAGCAGGTACAACTGATATGCATAATGAAACAAGTAACAGATAACACTAATCATGCGTACAGTCTCCTGAATACGAGAAGGAATAAATGCAACTGAAATGAAATCAGGAGATAACTGTAATAACCGGAATCAAGGTACAAAGGTAACAGGTCGTCAGACCGAAAAAAATCATAATCCTGTATGCATGTCAATCAAATGCATCCATACAAATGCAGCATATAAGTGCAGCAATCACAACAATAAAATGCAATAAATGCATATGGTGACCGTGCACTCGGACATCACTGTTCCTGACAGTGACTGAGTGGACGGAATGCTGTTGGAGTACTCCTGTCCTCTGTCCCCAAATCATAAATGGGGGAACTCAATGCTCTCATCTCCCGGTACACAATGACGGGGAGGATATCTCTGCCGGCTACCACGCTGAGTCTCCTGACCAAAGGAGCCAAACAGAGTCCACCATCTGTCGGCTACCACGCTGCTACACTAAATGCCAACGGAGCCAAACAGAGCGGAACTGATTGCCGGCTACCACGCTGAGTCCTCAGACCAACGGAGCCAAACAGCAGAACCGCCACACACCTGTCTGATATACCACTAATCCATGGGTGGTGGTGTGTGCAGTACATGTAACTGGCGATGGACTCAACCATAGTGGAGCCGACAATCGCACAGCATGCAAACATGATGCATGATACTAAGCATGGCAATCCCATGAATAGCATAGCAAGATCCATACATAAATAAAAGGTGTACCACAAGTCAATGTATCAGATGGAAGGTACACAAACAGATAGGGTATCATATAAACCCTAGGTCCTGAACATGATGTATCATATGGTTGGGTCACTACCGAAAGCATGTATGGTCAGGTCAATAATAACATGCAGTGCATAATAAATAAACAAACAACATGTAACAGATCATGTAGTGACCAACCGAATCAAATGGAAACACAATTCTTGCTATATGTTAAACACTTTATCATGCATATCAAAATACATAAGTCAAAGTACCCGCCTCCGAAAATAGAAAGGTCCGATCTGACTCCGAGATACTCGTCTCGCTTCAAGGTCCTGAAATACCAATAGATATTCAGATTTAGCTAATTTTCATTATAAACAAAATTAGCTAAACTAAATCCTAATCCGATTAGGAAGCTAGAGTATCAATTCCATTTAAATCTAAGTCTATACTTAAATCAATTCTAGTGGCAATTCAGGATTCAACTTACCACCAGATAACCCCACCATAAATAAACAACTAAGCACAATATTCAATTTAAACCTTGATCTACAACTAAACACAATTAATCCACTAAATTCCCAATTCATCTTAATTCAATGATTTCACCTAAATTTGCACCTCTTGTTAACATTAACAAACCTATTCATTTACCTCTTTCTCTCCACTGATCCGAGGTGAGAAACAATCTGAAGAAAGAAACCCCAGCGAACAGTGATGGAGTGGCTGATGTCTAGAAAATCTCCTTCCTTCGGACACAAAACTCCCAAATCAACACCACTCTACCTAGATCAAGTTCAAAACCACAGCTAGGCATAATACTTACCTCCAAAATGGCTGCTAGGGTACGGCGTCAGAGCTGGCTAGGGCACAGAGTCGGGAATTAGGGCACAAGAGAACAACAACGTTGCTGGAGTGTGCCTGCTGATCGGCGGGGGCAGTAGCCGTGGCAAAGGGAAAAATAACTAGGGCACAGGCTACTCCGGTCCAGAGAGAACAGTGGAGTCGGCAGAGAGGTTCGGCCGTCGTCGGCGGTGGCACCGGAATCTCCACAGCGAGGAAAAAAAAAAGAAAGAGTCGGCGCTGTCAAAAATGGCTAAAGCACAGCGAAGGATCGGCTGGGGAAACTCGGTGGCTGGCTCAAAGGAATCGGTCACTCGGCGCAAGAGAGGAACGAGAGGAGCGTCGGCTGCCGGTGCTCGGAAGAGGAAAAGGGCCGGCGCTAGGGCACAAGTGACGGCGGCCGGCGCTGGAGTTTGTCTAGGGCAGAGGCTGTCGACGATGGAGGAGGTGAAATGCTCGGTGACCAGGAGGAAAGGCTCGGCTTCACCGAGAAGAAGAGAAAATAAAGGGGAAAACCGCCACAGCCGGCGGTTAGGGCTCGGAGAGGGCGCGGGCGGCGTCGGGGAGAAAAGGGAAGAGGGACGGAGGGGGTGGCTCGGCAAGTAAGAAACGGCGACAACGAGAAATAAAAAGAAATAAAGAAAATAAAAGGAAAAGGATATATAAACATTTCCTCATTTAAATAGGGTAGCCTAAACAGGCTTTTCCGGACCCCGTTTTTATCCCCGTCAACTCGTCCGTACGAGCTCCGAAAAATTCCCGAAAAATCTCCAAAAATTCCAGAAAATTCCCTTATTAATAATCGTCATTTTTCCGGTATTTTACACTTCCAAATACGAACCTAACACCAAAACAAATTTATACACCTTACCTCTACCGCTCCTTCAGCCGTCTGTGATGGCAACAAAACTGATCCACAATGGGAAGGCCGGAACCCAGCAAGTTCAGACCAACTATTTACTGCCAATTTGAAAACAAATTCTAAATATTTACAATAGTATACTTCAATCTACATCACTGTTAAGAGAATCCACCTGAGTACTCTTCAAACCTGGGCAGATGGGCTGAGGAAACCGAGAGAAAAACAAAAAGATGAACCGGGCAGCACTAGGGCACAGGATGGCCACGCACAGTGAAGAAAAGTGTAGAGGCAGTAGCGCTAGGGGAGAAGAATCTCGCCACCAGACAGCTAGTGAACCGACGCTAGGGCTGAGGAATGCAAAGCTGTGGCCACCAGAGAGAGATGGTGGTCGTCGGCTTCCGGCTAGGGCACACGGCTGGAGACGAGGGCAGAGGGTGTCGGAGGAGAGGAAATCAGCGTCGGGGCTCGCTAGGGCACGGGGTGGCCGGCGGTGGCGCCGGCACTAGGGCAGAGAAAGAGCGGCTCTGTTCGGCGACCGAAGGAAAAAGGCTCGCGGTGGCTGGCTGTCGGCGCCTGGAAGCAAAGAGACAGAGAAGAAGGGTCGGCGTCAGTGGGCAGAGATCAGAAGGGAAAGGGAGGGGTTTGAAAGTGTGGCGTCGGCTGGGGAAAGAAAAGGAAGTGGCGAGAAGCGGTTAGGGCAGAAGATCGGGGGAAAAATGAGAAGGCGCAGGGGAATTGTCGGGGAACGTCGTCGGCATAAAACGCAGTGAGGAGAAAAAGAAAAGGAAAGAAATAAAATAAATAAATAAACATTTCCTCACTTAAATAGGGTAGCCTAAATAGGCTTTCCTAGACCCCATTTTTATCTCCGTAAACTCGTCCATACAAGCTCCCAAAAATTCCCAAAAAATCTCCATAAATTCCGAAAAAAATCGCTATTAAATATTCGCCTATTTTTGGTATTTTACAGCCATCCTCCTTCCTTTCGTCTTTGCCCGACGATGCCACCCGAGCCCTCGCCTCCGTCCGATTTCCCCTCTGTGCCCTTGATCGCCGACTTTTGGTGTCTCTTCATCGCGACACCAGCCGGTCTTCTCTCACCGCTACTCGCTGCTCTGGTTCACCACCACAGTAGATTTGGGGAGGAGGATTACAAATCTAGTTTTGGTAAGATTTGGTGGGTATTAGGTTAATTTCATGTTCTGTATGGATCTTGAGATTGTTATGTGACTGAGCATTATTGTCTCTTGCTTATCAAGGGTATCTAGTGTTGAATGCTCTAGATCAACAAGCACTGCTGTGAAGTATTCCAGTAGCTCCGTTGTGATTGTTAGTCTCCCAGCCTTTGTAGCTTGGCCAGCACTGTTCACTGGCGATCCACAGCGCTGGTCCTTTTGTTTTAGGCAGGGAACCCTTTCGACCATGAGCCATCAGTGACCATCTTGAATTTGGGTGAGTTCTTATGAATTGATTTGGATTAAGTTGTTGTGATGGATTATACTTATTTCAAGTCCTAATTTGAATGGATTAGTTAAGAAATGATTGAGGAGTTAGATGATCCAATTAGAGTTTATAATTGGATTTGGATGTAGGTTAACTTCTCGGGGATATGATTTAGCTAATTAATTTATATGTAATTAGCTAAATCTGTATATTATGTTGTTACAGGACAGTGATTCGAGATGAGCATCTCGACGTTGGATTTGACTGGATTGGACTTGCTATTTGAGGCGGGTACCTTAACTTATATTTCATAATGTCATGTTGATATGTTTAGTAGATTATAACCTTTAGTAATGATTATGTTCATCTTTGCCTCGGTTGGTCACTATCCGACACCTGTTACATGCTTATTTTGTTTACTTATTATACACTTCATGTTAGTACCTACTTGATTATACATGCTTATAGGAGTAGTGATACAACCATGTGTTTATTATGTTCAGGATCTAGGTTTTTATACCTTATCTGATTTGTGTACCTTTGATTTGATTCATTGTCCTATGGTACACATTTTATATATATGGATATTGTTATGCTGTTCAGGATTCTGTCATGCTTAGTGTCATGCATCATTCGCATGATTGCATGCTACGCGATAGTCTGGTCCATTATTGTTGAGCACGTCGCCAGTTTCATCTCTGTCGGTGCTCCGCTGGTCCGCTCATGGGTAGCGTGACGCAGCGTGGTAGCACGTCAGATTTGCTCTGTCAGTGCTCCGTTGGTCCACTCATGGGTAGCGTGACGCAGCGTGGTAGCACGTCATGGATCCCTCCCCGTCATTGTGCACCGGGAGATGAGAGCATTGCGCTCCCCCGCTTATGATTTGGGGTAGGAGGATAGGTGCACTCCGACAGCATCCCGTCCACTCGGTCACTCATCAAGAGTAGTGATATCAGAGTGCACGGTTGTCACAGCCCTACCCACTCGGTCTCACCATCGTGTGTGAGATGGCTGACTGGCGTCAGGGGTGACCAGGACCCATCATTGGCATCATATGCATTTTCTGATTGTATTTGTTGCACTTATATGTTGCATTTGGATGGATGTACATGTTTGACATGCATATAGGATTTTGATACCTCTCGGTCTGACGACCCTGTTATACTTATATCTTGGTCCTGGTTAGTATAGTTTTCTCCTGCTTATTTCAGTTGCATTTATCCTTCTTGTATCAAGAGACTGTATGCATGATTAGTACTGATTGTTATTTTCTTTATTATGCATATCAGTAGTTACCCGCTGAGGAGTTGACTCACCCCGTGGATATTTACTATTTTTAGGTTGAGGCTGTCTGGAGAGTTCCAGTCGCTAGTCCCCTGAAGATCCAGAGAGGATACATTTATTTGGTCTTTTGTTATGTTTCTTATTGCACTATCTGGACTTGTATTACTTTATGGATATTGTCGATGAGTTTTATTTGGATTTATTTTACTACATGCCTGCCTAGACGGCAGAATAGGTGAGTTGATTTTATCGTCGGATTTGAGCTTTATGGGTGTAGTTGAGTAGGACATCAGTTTTGTACTTTATGAGTGTAGTTGAGTAGGGTTGTTTTTGAGTGTTCTTATCACTGTTCTAGTTTTGTTATCTATTAAACTACGTGGATCTCTATGTGTTGTATTTTATCATTATTATTGTTCCGGTCGTGTTGGCCGATGTATATGTGGCCCTGGAGGCAATGTATAAAGTTTCAGATTGTCAGCCGTACAGGGGAGATGCTGCCGAAATTTCTTCGGACAGGGACTCCTCCGGGGCGTGACAATTTATTTCTCCCAGGTAGCCTCCTCGTCCGTATGATGCTGCCATCCGACTTTAACTAGTCGGATAGTCTTGTTCCGCAGCTGACGCTCTTTCCGGTCCAGAATCTGTACCGGAACCTCCTAATAAGTGACGTAAGGCTGAATGGGATCTGAGTTCGAATCCCATAAGTGGTCGCTCCTTGGCTACCAGGATTCATAAACTATAGTATTTAACCTGGAGATCTAGAGTTCGAATCCTGGGGAAGGTAAAAATCCACTGGCCAGGGGTGGGAAGTCCTTGTGAGTAACGGCACGACCGAAGGGTCGTCGGTTGACGGCAAAAGGGGTTGCCAGTTGGGCCGCCATTATGGCCGCCCAAGGGACCAAGGTTGGGCCGCCAGTTGGGCCGCTAGTGTGGCCGCCCAAGGGGCCGAGGGGTTGGGTCATTACAATAAAATGTCGCCTTTGTCGTTCTCTTCATGCTATACATAGTGTACAGTGAGTCGACAAGGCAATTAAGGATGTAATTTCGGTAAAGAAACTCAGAATGAGTTCATGCCTCTACTACACTGATGGTCTACGCATTAGCATCCTCAGCATGCTTGAGAGGGTCCTCGGTCAAGAATCGAGTTAGATTGAGCATGGTCAAGTAGAAGAGCATCTTCTGTTGTCACCTCTTAAAGTTCAGTCCACTAAACTTCTCTAGCTTTCCCCATGATTAATTGGCACAATTCCAATCGGGGTGGAGGGGGCCTTCATGTGTTTACTATGTTGCACCTCAACACTTTGTTCTATGGCCATCTCAATAGAATCAAGTCTGTTTCAAGATTGTTGGAGAAAATAATCTGCCGGAGATATTTTGAACTTTGTTAATTTAAATTATACGAAATTAAATTTAATTTATCTATAGAGATGACATGAGATGATAATCTCAGGTTGCTAGTAGGAGTTGGTTTTTGTTAATTATTAAGTGCAGATTGAGCTCTAAGTCCGAGCGACAAAGTCCGAGCAGACTGACAAACCAGGGGGGCAAGCAGTAGATTGGTAGACTAAGCAAATAGGTCGAGCGGGCAGTTAGCCTTACAGTGAATGGCAGGGCGGCCTAAAGGCAGAGAGGCCAAGCGGTCCAAGCTAGCGGCCGGGTGAACAAAGGGCCGAGCGAGCTAGTGCCGGCCGGGCAAAGAGGTCAAGTGAGTGAGCAGGGCGACCGAGTGAGCTGGAGTCAAGTGAGCGAAGCAGCCAAGTGGCTGGTCGAGCAAAGTAGCAGAGTGACCGAACAAGTGAAAGGGCGATCGAACGAACGAGCGAGTGTGTGGCCGGTCGGGCGAAAATAGAGCGACCGAGCGAACAAGCGGTCGATCGAACTGAACAAGTGCCCGGGCGAGAGGTCGACCAGGTGAACTTGAGGCTAGCCTGGTAGAGAGGCCGACCGGGCGAGCCTGAGGCAGGACGAACAAAACAACCAAGCGGGTGAAGCAAATAAATTGGCCAAGCGAGCGCACTAAGAGAGCGGTAACGCGAGCACACTAAGTGAACCGAGGACTACAATGAATTTCCTTGAAACATGTTTGTACCACCTCTGGCTGTGCTTCGACGCTTTCTTGGATTGTCTGTCTCCTAGGATACAATGGTGAACTGTGATTCCCACCAATCACTGATGGTCACAGCGAACTAAGAGGTATTCGACTGCTATCACGGGCACTCCGTCGAGTAAGAGAAGCACGACAGAAGAGTAGTGGAATATAGGTGGAGAGCTTCGCTTTTCATGTATGTAACCTTTTGTCTGTGGTCACAGCCTCCTTATATAGGAGCTCAAGACCAAAGGGCAACGTTAATGATCATTTAAAGATCATTATTTGCCAGCTATGAAACGCTAATGTTTCACTCGACTGCATTAATCTTTAATTTAATACATCTATTATATCTTTAAATAAGTAACAAAAAGGTTATGTGGAAAAATATTGGTTGTTCCACTTGAGCAAATTTTGTCTCGACCGGTCCGACATTCGACGTGTAAAGGTCGTGCTTGCACACGAGTCAACTTAGTTCACTGCAATCCAGGCCCTAGATTTGCACTCCTCTACACGCTCATACGTGAGATAGAGTCTCTCTTCATGTATTTGTTCACATTATCAACACATCTGAATTAATATAAATTAACTAATATACTTTAAAATTCTCAATATAAGACTAAAGCCCTATTCATAATGAAATTTCATAACTTTTGGACATCTGTTTTTATTCACATATATCGAACATGTATATGTATATGAAAAGAGACGACAAGAACACATTTGAATGGATCGGATTACTAGTTTCCTCGTGATCCTTGAATGTTGCACTATAGTTTCTAGATGATGATATAACTTTTCATGAGGTTATAATTAATATATTTCAGTCATTTCCATTTTAAAAGAAGTTTAATAACATAAAACAAAATAATAACTTGAGAATCCTTTTCCTTTATATATACCATTAATATATATTCACATAAGGTGATTATATATTGTAACCATGAGGGCCACGAGGTCATTGTATATCTCGAGCAGTAGTTAACTTCACATGTCATCATTAATTATATATTTGAACACGTAGCCATTTGCAATCTGTATTGACAGTTCTTTGTTAATTAGTTCAGTTCATTCTAAGAATTAACTCTATATTAACAAGTGATAATAAGTGGTCAATCTGACTTTAACATTCTATAAATTTTAAATTTAAACGGTGATAAAACGGTGCTTACAGCCTGGGCTGTCTCATATTTTATAAAAAAATTTAATATTATTTGTATTATTATTTTTTTAAAATTATATACTCTATTTTTAAAATCCACATGCTCTTCTTGTTTACATCGATACTTTATTTTTCTAAACCTAGCCTGCTATTCTTTTCTTACATCAATCTCTCAAAAATATCCTTTCCCTCCCTTACGGTCGTTGGTGATTCTGCTCACTCTTCCCCTACCTTTTTGGTAATCCCATGGCCTTTCTTGCTCTCGTTGGTGATCCCGCACCCTTTCCCTCCCTCATCGACAGGGGCTTAGAGAGAATTTTTATTTAGGAGGCGAATTTAATAAATTTTTTAAAAAATACAATACAAAATGTACAATAAAAATCCTATTTAATTTTATATATTTTCATAATATCATTCTCCAAGATTTCATACCTTAAAAATATTTAATAATAGTTTTATTATCAACGATATCAAACACATCTCACTTAATATATGGTACTAAACAATTATTTTTCATATCATCTCCCAACCAATTACAAAATAAAATTTTGATTTTTTTCATTATTGAAAATACTCTCTCTATAGTTGTAATTGCAACTAGTAATAATAATGCTTACTTCAAAGGTAAATACACCAAAGGATAGAATCGATGTTTCATTAATTGAACCGTCCTTTTAGCAAGCGCACTAATCCCCACAACTTTATAGAATTGATTGCTACTTCGTATGTCAAAATAAAGTTATCAAGTTGGTGCTGAAGATGCATTAACTCCATCAGGGAGAAATCAAATGGATAAAACTTAGCAAACTGGAACATTTGCTCTTATCATAAGCAGAGAATAAATTTGATGAATCAAGACAAGTCATACGTAACATCAACTATGTGTTCACCTTGTTAAAGTGATTGCTCAACTCTTGAAGTTGCAATATATCTGATATGGTGATAAAGAGGGACCCCCAAAAGTCCGAGCAAACCACTTGGACGATTGTTCTATGCGACTTGAACAAGGATAAGAACTAAATAGTAAATCAGTTGACCCACCAGCCTCACCGATCGAACTGCAAGTCTAATCAGACATAATACACCCATCTGATGGCAATAAAGCCGAGTGTAGGATAGGTCAGTATCTCCATGCTGTATGGCCAAACTGGTGATATCTGTTAGTTAGAGGCCTAGAGCCAATCATATGATAATTGTTGTATGGACTCGATGTATCATATTCCTATATATTTATAAAGACATTTTCTTTATGGTTATTATACTTACTTGTATTGGTGTCAAATAACTAAGTATAATAGCGTCCTTAAGTAGAAAGTTCTTATCTATATCAATCGATTGGTTGAATCGATAGTGAGATGATATAGAGAACACTACTCTTAATCATTCCTAGTCAAGTATTAACATTCAGGGACAATGTTAATGCGACGAGACTAGCATGTAGGTCAACTCGATGACTTGATCTCACAAGTCATGGATATAGAGATATCAAGTTGACACATGGGCATGCATTGGAGAATGTATACTGAATAACCCGCCATGAGAAAGTATCATGGATCGTTATATAAGTGTCATATATTTTCTCATATGGCTATTAGTATGATTATTAGTCCTTGGACCTGAAGTCACCATGGTTCCCTACATAAGGAGTTGCATACTTTGGCTTCGTCAAACGTCACCCGTAACTGGGTGGACCATAAAGGCGATTACTGGGTATGTAACAAATTATGTAGAGAGATGTGAGTGATGTAGATGGGATCTATCCCTCCTATATGACGGGAGTGACATCATTATTCTTGATAGAGTGAGACCACTAAATGCATGGTCATGCCCAAATGAGTCAATATGAGATATTGAGCTAATTTGATTAGAGTGAGTCTACTTGGAGTTCAAGATTTAGATTGATTAGAGGATGACACAGACTATGCCTCACATTGATCAATCTAGATGTCAAGGATAGAAGGACATTGTCACATATTGTGAGAGTCATAATTAGTAGTCACAAAGGTGATGTTAGATCTCAATATTTTTGTAACTTGGGTAGTAATGATGTGTTGCTAGATACCGCTCATAAGTTATGCTTGTAAATGGGTTTAGGAGCATTGCCAACGTTACAAGAACCTATAGGGTCATACACAAAGGGCAATTAGATGGAGATTAGATTCATTTGATGAACCAAGAGGATTAGGTTCATGTGATGAACCAAGTTTGATTAAGAGTAATCCAAATTAAACTAATTGAGTTAGACTCAATTTGATTCATGTGTTAAATGAGTCTAATTTAGACTTGGACTCATTGAGTCAATTTAATTCAATGAATAGAGATTCATTAAATCAAATTGACTTGAACCAATGGTTAGATTTGATCAACCATGGGAGATAAAAGGTCAAGTTTGACTTGACTTGAGAGGGAAGATGAAAGGTCAAGTTTGACTTGACCAATGCCACATCATTTGTGTGTTGGCATAAGGTGGGCCAATGATGATGTTCCACATCATCAAGGTTGGCTTATGTGTGTGCCACCTCATGAGGGAGACCAAGAGTCATGACTCTTGGTATCCCATGGAGGTTTATAACCTCTCCATGAAGTGGTCGACCACTTGATTGCAAGTGAATGCAATTGTGTGCTCATTCACTCCTTCTTCTTCTTCATCTCTTCCTCTCTACTCTCCCTCTTCCTCCATTGCCGTGAGCCACAAAGAGTGCTAGCACACTCTAGTGTCTTTTTCTCCATCTCGTTGTTCGTGTGGATACATATAGAGGAGTGTTCACTTGACACTCTCGAGATCCGACAACCTTGGATGAGCGGGATAAGCGAAGGGCTTCGCATCAAAGGTATAAAATCTCTACCATGTAGATCTAGAGTAGATCTAGAATAGAAACAAGTACATGAATTTATTTTAATCTTCGCACGGATCCGGTGGCAAGACTTCGGGGTTTTCGCAACGCAAAAAGCGGTTTTTGCGGCCCGAAAGTCCCAACAGTGGTATCAGAGCCACGTGCGAAACGTTTACTTGTTTTATTTTAATTTTTATAAAAATTATAGATCTGTAAGTTTCTGTGAATTTATTATTTTTATGGATTTTATGGGTATTTTCTCATAAAGGCGAAGCAACAAGTGTTTGGACACTTCTAGGCTTCGACTACCCAGAAACACCTTCTGAAACGACAATGTCTCGTCCAAAATGTTTTGGAACAGCAGCCTAAGACGCTGTTAGATCATCATGGGACACTCGTGAGACTCATTTCATGAGAAGGGGTGCTGCCCCTAATCCCGCAAGGGACATTGTCCCGCGATAGCGCCCGAAAACCGCTAAACGGGACCGCCGGGAAGTTGTAACTCATAAAATTGTAAAAAAAAAAATAGTAATAAAATTATAGAAATTTATGAAAATTACATAATTTAGAATTATGTATAATTTTGTGTTGGTCATGGCCCAAAGAACCCAATTTGATTGGAAATATGTGTTCTAATTCATAATATGACCTGCGTGCCATTTTTTGTGTGATTGTGCGTGTTGTATTTGTTACGCGACTTGCGCGTCGTGCCTTTCTAATTTAATTCTAGTTGTAAATAGATTTTAGATTCGAATGTAACTTGAGTTTCAAATTTGTAATGTACAAAAATGAAGCGGTGGAATGTCCACTCGAGACGGAGTTACGAGGAGGGTGCGAGCAATACATGGCGGTCAAAGGGAGGAGCTTGAAGAAGCTGTTGACCCTAGGTTGACCGTCTGATCTTCTCATTGGCTTGAGAAGATCGTAGTAGGGCCATGACCTAATCAAAAATTTAATTAATTGCTTGTGTGTATGTGATGCATGCTAGAGTAGAGTAATTAATTAGTTCCTTAACGATTAGATTAGATCTTAATCGCGTATATGATACATCTTAACGATTGGATTAGATCTTAATCGCGTATATGATACACATTAACGATTAGATTAGATCTTAATCGCGTCAACTCGAAAAGCCTACCACGTTTTGATACCCATCACTACCTCGATCACATGTTGTTGTTGAATCTACCAAAGCAGAGCAACACATATTATCTTGGTAGGGTGTGGAGGGACAATCTTGGTCCCGCCTATCAAAGCTTGGGTGAGTACAAACTCAATTAGATTGAGTAAAACTAGTTATTTCAATTAGATCGGGTTTAACTATAGGCATTTTTTTCAATGGTTGGAAGATAGGTCAAAATCACATTTATATTAACTCTTGGGCGATTTAGCCAAAGCTAACTCAAGTTTTAATATACATGCAGATCTTGATCCTATAAACAAGAGTTGCATAGAGATGTAATTGGTAATTAGTTACCTACCGATCATACTAAGTCTTGGGTGATTTAGCCAAAGCTAACTCAAGGCGCAGTATGATGTGGATCTTGTCCCGCAAGAATTATAGCTAGTTGGTTAGAATTTAGTGAGTGTGGTTTGACCACATCCATGACTCGATTCTACAAAAGTTCTATAATTCAGTGGGAGCATCGTTTAATTAAAGGCCTAATTAAATGATTAGTGGAATATGATATTTATTTTCTGCATTTTTCTGTTGTAGATTGCCATGTCGACAAACACGAACACCTTCTCTCTGCGTTCCGTCCTTGATAAGGACAAGCTCAATGGAGCTAATTTCCTGGACTGGTACAGGAATCTGAGAATAGTTCTCACCAAGAAAGAAAATTGTATGTCCTGGAGCAGCCCATTCCCGAGGCACCTCCTGCCACTGCCATGCGAGCTGACAGAGATGCTTATAAGAAGCATCAAGATGACGGATTAGATGTGTCATGTCTCGTGCTCGCAACCATGAACTCTGAGCTTCAGAAGCAACACGAGTTGATGGGTGCTTATGATATGGTTGAACATCTTCGTCAACTATATCAAGGACAAGCAAGGCATGAGAGATTTTAGATCTCTAAGGCACTATTTCAGTGCAAGATGCAAGATGGGACTCCCGTAGGCCCATATGTACTCAAGATGATTGGGTACATAGAGATCCTACAGAGGTTGGGATTTCCACTTGGCCAAGAGCTGGCCACTGACTTGATCTTGCAATCCTTGCCAAAAAGCTACAGTCAATTTGTCATGAATTACAACATGAACGAAATTGACAAACCACTACCTGAGCTTCTGAGTATGTTGAGAACTATTGAGCTTAACCTTAAGAAGGTTAAGCCCAACTTCATTTTGTTGGTGCAAAGGCACAAAGGCAAGGGCAAGCCTAAAGGTAAGGGAAAGTCCCAAGCCAAGGGCAAAGGCAAGGCACTGAAACCCAAAGGAGGGGTTGCCAAGGATGCTACCTGCTTCCACTGCGGTCAGACCGGGCACTAGAAGAGGAACTGCAAAGTTTACCTGGAAGATCTTAAGAAAAAAGAGAAGTGAGACTTCTACTTCAGGTATATATATTATCGAAGTCAATCTATCTATTTCTTCATCATGGGTATTAGATACTGGATGTACTTCTCACATTTGTACTAATGTGCAGGCATTGAGAAATAGCAGGGCATTGACGAAGGGCGAGGTGGGCCTACGAGTAGGCAATGGAGCACGGGTTGCTGCTGTTGCTGTAGGGACTTACTATCTATCTCTGCCCTATGGGCTTGTACTAGAATTAGATGAATGTTGTTATGTGTCTGCTCTTACTAAGAATATAATTTCAATTTCTTGTTTGGACAAGAAAGGTTTTTCGTTTATAATAAAGAACAAATGTTATTCAGTTTATTTAAATGATATGTTCTATTGTAGTGCACCTCTGATGAACGGACTCTATATTCTAGACTTAGAGAACCCCATCTATAACATAAATACCAAAAGGTTCAAATCAAATGAAATGAACCAAACCTATCTCTGGCACTGTCGCTTAGGTCATATAAATGACAAACGCTTATCCCAGCTCCATAAAGATGGTTTGCTAGACTCATTTGATTTCGAATCATATGAGACATGCCTACTGGGTAAGATGACCAAGACTCCCTTTAGTGGACATAGTGAAAGAGTGACTGACTTGTTAGGACTTATACATAGTGATGTATGTGGCCCTTTCAATGTCGCTGCCAGAGGTAGTTATAGGTATTTCATTACATTTACTGATGACTTAAGTAGATATGGTTATGTGTATCTGATAACACATAAGTTAGAATCCTTTGAAAAGTTCAAAGAATTCAAGAATGAAGTGCAAAACTAGCTTGGCAAGAGTATTAAGATACTTCGATCAGATCGAGGTGGTGAATACCTTAGCCATGAGTTTCGTGACTATCTAGCTGGGTGTGAGATTCTATCCAAACTCACTCCTCCTGGAACACCACAGTGGAATGGTGTATCCGAAAGGAGGAATCATACCCTATTAGATATGGTACGGTCTATGATGAGTCGCACAGATCTTCCTATATCTCTTTGGGGCTATGCTCTGGACACAGCAGCCTTTATACTCAACCGTGTTCCATCCAAGGCTGTGATAAATACACCATATAGGATATGGACTGGGAGAGATGCCCAGGTGCTTTTTATGAGGATTTGGGGTTGTGAGGCTTACGTTTGACGTCAAGTCTCAGACAAACTGGGACCCAAATCCGATAAGTACTATTTTATAGGATATCCCAAGGAAACGAAGGGATATTACTTCTACATTCCTAGTCAACACAAAGTAGTTGTGGCTAAGACTGAGGTTTTTCTAGAAAGGGATTTTGTTTCTAGAAAAGCTAGTGGGAGTATGTTCAATCTTGAAGAAGTTCAGGATATAGACCATAGCACTGAAGCCTTGATGGAAGTTGAACTGGAACCACAAAGTGTTGTGGATGATGAGATTCTTCCACAAGGAGTTGAGGAACAACAACCAGTTCAAGTAGACATACCTCTTCGCAGGTATGATAGGGTACGTCGTCAGCCTGAGAGATACTCATTTCTCTTGTATGACCATGATGACGTTATGCTCGTTGAGAATGAGCCTACCTCCTATCAGGAAGCTATGATGAGACCAGATTCTGAGAAATGGCTAGAGGCCATGGAGATGGAATCCATTTACACCAACCAAGTATGGACTTTGGTTGATCCACCTGAAGGGGTCAAACCCATTGGGTGTAAGTGGGTCTTTAAAAGAAAGACTGACATGGATGGACTTATATATGAGGGTCGTCTGGTGGCTAAAGGTTTCAAGCAAATTCATGGTACTGACTATGATGAAACTTTTTCTCCAGTAGTGATGTTTAAGTCCATTCGGATCATGCTTGCTATTGCAGCATACCACGATTATGAGATCTTGCAGATGGATGTCAAAATCGTGTTTCTGAATGGAAACTTGCTCGAGGATGTGTACATGACACAACTTGAGGGTTTTGTAGATCCACAGCATACTGGCAGAGTATGCAAGCTGAATAAGTCCATTTATGGACTAAAGCAATTTTCTCGGAGCTGGAATCTTCGATTCGATGATGCGATAAAACAGTTTGGTTTCATTAAGAATGAAGATGAACCCTGTGTCTACAAGAAGGTTGTTGAGAACACAGTTGTCTTCCTTGTATTGTATGTGGATGACATACTACTCATTGGGAATGACATTCCTTTGCTGCAGTCTGTCAAGACTTGGCTGGGGAATTGTTTCTCAATGAAGGACTTAGGTGAACCAGCCTGCATTCTAGGCATAAAGATCTATAGAGATAGATCTAAGAGATTAGTTGGCCTAAGTCAGAGTACATATGTTGACAAGGTATTACTACGGTTTGCCATGCAGAGTTCCAAGAAAGGATTTCTGCCGATGTCACATGGTGTGAGTCTTTCGAATACTCAAAGTCCCTCTTCTAGAGAGGAGAGAGACCGCATGGATAAGATCCCTTATGCTTCAACCATAGGATCTATCATGTATGCCATGTTATGTACTCGTCCTAATGTCTCGTATGCTTTAAGCATGACGAGTAGATACCAGTCAGATCCAGGTGAGCGTCACTGGATTGCGGTCAAGAATATTCTTAAGTACTTAAGAAGGACTAAAGAATATTTCTTGATATATGGAGGCAATGATGAGCTAGCTGTAAAGGGTTACAGTAATTCCAGCTGCCAAACTGACCAGGATGATTATAGATCGCAGTCTAGGTTCGTGTTTTGCTTGAATGGTGGTGCTGTGAGCTGGAAGAGTTCGAAGCAGGACACAGTTGCTAATTCTACAATAGAGGCCGAGTATATTGCTGCATCAGAAGCAGCAATGGAGGCAGTTTGGATTCGTAAGTTTATTATTGAGCTTGGGGTGGTTCCTAGCATAACAGATCCTATTGAGCTCTATTGTGATAACAATGGAGCAATTGCGCAGACTAAGGAACCTCGCTCACACCAGCGGACCAAACACATACTACGGCGCTTCCATCTCATTCGAGAGATCATCGATAGAGGAGATGTGAAGATTTGCAGAGTACCCATAGAGGCTAACGTCGCTGATCCCTTGACCAAGGCTTTGGCACAGAGAAAGCATGATAGCCACACTAGGTCATTGAGCCTTAGAGCCTACACTGATTGACACTAGTGCTAGTGGGAGATTGTTAGTTAGATCCCTAGAGCCAATCATATGATAATTGTTGTATGGGCTCGATGTATCATATTCCTATATATTTATAAAGGTATTTTCTTTATGGTTATTATACTTACTTGTATCGGTGCCAAATAACTAAGTATAATAGCGTCCTTGAGTAGAAGGTTCTTATCTATATCAATCGATTGGTTGAATCGATAGTGAGATGATATAGAGAACACTACTCTTAATCATTCCTAGTCAAGTATTAACATTCAGGGACAATGTTAATGCGATGAGATTAGCATGTAGGTCAACTCGATGACTTGATCTCACAAGTCATGGATATAGAGATATCAGGTTGACACATGGGCATGCATTGGAGAATGCATACTGAATGACCCGCCATGAGAAAATATCATGGATCGTTATATGAGTGTCATATACTTTCTCATGTGGATATTAGTATGATTATTAGTCCTTGAACCTGAAGTCACCATGGTTCCCTACATAAGGAGTTGCATACTTTGGCTTCGTCAAACGTCACCCGTAATTGGGTGGATCATAAAGGCGATTACTGGGTATGTAACAAATTATGTAGAGGGATGTGAGTGATGTAGATGGGATCTATCCCTCCTATATGACGGGAGTGACATCATTATTCTTGATAGAGTGAGACCACAAAGTGCATGACCATGCCCAAATGAGTCAATATGAGATATTGAGCTCATTTGATTAGAGTGAGTCTACTTGGAGTTCAAGATTTAGATTGATTAGAGGATGACATGGACTATGCCTCACATTGATCAATTTAGATGTCAAGGATAGAAGGACATTGTCACATAGTGTGAGAGTCATAATTAGTAGTCACAAAGGTGATATTGGATCTCAACATTCTTGTAACTTGGGTAGTAATGATGTGTTGCTAGATACCGCTCATTACTTATGCTTGTAAATGGGTTTAGGAGCATTGCCAACGTTACAAGAACCTATAGGGTCACACACAAAGGGCAATTAGATGGAGATTAGGTTCATTTGATGAACCAAGAGGATTAGGTTTATGTGATGAACCAAGTTTGATTAAGAGTAATCCAAATTAAACTAATTGAGTTAGACTCAATTTGATTCATGTGTTAAATGAGTCTAATTTAGACTTGGACTCATTGAGTCAATTTAATTCAATGAATAGAGATTCATTAAATCAAATTGACTTGAACCAATGGTTAGATTTGATCAACCATGGGAGATAAGAGGTCAAGTTTGACTTGACTTGAGAGGGAAGATGAAAGGTCAAGTTTGACTTGACCATGCCACATCATTTGTGTGTTGGCATAAGGTGGGCCAATGATGATGTTCCACATCAACAAGGTTGGCTTATGTGTGTGCCACCTCATGAGGGAGACCAAGAGCCATGACTTTTGGTATCCCATGGAGGTTTATAACCTCTCCATGGAGTGGCCGACCACTTGATTGCAAGTGAATGCAATTGTGTGCTCATTCACTCCTTCTTCTTCCTCATCTCTTCCTCTCTACTCTCCCTCTCCCTCCATTGTCGTGAGCCACAAAGAGTGCTAGCACACTCGAGTGTCTTTTTCTCCATCTCGTTGTTTGTGTGGATACATATAGAGGAGTGTTCACTTGACCCTCTCGAGATCCAGCAACCTTGGACGAGCGGGATAAGAGAAGGGCTTCGCATCAAAGGTATAAAATCTCTACCATGTAGATCTAGAGTAGATCTAGAATAGAAACAAGTACATGAATTTATTTTAATCTTCGCACGGATCTGGTGGCAAGACTTCGGGGTTTCCGCAACGTAAAAAGCGATTTTTACGGCCCGAAAGTCCCAACAATATCCTAGCAGACTGGCGCCCAGTTGGCCCATAGTGGGACCCACAGGCATATCTTAGCGTACTCTTTTAGAAGTTTGTGTTACCGACAACAGAGAATGTCTAACAGATAAATCATATTCTAGAAGCTTCTAGTCTATCACATCATAGAGATTTACGTGCTCGCTTAAGAAAGGTGTCAGAGACACTTTTTGACTTATCTTTTCTTAGGAGGCTTTGAAAAATGTGCATATACTTTGGGATGTGTTCATAGACGCTACAGTGACACAATAAAAGGGGGCCTCCATCTACAAGTGGAGGTATGTGATGCTTCATTATTCCACACGCTCCCTATTACTGTTCACTGCAACTATTCTCTCTTCCTAAACTAAATACTGATTTGAGCATCAGAGGGCCAACACCGAGGACCCCTTCCTTGGGTCAACACTAATGCTCTTGGTTTTGTAGGACAGCGCAGAGTTTTCATCTGGTCAACAACAAAGTCACGTTCCCAGCTAACCGTCTTCTCGCCTTTCAGATAAGATCATATTTGGCATCGTCTGTGGAAAGTTCACCTACATTTGAGACGTGAGGATGGAGGGCGTTGGACGACTCACTAGAGTGGTGTTAACTCTAGAAGATCTAGAGATGCTGGTAAACGCCCGAGCTGCAAGAATATGCAACAACAACAGCAGGCAGTGGTAGACTGCCGAACACTGAACAATGCCCGTTAGCGGAATCTACCTATCACTTGTATCTCTCGGTCATACGATCTAGGGCATCCCTCTACGAGATCCACAAGAACACACAAACATTCAATCAAACATGATAATTGAATCCAAACACATGAACTCAAATAAAGATCAAATAGATACAAAATATGCTAACATCAATTAGATAGGAAATTGACATATCCATGAGTTCTTACATCAAATCACACAACAACTGCTCCCTTAACCCTAGAACAAAGGTTCTACTCCATGGCACTAAGATAGAGATCCAAAAATATAAAGATCACAAGCATTCAAATCCCTAATTGAAGAGAAGAGAAGAGAAATGCTTATCCAATGGCGTTAAGTGACCTTGGGATCCAATCCTGAGCTTCCAAAATTGATGCGGAGATGGCCTTGAATCATCGGATGAAGGTCGAAGAAGATGAGGATCGGCACCAAGATGGATCTCCTCAAAGGGAGAGCCTTCCTCCCTTAGAAAGGGGGAATGGGCACCATACAACCCGTGGCACGACCGTGTGGTCTCCACTCAGCCTCCTTCTTATTACTCTCGGTCAGGGTGACACGACCATATGGTTGCACACGACCATGTTCTACATTGGGTCTGGATGGGCTACACAGTCGTGTGGGTCACACAGCCGAAGTCTTCTTGCTCTCTGGAAATGTTGTTGTTGGTTGGTCCTAGGAAGATCGTACCGGTTCGACTGTACAAAAATTTTATACAAGTGTCGAACCTTTCCTAAACAACCTATTGTGTTCTTTAGAAGTTAAATTAGGAATCGCAGACGGAACTTAACATCATTGATTCCAAATTTAACTTATCTGTTCTAGATGGTTTAGATTTGGATCGCAAGCAGAACTTAACACTATTGATCCAAATCCACCTATGCTATTAATTTCATTAAATATTAATTTCTAAAATTGGCTTCCAGGACTGCATGGCGAGGCACATGGCCTTCTTGGATATGGGAGCAACCACCACCGCCTAGACAAAGCCTTTTAAGGAAAGCTAATATTTAATTTCCTTAAATAACTCTATGTTTAACCAAAAAGAACAATCGAATCACAAATTTGAAAAACAAATAAAACACAAACTCGAAAAATAAATTCGAAAAACTAGATCTAATGCCTCTTGTGTTTGGAATTCATACAAAGAAAAATAACTAGTATGATGCGGAAGAAAATTACTAGTTATACCTTATTTTTGTATGTTAATGACCTCGAGATCTTCTGTCGTATTCCTCGCCTTGCCTTGGACGTCGTGTGGGTGACGATCCTCCAAGATGAACACCACCCAAAGAGCTTTCTTCTTCCTCCTCTAATATTCGGCCACCACCACCACCAAGGAAAAGAGAGCAAGGGAAAGGAGAGGGAGAGAGGGGCAGACCACACCAAGATCTCCAAGCAAGAGAATAAGAATTTTTATCTCATGAGGTCTCCTCACTCTTTCTTTTATATTACTTGCCCAAGGCAAATAAGGAAAGACTTTTTATAAAAATTAAAATCTTCCTCATGGTTTTTCTTTTCCCTTTTAATTTTTCATTTTCTTTCCTCTTGATTGAATTAATCACCAATCATAGATTGGGTTTAATCCTATTGGCCGCCCCCTTGCTTGGGCACCAAGCAAGGTGGTCGACCACCTCATCAAGAAAGAAAAATATTTTGTTATAAAATTTTATAATCCCTTATAAAATTTTACAAGCTCTCTTCTAATTTCCTAAAGTAGGAGTTAAAAAGGAAAGTTTTAAAAAATTAAAACCATGTTTTAAAATTTAAAACTTCTCTTATAAAATTTTCTTTTTTAACATGGTGATAGAAAATTTAAATTTTAAAACTTCTCTTACTTTTTTTTTCTAAACCACGAGGATGGTTAAAAAAGGAAAGTTTTAAAACTTTTGAACTTTCTTTTAAAACATGTGGCCTAATTCAAATAAGGAAAGTTTTTAAATTTAAAATCTCTCTTTTAAAACTTGTAGTTTTCTACAAAGAGAAGATTTTAAAAATTCAAAACACCCCTCCTTGTTTGAATTATTGTGATCGGCCCCTACATACTTGGGCACCAAGCAAAGGGTCGGTCCTTTAAGAGGAGATGTGGCCGACCATTGCTTGGTCACCAAGCAATGGACCGGCCCCCTTCTTGGACACCAAGATGAGTCTTTCTTTGGATGGACTTGAGGCTTTAATGAGGCTACGACAGGGACCTAGAGGAAAAATTAGTTTTGGCCTTCCGATGAGTTTGAGTATCTCGTGTTCACCCTGAACACACAACTCAAGTTCATCGATAATAACTCATTCCACTAGAGAGTTATTATCACACTACCGCACCAATCCCAAATTACATTATGGGCTCCTTCTTATTATGAGTGTGTTAGTCTCCTTGTGTTTAAAATAACGAATGCCCACTAATTAAGTAAGTTACTGACAACTCACTTAATTAATATCTAGCTTCAAGAGTAGTACCACTCAACTTCATTGTCATGTTGGACTAAGTCCACCTGCAGGGTTTAGCATGACAATCCTTATGAGCTCCTCTTGGGGACATTCTCAACCTAGATAACTAGGACACAAATTCCTTCTATAATCAACAACACACACTATAAGTAATATCATTTCTCAACTTATCGGGCATATTGATTTATCGAGCTAAACCTCACCCTTTGATAAGAAAGAAATAAATATTAAATATATGTGCTTGTTATTATATTAGGATTAAGAGCACACACTTCCATAATAACTAAGGTCTAGTTCTTTAATTTAGTCAGTATAAAGAGAACTTACCTAAAATGATCCTACTCAATACACTTAGAGTGTACCAGTGTAATTTATTAGTCAAGATAAACTAATACTTAATTACACTACGACTATTCTAATGGTTTGTTCCTTTCCATCTTGGTCGCGAGCAACTGTTTATAATTTATAAAGAACCGACAACATGATCTTCTGAGTGTGACACCACACACCATGTTATCTACTATATAAATTAATTGAACAATTATATTTAACAAATAAATGTAGATATTGACCAATGTGATTCTTTTATTTCAAAAATAAATATTTACAAAAGCTAGGCTTTTAGTATATATTCCAACAGTTGCATGGCCCTGTGGATCCACACGACCATGCCCTGGTTATTGCTGGTGGTGTGACACGGTCGTGTGGGTTCACACGGTCATGCCTTACTCCTATGATGAAACCATACGACCGCGTGGCTTCATATGACCAGAGTCATCCTCCTCCTTGCTTCTTTGACATGGCCAGTGTCGTTTGCCTTCGTTTGCTGTCCGGATTAAGCACGAACGTCGTTTTCTCTTCAAATTTAACTCCTGTTAATAGAAAATGCACAAAGAGTAGATCTTCAAACAAAGAAAAGTAATTATGCTGAAGGTAAGACAAGGGGTATAAAATGCATAGATAGAGCATGCGTAAAGTATGTGAATGTGCGTCAAAACATGTATAAAAGTGTATATAATCTACGCGCATCACACCCCCAGACTTACATCTTTGTTTGTCCTTAAGAAAAATATCACAATCTAAACTCATGTGCTTTATAATGCATCATAATCCCTAATGCACTTTCCTAACTCTATCCACAAGTTTCATTGGTGAGCATGATCATAGATATAACTCAAGTATGACATAAGCATAAGTTTCTTGTGTACAGTGCAATGAGTGACCCAAACTCTTCAAGTTTCAATCTTTGCCCTAGTCAAGTTATCATCCAATTGAGTTTCAAATGTTCCCAGTGATAGACACTTAGCTACCATATACTTGGTTCATATTCCTTAATCCACCCAGGTCTCAAAGGCGTGCTCGATATCAAGAGAATATAGCAATTATTTTTCCAGTAACCTAACTCGGTCTCAAAGGGGTAACTTGCTAGTCTCTACTCATGATAATTGAGTTTTATATCCCTTATTTATTCATCATTTTTTTAAGTGATTGCAAGGTGCAATACTTTAAAACACAAATGCATATACATGCAAATATTTGGATATTTGATTTTTCCAAATGAGCTTATATGATTCGAGCATCATCCAGTAACCAAAATGTAGTTTAAGAAATCACAATGGGAACTAAAGTACTAAACAAATAAGATGAATCATGACTATTCCAATGATATCAACCATTCAAGTTTAAGTCAAGTGAAAATAAGATCCTTAAGGTTAAGCCAAAACTCAAATTTATCTCCGCACAATACTTAGCTCATTTCGTGCTACTTGAGATAGAGTAAAGAGGTACACTAAACATACTAGTATTATGTCCACAACAACATGAATCAAGAAATGAGCATGCAAATAATTTTGCTATTGGACAAGTTAGTAGTGGTTAGGAATGATGTTCTTGATATGCCACAAAACATTTCAAAAGACAGTCAAGCGAAGATCAAAAACAAATCTAGCAAATAAAACAAAGGCATAAGTAGAAACTGAAATCCAGCAAAACAAAACAAATTGCAGAATAAACAAAACAAATGAAAATGTTGAAAGTAAAGTGCTAAAAATATAAAAGAGAAACATAAAATTCAGGTTGTGCAAACACCCCCCAAACTTAAACTCTTTATCGTCTCGATGAAATTAGTATGGTGGTGGAGGGCGGGAAAGGGAGGTCTACATGGTCGGCAAGAAGGGAAACTTGGGAAACCCAAAGACTAACCCAGGATCCTATGGTATTCGAAGAGGGTGTCTACTTGTTGACTAGTAACGCTCATGCCCTCCATGAATTCTCTCATTCTAGACTAGTTAGTGTCATAATCTTGGACAAACTCAGCCACCTGACCTTAGAAGTTCCTTGTGAACTGAAAATGATCACGGACCTCTCGAAACTAATCATCTAACAAAGTGAAGCAACCCTCCAACATTCTTCGTTGGACCTCTTGCTTCTTGTGCAGCGAGTCTAAAGAGGCGAGAAAGTCAGAAAAGTCGAATCTAGAATGACCCTTACCATAAGAAAAAGAGTGTCTAGCAGGTTTCGAATGTCCAGATGGCTGGGGGTGTCCGAATGATGAGGGATCAAGGTGGGGCTTGGTGTCTTCGGATAAGGGGGGAACAGACTCGGGAATAGAATCGTTGATCACCCAATTAGCATGGTTGCAAACTGAGGTCCGCTCAGGATAAGGAAGAGGTAACGGAAACCCGTCTCTCCTAGGAAAGGCAAACCCATCCCCATCCCAGCAAACTATTTTCATGGAATGACATACATCTATATCGATCATATTGTTGCCCTGAATGATTTATAACTCATCAAGATCACAACCCAAATTTATAGATATTTGGGCGATCAATCTGCAAAAAATAACAATCTCGAGGCTACTTTCCCGGCTCTCATGAGGTTTTGCAAAAAATGAAAACCTGAATCAAAGTCAACCTTATTTAACATAGCCCAAAGAGCATAAAGTTTCACTTTTCTAATGACTCCATCACTCTTCCCTGTACCAAAGATGGTTTTACTCATGACACGGTGTAACTATCTAAAGATAGGATTTTGCATATGGGAGGCTTTAGCTCTAGAGAGCTCATAAGGGTTGTCTAATATGGTAATTGAGCTCCAAAAATTATTCCAATTAAATCTAGGATCAAACCTACGAGAGCCACCGGTGAAAAAGTTAAAATAATTGTTAAAGTCACTAAATGCCCACTGAAATTATTGATTCTTTAATCTAAATCTAATTTTGCCAATATAATCATCCTCATTAGAGTAGTGGACATCTATTGAGCTCAAAAATTCAAAGACAATTCAAGAATATGTGGGTAGATGTGTGTACATCATATCAAAAGTACTAATCATCCAATCTACATCATCTCTAATCCCTAAAACATCTTTCTAGTGATAAGAATATCATATCTAGATTTATGTTCATTGTTTCTAAAGACAATATGAAATTCATTGTCGTTACCTTAGTCGCATGCTATCCTCTTGCCTTTACCCTTTGTCGTAGCTTTTTCCTTGCCCTTTTCCCTTGGTCGTTCCTTTCCTCTGCTAGATCCACCACTTCCCTTTTGGAGTATTTTCAATAGATGAGACATGATGTCAAGTTAAGAGAGGGAAAAGTGATGGATCGGAGAAGTGAGGTCTTGTGAAAAGAGAAATAGATCTTGAGAAAGGAGGAGGAGAAGAATCAAAGTTTTAGATCTAGTTCTTGGAGAAAAAAATGAGTTTTAGATCTAGATCTGAGAAGTAGAAGAAGAAGGTTTGCAAATGAGATAGAATGGAGAAGAGGAATTTGGCTAGGGTGTGCGACTGACACGACCTTGGCATGGCCATGTCTTATTGACACGGGCCGATCTAGATGCCCACACATGACTGTGTGGATCGACATGAATTAAGTCTTCCATTTCTCAGCAAGATCCACATGACCGTGTCATATGACATGGGCAGTGAAGTCTGCCCCTCGACTAGTTTCACACGGCCGTGTATACCACACGACCGTGTATACCACACGACCGAGTTCTTTTCCTCCATTATTAAGCTCATATGGCTATGTGTTTCACACGACCGCCTTCTTCTTTCTCTCTGAAATTTCCACACGATCATGTGAGATCACACAACCTTGTCCATCTTCTACTTGGGTGAGCTCACACAATTGTGTGATGCCACACAACTTGATGCTCCTCCTTTTTTGTTAGTATCACACGACTATGTGAGGTCACACGACCGGTTCTGTAAGGTCTAGATGTGCTAAATTTTCTCCTTTTCGACTTCTCCAACACCTCCATGCCCATGAAATGATCATGGCCTGCTCATGGAGGTGATATACAACCTGAAAACAAAGTAACAAAAGATTAGAAACACTAACAAAAGAAAAAAGAAAAGTGAAAACGAATCTAACTAAAAGAATCCTTGGGTTGCCTCCCAAAAAGTACTTGTTTAAGATCTTTAGCTCGACCCCGTCTCTGATTCCACTAACTATGCCCAAGGTGGCACGGATTTTCCTCCTTGAGTTGATGTTGCTGCTTCTTCCTTATTTCTTACCCTCAGAGGGAAGAGGTACTTCTCATTCTCAGTTGGGGGCCTTCTCTAAACATTTGCTAGTTCATATACTTTATCCGGTAGCCTCCCAGGAGGATGGAAGTTTCACTCCTCTGTTTTATAAGCATCCGCCCCACTGCACATGCTTACTAAGAAAGAAGAGACATGGTTAAAAGAATTAGATAAATCATACTCTAACCTTTCCTTACCGATAACTAAAGATAGCTTATGGTTTTTCACATCAATGATGGCTCCAGCTGTTGCAGGGAAAGGTCTTCCCAGTATAATTAGAATTTTTGGATCTTCCTCCATGTCTAACACATCACAATCTGTGGGTATGATGCAGCCATCCTTTTCTATCGGCACATCTTCAACGATACCCATAGGGTACCTATAAGAATGATCTGCTAATTGTAGTGTCATGATAGTAAGTTTAAAGTTTTTGAGATCTAACTTAATACAGATTGAATATGGTATGAGGCTAACACTTGCCTCCAAATTACAAAAAGCTTTTTCTATGAATTCAGATCCTATGGTGCAAGGAATGAAAAAGCTTTTAGGGTATTGGAACTTTAGGGAAGTGTTCTTCTCAAATAGAGTGTTGCATTCTTCTGTTAAAGCTACAGTCTCGATCTCTCCCTTCTTTCTAAGATTGGGCATGATGTCCTTCAGAAACTTGGCAAAACTTTGGCATTTGTTGAATAGCGTTAATTAGAGGGACTTCAATATAGATATCCTTAACCTTGTCAAGAAACCTGCCGAATTCTTCATCTTTCTTGGTCATGGCTAGTCTTTACGGAAAAGGGATTGTTTGACTTTGTGGCGGGAGTGGGAAAGTCCTTTCAACCATCTTGGTAAGCTCCTCATCATCTTGGATCTGAACTAGATCAAGTGTTGCAGGAGAGGGCTCTTCTTGAATTTCAATCCCTTTTTGAGTAGTTACTTGGGGATCTCCCAAGGTCCATCCGCTCCGAAGCTCGATTCTATTACAGTGTTCCACTCGATTGACATAAGGTTTTCCTGGAAATGCTCCTGGTGCTCTTGAGGATGATGGAGCTATCTGAGTAACTTAGCTATCTAGCATTTTGTGGTATTTTTCATACCTATCCATTCTTTGATTGAGTAGCTTAATTTCTCGCGTCATTTTATTTTTGTCGGCAAGAACTTCTTCTAGCATTTTTTTCTAATCTGGATAGTTGATAGCCTTGAGAAGATTGTTGTTGTTGATATTTGCTGTCCAGGCTGGTAGCTTGGTCCAGACCCCATGGATGGTCCTTGCTCTTGGTTGTTATGATAGGAAAAATTTGGATGATTTTTCCACCCGGGGTTGTATGTGTTGGAGTATAGATTATTTTGCCTTTGATTGTAACTCACTATAGCATCACACTGCTCAAGTTGATCAATTTGTGCAGAGATGACTCCCAACGGGCATATGTCTTGAGCGTGGTCTATGCTCCCACAAGTTTCACATACATATACTATTGCATTGACCATCCTCATGTTTATTCCCATATTCTCCAGCTTTTTGGTCAAAGCATCCAGCTTTGCAGACATTAATGTAATTGTATCTACATCAAATTTTTCTGATGCTTTAATTGGGTTTATAAATGAAGAGCCTCCACATCTCTTAGATGTCCACTGATGATGGTTCTGAGCTACACTTTCAATGATGTCATCGGCTTCATCTAGCCTTTTGTTCATTAGTGCCCCTTCAACTGTAGAGTCTAGGGACACTTTTATATGGTAGTTGATACCATTATAAAATATATGTAGCACTAACCATTTTTCAAGTCCGTGATATGGGCATTGTCTAAGTATATTGTTAAATCTATCCTATGCTTCAAATAGTGATTCAGAGTCTGACTGTCTGAAGCTTGCTATCAAATTTCTCATATGAACAGTTTTGCTAGGAGGATAGAATTTGTCCAAAAATTATTGCTCACATTGCTCCCAAGTTGATATGCTATTGGTTGGCAAGGAATTTAGCCACTGTTTGGCTCTATCTCTCAAAGAAAACTCAAACAATAATAGTCTCACCGCCTTTGTCGGAGTACCATTCATTTTCATTGTGCCGCAGATTTCATAAAAGACTTCAAGATGTTGATTTGGATCTTCATGTGGTTCACCCCCAAATTGGTTATATTGTACCATGGTGATTATCATAGGCTTTTTTTCAAAATTATTGGCTTCAATGGGTGGTCTGGTGATGCTAGACGGAAGCCCATGTGTGTATGGTACTGCATAGTCCTTCAGAGGTTTGTTTACAATATTTGAAAGTTCTTGTTCTTCTTGATGTCTTTGCAAAATTCTTCTTCTACGATAAGTTCTGTCAATCTCAGGGTCAAAAGGTAATAGGTCTCCTACAAAGTTAGATCTACGCATACAATAACAAGATTGCAAAAATTTCAATCACAAACTTGTTGAAAATATAAAGTGCAGAATTTGAATTGCAAAAGAGAATATTGCAGAAAAAGAAATAAGGAATGTAGTATGAAATTATAAAAACAAAATTTCTGAGACTAGTTACAAGTATGAAAAAGAAAAGAAAAAAAAGTTTAGTCTAACTCAAATGATTATCGCTAATGTTATAAGCATAGTCTCCGGCAACAACACCAAAAACTTGTTACGATACCACAAGTTGTAAAATACCGGAAAAATGACGAATGTTAATAAGGGAATTTTTCGGAATTTTTGGATATTTTTCGGGAATTTTTCGGAGCTCGTACGGATAAGTTCACGGGGATAAAAACGGGGTCCGGAAAAGCGTGTTTAGGCTACCCGATTTAAGCGAGGAAAAGATTATATAAATATATCCTTTTCTTTTTATTTCTTTATTTCTTTTCCTCTGCTTTTGTCGCCGAACCCGAGTCGTTCCGCACCCTTTCCTTCTTCTCCCTGACGCCGCCGCGCGCCTTCTCCTCCGAGCCCTAACCGCCGGCCACTCGGCGGTTTCCTCCTCCTTCCCCTCTTCTCTACTTATCCCACGCCGAGTTTTCCTTCTTCCCCGAGTGCACCAAGCTCTGCCCCGACGCCGGCCTTCTCCACCCGACGCCTCCGCCAGCCACCGAGAGTCCTCCGACCGCCGCCGACTCTTGACCCGAGCACCACGGCAGGCTTTGTCTTCCTTTCTCGGAGTCGTCCTTTGCACAGAAGAAGCAAGCCCTAGTTGAGCCTTTGCCGATCGCCACTGTGCGCTGTCTTGTTGACAGCCGCCGATTCTCTGATGCTGCCGGTGCCCTTTCTGGCGCCCTCCTTCCTTCCGAGCAGTGATCTTTAAGATCAGAGCTTGGATATTTTTCTCTGTTATAGATCAATCCTTCTTTGTGGTGGATCAACAAGCACAGCTACGAGATAGGTAAGGAAATTTAGGTATTTTTGGTTTGAGGCTCAGATTTACAGAGTTATGGGTGCTGCCCTAATTGATAGTATAGGGTATTTAATTGTTGTTGTGGATTTTATTTTGATCCTGGTAGTGTGGAGGATTTTTCAGCAGCAAGCAACCTTTCACCGCAGTCATTTGGATTGTGAACTGAGGTAAGGTTTAGGGTTTTACTTTGATCATGTTGTTGATGATTGATAGATAGGATTAGGTAGTTTGGAATTGATCTAATGGTGGATTGGGGATTAGGTAACTAACCCTAATTTATCGTTAGACTTTATTTAGATAAGTTGATGATTATTATTTAGGGTTTTGCCCTAAATGGTTTTAAGGATTTATTTAGCAATTCATTCGAATTTTAGCTAAATAAAAATGTATTTATTGGATACAGGATTTTGACGCGAGACGAGTATCTCGATGTCGGATTTGGACATTCCTATTGGAGGCGGGTACTTTTGACTTTTTGTCTTTGATATGCTTAGTAATGAAATTAACATGTTGCACTAATTGTGTTCTTATCTGTTTCGGTTAATCACTACCCAAATCTTGGTACGTGCTTGATTGATTGATTGATTTGCATCTCATGTATATTTTACCTGTCTATACATGCTTATAGGGGTAGTGATATACCATGCTTCACCATGTTCAGGACCTAGGTTTTTATACCTTCTGTGTACCTTTGATTCAATATGATTCGTTGACCTAGGGTGCACTTTTCTATATATATGGATTAGGTCAGGATGTTTATATGGTTATTGCCATGCATCATTTGCATGATTGCATGCTGTGCGATAGTCCGCTCCATTATTGCTGAGCACATCGCCAGTTACATGGATCTGCACACACCACCACTCATGGGTTAGTGGTCGATTCAGGCAGAGTGTGTTGCAGCAGGGACTCTGTTAGGCACCGTTGGTCCGCTAATGGGTAGTGTGACACAACGAGTTATCCGGCAGGGATTCCTCCCCATCATCGTGTACCGGGAGTTGAGAGCATTGCGCTCCCCCATCTATGATTTGGGGTAGGAGGATAGGTGTACTCCGACAGCATCCCGTCCACCCGGTCACTCATCAGGAGTAGTGACGACAGAGTGCACGGTTGTCACAGCCCTACCCACTCGGCCTCACTTTTGCATGAGATGATCGACTGGCGTCAGGGGTGACCAGGACGCATCATTGGCATCATATGCATGATGCATTTATTGCTTGTGTTTGTGGTTGCTGCATATTGTTTGGATACCTATGTTTGACATGCATACAGGATTCCCTATACCTCGGACTGTTTGACCTTATACTCGGGACTGGTTAGTACAGGATACTGTACGCATGATTTTTATCTTTCTTATCAGGAGACTGTACGCATGATTAGTGCTAGGTGTTGTTTCTTTACTTTGCATATCAATTGTACCTGCTGAGTGTTGGACTCACCCCGCCTCCATTGTTGCTATTTTCAGGTTGATGCTGTCAGGAGGGAGTTCCAGTCGCTAGTCCCCACTGCACGTAGTGCTACTCCTCTGCTGGTTTTTGAGTTGTTGTTTCATTCTAGCTTTTCGCTATCAGACTTTGTGTTAGTTTTGTTTTGGACTTACATATGGATATTGTATGGAATCTTTCCGTTGGATGGACTTTTAGTATGATTTGGATTTACTCTACTACATGCCTGCCTGGACGGCAGAAGAGGTAAGAAAAATCGGATTTGGGCTTTACGAGTGTAGTTGAGTAGGGTTGTTTTCGAGTCAGAGTGTTACTAGGTTGTTTATTTTTATTAACTGCGTGGTTGTGACAGCCAGAGGCTGAATACATATATAAACTACGTGGTGATTGATTTTATTTACTGTTGTTATTCCAGCCGCCTGTGGCTGAGGTATTTGTGAGATGTAGAAAAGTTTCAGATTGTCCACCGTACAGGGGAGATGCTGCCGAAATTTTCTCGGACAGGGACTCCTCTGGGGGCGTGACAATTTAGTGGTATCAGAGCACAGTTTTACGATCTTTTGTTTCGTATTTTGGATTTTCGGGATTTATTTGATACCAATTTTTTGGTATCAGAGCGGGTTATGATACCTGCTTTTGGTGTTCTAGAGAATTATTCGGATACCTGTTGTTGGTATTCAGGATATTTGGGTTAGCCAGGTTTGCGAGTCAAAATGGGCATTTTCGGATTTCGATATGGTTATGTTTCGAATTTCCGTTTCGGATTTATTTGGATTTCCGGCGATATGTACGTTCGAAATTTTGAGGTCAAATTGGGGACTGGACAGCGACGGCACATCTCCAGACAGCAAATAGGTATGTTGTTATTTTATGGTTGTTATATTGGTATTGATATCTGTAATTTAATTTAACAGATATGAGACGATCTACTCGTATTGCTACGAGACGTGGTGCTGGATGACCACGTGCGAGGACCACGGGATCTCTGGATATGCCAGAGATGCCCACTGTTAGTGAGCCTGTCAGTCAGGGACAGACTCAGGATGCAGCGGGAGCATCGGGCTCTCAAATCCCGATAGCTCCTGTAGAGATACCTACTTTGGCCACACCGACGGTATCCACGCCTACCCTGTTTACAGTACCATCAGGGGTACCATTGGTGTACCCGACATCTGCTCCAGCACAGCCTACAGCGTATTCAGTACTACTGCCACATGGACCTACAGTGTACCCGACACCAGTGACACCTGTACCCCCAGTGCCTACAGTAGCAGCAGCTGCACCATATCCGGTACCATTACCTACCGTACCTCCAGCTGCCACCACTTTTGTTCCCCAGACAGTACCACCGACGGCTTATGCTCCGGTATATACAGCAGCACCGGGAGTTCCTCCTCCGGTTTATTCCGCGGTACCACCTGTAGTATCAGCTCCAGTGTTTCCGCCAGTTCCTGCAGCCGTCCCGACACAGCTCACTGATATTGTCGCTGCACGAGCTAGGATTCCAGCACTGGCTGAGTCGATGAAGACTCGTTTCACTCTTTTCCGCGGAGATCTCGATCCGAGTATGGCTCTGTCATGGATAGAGACTATGGAGCAGACTTTCTTCTATATGGCTTGCTCCGAGTGGGAGAAAGCAGAGCTGGCTGCTTACCATTTACGGGATGAAGCTAATGCCTGGTGGGTTACTCAGCGTTCTATTATTGGTGAGCGCAACGTCACATGGACCAGGTTCAGAGAGGCTTTTGAGAGCCGCTTCTTTCCACTGTCTTATCAGATGGCTCGCCGACAGGATTTTATGAGTCTGAGGCAGAATAATCGCTCAGTGACTGAGTATAATACTGAATTCCTCCGGTTGGCTCAGTTTTGTCCAGAGTTAGTTGCGGAGGACAGAACTCGCATGATGCAGTTTATACAGGGATTGGATGGTTATCTGCATGTACAGCTTGCCGGATTAGGGATTACATCTTACTCTGATGCATTGAATCGAGCTTTGATGATAGAGTTAGCTCGGCAGACAGCATATCCGGACAAAAGAAAGCATACTGGTCGACATCGAGGCAGTCCAGCAGGACATGTGACAACCTCGAGTAGTCATGCACGGTCAGTCGGGTTCTTCCGGGCGCCTCGTAGGCCTCGTAAATCGAGGCGGTCTTCTTCAGACGCTTCCGGTTTTCTCAGAAGCAACCACCTTCCTGATACTCATTGTTTGATGTGGATCTAGAGATCACCTCACCCCAGCTTGCTCTGGGACGGTCAGTTTGCTTTTATTGCAAGCTGCCCGGGCACCAGAGCCGAGATTGTCGGTGAAGGCTCGACACGGCTCGGAGGGTCAGTCGAGGGGATCTAGTCACTGTAAGCATATCGAGGAGGCGAAGCCCAATCTTCACAGCTAGGAGGCAGCTTCCTCCGCAGCAGCATTTGGCATGCTTGGACAGGAGTACTCCAGTGCTTCTGTAGCACCCCAGAGTTTTTCTCCAGGACCTTATTATCCGACTCAGGGGCAGTATCAGACTCAGTCTCAGCCAGCTGCACAGTATCAGTCACCATCCTCTCAGTCTTATCTGGCACATAGTCCAGCAGCAGCCGCTGGCAGTGTTACCACCTCCTCCTCCGCCAGAGACTGGTCGTGTTCATGCGATTACCAGAGAGGATGCTCAGCGGGCCGACGGATCCGTTTTCCGCGGTACGATTTCTATTTATGCATTTACTGCTGATATTTTGATTGATACTGGTAGTTCGCATTCTTTTATATCCCGTACCTTTATGCGGGAGATTGGTAGATTACCTACTGTTAGGTTGCGGCGATTGACTGTCTCTCTACCGTCCGGTGATACTTTAGACGTCACCCAGGAGATCAGAGGTTGCCCGTTAGACTTTGGCAACATAATACTTACGGTAGATCTTCTAGTATTGGAGATGATCGAGTTTGATGTCATACTTGGCATGGATTGGCTATCAGTATATCATGCTACCATTGATTGCCAGACGAGGGTGGTCACCTTCCGGCCTCCGAACCAACTCTCGTGGAGTTTCACTGGCATCAGAGACGACGGCATCTCGATTATTTCGGCGATTCAGGCACAGAAGCTGCTGTCTCACGGCTGTCATGGTTTTCTATTGTCGTTGATCAGTACTGAGGACAGTAGTAGTTCGCAGCTCTCCGACGTTCCTGTTGTCCGGGAATACCCAGATGTATTTCCAGAGGAGCTGCCAGGTTTGCCTCCCAGAAGGCCAGTGGAGTTCGCTATTGAGCTGATTCCGGGAACCGCGCCGACATCGAAAGCTCCGTATCGTATGGCACCAAAAGAGTTGAACGAGCTGAAGGTTCAACTCCAGGAGCTTTTAGACAGAGGATTCATTCGCCTAGTGTTTCACCATGGGGTTCTCCTATTTTATTTGTTAAGAAGACGGCACCATGAGGTTATGTATTGACTACGGGCGGCTGAATGTAGTGACCGTGAAATAAATATCCATTACCACGGATTGAGGATTTGTTTGATCAGCTCGTACATCGTGTATTCTAAGATTGATCTGCGATCCGGATATCATCACCGAGGGTCGAGACTCGATATTCGTAAGATGCGACTTCCGCACGGATACGGTCATTATGAGTTTTGGTAATGCCATTTGGGCTTACCAATGCTCCGTGGTGTTTATGGACTTGATGAACCGCATATTTACGGAGTATCCGGATCAGTTTGTTATCGTTTTCATTGATGACATATTGGTCTACTCTCGTTCCGAGGAGCATGCAACATCTTCGCACAGTCTTGGAGATTCTTCGACGACATCACCAGACGCCAAGTTCAAAGTGTGCATGCCATCCTCGATCGGTTTTACGGGACACGTGGTTTCTAGCGGTATTTCATTGATCCTCGAAGATCGAGGTCACACCGGTTGGGAGCACCAAGTCGAGAGATCCGCAGCTCGATTGGCCGGATATTACCGACGTTTTGTCGAGGGCTTCTCGCGTATTGCTATGCCACTGACACGTCTTACCCGAAAAGGCGTGAAGTTCGTATGGTCCGAGGATTGCGAGACCAGCTTCCAGGAGCTGAAGCAGAGATTAGTGTCGGCTCCAGTTTTGGTTTTACCTTCTGGAGAGGACGGATTTGTACTTTACACCGATGCATCTCTTCAGGGTTTGGGCGCTGTTCTGATGCAGCACGGCAGAGTAGTCTCTTATGCTTCTCGTCAGCTGAAGGAGCATGAGAAGAATTACCCAGTTCATGACCTGGAGTTAGCTGCCATCATCTTTGCTCTGAAGCTATGGCGACATCATTTATACGGTATCACATTTGAGATTCTCACTGATCATAAGAGTCTCAAATATATTTTCACTCAGAAGGAGCTTAATCTTCGACAGAGGAGATGGATGGAGTTTCTGAAGGACTACGATTGTACCATTAGCTATCACCCGGGGAAAGCTAATGTGGTTGCAGATGCACTCAGCAGGAAGTCCAGAGGACTTTGGCTTGCCACCGGACTTCAGTCACGGACTTGATTCAGAGTTTCTCGGAGTTAGATCAGACAGAGCAGGGTATTCTTGTTACCATGGTTGCTCAGTCGTCGATCAGGACGAGGATCCGAGAGGCACAGGCCAGGGATCAGCATTTGCAGTTTATTAGCAGTCAGATAGCTTCCGGGCAGCAGACCGAGTTTATACGAGACGAGGAGGGTATTATATTCTTCCGAGGCAGATTATGCGTACCTCAGTCTCATCCGGTCTTACAGGAGCTATTACAGGAGGCACACCATTCTCGATTTGCGATCCATCCAGGCGGAACCCGTATATATCGAGACTTGAGGCGTTCCTATTGGTGGAACGGCATGAAGAAAGACATCGCGGATTTCGTAGCTAGGTGTCTTGTTTGTCAGCAGGTGAAGGCTGAGCACCAGAGACCTACAGGGTTACTTCAGCGGATTCCTATTCCTGAGTGGAAGTGGGATCAAATTACTATGGACTTTGTGGTAGGGTTGCCGAGGACACGACGAGGCCATGACGCGATTTGGGTAACCGTTGATCGATTAACCAAATCCGCGCACTTTTTAGCGATTCGGAGGACTGATCCCTTGGATCGATTGGCAGATCTGTATAGTCGAGAGATTATCAGACTACATGGTGTTCCGTTGAGTATCATTTCGGATAGAGATCCACGGTTTACGTCTCGTTTCTGGCAGAGTCTGCAGCAGGCCTTGGGCACACAGCTCCGTTTCAGTACAGCCTTCCATCCACAGACAGATGGACAGTCAGAGCGGACCATTCAGACTTTAGAGGACCTGCTGAGGTCATGTGTTATGGATTTCGGAGGCAGTTGGGAGGACCATCTGCCGTTGGTAGAGTTTGCCTACAACAACAGCTTCCATTCGGCTATCCAGATGGCACCGTTTGAGGCGTTGTATGGTAGACCTTGTCGGACACCCGTCCTTTGGGATGAGGTTGGAGAGGCCCAGTTGTTGGGACCTCATAGAGTTCAGCAGGATGTAGAGTTGGTCCGTACTATCAGACGGAGGATGTCAGAGGCGCAGGACCGCCAGAAGAGTTATGCTGATCGGAGACGCAGACCACTAGAGTTCTCTGTGGGTGACCATGTATTTCTGCGAGTTTCACCCACGAAAGGGGTGAAGAGATTTGGCCTCAGAGGTAAGCTAGCTCCGCGGTACATTGGTCCTTTCGAGATCTTGGAGAGGATCGGAGCGGTAGCTTACCGATTGGCACTACCACCGTCCCTGTCAGGCGTTCACGATGTATTTCATGTATCCATGCTGAGGAGATATGTACCCGATCCGACGCATGTGCTGGCAGATATTCCAGTTCCTGTCCAGCCTGACATTACATATGAGGAGATTCCGGTACGGATTCTCGACCGGAAAGAGCGTCAGTTGCGGAACAAGACTATCCGGCTGGTTAAAGTCGGATGGCAGCATCATTCGAACGAGGAGGCAACTTGGGAGCTCGAGGATACGATCCGAGCTCGATATCCTCATCTTTTCACTTGAGGTATGTGAGTTTATTTACCGTTCAGCATTTATTATTATTATCTGTTATTAGTACTTGCTGATGGTAGATACTGAAATTTGGGGACCAAATTTTTATTAGTGGGGGAGAATGTAAAATACCGGAAAAATGACGAATGTTAATAAGGGAATTTTTCGGAATTTTTGGATATTTTTCAGGAATTTTTCGGAGCTCGTACGGATAAGTTCACGGGGATAAAAACTGGGTCCGGAAAAGCCTGTTTAGGCTACCCGATTTAAGCGAGGAAAAGATTATATAAATATATCCTTTTCTTTTTATTTCTTTATTTCTTTTCCTCTGCTTTTGTCGCCGAACCCGAGCCATTCCGCACCCTTTCCTTCTTCTCCCCGACGCCGCCGCGCGCCTTCTCCTCCGAGCCCTAACCGCCGGCCACTCGGCGGTTTCCTCCTCCTTCCCCTCTTCTCTACTTATCCCACGCCGAGTTTTCCTTCTTCCCCGAGTGAACCAAGCTCTACCCCGATGCCAGCGACGCCGGCCTTCTCCACCCGACGCCTCCGCCAGCCACCGAGAGTCCTCCGACCGTCGCCGACTCTTGACCCGAGCACCACGGCAAGCTTTGTCTTCCTTTCTCGGAGTCGTCCTTTGCACAGAAGAAGCAAGCCCTAGTTGAGCCTTTGCCGATCGCCACTGTGCGTTGTCTTGTTGACAGTCGCCGATTCTCTGATGCTGCCGGTGCCCTTTCCGGCGCCCTCCTTCCTTCCGAGCAGTGATCTTTAAGATCAGAGCTTGGATATTTTTCTCTGTTATAGATCAATCCTTCTTTGTGGTGGATCAACAAGCACAGCTACGAGATAGGTAAGGAAATTTAGGTATTTTTGGTTTGAGGCTCAGATTTACAGAGTTATGGGTGCTGCCCTAATTGATAGTATAGGGTATTTAATTGTTGTTGTGGATTTTATTTTGATCCTGGTAGTGTGGAGGATTTTTCAGCAGCAAGCAACCTTTCACCGCAGTCATTTGGATTGTGAACTGAGGTAAGGTTTAGGGTTTTACTTTGATCATGTTGTTGATGATTGATAGATAGGATTAGGTAGTTTGGAATTGATCTAATGGTGGATTGGGGATTAGGTAACTAACCCTAATTTATCGTTAGACTTTATTTAGATAAGTTGATGATTATTATTTAGGGTTTTGCCCTAAATGGTTTTAAGGATTTATTTAGCAATTCATTCGAATTTTAGCTAAATAAAAATGTATTTATTGGATACAAGATTTTGACGCGAGACGAGTATCTCGATGTCGGATTTGGACATTCCTATTGGAGGCGGGTACTTTTGACTTTTTGTCTTTGATATGCTTAGTAATGAAATTAACATGTTGCACTAATTGTGTTCTTATCTGTTTCGGTTAATCACTACCCAAATCTTGGTACGTGCTTGATTGATTGATTGATTTGCATCTCATGTATATTTTACCTGTCTATACATGCTTATAGGGGTAGTGATATACCATGCTTCACCATGTTCAGGACCTAGGTTTTTATACCTTTTGTGTACCTTTGATTCAATATGATTCGTTGACCTAGGGTGCACTTTTCTATATATATGGATTAGGTCAGGATGTTTATATGGTTATTGCCATGCATCATTTGCATGATTGCATGCTGTGCGATAGTCCGCTCCATTATTGCTGAGCACATCGCCAGTTACATGGATCTGCACACACCACCACTCATGGGTTAGTGGTCGATTCATGCTGAGTGTGTTGCAGCAGGGACTCTGTTAGGCACCGTTGGTCCGCTCATGGGTAGTGTGACACAACGTGTTATCCGGCAGGGATTCCTCCCCGTCTTTGAGTACCGGGAGTTGAGAGCATTGCGCTCCCCCATCTATGATTTGGGGTAGGAGGATAGGTGTACTCCGACAGCATCCCGTCCACTCGGTCACTCATCAGGAGTAGTGACGACAGAGTGCACGGTTGTCACAGCCCTACCCACTCGGCCTCACTTTTGTATGAGATGATCGACTGGCGGTGACCAGGACGCATCATTGGCATCATATGCATGATGCATTTATTGCTTGTGTTTGTGGTTGCTGCATTTATATGCTGCATATTGTTTGGATACCTATGTTTGACATGCATACAGGATTCCTTATCCCTCGGACTGTTTGACCTTATACTCAGGACCTGGTTAGTACAGTATTCTCCTGTTTATTTCAGATGCATTTTTATCTTTCTTATCAGGAGACTGTACGCATGATTAGTGCTAGGTGTTGTTTATTTACTTTGCATATCAACTGTACCTGCTGAGTGTTGGACTCCATTGTTGTTATTTTCAGGTTGATGCTGTCAGGAGGGAGTTCCAGTCGCTAGTCCCCACTGCACGTAGTGCTACTCCTCTGCTGGTTTTTGAGTTGTTGTTTCATTCTAGCTTTTCGCTATCAGACTTTGTGTTAGTTTTGTTTTGGACTTACATATGGATATTGTATGGAATCTTTCCGTTGGATGGACTTTTAGTATGATTTGGATTTACTCTACTACATGCCTGCCTGGACGGCAGAAGAGGTAAGAAAAATCGGATTTGGGCTTTACGAGTGTAGTTGAGTAGGGTTGTTTTCGAGTCAGAGTGTTACTAGGTTGTTTATTTTTATTAACTGCGTGGTTGCGACAGCCAGAGGCTGAATACTTATATAAACTGCGTGGTGATTGATTTTATTTACTGTTGTTATTCCAGCCGCCTGTGGCTGAGGTATTTGTGAGATGTAGAAAAGTTTCAGATTGTCCACCGTACAGGGGAGATGCTGCCGAAATTTTCTCGGACAGGGACTCCTCTGGGGGCGTGACACAAGTGCACAGCTTCGTCATCAGTAATAAGAAGATATCAAACCCACATAGATTGGTTATAAGCACTAACGATGTCTCAAGAAGAATTAGCTAAACGATTGACTAAAACAAGAAGGGTACTAAGTAAAGAAACAAGACTTAGAATAAGAAAAGTAAATGAGGAAATTGGTTTTTGTGAGTGTTCTTGGAGCTTGGTTTCATTGTGATATTCATCAATGTAACATGGTTCACCAATTGGTATCCTCAATTCACATGCATTTGTAGGAAGTAGCCGGTTCTCTCTTGTAGAGGACAACCGACAAGGGACCTAGATCAACATCATTAGCAATCAAATAGGTATGATTCCTATGAAGTACATTAGCGAAATCTGTCTGTCACTAGCGTCTCTCGGTCATTCAACACAGAAACACATGCACTAGTCAATGTACATAGAGATGAAGGTGATAATAGCATTTAACCATCCCACTTCCTTGTAGAGACTTGCTTCATCTTTCAAGATGGTACCCTAGACGTCCGTTAGCGAAATTTGACTGTCACTAGTGTCTCTCGGTCATACGATCTAGGGCGTCCCTCTACGGGATCCACAAGCACACACAAACATTCAATCAAACATGATAATTGAGTCCAAACACATGAATTCACATAAGATCAAATAGATACAAAACATGCTAACATCATTTAGATAAGAAATTGGCATATCCATGAGTTCTTACATCAAATCACACCACAACTACTCCCTTAATCTTAGAACAAAGGATCTACTCCATGGCACTAAGATAGAGATCCAAATGCATAAACATCACAAGCATTCAAATCCCTAATTGAAGAGAAGAGAAGAGAAATGCTTATCCAATGGCGTTGAGTGACCTTGGGATCCAATCCTAAGCTTCCAGAGTCGATGCGGAGATGGAGATGGTCTTGGATCATCGGATGAAGGTCGGAGAAGGCAAGGATTGACACCAAGATGGATCTCCCCAAAGGGAGAGCCTTCCTCCCTTAGCAAGGGGAAGAAACCCCCTTTTATAGAGAAGGGCACGGGCACCGCACGCTCCGTGGCATGACCGTGTGGCCTCCACACGGCCCCCTTCGTCTTGCTCTAGGCTAGGGTGACATAGCCGTGTGGATTCACACAACCGTGCTCTGTATTGGGTCTAGATGGGCTACATGGTCGTGTGGGTCAAACAACCAAAGTCTTCTTACTCTTTAGAAATATTGCACGGTCGTGTGGATCCACATGGCCATGCCCTGGTTGCTGCTGGTGGGGTGACACGACTATGTGGGTTCACATGGCTATGCCTTGCTCCTTCTCTGGTGAAGCCACATGACCGAGTGGCTTCACATGACCAGAGTCATCCTCCTACTTCCTTCTTTAACACGGCCGTGTAAGGTCACACGACCAGTGTTGTTTGCCTTCATTTGCTATCTGAATTGACCACGAATGTTGTTTTCTCTTTGAATTTGACTTCTGTCAATAGAAAATGCATAAAGAGCTGATCTCCGAACAAAGAAGTGTAATTATGTTGAAAGTAAGACAAGAGGTATAAAATGCATAGATAAAACATGTGTAAAGTATGTGAATGTGCGTCAAAACATGCATAAAAGTGTATATAATCTAAGCACATTATGGGTCTATCAAAAGAGGGTTTGATTAGCAACTTCCAGACATCAATTTAAACGACTTTTGTTCTTACGCGCTACTCTGACAAGGCTCCTATGACACTATAAGGCTACTCTGAGAACCGATACTCAGGCTTTTACTCTATTTGTTGTTGGTAACATTTTTATTTATAACATTATACTTAAATTCATGTAATCCTTTCGATATTATAGTGATTACCCAATGAAAACACTTAACTAGTGCAAGCTTTGGAGTAGAAATCGTCGAAGGCTCCGAACCAAGTAAAAAAGTCACTCATGTTAACGCTTGCCTTTTTCCTTTTTCTTTTCCACTGCGTTTATTTTAACTCATGATTTTTGAAAAAGTGACAAACACTATTCCCCCCTCTAGCGGCTTTTTGATCCTACAAAAACTAGCTTTTGTTCCCTTCAAATTGCTTTCGATCCCTGTCTCAAGCTCAAGTTCTTCTTCTCAGTAATCATGTCTAGGTAAACAATTTTTTTCGCTTATACAAAATTATTTCTTCTCATGCTTAACCATTTAATTTTGGTCTAGATCTAGACGTAATTATACTGAGACCAATAACTCAATGCATCCTTCAAGGACCCTAAGTTTTCCTTTAAGAACCTTAGGATTAAGCATAAACCACATACTTACATTCTAATACCTCCTAAATTTCTCCATAAACAATTATTTACTAACCACTGTCTACATATTCTTTAAATCATAATCTACTACGGTCTATATAAACTTTTTTATTGCAACCAGACAATTAATCTTGTCTATGCGCCAAATTCTATAATAACTTAACCAAAGTGTATGACTCTGCATACACATCTAGAATAGAAGGTCGTGCATTCTACCATTTCAAGCTCGAAATATAGCTGCAGTACAATCATTTCACTCTTTTCTCTTATATGCCCCTAGACATAAATTAGACATCAATTTCAGCTTACATATCTTCAAATCCATCATCTATCATTCATGCACCATGTCTAATTGCCATATCCTTATGACAGACTATCATATCCTAACTCTCATCTTTTCATCATTCGGGATTGATGATTACAGAGGTAACATCCAATCCTTATCAAATCTTGACATGAAAGGACTTAGACAATTCAGCTTAGCTAAAATGGTCCTTAGAGAGACCTTAGTCTGGAAGGATGGGAGGCAGGAACCTCCATACCTGGGAGTTGATGATATTACGTACAACTGATATTCTAGCCGCGATCGATGTTGACATAGACTAAACATCAGTAACTCCAGCACCTCTAACACCTTAAGTACCTCCACCATCTTTGACTCTAGAGGACCGAGTAACTCAGCTTGGAGTAGACTTGATATCTCTTAGATTGGACGTATAGTTTAGTTATCTTGAACTTTCAATTGCCTTTTATTTTTCTATGTGTGACTTTTTAATTCATATCTATTTTGGATATGTTTGACTTTATTTTTCTTATAGCAATTGACTTGGTCTATATATTATTTTACTTGACTTGATGAAATGTGTGCTTTATTTGACTTATTATCTAACTTGCTTACTTAATGACTGATATTGTACTAACCCCTTTTGGCAATTTAACCCATTTTAATATATGAAAAAGGGAGCGAAACTAAGTCAAGATTATTTATTTGAAAATTGTTATATAATTGAGGGTAGTTAAAATTAAAATTGATATATTCATGTATGAATGCACTAATCTTATTTCATCCTCGTACATTGAATATAAAATTCAAAATTAGTTTTGATTGTTATTTTACTAACTTATACGGTCAAAAAGATGGAAATTGTTAGTACTGAGAGCGCAACATTTAACTCAAAGTTTTGATATGTGACTAAAGTTTTAAGTTTATCGAGATATAATTAATTGGTGTCAAGAGTGCGGGAGAAGGTTACTCGATCAGTGGAAAAGTCCTAATGAGTAAAGATAGGCAGTGGAAAAATCCTAGTGAGTGAAACTAGGTAGTGGAAGAGTCCTAGTGAATAAAGCTAAGCAACTAAAGTCCTAATTGAGAATCAAACAAGAGTTAAGTCTTAGTTGGGATCCAAACAAGAAAGTCCTAATTGGGAACTAAGTGAGACAAGTTCAAGTGGAGTAAGCTAGAGGTAAAAAACTTGGCGGAAAAGTCCAAATGGAGCAAGTTGGGAGCTAAAGGCTTGGCGGACAAGTCCATGAGGAGTAAGCTAGAAGTTGAAGTTTGACGAACAAGTCTGAGTGGAGTTAGGTGGAAGATGATTATTTGGCAATCAAAGTCAAAGTGGAAGCGGCTGGGAACTTAAACTAGATGGATCAATTGGGAGCTAGACATCTAATCAAATAAGTGTGAGTAGCTTTAAATATTATATTCTACTTGATCCGGCGGTAAGGACAGGGGATCCCTCCGGAGGGGAGTCAACGCCACGTGGAGGTCAAAAGTCAAAAGGGTCAACATGAGGTCCAGCCGCTCGTATAAGAGGTTGGTCGACCGACCGAAATGGGCCGAGCGGAATCAAAGACAACCCGACGGGGAGTTGGGTTTCCGACGCTCATGATGAACAGGGTCGCCGGGCCGAACGGGTAGCCCGCTCGGCCTAGGCGTAAAGCAGCACTGCTGTGAAGGAGCAGTCTCAGCCGAGCACGCGAGGGAGTGGAATCTTCCCGGTCGGACAGATACCTATGCCCGGTCGGACCAATGCTTGCCGAGTGGACGGACGCTCGGCTCGGGGAAAAAGGAGACAAGGGCAAGGGGGCATTGAGGAACATCTTCTGACAACAAGCATGTTCGACGACCAGGCCATACACAGAATCCTACGACGGAAAGTTCTGCTGTCCCATCAGAGAGGTGCTCAGACTGTAGCAGTATGGTGTCAGGCATGTTCCTCTGGCAAGCTCATGCTAAGGTATGGTAAAGGACACGTGTACAACTCGGTAGGTGTGCATAAGCCTCCACACAGCAAAGGACACGTGTACACCTCGGTAGGTGTGCATAAGCCTTCCCACAGCTCTATATAAGAGCCTACAGACTTCACCGGAGGTACGTGAGATCTCATCTTGGGAGCCACTTCATCATTTTCCTCTTGCCTGACTTGAGCGTCGGAGGGTCGTCGCAGGGAACTCCTTCCCGGCTCGACTTCTTTGCAGGTTCACCGGAGATTTGTGCAGCTGGTCGAAGATAGAGGAGAGCGCCACGCCCCCAGCGTCCGTCGACTCAGCGTTTGGACAGGATTAAATTGGCGCCGTCTGTGGGAACACACCTGTATCCGAGTGGAAGAGATGGACGAAGCTGGACGATCGCACACCGTGATGCTTTCCCAGGAGGAGCTCGACGCTCTAATTGAGGCAAGAGCAGCTAAGCTCGTGGAGCAACAGAAACAGAAGGCGCAAGCCGAGCGGCTGGAGCAACATGCGACGTCAGCTTCAGGAGGCCGAGCGGAAGCACCGCCTGCCACGGTTCCATTTCATCGGGCCTTATTCCGTACGTCTCCTGAAGTCGCACCCGCTAACCTCGATCGAGGATCTTCATCCGACGAAGCGTCCAGGCGAGACAACAGAAAAGGCAAGGCTCCCCGAACGGACGCCTCCCCCGAGCGGATCAACCGGCAGTTTTCAAAGGCCATCCTACGTGACCCTGTGCCAAAGCATTATGTGCCACCGGCGATCGGGGAATACAACGGAACCACCGACCCGGACGACCATCTGGGTAAGTTCGACAACACAGCTACCCTACATCAATACACAGATGGAGTAAAGTGTCAGGTGTTCCTTACCACCCTCTCGGGATTGGCACAACGATGGTTCCGGAGGCTGCCGGATGGATCCATCACCAGCTTTAAAGAGTTCCGCACGACCTTTCTCCACCATTTTGCAAGCAGTCGGCGTTACCAGAAGACAAGTGTCAGTTTATTCACCATCAAGCAAGAGCCCAGGGAGTCACTCCGGGCTTACATCCAACGATTCAACCGGGTGGCCATGGATATTCCAACGGCCACCTCAGAAACAATGATGAATGCGTTTACGCATGGCCTCGTGGACGGAGACTTCTTCCGTTCACTTATTCAAAAGTCGCCCCAAGACTATGATCATATGTTACATCGGGCCAATAAGTACATTAATGTGGAGGAAGCCCAGGTGGCTCGAAGGAAAGAAGCTCCATCTGAGCGGCTAGCCCCGGCCGAGCGGAAGCCGCTCACTGGCCACTAGCCACCCAGAGGACCGCGAGCCGAAGCAGCCCGCTCTCATCAACATGTAAGGTCTCATGCCATCCAAGAAGTATCCGCCGAGCGGCCCAAACCAAAAAAGAAGGTATGGACCCCCATGTTTTGCTCGTTCCATCGAACCGACACGCATAACACACGAGATTGCCGAATCCTTCCCCTGATCGCCCACCCCGTTCCCTGGAGTGGCCGCCGTAGATCGCCATCATCCGACAGGCGACAGCAGCACCATGAAGTCGGTCGGCGTACATCCAGAAAGTCTCCCGAGCGGTATCATCTTCAGAGGCACGAGGACAATCCCCGGGTGTCTAAGGAGTGGCCTAGGCTGTCCACACGGGAGGAAGAAAATAGGAGCAACACATCCCGCGGTGAAATCAACATCATCGCTGGTGGGCCGATCGGAGGTGACTCCAACAGAGCAAGGAAGGCGAGTGTCAGGCAGCTCAGATCCATGCGATTGGCTGCAGTCAAGAACGGGCGAGCGGACCCGAAATCAACTTTGGGCCCAGGGACCTTGAGGGAGTCGAAGTGCCACATGACGACGCCCTCATCATCAAAGCGGTAATAGCTAACTATACTATTCACCGCATTTTCATTGATACAGGCAGTTCGGTTAACATCATATTCAAAAAGGCTTTCGACCAACTACAAATCGATCGAGCTGAGTTGCTGCCCATGACAACCCCCCTCTACGGGTTTATGGGCAATGAAGTTCTACCGGTCAGACATGTCCGACTGGCTATTTCGTTGGGAGAAGAGCCGCTCAGAAGGACGTGGACTGTCAACTTCGTCGTGGTCGATTCTCCCTCAACATACAATGTTATCCTGGGGCGACCAGCGCTCAGTGAGTTTCGAGCGGCCGTCTCCACCTTCTACCAGAAAATTAAGTTCCTAGTTAAAGATAAAGTTGGAGAAGTGCGAGGAGACCAGCTGGCGGCTCGGCGATGCTACGTCGAAATGGTCCGAGCCGAAGCAAATTCCGTGCAGAAGATGCCGCGGATCGAGGTGAACGCCATAACCGAAAAATCACCCTCTTTGGTTTATCAAGAAAATGAGGAGGTGCAGATCCACCCGACCCGATCGGAGGCCACCACATTCATTGCGGCCGATCTGGAGGCGAGCCAGAAAAAGGAGGTGATTAAATGTCTCCAGAGAAACTGCGATGTCTTCGTTTGGTCGACGCATGAGCTGCCGGGAATTTCGCCAAGTATAGCACAACATGAGCTTCACGTCCGACCGGACGCTCGGCCGGTGAAGCAAAGAAAGAGGGACTTTAGCGCCGAACAAAATGCCATCATTCGAGCGGAGGTCGAGAAGCTCCTGGAGGCCGGCCATATAAGGGAAGTCTAGTTCCTGAGCTGGCTCGCAAATGTAGTGCTAATCTCCAAGCCGGGCAACAAGTGGAGGGTTTGCATCGATTTTCGGGATCTCAACAAAGCATGCCCAAAGGATTTCTACCCTCTGCCCTGGATTGATCAACTGGTGGACTTTACAGCCGGGTGCGAGCTGATATGCATGCTAGACGCCTATCAGGGCTACCATCAGGTGCCGCTCGCCCGAGAAGATAAAGAGAAGGTCAGCTTCGTCACAGCCGACGGCACTTACTGTTACAATGTAATGCCGTTCGAACTGAAGAACGCGGGGGCAACCTACCAGCGCTTGATGAACAAAGTATTCAAGGAGCAGATCGGACGTAATTTAGAAGTGTACGTGGATGATATTCTCATCAGGTTCGTCCGAGCGGCTGATCTTTTTACAGACATGGAGGAGACCTTCCGAACGCTGAGGAAGTATGGAGTCAAGCTGAACCCTCAGAAATGTTTGTTCGGAGCAAAAGGCGGGCGTTTCTTGGGCTATATAGTGACCGAGCGGGGCATAGAGGCAAATCCCAGCAAGGTAAAAGCGTTGCAAGATATGCCTCCCCCAAGAAACCTAAGGGAAGTACAGCGCCTGACCGGGCGGATAACGGCATTGTCAAGATTCATCTCCAAGACTGCCGACCAGAGTCTCCCTTTTTTCAAGATCCTACGCAAAGCTACTAAGTTTCATTGGGACAAAGAATGTGATCAGGCGTTTGAGGAGCTGAAGACATACTTGAACACCTTGCCCGTGCTAGCCAAGCTAGCTGTAGGGGAGCCGCTCTGTATTTATTTATCTTCAACCGAGTGGGCAATAGGCTCGGCATTAGTGAGGACGAGCGGTGAAGAACAACCTGCGTACTTTTTGAGCCATATTCTAAAAGATGCTGAATCTCGCTACACTGGGCTCGAGAAGTTGGCATTTGCTTTGGCCCTCACCGCTCGGAGACTTCGTCCTTATTTCCTAGCACATACAATCATCGTCCGGACAAATAGCCCATTGGGAAGAGTGCTGTTGAACCCAGAAGCGTCCGTGCGGCTCATCAAATGGACAACGGAGTTAAGTGAATTTGACATTCAGTATCAATCCCGTTCGACGATAAAGGGGCAGTCCTTAGTAGATTTTGTTAACGAAGTGCAAAATCCCGAGCCCGAAGCTATGTGGAAAATATTCGTGGATGGATCGTCTACTCGGCTCGGGAGCGGGATTGGTGTGCTATTACTTTCTCCCCAAGAAGAACGGATGCACCTAGTTGTTCGGCTGGACTACAAAGCCACCAATAATGAAGCGGAGTGTGAGGCCCTCATAGCCGGCTTGCAGGCAGCCCGGCATGTAGGAGCCGGTCGGGTAACAATCCATTCAGACTCTCAGCTGGTCGCCCAGCAGCTCTCAGACACTTTTGAGATTAACAACGCTCGGCTCAAGCTCTATGCTGAGGCCTTCAAAAAGCTCAAGACCCACTTCAGAGAAGTCATTATCCAGAAGATACCCCGAGCGGAGAACCAGGCGGTAGATGAGTTAGCCAAGCTCGTAAGTTCAATATCACCGGTCGTCGTCCAACAGTCAATTGAGCAAGTATCCATGGTGGCACACATTGACCGGATGGAGGGCCTCGCATTCTCGAGCGACTGGAGGACAGCCATCATAGAGTTTCTGCGCTCGGGTGCGACACCGTCCGATCGGGAGGAAGCCCAGCTATTGAGGAGGAGAGCCGGTCGGTTCACACTCGTTGGAGACCAACTCTACAAGAAGGCTTTCTCCCGCCCACTTTTGAAGTGTGTGAGCTCGGAGGACACAGAGTACATCCTCCAGGAAGTGCACCAAGGATCGTACAGAGGACATCCGGGCGGACGATCGCTGGCGAGGAAGATCCTGCTGGCCGGATACTTCTGGCCAACCCTGCAAGCAGACGCCACTCGGACCGTCACGACGTGCCTCTCCTGCCAGAAGTACCACAACGTCTCCCACCGACCGGCGGAAGAGATGAAAGCATCCACAGTCTCCTGTCCGTTCGATCAGTGGGGAATGGATATCGTAGGTTCGTTCCCTATGGCAACCGGTCAGCGGAAATTTTTACTAGTGGCGGTCGACTACTTTTCTAAATGGGTGGAGGCCGAGCCACTAGCTAAGATCACAGAGCAGATGGTCAAAAGGTTTATCTGGCAGCATATAATCTGTCGGTTCGGCATTCCTTACCGGCTCATATCTGATACCGGGTGACAGTTCGTCGGGAAGCAGCTCGAAGAATGGTGCAAAAGTTATGGCATCGAACAACACTTTACTTCTGTGGCATATCCCCAAAGCAATGGTCAAGCCGAAGTAGCCAACCGGGAGATCCTTCGCATCCTGCGGGCTCGGCTCGACCATATGGTAGGAAGCTGGGTGGACGAGCTATCGGGCGTCCTATGGGCTATCCGCACGACCCCAAAGGAAGGAACGGGCATCACGCCATTCCATTTAGTGTATGGCGGTGAAGCAGTTATCCCAGTTGAAGTCGGTGTAGAGTCTGTCCAGATCCAGAACTATGATGATAACAATGCCGAGCGGAGGATGATGGAGTTGGACTTGATCGATGAAGAACGAGCCAAGGCGTCCGTCCGGCTGATGGCGTACCGGCAGAGAATGAAGTATAACTACAATCGGCGCGTGATCCCTAGAGCATTCCAGGTCGGCGACCTAGTGTGGAAGAAAGTAAAGTCGGTCGGAGACGTTGGCAAGCTGGAGGCTCCTTGGGCCGGCCCCTTCAAAGTCATCGAAAAGCTCTGCTCGGGTGCCTACTATCTGGAGGATGAAGACGGACGGCAGCTGGATCGACCATGGAGCGCGAACCACCTCCAGCCTTACCGGGCAGGGTCAAAGGTGAGCTAATGTAATGTATTCTTTATACTTTCCGTTTGGCTGTGTACTTGAAATGCAGGAGTAAAAAATTAGAAAATTAGCGCAAGTATAGGGCATCGTCAGCTGAACCGGAAGACCGTCGAGCTCCGACGTTAAATATCGAGAGTCAGACCGGCGACTATAAACCGCCCGACTTGAAGACCGTCGAGCTCCGACGTTAAATATCGAGAGTCGGACCGGCGACTATAAACCGCCTGGCTTGAAGACCGTCGAGCTCCGACGTTAAATATCGAGAGTCGGACCGGCGACTATAAACCGCCCGGCTTGAAGACCGTCGAGCTCCGACGTTAAATATCGAGAGTCGGACCGGCGACTATAAATCCCCCGGTCGAAACCCCATGGCGACGGTCTGTAAGCCCGTGGTAAGTACCGGCAGTCGGCAAAGCCCCATTCTTGAGGATGAAAAGAAAATAAGCTTGGGTGTATTCGGCCGAGCGGTCAAGTTATAAAAATGGACTTCATGAAAAAATTCCACTCGAGGCAAAGGAGAGGGGGTGAGAATTTAACAAGCAGTAAAAAGCAATTAAAGATAACTTTCATTACTTAACCGAGCGGCACGTACAAAAAAAGGGCAACTCTACATGCCGGACGGTGAACATACTGACACCCTAAAAAGAAACGTAGTCACTCGAGATCATCAAAATTGAAAAGGGCGTCGGGAACAGCGTCCATCATGCCGGCCAAGTCGCTGGGGGGGACAGAGAGCTCCTCAGAAATATGACCCTTCGTCTTCAAATAGGCAATGATAGCCTTAAGTGCTTCTTCAAAGGTCAGGGAAATCTGGTTGCTGAATTTATCTCCGAACTCGTCCGAGCGGAGGAATGCTCGCCTCGACGTGGCCAAACGGCTGGATTCCCCATCGTGATATTCCTTGTAGCCAGCTTGGGATGCATCAAAGGCGGCTTGGAGATCTTTCAGGTCTCCTTCAAGTTTGGAGCGCTCAGCCGAGCGGCCTTCCCGTTCGGCGGATAGCAGAGACTCCAACTCTTTAACGCGCTGTTCTAGCCCCCGGTTTTCCACCTTCATGGTGTCCATATCAGCGATGGCCTTACGCTTCCATGTGGTCGCGACCTTTATTTCTGTATTGCGTTTCTTGACCAAGGCCTCGAGACAAGACACCTCACTCGCCCGGTAGGAAGATTGTTGCCGCTCAGCTTCCAGGAGCTTCTGGGTTTTCTCCAGCGTAGCAGAGGATTGCTCCTGGCTTTCCCCTGAGAGTTTGAGATTTTTCAGCTCATCCTCCAGCTTGACCAGGCGATTGCTGATCGCAATCTGCTCCACCCAGCGCTGTGAACGGGTGTAATAAAGTTAGAAGCTGAACAAAAATAAGCCTACAAGACACCAAGAATATACCCCGGTTGCTTGCTTCAGGTTGCTGTCGCCAAGTTGACTGGGGGTCATGAGAGAAATACGGATCCGAGCATCCTCCCAGACTTTGGCGAGCGGCCCTGTCAAGGTGATTTGCTGTTCGGGAACCGTTGGCCGATCTGCAGCTAGAAGGTATTCCTCTGAGGGAAAGCGCAGAACAGTTTTAACCACTCGAGGGCCGCTCGGATCATCTTGAGGCACATCTGCCTGGCCAGAGGGCTCGCCAATCATGGAAGGACGGTCGCCCAATCGTATGAGGCGATGGCGGGTCCGAGGAGGAGAACTAGTAGGTTGCGCCTCGGAGGTAGCCGTGGGCGAGCCGAGTTGCGTCAGAGTTCGCTCCGAGGAAATCGCCTCAAAGGACGTCGGAGCATCGTCACCCCGCTCGGAGAGACGTTCATTGGAAAGGGTCGGCTGCGTTATGGGCTCTTTCTGGCGCCTCTTCTGGGTCTTCAAAGCTACGCCACCCGCCAAGCGGCTCTCCACCCCGGCCTGGGCAGAGGATGTAGCATCGCCCGCAGCCTCGTTTGAGGGGACAGGGGCGGCTAACGCTTCAGGGACACTTTGAGCCCCTTCGCCCACTCTAGCCCCTGAGCTAGCCAGGATAAGCCCCCATTCGGCGACCTCTTTGTTCGTCGCCGCTTCAATCTCCGCAGCCCTCAACTTCAGCCGCTCGGTAGCTTTGGCGCGCCACATGATTTCGGCTGCAGAAAAGAAGAATAAATCAGTTAGAACAAGGGAAAGAGGGAGAGGAGAATTCTTACTCATGCTGCAGGGCAGGTCGGCTGGGACAGAGGACAAGCCGAATATATACATCACACCATCAAGGAGCAGCTTATCGATGTTGAACCGCTCGCCGACCAGGCAGTTAGCTGCATGGAGGTAGGCCGGATGACTCTTGTATTTGCCGAGCTCTGGTTGGGTCGGCACCACGGTTTGCCACTTGGTTCGGAAAGAGGGCAGCTCGGGGAAACGCAGATAGAAGAAATGCTCTTTCCAGTGTTTATTCGAAGTCGGCATATTATCAAAAAGAACAGAGCCAATCCTAGTTTGGAAAAGAAAGGTACCCCACTCGGACTATTTAGGAAAGAAATAATGAAAGATCTTGGGGTCCAAGGGAATGTCGTTCAACTTGAAGAGGACCACCACTCCGCACAGTAGCCTAATAGAGTTCGGAACGATTTGGCCGAGCGGGATGCGGAAGTAGTTGCATACTTGCAGGATGAATGGATGTGGAGGAAATCGCAAGCCGGTCGAAAATTGGTCCCGGAAAAAACAGACTGTCCGGGACGGCGGGTCATGAGGTCGGTCGGATGGGGTCGCTACTATTATGGCATGGTCGGATGGGAGCCCGTAGGCACGGACGAGACTTAGTGCATCGCCCTCATCAAACTGGCTCTCCATGATCATGTACCAAAGACCAGGAGCTGAGGCAGACGATTGGGAAGTGCTCGCCATAGTCGGAGATGGGGAAACGATGAAAGACAGAAGAAAACGAGAAGACAGGAAGGGAAGACTCAAGAGGAGGCGAAAGATACAACTAAAGGGAAAACACGAAGGAATGAGGGAGAGACAGGTGAGTAAAGCTTACAGGGAAGAAGATGATCGGAGAAAGGGGGCCGCGAAGATGCTGGAAAGCTGGAGGACGAGACCACCGGAGCAAAAGAAGCAGGAAGGCTGTCGAGCACGTGAAAGCAGAAATGCGGAGAAGGAAGAAGGCGAAGGCTTTATAGGGTTCTGCCTGAGCGGCCTCCACCGTCGGATGCAGGTCACGGGAACCGGAGCACGCATCGGGCCGTCCATTTTAAACCGCCTCGGTCTCGTCACCCGCAGCGCCGCCGCTGTACGATGACGGCAGCAACGCCACGTGGCATTCGGTCACTGGAGTGCATTTAATGAGAGCATGCCCGGCCTTAATGTCGAAGATTGGCGCAAATTTCGAAGAGAGAAATGTTGACGTTGACTGACGTTATAGCTACCCCCATGGGGGCCGAGCGGAGAATAGTGGCACAGAGACGTCGCTCGGCTTGACTGGCGGTCCAGTCAGTCGGACTAATCGCCTCCTTCGACTAGACTTGAAGGGGAGGCAAGTGATCCGGCGGTAAGGACAGGGGACCCCCCCGGAGGGGAGTCAACGCCACGTGGAGGTCAGAAGTCAAAAGGGTCAACATGAGGTTCAGCCGCTCGTATAAGGGGTTGGTTGACCGGCCGAAATGGGCCGAGCGGAATCAAAGACAACCCGACGGGGAGTTGGGTTTTCGACGCTCATGATGAACAGGGTCGCCGGGCCGAACGTGTAGCTCGCTCGGCCTAGGCGTAAAGCAGCACTGCTGTGAAGGAGCAGTCTCAGCCGAGCACGCGAGGGAGTGGAATCTTCCCAGTCGGACAGATACCTACGCCCGGTCGGACCAATGCTTGCCGAGTGGACGGACACTCGGCTCGGGGAAAAAGGAGACAAGGGCAAGGGGACATTGAGGAACATCTTCTGACAATAGGCATGTTCGACGACCAGGCCATACACAGAATTCTACGACGGAAGGTTCCGCTGTCCCATCAGAGAGGTACTCAGACTGTAGCAGTATGGTGTCAGGCATGTTCCTCTGGCAAGCCCATGCTAAGGTATGGTAAAGGACACGTGTACAACTCGGCAGGTGTGCATAAGCCTCCACACAGCAAAGGACACGTGTACACCTCGGTAGGTGTGCATAAGCCTCCCCACAGCTCTATATAAGAGCCTACAGACTTCACCAGAGGTACGTGAGATCTCATCTTGGGAGCCACTTCATCATTTTCCTCTTGCTTGACTTGAGCATCGGAGGGTCGTCGCAGGGAACTCCTTCCCGACTCGACTTCTTTACAGGTTCACCGGAGATTTGTGCAGCTGGTCGAAGATAGAGGAGAGCGCCACGCCCCCAGCATCCGTCGACTCAGTGTTTGGACAGGATCACTACTCATTAAGCATAACCATACTGGGAAGTAAAGTTTGATGATTTAAGGTGATCGGAGGGAGTTTGGGGCAATTGGTTTGTGATAATTCCTGGCGACTAAAGTTGGAGGGTCCAAGCGATCGTAGCTAGGTCAGGGAAATAGGAGCGTACAGGTGACCGTATAAGCTTTTAGGCAACCGGTAGAGGATGAAATTTAGTGACTCGAGCAAAGTGGTTAAGATAAATTTTGACCATACCCAAACGACCGAGAAATGCAAATAATGTTATCTACTGGATAGACATTACAACCATGTTAGCCTGTACCAAGCGACAAGGGAGGCTCCCGTCAACTGGAGAGTATCACATCAGCAATAGCTTGAGGTAGAGCTTTTAAACTACTCAATTCACTTCAATGCTTCTCTATGCTCTCATGCTTTCTGTGCTATGATGATGACACACTGCAATTCACATTTCATTTCTGATCAACAATATCTAGAGTAATTTTTTATTTTTATTGTGTTACCTTATATTTGTTATTGTGCTTAATTTTTTAAATTCTTTTTCTATATAGTTTCTTTATCTTTCCAGAGGCTTTCTAGAAAGCAAAAATTAAGAAATAAAAATCATATTTTTATTATTACTGTGCTGGTCTATTTCTGTTATGGTTAATCTATGCTATGTTAATACTTTTGATTTAACTGATAAATGCTTATTTAATTTTATTTTCGCTGTGCTTATATTACTCTGTTTATTTATTTTTGAAATTATTAGCTTATAAAATTTGTAATGTTATTCAACCCCTCTCTCTAGCATCCTATTCTATCTTACATAAGGAAAGATAATGTACTGAGTATAATTTTAATAGATAGTGATTTTGTTATATCATTAAATGCAATTTGAGTCTAATTTATTTTACGATTATGGTTAAGTATAAAGAGTATTCACTTTCAGTGTGTTAATATGTTTGAATTGTAGGATCATGTTGGGCACTAAAGAAGGGTGAATAGCACCGTATTAATTTTAAAATATTTTAAGCACTGAGTTGAAATTAGATGCAGTGGAAAATAAACTAAGCAAATAATATAGTAATGAAAATAAAATAAGCAAATAATTAATAGAGTAACAATGGAAGTAAATTAAATGACACAAAATATTTAATGTGGTTCAGAACATAGGGTCCCTACTCCATAGTAAGATAAAAAAATCTAGAGATGGAGAAACCTTTACATATTAGCAAATAGATATAGATGTAAATTAAGTGCAAACGCCAAAATGAAAGATTACAAGAAGAACAACTCAAAAATAATAACAATAAGAACACAAATACCAAATTGATTACTACCTTGCAGAGCCTTAAAGAAGAGTGAATGAATGCCTAAATGTTTAATTGATGATCTGAGATGTCCAAGTTGACATCCTTTTATGGTACTCTTCTGGTCGATCATACCTCTTTTGATTCTACCGACCTCTTTGCTCGGACGCTCTGCTCACTCAGTCATTCTGAGGTTAACACTTGGATAAAAACCAACCTCTGCTGGCAGCCTGAGATCATCTGCTCAGGTCAGCTCAATTGTAAGTTGAATTTAAATTCTGTGTAATATTTTAAATTCAACTAAGTCCCCTAAAATTCTCTGGCAACAGATTGTTTGTATTCCAACAATCTTGAAACAGAGTCGCTTCTGCTGAGATGGCCACGGAACGAAATGTTGAGGTGCAACAGACTCAACACATGCAGGCCCCCTCCGCCCCGATTGGAACTATGTCAATCAGTCATGGGGAAAAGCCAGAGAAGTTCAGTGAACTGAACTTCAAGAGGTGGCAGCAGAAGATGCTCTTCTACCTAACCACGCTCAATCTGACTCGGTTCTTGACCGAGGATCCTCCTAAGCATGCTGAGGATGCTGATGCGCAAACCATCAGTACAGTGGAGGCATGGACTCATTCTGAGTTTCTTTGCCGAAACTATATCCTCAACTGCCTTGTCGACTCGTTGTACACTGTGTATAGCATGAAGAGAACGACTAAGGAGTTGTGGGAGTCTCTAGATAAGAAATACAAGACGGAGGATGCAGGGGCAAAGAAGTTTATCGTGGGTCGATTCCTGGACTATAAGATGGTTGACTCCAAGACAGTGATCAGCCAAGTCCAGGAGCTTCAGGTGATCTTGCTCGAGATCCACTCAGAAGGGATGGTTCTGAGTGAAACCTTCCAGTTGGCTGCTATCATTTAAAAGTTGCCTCCCAGCTAGAAGGACTTCAAGAACAATCTGAAGCACAAGCGGAAGGAGATGAATGTGGAGGAACTCATTGTTCGACTTCACATCGAAGAAGACAACAAGAGTTTAGAGGGAAAATTGCTCCCTCAGGCTACTATGAAAGCCAACGTGGTCGAGCACGGTCAAAGTTCGAAATGGAAGAACCCTAAGTCTTCCAAGATGGGACCCAGAGGAGGCATTAGTAAGAAGAAGTTCTCTTGGAAGTGCTTCAACTGTGACAAGGAGGGTCATAAATCTTCGGAGTGCAGAAAGCCGAAGAAGACGCAAGAGGCCAACCTGAACAAGGGACCAGAAATGGACGACCTCTACGTAGTGGTCTCAAAACTGAACCTAGTCGGTTCAAACCCGTGGAAATGGTGGATTATTACTGGAGCCACCAGACATGTGTGCTGCAACAAGGGTCTGCTCCACAACTTTGAAGAAGCCACTGGAGACAAACTGTTCATGGGGAACTCAGCAACCTCGGACATCATGGGCTAAGGAAAGGTGGTGCTAAAGATGACCTCGGGCAAGGACCTTACTCTTGTTGGTTGGTCCAAGGAAGATCATACCAGTTCTACTATACAAAAATTGTGTACAAGTGTCAAACCTTTCCTAAACAACCTATTGTGTTCTATAGAAATTAAATTAGGAATCGCAAACGGAACTTAACATTATTGATTCCAAATTTAACTTATCTGTTCTTAATGATTTAGATTTCGATCGCAAACGATGCTTAACATTATTGATCCAAATCCACCTATGTTATAAATTCAATTAAATATTTATTTCAAAAATTGGCTCCCAGGTCAAACATAGCGAGGCACATGACCTTCTTGGGTATGGGAGCATCCACCACTACCTCGATAAAGCCTCTTAACGAAATTCAATATTTAATTTCCTAAAATAATATTAGGTTTAACCAAAAAGAACAATCGAATCACAAGATCGAAAAAAAATAAAAAAAACACAACTTCGAATATCTAATCCGAAAATCTAGAATCATATGCCTCTTGTGTTTGGAATTCATACAAAAAAAAACTAGTATGATGCGGAAAATAATTACTAGTTATACCATTCTTTGTATGCAACGACCTCTTGATCTTCTACCGTATTCCTCTTCTTATCTCGAACGTTGTGTGGGCAACGATCTACCGAGATGAGAACCACCCAAGCTCCTTCTTCTCCAAGCTAGTTTCGACCATCACAAAAAACTCCAAGAGATGTGAGGTTCGGTCACCACCACCAAGCTCCAAGGGATGCTAGAAACAAAGCCTCCTTTCTCTCCTTCTTCTCCTAGCTAGAACCGGCCACCAAGGACTTCTCTTGTGTTGATGCCACCGGCCACAAAGGAGGAACAGAAAAGGAGAAGAGCAAGAAGCAAGGGTCGGCCACCACCAAGGAAGAGAGGGAGGAAAATAGAATAGAGTTGTTAGCCATGAAGGCACCCCTACCCTCTCTTTTATAATCCTTGGTCTTAGCAAATAAGGGAAATTTAAATAAAACCATCCTTAATTTCTTTGCCATGAAAAGGAAAATTTAATTAATTAAAATCAAATTCCTTTTCTTAAATCATATGACTGGCCACGTTAAAGCTCCAAACAAGGAAAGTTTTAACAACACAAGAATTAAAACTTCCTAATTTATTTTTGGAAATTTTAATAATAATTTATCTAATAATTTTTCCCTTCATGGTTGGTTATAAAAGGAAATTTTATAAATTAAAATCTTTCTTTTAAACATGCGGATGATTTCCAAAAAGAAAAGTTATCTTTAAAATTAAAATCTCCTTTCAATCTACAAATAAGAAAAGATATCAAATCTTTTTTTAATCCTATGTAGAAACTTATAAAAGGAAAAAATTTATAATTTTAAAACTCTCTTTTAAATCATGAACATGGTTACAAAAAATGAAAGTTTTCTCAAAATTAAAATCTTCCTTTCAATCTTCAAATAAGGAAAGATATCATATCTTTTCTTAATCTTTTGTAGAAAGCTATAAAAAGGAAAGATTTAAATTTTAAACTCTCTTTTAAAACTATGGAATCCACATAAAAAAATTTAAAAAATAAAATCCTTTTAATATGATGTGGCCGACCACCTAAGCTTGGACTCAAGGTAGGGCCGGCCACCATGTAATACCCCGGTTCTGAGATTCTGGTTAAGTATGGCTTAAAAGGTTAGATGGTACTATCCATATCACCAAGGTGCACCTTCCTTTTCGGAAGCCCAAACTTAAGAACTCCAAAGTTAAGCGTGCTTGGCTTGGAGAAATCTGAGGATGGGTGACCTCCTGGGAAGTTTTCCAGGGTGCGTGCGAGTGAGGACAAAGCACACTGAAAGGACCTCCGGTGATTTGTGGAGCTAGTCGTCAACCCGATGGATAATTCTGGTGGCGTTCCCAGTTCGATCCGGGTGGGACCCACCCGGGCCGGGGCGTTACAGATGGTATCAGAGCGACCTTGCGACCGTGAGTGCACCTGTGGCAGGAGCACCCAGGGCACCACCTAGCGAGGGAGATTCTGGGATTTGTCTGTGGTGTGATTCGTGGTTACACAACGAGGACGTTGTGTCTTTAAGTGGGGGTGATTGTAATACCCCGGTTCTGAGATTCTGGTTAAGTATGACTTAAAAGGTTAGATGGTACTATCCATATCACCAAGGTTCACCTTCCTTTTCGGAAGCCCAAACTTAAGAACTCCAAAGTTAAGCGTGCTTGGCTTGGAGAAATCTGAGGATGGGTGACCTCCTGGGAAGTTTTCCAGGGTGCGTGCGAGTGAGGACAAAGCACACTGAAAGGACCTCCGGTGATTTGTGGAGCTAGTCGTCAACCCGATGGACAATTCTGGTGGCGTTCCCAATTCGATCCGGGTGGGACCCACCCGGGCCGGGGCGTTACAGATGGCTCGCCGGCAGGATTTCCTGAGTTTGCGACAGAATAATCGGACAGTGACTGAGTATAATGCAGAGTTTGACAGATTGGCCAGATTTTGTCCAGAGCTAGTTGCTGAGGACAGTTCACGTATGCAGCAGTTCGTTCAGGGGCTGGATGGACATTTGCAACTAAGACTTGTCGGTCTTGGTATCACATCTTATGCGGAGATGTTGGACAGAGCCCTCATTATTGAGTCAGCTCAGCAGAGAGTTTTTCCGGATAGGAAAAGGAAGCGAGTCGACATCCGATGATCCAGCAGCCTACATCACCAGCAGCGTAGTCGATCGATCGGGTACATCCGGGTATCACGTAAACCTCGTAAATCGTGGCGCTTCAGACGCTTCCGTCTTCCCAACGTAACCGAACAACCCGCCATGACATTCGCTTCGATGTGGGTCCAGACCATGTCACTTCACTGCTCTCCGGGACATTCATTGTAAACCGCCTGGCACCAGAGCGAGATTGTCCGCAAGATTCAAAGATATTACTCCGAGGACGGATCATGGAGGACACCACCATCCCAGATTTATCGAGGAGGGCGTAGAGCCCAACCTTTGCCTGGCCAGCAGCCGAGTGCTTCACATGCAGCCGCGGCATTTGGCATGCTTGGACAGGAGTACTCCAGTGCTTCCATAGCACCCCAGAGTTATGTTCCGGGACTTTATTATCCGACGCAGGGGCAGTATCAAATGCAGCCTCAACCTGTAGGTCAGTATCAGTGGCAGGCTTCTGCCCAGCCGCAGCAGCCGCTGGCAGCGTTACCTCCTCCTCCTCCGCCAGAGACTGGACGTGTTCATGCGATGACCAGAGAGGATGCGCAGCGAGCCGATGGATCCGTTTTCCGCGGTATGATTTCTATTTATACCTTATCTGCAGATATACTGATAGATACTGGTAGCTCGCATTCATTTATATCTCGCACTTTTATGCGGGAGGTTGGTAGATTACCCACTCTCAGACCCCAGCGATTGACCGTCTCCCTACCGTCCAGTGATTCATTGGATGTCACCCAGGAGGTCAGAGGTTGCCCGTTAGATTTTGGCAACCTAATACTTACAGTGGATCTTTTAGTATTAGAAATGGTTGATTTTGATATTATTCTTGGCATGGATTGTTTGTCAGCATATCATGCCACAGTTGATTGCCAGACGAGGGTGGTCACATTTCGGCCTCCGAACCAACCCTCGTGGGATTTCACTGGCATCAGAGACGACGACATATCGATCATTTCGGCGATACAGGCTCAGAGGTTGCTGTCACATGGCTGTCAGAGTTTTCTGTTATCTTTGATCAGTACTGAGGACAGCAGCAGTTCGCAGCTCTCCGACGTTCCTGTAGTCCGAGAGTACCCAGATGTATTTCCAGAGGAGCTGCCAGGTTTGCCTCCCAGAAGGCCAGTGGAGTTCGCTATTGAGTTGATTCCGGGAACCGCACCGGCATCGAAAGCTCCTTATCGTATGGCACCAAAGGAGTTGAACGAGCTGAAGGTTCAACTCCAGGAGCTTTTGGATAGGGGATTCATTCGCCCTAGTGCTTCTCCATGGGGTTCTCCTGTGTTATTTGTCAAGAAAAAGGACGGCACCATGAGGTTATGTATTGACTACAGACAGCTGAATGCAGTGACCGTCAGAAATAAATATCCTTTACCACGGATCGAGGATTTGTTTGATCAGCTCAGAGGTACATCAGTGTATTCTAAGATTGATCTGCGATCCGGATATCATCAGCTGAGAGTCAGAGACTCAGATATTCAGAAGACAGCTTTCCGTACTCGATACGGTCATTATGAGTTTTTGGTAATGCCATTTGGGCTTACCAATGCTCCAGCGGTGTTTATGGATTTGATGAACCGCATATTTCTGGAGTATCTTGATCAATTTGTTATCGTTTTCATTGATGACATATTGGTCTACTCGCATTCCGAGGAGGAGCACGCACAGCATCTTCGCACAGTTTTGGAGATTCTTAGACGACATCAGCTGTACGCGAAGTTCAGCAAGTGTGCATTCTGGTTATCCTCAGTCGGTTTTCTGGGACACGTGGTTTCTAGCAGAGGTATTTCAGTTGATCCTCAGAAGATCGAGGCTGTCACCAGTTGGGAGCAGCCGAAGTCAGTGCAGGAGATCGATTGGCCGGATATTACCGACATTTTGTCGAGGGTTTCTCGCGTATTGCTATGCCGCTGACACGCCTTACCAGGAAAGGCGTGAAGTTTACGTGGACCAAGGATTGCGAGACCAGCTTTCAGGAGCTGAAGCGGAGATTAGTGTCGGCTCCAGTTTTGGTTCTACCTTCTGGAGAGGACGAATTTGTACTCTATACCGACGCTTCTCTTCAGGGTTTGGGCGCTGTTCTGATGCAGCACGGCAGAGTAGTCTCTTATGCTTCTCGTCAGTTGAAGGAGCATGAGAAGAACTACCCAGTTCATGACTTGGAGTTAACTGCCATCATTTTTGCTCTAAAGCTTTAGCGACATCATTTATATGGTATCACATTTGAGATTCTCACTGATCATAAGAGTCTCAAATATATTTTCACTCAGAAGGAGCTTAATCTCCGACAGAGGAGATGGATGGAGTTCCTGAAGGACTACGATTGTACCATTAGCTACCACCCAGGGAAAGCTAATGTAGTTGCCAATGCACTCAGCAGGAAGTCCAGAGCGACTTTGGCTTGCCACCGGACTTCAGTTACGGATTTGATTCAGAGTTTTTCTGAGTTAGACCTGGAGGAGCAGGGATCTACAGAGCAGGGTATTCTTGTTACTATGGTTGCTCAGTCGTCAATCAGGACGAAGATCCGAGAGGCACAGGCTGGTGATCAGTATTTGCAGTTCATTAGAAGTCAGATAGCTTCCGAGCAGCAGACCGAGTTTACACGAGACGAGGAGGGTGTTATATACTTTCGAGGCAGATTATGCGTACCTCAGTCTCATCCGGTTTTACAGGAGCTACTTCAGGAGGCTCATCGATCTCGATTTGCGATCCATCTAGGCGGGACCCGTATGTATCGTGACTTGAGACGTTCCTACTGGTGGAACGGTATAAAGAAAGACATCGCGGATTTCGTAGCTAGATGTCTTGTCTGTCAGCAGGTGAAGGCTGAGCATCAGAGACCTGCAGGATTACTTCAGCGGATTCCTATTCCTGAGTGGAAGTGGGATCACATTACCATGGACTTTGTGGTAGGATTGCCGAGGACACGACGAGGTCATGACGCGATTTGGGTAATCGTTGATCGATTAACCAAATCCGCTCATTTCTTAGCAATCCGGAGGACTGATCCCCTGGATCGATTGGCAGATCTGTATTGTCGGGAGATCATCAGACTACATGGTGTTCCGTTGAGTATCATTTCGGATAGAGATCCACGGTTTACGTCTCGTTTCTGGAAGAGTCTGCAGCAGGCTTTGGGCACACAGCTCTGACTTAGTACAGCTTTCCATCCACAGACAGATGGACAGTCAGAGCGGACTATTCAGACTCTTGAGGACTTGTTGAGATCATGTGTTATGGATTTTGGAGGCAGTTGGGAGGACCATCTGCCGTTAGTAGAGTTTGCTTACAACAACAGCTTTCATTCGGCTATTCAGATGGCACCGTTTGAGGCGTTGTATGGTAGACCTTGTCGGACACCCGTCCTCTGGGATGAGGTTGGAGAGGCCCAGTTGTTGGGACCTCAGAGAGTTCAGCAGGATGCAGAGTTGGTCCGTACTATCAGACGGAGGATGTCAGAGGCGCAGGATCGCCAGAAGAGTTACGCTGATCGGAGGCGCAGACCACTAGAGTTCTCTGTTGGTGACCATGTATTTCTGCGAGTTTCACCCACGAAAGGGGTGAAGAGATTTGACATCAGAGGTAAGCTAGCTCCGCGGTACATTGGTCCTTTCGAGATCTTGGAGAGGATCGGAGCAGTAGCTTACCGACTGGCACTACCACCGTCCCTGTCAGGCGTCCACGATGTATTTCACGTATCTATGCTGAGGAGATACGTACTGGCTGATATTCCAGTTCCAGTTCAGCCTGATATTACATATGAGGAGATTCCGGTACGGATTCTTGACCGGAAAGAGCGTCAGTTGCGGAACAAGACCATCCGGCTGGTTAAAGTCGGATGACAGCATCATTCAGACGAGGAGGCTACTTGGAAGCTCGAGGATACTATCCGAGCTCGATATCCCCATCTTTTCACTTGAGGTATGTAATTTAATTTACCGTACAGCATTTATACTTTATATCTGTTGTTAGTACTTGCTGATGGTAGATAACGAAATTTGGGGACCAAAATTTTTATTAGTGGGGGAGAATATAAAATATCAGAAAAATAGGCGAATATTAATAAGGGAATTTTCCGGAATTTTTGGAGATTTTTCGGGAATTTTTCAGAGCTCGTACGGACGAGTTGACGGGGATAAAAACGGGGTCCGGAAAAGCCTGTTTAGACTACCCAGTTTTAATAAGTAAAAGTTTTATTTTTCTTTTCCTTTTTCATTTTTTTTTATTTTCTTTAAATCCTTCGTTTCTTCCCCCTCCTAGCACCCGAGCCCGACGTCGCCTTCCTTTCATCTCCTTGCCCTAACCGCCGAGCGTCTTCGGTTTATCTTCTCCGGCGTCGCTACTCCTCTTCATTTCCTTCTTCCCCGAGTGCACCAAAGCCGTGCCAACGTTTCTTCTCCTCTCCTCTGCCGCCACCAGAGCGACGCCGTGCTCTAATTGGGCTGTGCCGCCGAGCCGAGCATCTCCACCGACGCAGGAGCAGTGCCGGCGACCCTTCCTCTGCCCTAGTCGAGAGCCACAGTCAACCACCCGGATCCCTAGCTCTTGCTGTGGAGTTCCTAGCGCCGACTGCTACTTTTTGTGCCCTAACCCGACGCCAGCCACTCGAGAAGCGCCGACCACCCCGATTCCGGCACCTGCGTACCACTGTTGGTTCCACCGTGCCCTAGCTTCTGCCGCCGACGACGAGAGTCATTGCCGAGTCCTTCCCTGTGCCCTAGCCGACACTTGCTCCCGAGCCACTCTGATCACCACCGACTGTTGATCGAGCAGCACTGCTGCAAATCCTTTCCGGCACCTCTATCCTTCCGAGCAGTGCAGAGCTTGGATATTCTTCTCTGTTATTGATCAATCCGTCTTTGTGGTGGATCAACAAACACGACTGAAGGAGAGTTAGAGGTAAGGTTTATGGTTTTGATCTTTGTGGTAGATTATTGCTAGATGTATTAGCAATAATTATTGATGTAGGTTTAGAAGTTATATAACGGTGTAATTGGGGTTAATTAAACTAACCCTAACTGGTCGGTGGATTTGAAATTAGTTTAGCTATTTGGTTATAATTAAATTTAGCTAAACTATACGGTTTATTACAGGACATTGATTCGAGACGAGCATCTCGACGCCCGAGTTGGACCATTTCGATTGGAGGCGGGTACTTTGACTTATGTCTTTTGATATGCATAATAAAGTGTTTAACATATAGCAATGATTGTGTTATCCTTTTGATTCAGTTGGTCACTACATGATCTGTTACATGTTGTTTGTTTATTTATTATGCACTGCATGTTATTATTGACCTGACCATACATGCTTTCGGCAGTGACCCAACCATATGATACATCATGTTCAGGACCTAGGGTTTATTTGATACCCTATCTGTTTGTGTACCTTCCATCTGATACATTGACTTGTGGTACACCTTTTATTTATGTATGGATCTTGCTATGCTATTCATGAGATTGTCATGCTTAGTATCATGCATCATGTTTGCATGCTGTGCGATTGTCGGCTCCACTATGGTTGAGTCCATCGCCAGTTACATGTACTGCACACACCACCACCCATGGATTAGTGGTATATCAGACAGGTGTGTGGCGGTTCTGCTGTTTGGCTCCGTTGGTCTGAGGACTCAGCATGGTAGCCGGCAGTCAGTTCCGCTCTGTTTGGCTCCGTTGGCATTTAGTGTAGCAGCGTGGTAGCCGGCAGACGGTGGACTCTGTTTGGCTCCGTTGGTCAGGAGACTCAGCGTGGTAGCCGGCAGAGATTTTTCCTCCCCGTCATTGTGTACCGGGAGATGAGAGCATTGAGCTCCCCCATTTATGATTTGGGGACAGAGGACAGGAGTACTCCGATAGCATTCCGTCCACTCAGTCACTGTCAGGAGCAGTGATGTCCGAGTGCACGGTCACTATATGCATTTTATTGTTGTGATTGCTGCACTTATATGCTGCATTTGTATGGATGCATTTGATTGACATGCATATAGGATTATGATTTCTTCGGTCTGACGACCTGTTACCTTTGTACCTTGATTCCGGTTAGTACAGTTATCTCCTGATTTCGTTTCAGTTGCATTTATTCCTTCTCGTATTCAGGAGACTGTACGCATGATTAGTGTTGTCTGTTATTTGTTTTATTATGTATATCTGTTGTACCTGCTGAGTGTTGGACTCACCCCGCCTCCATTGTTGATGAGCAGTTCCAGTCGCTGGCCCCCCATCTGCACGTAGAGCCAGTTCTCTACTAGTTCGTTATTTGTTTTATTTTTGCCTTTTTCTATATCAGACTTTGTTTTAGTATTGTCTTTGGATTTTTCCTATGGATATTGTATGGAGTGATACCTTTTGATGGATTTTTGATATGATATTGGATTTCATTCTACTACGTGCCTGCCTGGACGGCAGAAGAGGTGAGTTCGTTGGATTTGAGCTTTACGAGTGTAGTGGAGTAGGGTGGATTTTGAGTCAGAGTCCTATTGTTATTGATTACTATTATTAACTGCGTTGTTGTGACAGCCAGAGGCTGAATATCTTTATAAACTGCGTGGTGTTTGTTTTTATTTTTGTTATCATTCCAGCCGTCTGTGACTGATGTATATGTGATATGTAGAAAGTTTCATATTGTCCGTCGTACAGGGGAGATGCTGCCGAAATTTCTTCGGACAGAGACTCCTCTGGGGCGTGACAGCCGGGTCGTTACAATAAAAAGGCGCCTTTTTATTGTAACGACCCGGCCCTCTTAGCCCATTTGACGGCCCATTTGGCGGCCCAACCGACGACCCTTGGCCATGCCGTTACTCACTAGGACTTTCCACCCCTGGTAGTGGATTTTTTTGCCTCCCCCAGGATTCGAACTCTAAACCTCCAGGCTTAAGTATTAGAGTTTATGAATCCTGGTAACCAAGTGAGATCATCTCACTTGGTTACCAGGATTCATAAACTCTAATACTTAAGCCTAGAGGTTTAGAACTCAAATCCTGGGGGAGGCAAAAAAATCCACTACCAGGGGTGGAAAGTCCTAGTGAGTAACGGCACGGCCAAGGGTCGTCGATCGACGACATGAGAGGTCGCCAAATGGACCGACGACATAAGGGCCGCCAGTTGGGCCGCCAAATGGGCCGCCAAATGGGCTAAGAGGGCCGGGTCATTACACACCACTTGGTTCATCCAAGGATTAACTTGGCCGACCCCTTGCTTGGGCTCCAAGCAAGGCTTGGTCGACCACCTTAGGATGGGTTTTGGTCTTCTGATGAAATTAAGCTTCCCGTGTTCGCTCCGAACACCCAACTTAATTTCATCAATAATAATTCATTCCACTAAAGAATTATTATTGAACTACCGCACCAATCCCAAATTACATTTTGGGCTCCTTCTTATTATGAGTGTGTTAGTCTCCCTGTGTTTAAGATATCGAATGTCCACTAATTAAATGAGTCATTGACAACTCACTTAATTAATATCTCAATCCAAGAGTAGTACCGCTCAACCTTATCGTCATGTCGGACTAAGCCCACCTGCAGGGTTTAACATGACAATCCTTATGAGCTCCCTTGGGGACATTATCAACCTAGATTACTAGGACACAGTTTCATTCTATAATCAACAACACACACTATAAGTAATATCATTTCCCAACTTATCGGGCCTATTGATTTATCGAGCTAAATCTCACCCTTTGATAAGTCAAAGAAATGAATACTAAACATATGTGCTTGTTATTATATTAGGATTAAGAGTACACACTTCCATAATAACTAAGGTGGTGTTCTTTTATCAAGTCAGTATAAAAAAAACTTATCTTAAATGGTCCTACTCAGTACACTCAAAGTGTACTAGTGTAATTTATCAGTCAAGATAAACTAACACCTAATTACACTACGACTATTCCAATGGTTTGTTCCTTTCCATCTTAGTCGCGAGCTATTGCTTATAATTTATAAAGAACCGATAACATGATCTTCTGTGTGACACCACACACCATATTATCTACAATATAAATTAATTGAACAACTACACTTAGCATAAATGTAGACATTTTTGACCAATGTGATTCTTTATTTCAAAATAAATGTTTACAAAAGCTAGACTTTTAGTATACACTCTAACAATCTTCCACTTATACTAAAAGACTAAGCTGCCATATCTGCTGCCATACATCTGATTCTCATCCCCTCCACATGCCGATCAAAAGCTTTCGCCGGAAGGGCTTAGTGAAAGGATCTCTTAGGTTATTATCTGATGTAATCTAGGCGGCAACAACTTCTCCTCATTATACGATGTCTCGTTTTGGGTGGTACTTGCGCTCTATTTTGTTTACTTGCCTTATGGACTTATGGTTTCTTTGAGTTTGCTACTGCACCACTATTATTACAATAAATTGTAATAATTTTTTGGCAAACCAGAAATGATGTCTGAGTCCATCATGAAGTTTCTGAGCCATCCAGCTTCTATGGTTGCCTCAGAGGCTGCCACATACTCAGCTTCTATGGTGGAGTCCGAAAAACACCTATGCTTAACACTCCTCCATAGTTATGACTTCACCTCCTAAAGTAAACACAAAACTCCGAGGTCGACTTACTATTGTCCCTTCTGATTTAAAGTCAAAATCCATGTAACCCACAGGGACCAAATCATCTGGCTTGTAAACTAGCATATAATCTCTAGCCCCTCTAAGGTACTTTAATATATGCTTTACGACAGCCCAGTGTCCCGGTCTTGGATTACTTTTGATATCTACTAACCATGCCCACGGCAAAGCAGATATTCGATCTCGTGCATAGAATACATTAGGCTTCTGATAGCCGAAGCATAAGGAACTGCCTTTATGTTTTCTATCTCCTTTGATGTCTTCAGAGACATCTCTTTTGATAAAGTTACTCTATGTCTAAAAGGTAGAAAACCTTTCTTGGAGTCTTGCATGCTAAAATGAGCTAGGATCGTATCGATATATGAAGCTTGAGATAATCATAATATTCTTTTCTTATGATCCCTTATTACTTTGATCCCAAGAATATGTGTATTCTCCCAAGTCCTTCATATCGAATTGTTGGACAACCATACCCTTACTTTCGACAACACTTTGATATTGTTTCCAATCTACCAAATATGTCATCTACGTATAGTACAAGAAATACCACCACGTTTCCATCACACTTCTTGTATACACAAGACTCATCCGGACACTAAATAAACCCATAGGTCTGGATTACTTCATTAAACCGGATGTTCCAAGACCTTGAAGCTTAGCTTTAGTCCATAACTAGACCGATTAAGCTTACATACTAGATGCTCTTTGCCCTTCGCAATGAACCCCTTTGGTTGCTTCATATGGATGCTTTTTTCAAGACTTCCATTAAGGAAAGTTGTCTTGACATCCATTTGCCAAATCTCATAATCTATATGAGCAACAATAGATAAATGAATCCGGATAGATTTAAGCATGGCTACCAGTAAAAGGTTTCCCTTTTTCAACAAGCCTTGCTTTGAAAGTTTCAACTTTCCCGTCTGTCCTTCTTTTTCTATTGTGGATCTAATGGCTTTTACACCATTTGATTATTCTATAAGCTCCCAGACTTTATTAGAATACATATATTCTAATGATGTTATTCATTGCTCTTTCCCAAGATGTTGCATCCTTATCTTGGAGCACTTCTTCATATATCCAGGGATCAGATTCATATTCACCAAGGATCAAGTCCAAAGACTCTCCCAAAACATGAATCTTTCAGGTTGCCTGACAACCCTCCCACTACGACGAGACACTTTGTGCAATTGTATATCATTTATGATACGTGTTGCAGTTTCTTGTGATATTTCATCTTGTACAGTTGGTACTAGATTAGACATATCCTTTATTATTTCCTTAAGAACAAATTTACTTATGGGCTTATGGTTTATTACATAGTCCTCTTCTAACAATCGGGCATTGGTGCTTACAATGACCTTCTGATTTTTAGGACTATAAACCTCCTTTCATTTCTCTAGGATAACCCACAAAAAAGTGAACTCTTGCCCAACTTATCAGTGTCTTCCTTCAGCATATGTGCTGAATTACCCCAAACCCGAATATGCTTCAGACTAGGCTTACGCCCATTCTACAATTCTATGGGAGTAGAGGGTTCTGACTTTAGAAGGTACTATTTTCACTTCTGTTTCCAGAGTATATCCTCAAAACGAATTTAGTAATTCTGAATAACTCATCATTGATCTAACTATTTCCATAGGAGTTCTATTCCTTCGTTCTACTACACCATTCTGTTGAGGTGTACCAGGTGCAGTCAGTTGGGATTGAATCCCGTCTTTTGATAAGTGACTCCTAAACTCTCCAAAGAGGTACTCGCCACTACGATCTCACCGTAGTGTCTTGATACTTTTACCTTGATGTTTCTCCATATCAGCCTTGTATTCTTTGAACTTATCAAAGTACTTAGACTTGCGGCACATCAAGTAAATGTACTCGTATCTCGAATAGTCGTCTATAAAAGAGACGAAATATTCGAAACCACTTCTTGCCCGCATAGTCATAGGTCCTCACAAATCAGAATGAACCAATTCTAACACGTCTTTAGCTTTATACCCCTTAGACTTAAAAGGCCTCTCGGTCATTTTTCCTTCCAAGCAAGATTCGCAGGTTGGAAAGTTTTCCACCACCAATGAACCCAAAAGTTCATCGGCTATTATCCTTTGAATTCTACTCAAGTTAATATGACCTAGCCTTAGATGCCAAAGATATAATTGGTTCATTTCTGAAGGTTGCTTTCTCTTATTAGAGTTAGAAGATGTGTTATTAATTTCCATTTGTTGTATCGTGGAATTTATTGGATTTATATAAATTGCCAACCAACGTACCAGAATAGATAACTTTCCTCTTTTTCTTGATAACAACTTTGTTATCAAAAGAGATAGAATATCAAGTTCTTTGAATAGTTTAGAGACTGAAATCTAGTTCTTTCTAAACTTGGTACGTAAAGACAATTTCTCAAAATCCATGTTTTATTCCTATCAGAGAATAAACATCTCCCACTGCAACAACTTCTATTTTTACAGCAGTGCCCATGTAGACGGTGATTTCCCCTTCATATAGTTGTCGGGTTTCCTGTAACCCCTACAATGAATTGCAGACATGATCAGTGGATCCCGTATCTACACACTAGGTACCGGTAGATAATACCACTAAACATGTTTCAACAACTAATGAATAAAATACACCTCTATTGTTCTCAGTTCTGAGAGGACATCCCACCTTAGAGTCCAAGTTTTGTTTCCAATCAAAATTGGGACTACTAAGTCTATTCTATAGTATAACAGGTAGGAGATTGGCTAACATTTGAAATCCTAAGAATCGCAAAAATATTTGGTCAAGACCACCACCTCAAAATCCCCGTGAATTTTGTATGCCACGATAGCGTGGACGTATACAAAATCAAAGAGGAGATTTTATCCATTAATTTTATTATCTCATCAACCTAACTTTATGACAAATAAAATTAATAGTTGGTCTATCTTTGGTCAAATATTTGGTCAAAACTTTGAATTTAAAATAATATTGATTCCTCAAAATAATATCATTTAAATTCACCAACACCTCAAACACCGTGAATTTTGCATGCCATGATAGTGTGGACGTATACAAAATCAAACATTTATAAGAGTAGGGTTTTACCCATTAATAACCTTGTCAACCTATTTTTATGACAAATAAAATTACCTCAAACACCGTGAATTTTATATGCCACAATAGTGTGGACGTATACAAATTCAAACATTTGTAAGAGGGGGTTTTAATTTTGTTATCTTGTCAACCTATCTTTACGACAAACTAATAGTTGGTTTTCCTTCGGTCACAAAAATAATAGCAGTAACTTCGATGGGGAGGATACTATTAGATGTACCTAAGTGTATACCATTACTTGACACTTAGTCCATTAATTAAGATTGTGCCCCTTCCGATGGGGAAGTTCACACGCTCCTAATTAATTTCCTGTAATCATCTAAGATGGAAGTTTAATCTAGTGATCCGCAAACAAACTCATCCGATGGGGAGGGAGGCACTCAGAGCCAACACGTAAGTTTGTTTGTATCACTTACAAACCAGTAATGGAGACCGTTGATTTTTTTAAAAAAATCCCACTCCCACGTAGTTATTTAAGGTGAGGAATTTTAACCTAGCAAGCACACATTACATACATCACAGTAAATAAAAGAAATAAATATGGAAATTAATTTTTCAACTATTATGGCCTTTTTCATCACTATCCTTTGCATGCTGCCAGCCCTAGGGTTCATGTTATCGGGTCCATCGAGCTTCATTTTCCACTGCGCCTCTGGTCCTCCAATAGCACCACGCCTCGCAAGGATACGATCCGCGACAAAAATAAATTTTACCTATATCGATCATATATTCCACAAAGGAATTTACATGTAATCTAGATCAAAAAAATATGTAAAATCCTAATAACTAATACAGGAAGCTGTATTTAATATTACAATCATGTACACAAAATAAAATGCCCTTGACATGTCCAAGGGTCCAATCACACACAATATCTATAAGGCATAATAGTTGGAACCTGCAACCACAAAGTTAGCACATCCTACTATTATCCTGCATAAAATATGTATGACATGTGCATAATTAAACTGAAAACCAAACACACAGAGGCAAACCCTAGCTCAAATACACATATCAAACCACAAAGTTGTCTTTTCGTTCTTAAAAAGCGTTGTTATAGATGCTGTTGTAAAAATGCACATATCAAAGACAACGCTTTAAAAGCGTTGTGGTTGGTCACAAAGACAACGCTTTTTAAGCGTTGTCTATTCGTTCTTAAAAAGCGTTGTTAAAGATGTTGTTGTAAAAATGCACATATCAAAGACAACGCTTTAAAAGCGTTGTGGTTGGTCTCAAAGACATTGTTTTTTAAGCGTTGTCTTTTATTACTTAAAAACGTTGTCTTTTTAAATTTATAAAAAATAGTGTTTTTCTTAATTAAATAGCAAAAATTATAAAAAATACTCAAAATTTACATATAATTGAATATCCACAACCACAATCATTTTTATAATAAGACTATTTAACAAATAAATAAAACTTTATATTATACAAACAAAATGTATACATATTGATCCACAAATTAAATTTGTATCATACAAGTTATCCTTAACTTCATGACAATAATTTTTCAAACACACAAGTTTTACAAAACCTCATCATTGACTAACCGCTGTTGTTGGTGTCCATCGCATGGAATTGCTTCTTTAAGTCCAGCAATCTCTTCTTCTGAAAGGCTTTCAGCTATCACTCTTAGAGCCATCTTCTTCAACTTGTCATCAACACACCTGGGGTTGTAGGCAATCAAGAAATTTTGTATGAAAACTTTCATACATGTAAATCTCGTACTAAATAATATGTCAATGTTATATATACATGTAATTCATACCGTAAGTGTGTTTATATAAATCGTAACTGACAAGTTTTCTTTAGGGCCGACTTCTACTCAAGCTCTTTAAACACTGCATCAAAATAAAAAAATTGGAAATAGTAATGTGCTAACAGAAAATCATATTTAGAGGAAAAAGCGGGAGTGCTGTAGATGGATATATTAACCAAGCATATTAATGTTTGACCTATCTTTACAAGTTCTAAGCATATATATTAACCAAGCATATAACCTAAGAGGAATAAGTTACAAAATGCTACTTGATGTTTGACCTGTCTTTATTGGATTTTGCGGCCCCGATCTTCTTGTAGCCAGGCACAATGTAATACTTGATGTTGACTCTACCTTTGCAGTTGTTTCGGCTTGAGGAGTGGCAAAGAATGGTGGAGTAGAGGATGGATTTCAGGTATTCATCCGTGCCATCGAGGAAATGACTCCAGTAGGTGACTAGCATGTTGACCAGGGCATGCTTGGAGAAGATGACTTGTTTCAGAAGCTTTTTAGATCAAAGATACGAAGTGCATTGTTATAAAACTAGATGCACGAACACTTGCTTATACGGTTCTTGAAATAAAATACATTCATAATCGTCACTAGCCCAAGCTCAATAAGGAAAATTCACGGTAAATGTGCATAGTATACCTCAGATACTGCAGATGATAGGGAAGGCCAGAAGACAGTTTGACGCAAATATTGAGATTGCCCAAGCCAATCCATGGTACTAATCCTGACAGCTCCTCCAAATCGCACTGACTTGATTGTGTCCACCCATCCTTGTTCATCAGCTTGGAACCTTTGAAATGAAAACTGCATTGGGTACATGGAAAAAACAACAAAAAGGGAGGATAAATGATAGCCACCAACCTAATTGTTCACAAATATCTGTATAAGTTATTAAGGGTGTTCATAGCAGTTGATCCTTTAGCCTTGTCTGTTAGATGGTCAAATCTAGGCGCCAACTCAAAAATGTTGGCGTCCAAGTGTTAGTGTTCAACTACTTCTGACAATGAAGTAGTAGCAGATAATCAAGAACACAAGAGAATCTGAAAGAGTCTATATTTCTTTCACTAGTAGCAGATAATGATTAGATTAGAAAGCAAAAGAACGCATACCACACCAGCTGCTCCTGCTGTTAAAGCCATAGGTGCAGTGACAGCGCTTAATCCAGATGAGCACATAACTGGAATCTGAACTGCTCGGGAAATGGAGTATGCAGCTGCTAGCGTTGGTGTGGCCTACATTTTAAAGAGGAAAAATATCACATTTTTCATCACAAGTGTGCTAAGATTTCTTATTCGTACTGTTGTTACCTTCTCGATCAAACCAAGGACACCAGGTTTTGATGGACTTGAGTATTTCCCTCCTTCAGTTTGGATTATATCAGCACCTTCCTGTTCCAGCAACTCTGCTAGCTTCACCTTTTTAAATTGAACAAAAAACAACGAGAGATTGTGTTAGTGACAAATCTCAGTTTACGAGGAAATAAATGAGCTACCTGATCAGGGAGACTAAGCATGTGTGGCACGGTTACAGACAGTGTAATGGATGGAAGAATCCTTCTAGTTTCTCTAGTGAGCTTTAGAATCTGACAATGGCACCACAGAATAGTGACGAGATAGAAATAGCTGAAAATACTCGAGGAACTGCAAGGAAAAGTACGATCATGATTCATATACCTGTTCAGGGGAAAACTGAATTCCCATCTCGTAGAAAGAATCATAATTTCCAATTTCCACCTGCATTTAGCACAAGGATTTTAATGTTTGGTATGACAGACAATCCGATCGAAACCAGTCAAGTTCATCGCATCCTAACCATTTGGGCACCTGCTTCCACTGCAGAAGGAAATGCCAAAGGGTCCACAGAGGAAACACAAATCTGCAAGAACAAGATCATCATAAGAAAGAAGAGCTGTGGAATCTGCAGATCTGAGGCAGTGAGCAATCTGCTTGAACAAGGTAATCATGCAGCGTTGGAACTCTGTCGTGAGCATCAAAGACCAAATATTACCAAATATTAAGATCAACGACAAACCAAATAATACCTTATTTTTAACAGCTATCTAGAGGATCCGGCTTTTTGACTTGAAGTTGGTTCAAAGAAGACAAATCAAATATACAAATACTAAGATGAAAGCATAATGAAGTAGTTAACTTTTTCTACTTTACCTGATTATAAGATCTACAGCTTCTTGCTCAGTATTTTGCTGCACGAGTAATTATTAGAAAAACAAACCCAATAGTGGAACAAAAGCTAGATAAAGAAACTAGATAATTTACACTGACAGAACTTTACAGAATAACATATAATACACTGCTTTGTACTTGCATATTAATCCAGAAAACATCCTTTCACCTAAGTGACAATTTTTCCAAAACATCATCATTCACAAAACATCATCATTCACTAAAAATTTTCACAAGTTTTTAAACTTCAGTGACAACTTTTCTTTGGGGTCAACTGCTCAAGGTCGATCTGGTAACTATGCACTGCATCAAAAAAATTGGCATTAACTATGATTCCACCAAAAAAAACCACCATTCCATGAACTTAAATCTAAATAGAATTATGGCAACTATCATTCCATACCTATTCATAAATATGATCTTGTATGCACTCCACCAACTCGGACCGAACCTCATCAATTTGTTCACGAGAGTACCCTATTTTTGTGAACTGTGAGCATACACAATTTATGCTAATGGAAAAATAATCAACACCGATCACTTTGCAATTTTAAATAGTTTATGTCAAATAATTTGAGATAAGCTAAATAATGTTACTATTCATTGCAGTGAATCTCTCTCAATAGTCTCAACTTCTTCAATAATTTCTCTCATAAATCGCATCACAAAAAAACCACATTGTTTCGCATCCGGTTGTTGAGGAGCCTATATATAGTAATTAGAGTCAAATTGTTAATGAAAATTATACACATTACAATATATGTTAAACAAAAGTACACATACCTTAACTACTTCCCACTTAACATTTTTCCTACCTTTCCTTCCCTTGGTTGAATTAAACAATTTTAAGGCCCTTCATACGTTAAGAATATTTGTTAAATAAGATTTTTATTATAATAAATATTTACTAAAAGAAATCTGAACTCACATTTCCATTACGTATTTTGAATCATCATCGCGAATGCGGCAACTTAGGGAATCCAGCAGGTAAATAGCATCCTTGTAAGGTTCAATAACACTAAGATTCCAATGGAAACTAGGCAAATACATAGGATTAGATCATAAAATTGAATAAATTATCGAAAGGAAGCAATTGAAAGTGATGTTTTACTTCTTGCTTACCCGACATTACATGGCACTAACACTAGTTGATCTGTTGATGCACTTGTCAGCTTATCTGCTAAAAGAGTTGCCCTTTGATTCAGGGTTTCAAGCTTAACTGATTTGTCTTGTGCCGCTTTTGCGAGATATGGGAGTTTGTGAGGATTCATAAATCTGAATTTCTTTGTCTTGGTATCTTTCACCATCTTTTTATACAGACACCTATCATTGCAAAGAAAAAAATATTTAGATACTAAATAATAAAATTTAGATACAAAACACTCATAATAAGTTGGAAAAAATAATGATCACTCATAACACTAAGTTATGGTTGATGATAGTAACATCCATACATGAGAACTTACTATGAACAGTCTTGCATATTAAACATACCAGAAATGTATACATGCAAATTCTTTTATTTCTTGAGGACAAGCACATTTAAGATACTTAAAAATATACAAGAAAAAAGATATGAGCAAAGTACTTCCTATCTAGAAGAACAAATGGCAGAAGGCAAACATTAAGGGCCGGTTGAAAATGAATGAGCTATATTTATGTAAAGTGTACCACATCAATTGATATTAGTAAACCTCTCAATAGAAATGATGAACTATTAACTTAATGAGAATAACATGGTATGAGAAAATTACTAGAAGTTGAATTTTCAAGAGTAAACTTGTTCACACAACAATATTAGTAAACTTCTTGCAGTTCAAATCAGGGATTTTCTGTCTTGCTAGATATTAGAATTTCCCAACAAACATAAAGCAATGCAGTAATTTCCCAGCATAAGTAAAGCAATGCAGTTGCAACTGAGAAAATAATATTTAGATACTAAATAATAAAATTTAGATACAAAACAATCATGTGGATTAAAAAATAATGATCACTCATAATAAGTTGGTGAAATTGTAACAATAAACCATAATAAGTTGCTAAAATTGGGAAGCAAACATGTGATGAAAAAGTTGCTGAAATTGCTTAAATAAACTTACTTACCATATGTAGGCAACGATCAAATTTCCTGAAATTGACTCCAAATGATACAAAGAATTGATGTCCTCAAGGTCAAGAAAAAGTTCACAATCTTCATCAAACACTTCATTATCTAAGCACATTGATATACATTTTCCTCCATCTAGAGCATGCTTCCTGTAACAATATAACATATGTAATGCTCTTGGGACACTTGTTGACAAAGTAGGTTTTGATTTTTTTCGTTCAAACTTCTTCCTTCTAGGCTTCTAATAATTTCAAATATAAACAAGTTAGATATAGCTAGGTTGAATAATAATAAAGTGGCAATATAATTAGAAATATAATAATAAAGTGACAATATAATTAGAAATATAATATCTCATATACCTCATCTTGCTTCACAATCTGCTGTTCAGGCCAAGCCACAACAGTTCCTATGGCATCACCAATTACTTCACATTCACTTGGAATTGGATATGGCAAAGGAGCGGATTTGTCCACTGCTTGATCAATGGAGACTCGAATGCAATTCTTGGGAAATGGAATACCATGAAGCATTTTTTCCATGCCATTGAAACAAACAATTGTACCATATGCAGCAATATTTGAGCAAGATTCCAATGTCAATGCAACTGATTGACCCTAAAATATTAAAAAAAACATGTTGATTATATTTAGTTTATAATGCTATAATAATAATGAATATCACTATAACTTGTATTTTACCTGTAAAACTTCGTCTTTACCCACAATCTGTATGTCATCTTCTTCAATATTCTTCTGATGAAACTTCACCGAGCAACTGCCTTTGTCATCAATTGAATTGTCCCATGCACCCCAAATCCAAATGACAGAGTTGAAGGCTTTGCAGCAGTAGGAGCGGAGAACATAGATGCACTGGAGGGAGTTGATGTAGCAGCATTGGTAAACCCAAAGGAAGGTTGGGACACAGCAGATGTCGGAGTCGCAAAAGAAAAGCCAGTTGCCAAGGTGGACGTGGTAGTAACAGGTGAGGACGAAGTAGTACTACCAGACGACACGACATCGAACGAACTCGGAGCAAAGGAACTGCCACTTCCAAAGGAGAAAGGAGAGGTCGAAATGCTGGTGATGGCAGGAGAGGAGGTAGCGGTAGCAGAAGAAGAGAATAGAGGGGACGCAGAGGAGGAGGCAGGAAACGGGGATACGAAGGATGGAGCTGGAGCAGACGTCGTCGGCACAGAAAAGGCGGGGGGAGATGAGGACGTAGCAAACGAAGGCACCGAAGGTGCGGCACTAGCTGACGAAGCAAACAGTGTCTGAGCCGAGGACAAGGCCGGCGCCGGAGGGGAAGCGGAAGTACCAAACAACGGAGAGGCAGCAGTGGAAGACGAACCGAAGCCGAAGTTGGGAGTCGAAGCCCCCAATCCAAAACCAAAATTAGGGCTTGAGGAAGCGGAAGGTGCGGCGGATGCTGAGGGAAAAGGGATGGGTTTGGGAGAAGAGACCGCCTGCGAGGAGCAGATGGCGAGATGGAGCAGATGGCGAGAAAAGACTAGAGGTAGTAGAGGCGGAGGATGGAGCAGATGGCGGGAAAAGACTGAAGGTAGAAGCGGCGGAAGATGGAGCAGACGTCGAGAAAAGACTGGAGGTAGAAAAGGCTGAGGATGCGGCCGATGAGGAGCCAAAGGTTGAGAGGCCGAAGAGAGATGGGGAGGAACCGGCGGAGGAAGAAGCGCCTAGGGAGAAACCAGTGGCGGAAGATGAGGCGGCGCCAGCGGCGGTGGGAGCGAAGGAGAAGGGGGAGGCGGAGGAGAGGGAGAAAGAGGAGGAAGCGGAAGAGACTGAGGGTTTGGGTCGACTTGGAGGAGTTGGGCCGGCGTGAGGAGTTTTGCGTGAGGAGTTTGGGTCGAGATTAGGGTTCAGAGGAGATCACGCGGCAAGGAGAGGAGAAGGCGCTCGTGGAGAGGAGAAGGCGCTCGTGGAGAGGAGTGGAGAGGAGAAGGCACTCGTGGAGAGGAGAAGGAGAGGAGAAGGCACTCGTGGAGAGGAGTGGAGAGGAGAACTCGTGGAGAGGAGTGGTGAGGAGAAGGCGCGCGCGCGTTGAGGGTTTAGAGTTTAGCAAAGCGAGGGCTGCGAATTTATTTTAAGTGAGTTTAGGGGAAACATACACAACACTTTAAAAAACGTTTTTTAAAAAAATGTTGTCTTTGACCATAAACAACAACACTAAAGACAACACTTCATTAAAAACCGTTGTCTTTAGTAAAAAGTAAATACCATAGACAACGCTTTTCACTAAAAGCGTTGTAAAACAAAGAACGACGACGTTTTTATTAAAAAGCGTTGTCTATTGGGTGTTGTTGAATGCAAAAATTCTTGTAGTGGTCGGCCACCACCAAGGAAGAGAGGGAGGAAAATAGAATAGAGTTGTTAGCCATGAAGGCACCCCTACCCTCTCTTTTATAATCCTTGGTCTTGGCAAATAAGGGAAATTTAAATAAAACCTTCCTTAATTTCTTTTCCATGAAAAGGAAAATTTAATTAATTAAAATCAAATCTCATTTCTTAAATCATATGGCCGACCACCTTAAAGTTCCAAACAAGGAAAGTTTTAACAACACAAGAATTAAAACTCCCTAATTTGTTTCCGGAAATTTTAATAAAAATTTCTCTAATAATTTTTCCATTCATGGTTGGTTATAAAAGGAAATTTTATAAATTAAAATCTTTCTTTTAAACATGCGGATGATTTCCAAAAAGGAAAGTTATCTTTAAAATTAAATCTCCTTTCAATCTACAAATAAGGAAAGATATCATATGTTTTTATAATCCTTTGTAGAAACTTATAAAAGGAAAAATTTATAATTTTAAAACTCTCTTTTAAATCATGAACATGGTTACAAAAAAGGAAAGTTTTCTCAAAATTAAAATCTTCCTTTCAATCTTCAAATAAGGAAAGATATCATATCTCAAGGTAGGAGATTTAAATTTTAAACTCTCTTTTAAAACCATGGAATCCACATAAGAAAATTTAAAAAATAAAATCCTTTTAATATGATTTGGCCGGCCACCTAAGCTTGGACTCAAGGTAGGGTCGGCCACCACTTGGTTCATCCAAGGATTAACTTGGCCGGCCCCTTGCTTGGGCTCCAAGCAAGGCTTAGCCGACCACCTTAGGATGGGTTTTGGTCTTCCGATGAAATTAAGCTTTCTATGTTCGCCCCGAACACCCAACTTAATTTCATCAATAATAATTCATTCCACTAAAGAATTATTATTGAACTATCACACCAATTCATATTTTGGGCTCCTTCTTATTATGAGTGTGTTAGTCTCCCTGTGTTTAAGATATCGAATGTCCACTAATTAAATGAGTCATTGACAACTCACTTAATTAATATCTCAATCCAAGAGTAGACCACTCAACCTTATCGTCATGTCGGACTAAGTCCACCTATAGGGGTTAACATGACAATCCTTATGAGCTCCCTTGGGACATTATCAACCTAGATTACTAGGACACCGTTTCCTTCTATAATCAACAACACACACTCTTTGATAAGTCAAAGAAATGAATACTAAATATATGTGCTTGTTATTATATTAGGATTAAGAGCACACACTTCCATAATAACTAAGGTGTTGTTCTTTTATCAACTCGGTATAAAAAAAAACTTATCTTAAATGGTCCTGCTCAGTACACTTAAAGTGTACTAGTGTAATTTATCAGTCAAGATAAACTAACACCTAATTACACTACGACTATTCTAATGGTTTGCTCGTTTCCATCTTAGTATCGAGCTATTGTTTATAATTTATAAAGAACCGATAACATGATCTTCTGTGTGTGACACCACACACCATGTTATCTACAATATAAATTAATTGAACAACTACACTTAGCATAAATGTAGATATTTTTTACCAATGTGATTCTTTATTTCAAAATAAATATTTACAAAAGCTAGGATTTTAGTATACACTCTAACAACTCTGAACAATATGTTGTATGTTTCGGAGATTTGGAAGAATCTAGTGTCCGGATCACTACTAAGCAAGCATGGCTTTCACATTATTTTTAAGTCGGACAGAGTTGTATTGTCCAAAAATGGAGTGTTTGTAGGAAGGGGCTATGTATCTGATGGGCTGTTTAAGCTCAATGTAATTAAGATTAAGCCTAAGATAAATAAAACTGAAAGTTCTTCCACTTATATGCTTGAGTCTTCGTATTTGTAGCATGGTAGACTAGGACATGTTAACTATTATGTGTTGAGTAGATTAATTAATATGCAAAGCATACCTACATTCCACCTTGACCCAAAACACAAGTGTGAGATTTGTGTTGAAGCGAAAATGACAAGGTCATCCTTTCAACATATTGAAAGAAGTAATGAACCACTTGACCTAATCCACACTGATGTGTGTGACCTAAAAGGTACACCAACACGTGATGGTAATAAATACTTCATCACTTTTGTAGATGATAACATAAAATACTATTATGTGTATCTTCTCAAAAGTAAGGATGAAGCTATAGAGAAATTTGCTCTCTATAAGACTGAGGTTGAAAACCAACTTAATAGGAAAATTAAGGTGGTTTGAAGTGACCGAGGCAGTGAATATGTATCACCGTTTGCTGAGTTGTGCGCTGAACATGGCATCAGACATGAAACAACAGCTCCTTATACTCCTCAACAAAATGGAGTTGCTGAGCGAAAGAATCGAACTCTAAAGGAGATGATGAATGCTCTTCTATTGAGCTCAGGATTGCTAGAGTCCATGTTGGGGGAAGCTATGTTAACAGTGAATTACCTTTTAAATAAGGTGCCTCAGAAGAAAATAGATAAGAGCCCTTATGAGTTGTGAAATGGAAGACAACCGTCCTATAAATATTTATGAATGTGGGAGTGTCTTACCAAAGTGTTGGTGCCTGATTCGAAAAGGATTAAGATAGGACCAAAGACTATTGACTACATATTTATAGGATATGCACAAAATAGTACTGTGTTTAGATTTTATGTGTATGAGTCACACATACCGGAGATACACAAGAACTCGATAATCGAATCGAGAAATGCCTCATTTTTTGAGCATGTGTTTCCGTATAAGACTCAAGAGGATGCTAGGTCCTTAAAACGGGCAAAATGAAACACAAGGCCAAGAAGAAGATGATGATGAGGAGGAACCTATGGAGTTTGAGCCTAGACGGAGCAAAAGAGTTTGGGTAGAAAAATCCTATGGATCGGATTTTATCACTTTCGTGTTAGAGAGTGAGCCCCGAAGTTACTCAGAAGCTGTAGGCTCTTCTGATGGGCCTCACTGGAGAGAGACAATTGCATCTGAGATAGAATCTATCTTGCAAAATCACACTTGAAAACTTGTGGATCTTCCTCCGGGAAGTAAACCTCTAGGTTACAAGTGGATTTTCAAGAAGAAAAGGAAGTCAGATGGCACGATTAATAAGTATAAGGTCAGATTGATAATCCAAGGATACCGACAATGAGAAGGCCTCGATTACTTTGACACTTATTCTCTGGTGTCAAGAATAACTTCCATTAGAGTACTATTGGCTATCGTCACTCTATGGAATCTCGAAATACATCAAATGGATGTAAAGACTACCTTTCTAAACGGGGATTTAGAAGAGGAGATCTACATGGAGCAACCTAAGGGATTTTCTGTACTAGGACAGGAAAACAAGGTTTGTAGATTGGTGAAGTCATTATATTGCTTGAAACAAGCATCAAAGCAGTGACATGAAAAATTTGATAATGCCATAAAGGAATGTGGATTCAAGATCAATGAATGTGATAAATGTGTCTACATGAAAGTCACAGAGAGTGACTATGTCATCTTGTGCCTCTATGTAGATGGCATACTTATCATTGGAAGTAATGATAAGATAATACAATCCACAAAAGGTATGTTGAGCTCAAGATTTGATATAAAAGACATGGGCCTAGCTGTTGTGATTCTAGGAATTAAAATTCTTAGAACAACAGAAGGACTTGTTCTTAGTCAATCCATTACGTGGATAAAATTCTTGAGAAATTCACCAAGGGTGATACTGCGTTGGCATGAACGTCGATAGATATGAGTCAACATCTATCGAATGATTGGAAGTCTGATGTACTGTATCACTCAGATAGAGTACTCTCGAGTGATTAGAAGTCTGATGTACTTGATGAGTTATACGTGACCAGACTTGGCCTATGTAGTAAGCAAACTGAGTAGATACACGAGTAATCCCGGTGTTGAGCACTGGAAAGGGATAACAAGAGTACTGAGGTACTTGAGGTATACTCATGAATATGGGTTGCACTATACAAGATATCCTGTTGAGATCGAAGGATACAACGATGCAAGTTGGATATCTGGTATAAAAGACTCTAAGTCTACGAGTGGATATGTCTTCACTCTAGCAGGTGCAGTCATTTCCTGGAAATCTTCCAAGCAAACCGTAATAATCATATCCACAATGGAATTTGATTTTGTAGCTCTTGACAAATGTGGTGAAGAGGCTGAATAGCTATGACAATTCTTAGAAGATATTCCACCATGGCCGAAACCTGTGCTGACAATTTGCATACATTGCGATAGTCAATCAGCAATCGGTCAGGCATAGAGCCATCTGTATAATGGTAAGTCTAGACATATACGTCGTAGATATAATACCATTAGACAACTACTCTCAATGGGAGTTATCATTATTGATTATGTGAAGTCAAAGGATAACCTAGTGGATTCGCTAACCAAAGGGTTAAATCGAGAGTTAGTTGCAAGCTCCTCATGAGGAATTGGCTTGATGTCGTTGTCAGTGATCAGTGTAGAGGACACCCAACCTATGCTGACTGGAGATCCTAAGAACTAGGTTCAAAGAGACAACTAATTTGCACTGACTAAATACACTGTGGGGAATATCCCAATGAAAGAGTGACTAGACCAGGGTAAGCCGATAGGCTTTTAATGATCAAGAAGAGTAGATGACAACTCTTGAGGGATCACCTATGTGAGAAAGAAGTGGGGCCGCTTCGAAGAGAATTAGAGGCACAATTCTTAGAGCTTCTCACAGAACCAGGCATGTTCATGGCCAAGAACGAACACACTCATGAGAACTGAGTTGTATCAGGGAGAGTCTTGGGTGAGATTTGTCACTGCTCACACAGACGGCAGTATAGTTCAAGGACATCGTGTCTACTATCAGCCAATAAGCAACCAAATCTTCACAAGGGAAGGTTCAAAGGGTAAAACCTACCTATCCTATACTTGACTCAACTGCTGAATGCTATCACTTACCCTATCTCCATTCATGTGGGGGGTTGTTAAATAAGTGAATGGAGAAGAAATAGAAGAGGAAAGAGGCTCCATTGTGATTGGGACTTTAGTCCCACATTGGAAGTTTCAAGGTATTTTTGATGGTTTATATTGATTCACATACATTAAGGATGTGAACAAATGCATAGGGAGAGTCTCTCTCTCACGCGTGGGTGCGCAGGGGGGGTGCAAATCCAGGGCCCGGATTGCACTGAACCAAGTTGACTCGTGTGTGAGCGCGACCTACGCACACGAATGCCGGACCGATCGGGGCAAAATTTGCCCAAGTGAAACAACCAACATTTTGCCACGTAGATCTTTTTTTGCTGTGAAACGAACGCATTAGAATAAAATCGGAAAACCGACCGAGTAATAATGAGTGAAATGGTGGTCGTTTCACTGCTCGGCTAATAATGACCATTAAGATCATTAACTCTGGTCATTGATCCGAGCTCCTATATAAGGAGGCTCCGATCATAGGAAGAGAAAAAGACAGCAAGCAAAGGCTTTCCATTTTTCTTCCTCCTCCTCTGTCATTCATCTCCTACTCGGTGGAGTGCCCGTGGTAGCATTCGGGTACCACTCAGCTCGCCGTGACCACCAATGTTTGGTCAGATTCACAGTCGGTCGTTGTATCCTAGGAAACAGATGACCCTTGTAAGCGTCGAAGCACAACTGGAGGTGGGTGAATATGTTTCAAGGAAACTGTGACTACAGGCCTCGGTCAGCTCGCTCGATTGGTCTCTTTGTTAGATCGACAAACTTCTCTGCCCGCTCGAGATCTTCGCCCGGCCTGTCAGCTCACCCGGTCGGTCAGTCTCTTTGACAGCCCGACCTATCTACTCGACTCGGCCGACCTCTCTGACAGCCTGACCTGTCTGCTTCGATCGGTTTGTCTGCTCGACCTGGCTGACCTCTCTGAATGCTCGACCCGACCGGCCTCTCTTGCTTGGCCTGTATGCCTCATCCGATCGGCCTCTTTTGCTCGGCATGTCTGCCCCATCCGACTGGCCTCTCCTGTTAGGCCTGTCTGTCTCGTCTGACCAACCTCTTTGCTCAGGCGCTCTGCTCACTCAGTCACTTTGAGGTTGACACTTGGATAAAAACTAACCCCTGCTGGCAGGCAGCCTGAGATCATCTGCTCAGGTTAGCTCAACTGTAAGTTGAATTTAAATTCTGTGTAATATTTTAAATTCAACTAAGTCCCCTAAAATTCTCCGGCAACAGATTCTTAGTATTCCAACATGGTGGTGGCGAAGGAGACCAACAATCCCTTTGCTTCTGCAATCACCCCCTCTGCTTTTGAACCCCTAATTCCAGGTTCTCTTCGTTTTTAAATTGGATCCTAATTTGAATCAATGGCCAAGAACACTCTAGATATAGATCAATGGCTCGATCCGTTTAGTTCTGGAATCAAAGACTTTAGATCTTGATTAATGGTTATGATCTACACTCCTTTGATTTGGATAGACCAAATCTTTGACGAATGGCTAAGATTGCTCCTAATTTTGAATGAACTATCTAGATTAGACCATATTTGATCTCCTCATTTAATCTTAGAATTAAATCCAATTTGGATCGTTTGACTCAAGTCATGGCCCTTTGGTTGCCTATAATGATCACATTCAAATAATTATCATATAATTCCAAAAACATGAGATAATTTGCATTAAAGTCAAAAAATGAATTCAACTCATGAAATGTGGTATAAATGAGAATTTACCACATGAGAGGATCAAAAAGCATGAATATAGAGATCTAAATATCATAACAAAATGATAGTTATCAAATCCCCCACACTTATTATTGCACGTCTCGAGCAAGCAAATGAAACTAAGAAACAAACTAAAAATCATCGGCCTAACAACTTCCCTAGCAATACCTTGAAGATAATAAAAGGTAATTACCTAGGACCATCAAATTTACAAAGATCAAAACATTCATGAATCCAAACCTTACACTAGTCAACAAGCATGGTGATATCAATCTACTTGTGTAGACTAAGCATGAAAAGAGCCTTACAAGGTAATATATCTCATCTCTCACTCTCAAAAATATATGTGAAAATGGAGTTCCACTCAAAGGCTACTCATAACATTTCACTACCATAAGCTTGCTCAATTTCTATTTTCTACCACTATAAAGATATAGCATGCATGAATCAAAAGGATTTATTAAGAATTGAAATGGAGTTAAAGGGAATCTAAGTGAAGCAAACAAAATGGTAGGAGAAAGGAATTCAATTCAAGAGTGAGAGTGTTGGAAGAATAAAGAGTTAACTAAATGGTTTGCATCAAAGAATGTATCCTAGTAGATCATGAGCACTTGAAAAGCAAAGATCACTATTTGTCAATGATAAAATAAAAGATTTAGTTAAGCTTCTCTTTGATTGGATAGCTACCCAAAGAATTTGGCACACCATAGCTTCAACTTGATACAACTTCCTCGTGCTATTGTTTTCTTTTCTCATGAATCACACAACTTGGTGTAGTGTGCAGGTTCTAGAATTATTGGGCATGAGTTCTGAATTCTGGTTTAACATTATGGAAAGTTATATTTAGCACTTAAATGTTTGAAACTTAAATTCAAATCATTGCTAGTTAATTTGTTGAACAAGAAATCAGACAAACAAGTTTCTGAAGAAATTACTGATACACAGTTTCACATCAGTATTCAAATCAGGAATTGAGGAGTTCAGGTCTGTACAAAAACCAGAGAACTGCAAAAGGAATTTTCGGCATATTAGAACTCCATTTAACAAAGTTGCAGCAATTTAGAACTCCATTTCTTTTCCACTATTAAGCTTCTTCTCATAGGTAGTAACCACATCAACTGCCAATAAGGGTGCAATTTCACCTTTAGAGAATTCAATTCTGCCACAAAAACATCGGCTACGAAGTCTCCGAAATGGAATTAATCTCGATATTCACATGACGAGAACTGGATTTTAAACGAAACTGATTTCTAGACATCTGATTTCTCAGATTCTAGTTTTAGAAATCTAAATTTAAAGGGGGTTCGGCTTAAATCATGAAGAGTTGAGCTTAGGTGAGTGTTTCATCTAGCACTCAAATGATTGAAACTTAGATTCAAAGTGACGCTACTCAAAAATTGCATAAGGATTTGGCACACGTAAACAAATTTTTGTTTATACAGTTTCTTTTAGGAATTAGCTTAATTATAAGTAAATGTTAGAATACAAACAATATGTTGCGGGAGATTTTTAGGGGACTTAGTTGAATTTAAAAAATTACACAGAATTTAAATTCAACTTACAGTTGAGCTGACCTGAGCGGATGATCTCAGGCTGCCAGCAGGGGTTGGTTTTTATCCAAGTGGCAACCTAAGAGTGATTGAGTGAGCAGAGCATCCGAGCAAAGAGGTTGGTCGACGAGGTAGACAGGCCTAACAGGAGAGGCTGGTCGAACGAGGAAGATAGGCCGAGCAAGAGAGGCCGGTTGGGTCGAGCAGACAGATCGAGCGGCAGATAGGTCGGGCTGCCAGAGAAGTTGGCCGGGTCGAGCAGACAAACCGATCGGCAGACAGGCCAGTCGAAGTAGATAGGTCGGGCTGTCAAAGTGACTGGCCGATCGGACGAGTTGACAGGTCGGGCGAAGATCCCAAGCGGGCAAAGAAGTCTGTCAGTCTGACAAAGAGACAGACTGGGCGAGCTGACCGAGGCCTGCGAATTATAATTTCCTTGAAACAGATTCGGCCACCTCCGGCTATGCTTCAAGGCTTACAGGGTCATCTGTTTTCCAAGATACAATGACCGATCATAAATCTGACCAAGCACTGGTGATCACGGCGAGCTGAGTGGTACCTGAATGCTACCACGGGCAATCCGCCGAGCAAGAGATGAACGACAGAGGAGGAGGAAGAAAAATGGAGAGCCTTTACTTTGCTTGCTGTGTCTTCTCTGCCTATGATCGGAGCCTCCTTATATAGGAGCTCGGATCAATGGCCAGAGTTAATGATCTTAATGGTCGTTATTAGTCGAGCAGTGAAACAACCACCGTTTCACTCATTATTACTCAGCCGATTTTATTCTGCATTAATCTCGAATTTAATGCATCCATTTCACAGCAGCAAAAGATCTACGTGGCAAAATGTTAGTTGTTCCACTTGGACAAATTTTGCCCTGACCGGTCCGGCATTCGTGTCCACAAGTCACGCTCGCACACGAGTCAACTTGGTTTGGTGCAATCCGGACCCTAGATTTGCACCCCCTATGCACCCACGCGTGAGAGAGAACATCTCCCCATGGATTGTTCACATCCTTAATGTATGTGAATCAATATAAACTAACAAAAATGCCTTGAAACTTCCAATGCGGGACTAAAGTCTCATTCACAATGGAGCCTCTTTCCTCTTCCATTTCTTCTTCATTCACTTATTCAACAATCTCATACATGAATGGAGATAGGGTAAGTGATAGCATTCAACAGTTGAGTAATAGGATAGGTAGGTTTTACCCTTTGAACCTTCCCTTGTGAAGATTTAGTTGTTTACTGGCTGATAGTAGACACGATATCCTTGAACTATACTGTCGTCTGTATAAGTAGTGACAAATCTCACCCAAGACTCTCCCTGATACAACTCAACTCTCATGAGTGTGTTCGTTCTTGGCCATGAACACGCATAGTTTTATGACAAGCTCTAAGAATTATGCTTCCAATTCTCTTCGAAGCGGCCCCACTTCTTTCTCACATAGGTGATCCCTCAAGCGTTGCCATCGACTCTTCTTGATCATTAAAAGCCTATTGGCTTACCCTGATCTAATCACTGTTTTATTGGGCTATTCCCCACAGTGTGTCTTGTCAGTGCAGATTAATTGTCCCTTTGAACCTAGTTCTTAGGATCTCCAGTCAGCATAGGTTGGGTGTCCTCTGCACTGATCGCTGACAACGACATTAAACCCATTCCTCGTGATGAGCTTGAAACTAACTCTTGATTTAACCCCTTGGTTAGTGGATCCGCTAGGTTATCCTTTGACTTCACATTGTCAACAACAATAACTCCTATTGAGAGTAGTTGTCTAACGGTATTATGTCTAAAACGTATGTGCCTAGACTTACCATTATATAGATGGCTATGTGTCCGACCGATTGCTGATTGAATATCGCAATGTTTGCAAATTTCTGGTACAGGTTTTGTCCATCTCGGAATATCTTCTAAGAATTGTCATAGCCATTCATCTTTTTCACCACATTTGTTAAGAGCTACAAACTCAGATTCCATCATGGATCTGGTTATTACCGTTTGCTTAGAAGATTTCCAAGATATGGCTGCACCTCCAAGAGTGAATACATATCCACTCGTAGACTTAAAGTCTTTTATGCCAGATATCTAACTCGCATCGCTATATCCTTCAATCACATCAGGATATCTCATATAGTGCAATCCATATTCATGAGTATACCTCAAACACCTCAGTACTCTTGTTATCCCTTTCCAATGCTCTACACTGGAATTTCTCATGTATGTACTCAGTTTACTTACTGCGTAGGCCAAGTTTGGTCGTGTACAACTCATCAGCTACATCAGATTTTCAAGCACTTGAGAGTACTCTATCTGAGAGATACTTTCACCTTGATTTTTTGATAAATGTTGACTCATATCTATCGACGTTCATGCAAACGCAATATCACCCTTGGTGAATTTCTCAAGAATCTTGTACATGTAATGAGACCAACTAAGAACAAGTCCTTCTGTTGTTCTAAGAATTTTGATTCCTAGAATCACATCATCTGGGGTCATGTCTTTCATGTCAAATCTTGAGTTCAACATATATTTAGTGGATTTGATTATCTTATCATTACTCCCAATGATAAGTATGTCATCTACATATAGGCACAAGATGATGTAGTCATTCTCTGTGATTTTCATATAGACACATTTATCATATTCATTAATCTTTAATCCACATTCCTTAATGGCATTGCCAAAATTTTCATGCTATTACTTTGGTGTTTGTTTCAAGCCATATAATGACTTCACTAATCTACAAACCTTATTTTTCTATCCTGGCATAGAAAACCCATTAGGTTGCTTCATGTAGATTTTCTCTTTTAAATCGCCATTTAGAAAGGTTGTCTTTACATCCATTTAATGTATTTCAAGATTTCATATAGTGACAATAGCCAACAATAGTCTAATGAAAGTTATTCTCGACATCGAAGAATACGTATCAAAGTAATCAAGGCCTTCTCATTGTCAGTATCCTTTGACAATCAATCTGATCTTATACTTAACAATTGTGCCATCTGACTTTATTTTCATCTTGAAGATCCACTTGCAACCTAGTGGTTTACTTCCAGGAGGAAGATCTACAAGTTCCCAAGTGTGATTTTGTAAAATAGAATCTATCTCAGATGCAATTGACTCTCTCTAATGAGGTACATTCGAAGAGCCTACTATTTCTGAGTAACTTCGGGGCTTAGTTTCCAACATGAAAGTGATAAAATCCAAGCCATAGGATTTTCCTACCCTAGCTCTTTTGCTCCATCTAAGTTCAACCTCCACTGGTTTCTCATCACTATCTTCACCTTATGTTTCATATGCCCGTTTTGAGGATCTAGCATCCTCTCGGGTCTTATACGGAAACACATGCTCAAAGAACGACGCATTTCTCGATTAGATTATCGAGTTCTTGTGTATCTTCGGTATGTGTGACTCATACACATAAAATCGATAAGTACTATTGTTATGGGCATATCCAATAAATATGCAATCAATAGTCTTTGGTCCTATCTTAATCCTTTTCGGATCAGACACCAACACTTTGACAAGACACCCCCATATTCGTAAATATTTGTACGACGATTTTCTTCCATTCCACAACTCATAAGGGCTCTTATCTATTTTCTTCTGGGGCACCTTATTTAAAAGGTAATTCACTGTTAACACAGTTTCCCCACACATGGACTCTGGCAATCCAGAGCTCAATAGAAGAGCATTCATTATCTCCTTTAGAGTTTGTTCTTTCGCTCAGCAACTCCATTTTGCTGAGGAGTATAAGGAGCTGTTGTTTTGTGTCTGATCCCATGTTCAGCACATAGCTCAGACCGCCTCGGTCACTTCGAACCACCTTAATTTTCCTATTAAGTTGGTTTTCAACCTCATTCTTATAGAGAGAAAATTTTTCTATATCTTTATCCTTACTTTTGAGAAGATACACATAACAGTATTTTGTGTTATCATCAACAAAAGTTATGAAGTATTTATTACCATCATGTGTTGCCGTACCTTTTAGGTCGCACACATCAGTGTGGATTAGGTCAAGTGGTTCGTTACTTCTTTCAATATGTTGAAAGGATGACCTTGTCATTTTTGCTTCAACACAAATTTCACACTTGTGTTTTGGGTCAAGGTGGAATGTAGGTATACTTTACATGTTTATTAATCTATGCAACACATCGTAGTTAACATGTCCTAGTCTACTATGGTACAAACATGAAGACTCAAGCATATAAGTAGAAGAGCTTTCATTTTTATTTATCTTGGGCCTAATGGCCATTACATTGAGCTTGAATAGCCCATCAGATACATAGCCCCTTCCTACAAATATTCCATTCTTAGATAATACAACTCTGTCTGACTCAAAATTAATGTGAAAGTCATGCTTGCTTAATAGTGATCCGGATACTAGATTCTTTCGAATCTCCAGAACATACAGCACATTGTTCAGAGTGAAATCCTTGCCCGATGTCATCTTCAGCACCACCTTTCCTTGGCCCATGATGTCCGAGGTTGTTGAGTTCCCCATGAATAGTTTGTCTCCAGTGACTTCTTCGAAGTTATGGACCAGCTCCTTGTTGCAGCACACATGTCTAGTGGCTCCAGTATCAATCCACCATTGTCGTGGGTTTGAACCGACCAAGTTCAGTTTTGAGACCACTGTGCAGAGGTCGTCCATTTCTGGTCCCTCGTTCAAGTTGGCCTCTTGCTTCTTCTTTAGCTTTCTGCACTCCAAAGATTTGTGACCCACTGTGTCACAGTTGAAGCACTTCCCAGAGAACTTCTTCTTGCTGATGCCTCCTCTGGGTCCCATCTTGGAAGATTTGGGGTTCTTTCATTTCGAGTTTTGACCATGCTCGACGACATTGGCTTTCACAGTAGCCTGAGAGAATAGATTTCTCTCCGAACTCTTGTTGTCTTCTTCGATGCGAAGTCGAACAATGAGTTCTTCCACATTCATCTCCTTCTGAGTGGATCTCATTCAAAATCACCTGAAGCTCTTGGACTTGACTGATCACCGTCTTGGAGTCAACCATCTTGTAGTCCAAGAATTGACCCACGATGAACTTCTTTTCCCCTGCATCCTTCGTCTTGTATTTCTTGTCCAGGGACTCCCACAGCTCCTTAGACATTCTCTTCATGCTATACACAGCATACAACGAGTCGGTAAGGTAGTTGAGGATATAGTTTCAGCAAAGAAACTCAGAATGAGTCCATGCCTCCACTGTACTGATGGTTTGTGCATCAGCATCCTCAGCACACTTAGGAGGGTCCTCAGTCAAGAACCGAGCTAGATTGAGCGTGGTCAGGTAGAAGAGCATCTTCTGCTGCTACCTCTTGATGTTTAGTCCACTGAACTTCTCTGGCTTTTCCCTATGACTGATTGGCATAGTTCCAATCGGGGCGGAAGGGGCATGCACGTGTTGAGTCTATTGCACCTCAATATTTCGTTCCGTGGTCATCTCAACAGAAGCGAATCTGTTTCATGATTATTAGAATACAAACAATCTGTTGCCGGAGATTTTTAGGGGACTTAGTTGAATTTAAAAAATTACACAGAATTTAAATTCAACTTACAGTTGAGCTGACATGAGCAGATGATCTCAAGCTGCCAGTAGGGGCTGGTCTTTATCCAAGTGTCAACCCTAGAGTGACTGAGTGAGCAGAGCTTCCGAGCAAAGAGGTCGGTCGATGAGGCAGACATGCCTAACAGGAGAGGTCGGTCGGATGAGGCAGACATGTCGAGCAAGAGAGGCCAGTCGGGTCGAGCAGACAGACTGGGCGGCAGACAGGTCGGGCTGTTAGAGAGGTCGGTCGGGTCGAGCAAATAGACTGGTCGGCAGAAAAGCCGGTCGAATCAGACAGTTCGGGCTATCAAAGAGACTGGCCGACCGGGCGAGCTGACAGGCGGGGCAAAGATCCCGAGCGGGCAGAGAAGTCTGTCGGTCTGACAAAGAGACCGACTGGGCGAGCTGACGGAGGCCTGCGAGTCATAGTTTCCTTGAAATAGATTCGCCCACCTCTGGCTGTGCTTCGAGGCTTATAAGGGTCATCTGTTTCCTAGGATACAACGGCCGATTGTGAATCCGACCAAGCACTGGTGGTCACGGCGAGCTGAGTAGTACCGGAATGCTACCACGGGCACTCCGCCGAACAGGAGATGCATGGCAGAGGAGGAGGAACAAAAATGGAGAGTCTTTGCTTTGCTTGCTGTGTCATCTCTGCCTATGATCGAATCCTCCTTATATAGGAGCTCGGATCAATGGCCAGAGTTAATGATCTTAATAGTCATTATTACCCGAGCAGTGAAACGACCACCGTTTCACTCATTATTACTCGGCTGTTTTATTCTACATAAATCTTGAATTTAATGCATCCGTTTTACAGCTGCAAAAGATCTACGTGGTAAAATTTTGGTTGTTCCACTTGGGCAAATTTTGCCCCGACCGGTCCAGCATTTGTGTGCGCAGGTCGCGCTCGCACACGAGTCAACTTGGTTCAGTGCAATCCGGACCCTAGATTTGCACCCCTGTGCACCCACGCGTGAGAGAGTGTAACGCCCGAAAATTCTCAAAATTATTTTAGAAATATTCGATGATTTTTCTGGAATTTTAGGATATTTTTACAGAATTTTTAGAATAGTAGAAGTAGCAAAAATAAATAGAATTGTAATATAGCTTAAGCGGGAATTGAACCCGAGGCCTATTGGATTTTATGACTTAAGGTGAACTCTAGTAACCAGGAGAACCCAGCAGGGCCGTGCTGAAAGGAAAGGGAATCAATTATATTTATATTAGAGTTGGGCCGAATTTGTCACTTAATATAAATAGGGAAGAATTAAGTGAAGAGTTATTTTGTTAACGTAAGTCTCCTCTCCCTCAAAACCCTTACACGCCGACCCCTTCTCCTCTTCTTCTCTCGGCACCAACCACAAGCACGCCTAGGGTTCCATCCCTAGGGCCATAGGAGGACTTTCTGGCGACGACTCCGACACGAGTACGCTCCTCTCCGCGAGAGGAACACGTAGACGCAAGGAGATCGACGAGAAGATCGTCTCCACCGGGAAATTAGCGACTAGATTCGTAAGAAAACTAGCGCAGGAGGTAAGAAACCCCTCACCTGCAGTATAAGTAGCTTTCGTATGATTTCATGTTTTAGTTTAGTAATATATGGATTTGTGGCACATAGGGTGTGCAACAGTGCACGCCAAGTGCCCGATAGTATGTTCAGCACCATTAAAATGCGACTTAGGCATTTTAATAGTTAGCTAAATGTGATAGAAACATTTAGTTAGCATATGCAGCTTTATTACAGTTTTTATGGGACTACGGTCCAATGGGTGGGCTCCCACAGTCGCGTCTAGGTTCAGACAACCTAGCTCTAGGTTCAGATAACCTAGAAATAGCAAAATAAGAAGAATTTAGCTATAACCAATATTTTATTTTAGCAGTGGCACTGTACTGGATTAGATATCCATTGGGTTGGGCTCCCACAGTCGTCCCTAGGTTTAGATAACCTAGTAAACCCTACTAAATTCGGGACTTACAAACCCGGGTCTAGTTAGGGATGTGCGCATAGCAAGTACAGTTGCAGGGCCCAAACAGCAGCATGATTATTATTTTCATCTATCTATGATAAATAGTTTTCAAAACTCACAAATCAGTTGTGTATACAGTTTAAACTCAGTTCTAGCTTAGTTTTAGTTTCAGCTCAGTTCATGCTTCAGCTTAGCTTCATCATTGATACATGTGATAGTTCTATGATCAGTTTTTTATTTCCATGTTGTATGATACCATACCATGCTCTCACCTGTTCAGCGTATATTTCAAATAGCATGTTTTCAAACCATAAATTGTATCGTATGCATATTTTGTGAGGTAGATAGTTTCTTACTAAGCGAAATCTTACAGATACTTTTTCCTTATACTGCAGATAAAGGTAAAGGAAAGATGGACTAGCGGAGACTGGAGGGCAATGCGATGAAGATGTGTGTGGAAGGAACCTGGAATAAAGACCTTGGAAGAACTAGAACATTTAAGAACTTAGTGTTTCTTATCATGTTACTCTTTGCTTATTTAGTTATCTAAGTGCATGGAATTATAGAAAATCTGCTAAATTGTTAGTGATCGTGTTTAGGTTTTTAGTTATGTGTTATTAGTATGTTTCTAGCTAATATAGAACTTGTGTATGTGAGTTTGGCACGAAACAGTGCTGAAATCAGACTTCTGATACAAAATCAGAAACCCCAATCGATCAGTGGATCAATTGGGGCCCTCAATCGATCAGCGGATCGATTGGGAGCCAGGATCCGCGAACAGTAAGCTTCTGGATCGATCAGCTGATCGATCCAGTCGCATTTTATCGTGAATAGTAAGCTTCTGGATCGATCAGCCGATTGATCCAGTCGCATTCTGTCGCTAACAGAGAGTTTGGGGATCGATCGTTCGATCGATCGGGAAATCACTCCCGCGAATAGAGAGCTCTGGAATCGATCAATGGATCGATTGGCCAGTCTGGATCGATCAGCCGATCGATCCAGAATATTTCCCCGAGCACAGTAGCCATCTGAATCGATCCATGGATCGATTCAACAGCTTGCAATCGATTGAGTCCAATCTGGATCGATTGGGAAGCAAGGTTTCGACCAGGAACCCTTGTAATTCAGTTCCTTGACCATAGGGGATGTAGGATATGCCATGTATACCTTAGAATGCATCCCTTAGCACATGTAGTACCAAGAACTTGTATCAACTTAGCAAGGTTTCAAATTGGTACAGTTTTCCGCACCTAGACTTAGTGATGGTCATGGATATAGTTTAGCACAGCATAATGTGACGGTCCGGCCTTACAGCCTAGCTGGTAGAAGGCGGGTCGTTACAGAGAGAACCTCTCCCCATGGATTTGTTCACATCCTCAATGTATGTGAATCAATATAAACCAACAAAAATACCTTGAAACTTCCAATGTGGGACTAAAGTCCCATTCACAATGGAGCCTCTTTCCTCTTCCATTTCTTCTTCGTTCACTTATTCAACATAGAAATCCATAAAAATAGAAAGAATTATAACAAAGCCCATTATATTCACTACAAGAAAAACCCTCATAGACATCGGTGGAACAACAATGGTTTTAAGCAAAAACCGATGTCTTTGAATATTTTACACCGGTTTTTGGAAAAACCAGTGTCTATGAGCACAGATTTTCGCCCATAGACATCGGTTTTTTTAGCCGATGTCTATGAGCGCCTTTTTTTCATTAATAGACATCGATTTTAACCGTGGTTTTTAAAACCCGGTGTCTATGAACCAAAATTCTGGCGGACTTTCTTAGCGTGATTTCTTTTGGGCTTCTCTTCGCCCACCATAAATCGAAACCCTAATCCTCCGCATCCTCCTTTTAGGAGTTACCATTTGAAAGACGAGCAATGAATCTCTCGACGGCGATGTGGACGGCGGCGGTCGTCGGTGCTATCGCGGTCTACTGGTTCGTGTGGGTGATGGGCTCAGCGGAAGTGAAAGGCAAGCGGGCAGTGAACCTTAAGATGGGATCGATCATGCGGGATAAGGTGCAGGAGTACTGGTCCTTCTTTCTCCGCTCCAAGGAGGGCCTAGCACCATTACTATATTAGTGAAGTGAGAGCTAGATCCCCTCGTTTCCCCGATCTGAGCGCCATCCGAATTCCTAGGGTTCGACGCCCGGCGACTCCTTCTTGTTCCAGCAGCCTCTCCGGCCCTTCCTCTCCCCCTGCATATCTTCCATTCTTGATGCAGGACAAGGCGGTCGCGGAGGACGGCGAGAAGGAGACTTTTTCGAAGAAGTCGCGCCACTGCGAAGCCGAGATGCCCCTTACTGATTCTGAGGAAGACTCTTTCCTCTTTCCCGTGAAGGAGATCGTCCAGTACCCTCTTCTGGGATACGTCGCTCCCTCTTCCATCAGCTTCAGCCCCGATGGGCGCTTGATCTCCTATCTCTTCAACCCCGATGGTACCCTCCACCGTAAAGTCTTCGCCTTTGAAGTTGCCTCACAGCGGCAGGAGCTTGTGATTTGCCCGCCTGATGGAGGCGGCCTTGATGAGAGTAATCTCTCGGCTGAAGAGAAGCTGAGGCGAGAGAGGTCAAGGGAGAGGGGATTGGGAGTCACGAGGTACGAGTGGAAATCGAGGTCGACGTCCTCTTCTTGCTCCACTCCAGGGAAGCCCACTATCATGGTGCCATTGCCAAATGGGGTCTGTGCTCTGCCCTATTTCCTGAATTAATGAGCAAGTGTTGACATTCAACTAATAGGTCAATTGTATTTGAAGCAATTTCTGTTTTGAACATTAAAATGCTTCATCACAAGTAGCTATTCTGCGTGCCTTTCTACATGTTGATCTTAAACTTTCTTCTTTGATTATGATATATTAAGTGATCGCTATCTGTTTCATTAGGTATATTTCTAGGAAATATCATGCTTAGAGCCAGAGCTCAAGCTTACATTTTGTGCTAGCTCGCCAATTATTGATCCGCATCTGTCACCAGATGGAAGCATGCTTGCATATGTCAGGGATGATGAACTCCATGTTTTAAACTCGTCTGGTGGGGAGCCTAAACAATTAACTTTTGGAGTAATTGCAAATAGAAATGTGGGATTCGTTTCTTGTTTAATGTGTTGCAGATTGATTATAGCTTTTGTAACTTGGAAATTCTTTGTCATGTGCTAGTGGTATGTATCCCTTACTATCGGCTTTTTTGTTCTGATAACTTCTAATACTTGGGATTGTCTTCTAACTTGACATAACTGTTGGGATGAGTTACCATCTCGTAAGCTAAATAATCGGTGGTAAAGGTTACTTGGAGAATATTATAATTTTATGTTGAGTCTTCAAGTTCTCTCCTGTTTATTATTTAGCTTGGTTGTCTCATCATAAAATGTAGCAGGTCACTGGAACCTGTTGGTATACTCATGTATACCACAGTGCCGCCCCAGGCTATTTGGGGAGTATCAGAGCAGCAACACAATAAGAAGGTTGAGGCGACCATAAAGGAAGTATGTGAACACATTGCACTCAGATGTGCTGGCTAGCTGTTGGCAATGAAATCTAAGCTATTTAAATCTATGTTTTAGATTGTTTTTCATACTAGCATGTTGTATCACTCTTTGCTTATTCCTTTGGCGTAGTATCAACTTGAAATATGAGAATAATCTTTAAGCTCAATCACAATTCAAGATTTAGCAACATTTTGAAGAAGATGGTGTTTCAACATTGCTCTAAAAGGTGATATTAGTAATTCTTAATTTAATATTCTCCTCTATTGTAATATTATTTTAATGGTGATTGTCTGAGCCTTTGGCTTAATATTATAAACCAATCTATTCCTGTTGCAAATTTATAATTTTAACCTCCGGTTAAGGAACGACAGAGGCCACTTATCACCATAGTTAATTTTTAGCAAAAAGTTGTTAAAAAAAAACTACTTAAAATGTATGATCATTTAACATAATTTTCTCGTCAAGAATCAGAAACTCTGTGCTTGATTAGAATTGCAATGCTAGAGCTTTTCTTCATAATTTTTATTATGCAAACTTCAATTACTCATGCTTTTGCAGATCTCGTCAAAATCTCTCTAGCACATCATCGTTTTACAAATTTTTTTGTTATCTTTGTTGGATGATATTGATATTATTTTGACTTAGCCATCCTCCTCTAATTTATTTGTTCTGACTTTGTCACGTTTTAATTTAATCTCTTGTGCTAACCAAGTCAATGTAGACTTTCTCATTGCAGAGCAAATGTAAAGAGAATAAGGACTCGTTCAAGAAGGTGAGCCGCAAAGTGAGACGATCTCAAGAACTTCTAAAAAACGACTAATCTTCACTTTCAAGAATTGTGTTACTCGCAAGATGATCATAAAACTCTGTTTTAAATTTATGCACCATATTTCTAGTCATATTACAATACTACAAATTTTTAGACATCTCTTTCTATCGAGATGTAAAACAACATAATCCTGCCAGTCTGTAACAATAGAATGCTATTTTCATTTTCCATGCAGTATAATCAAATACTCCTAAAGACATTATGCAACAAAAGCTTGTTGTTGGTTTACCTGATACCAAATGGAGATTATGACAACGAGAATGAAGAGGATGAACACTGGCCATGCAACTTGAGACATAGGACTGATGATGCATAGAAGTTGAACAAGTGCAAAAGCTAATCTTGCTAGTCTGTATGGGATATCAGTGTCAACGGTTGTCTGATCTGATGAAGACTGGAAAAGGTGACAATTGTTAAATTTATACTTTGATATTTAAGCAAGCTACTGAAATTTTTAAATCTTTTAGATAATGCTTCATATATTAACATTGTTACTTTGCTAATTAAAGGAAAGAGTAGTGATATGTCTTTTTGACCTGACGATAAAGAAGAAAGAGAGAAAATCAAAGAACTAACCCTATTAAGTATTCGGCTAGAAGGCGTTGTGTCAAAAAATGACATTGGTGCTCTAAAAATGATTGTTATCATTCCAAGAAATAGCTTCTGTGCTGTTTCAAAGGCAGCTGTTGCAAGCAAAACTCCCCTTCCTAGTGTAAACATTGAGCTGCTGGCTGACAGTAGAACAAAAATTCCAATAAGTTTTTCTTTGCTCACTTGGTCTTCCTTTTCAGTTGCCCAGGAAATCCAATAGTTGCTACCAATCTGTAGACCCTGAAAGAGAACTTGAAATAATAACAATACTGGAACAAGAGCCCCTTTGTATGCTGAAGTCACAAAGGTGTGGTATACATGCCATTTCACCCTTCTAAATTCCCTGTCTCTTTGATATGATCTCTCCAAGATCTCAGAGCACCCTTTTTGATTATGTTGTTTTACATCTCTGAGCTCCTTGTGTTTTCATCTCTTGCCACTATCATGGCTGCTGGTTTCAAAGGTATTGGTATCATAATCCACTAAATATGCACTATTGTTATTTTCTTGTGAGAAGGTCAATAATTTATCTATCAGGTGAGCTTAACCAGTTTCAACCTGGAGTGATAATGGAGATATTTCGGCTTGATGCTTGGTATTTCAAGGAAGATCTATTGATAAACCTCACTAATTACATAGTGAAAGGGCTTAATCGTAGGTGTTGTCTACTATAAATTATTCTTCATTGTATGCAGGTTAATTAGAATCTCAACCTCGATACTTTTTTATTTCTGTGCTATCTGTGTTCCTTGACATACAACATGGTGTTACAAATCTTTATTGGTCCTTTTTTGTTCACCAATAGGTGTCAGTTTCTCTTGCTAAAATGGGCAATTTAAAAGATCATCGTGATGCACTTGTAGAATTAGTTGCTTCTTCGGAATATGGAATCCTTCATTTGTTTAGTCATCACCAGTTACAGGTATTACCCTCCGCATTCTACGTGAATGAACAAATCATCATAGTTTGAATTCTACACCGTGAAAATTGATTTGAACTGTTCTTGAGTATCACTGCCAGCTCCCCAACAAAACATGCGACAAAAGAAATTAACTGGGCATATATTTTTCAGGAATTTTTATTAATTGAAAGGGAATGCTCATTACACGCAATGGAGTACGAAGAAGAGTTGTCTGTCATTAATTCTCAACAAGAATGATGGTAATTTTTGGTAAGCTTTGACTCCCTAGTTATAATGTCTTTCATTATCTATGTTTCAAAATTATGCACATATTTGCTAGATTTTTACTGGTTTAATTTTTTTTGATTGATTGACATTTCTTTGAATTGTTTCTGATGTGTTCAAATCATACGTTGTCCAAGTTATCTAGTTTAACTTTATTGCTATTACTTAAATTCAAAATTCTTAGCCGTTTGTGCATAATTAAACAAGTGTTATTCCAATTCCACCCTCTTTTACTCATGTTTCACAAAAACATAAAATCTTTAGTCATATCATTATAGTTGGCAGGACTTTCTGATGAGAGGTTGGAAATCTCTTTTTTCCATTTTCAAAAAGAAGTACCAAGAATACGTTCATTGGCACTTCTCAAGTACTGATTAATTAAAAAGGACCCCAGTTAAGAGAGTTGGATCGTGGAGTTGATATCATTGTTGCTACACCAGGATGTTTGAATGATATTCTGAATATGAAAAGATTGAAGCTCCATCAAGTACTGATTAATTAAATTACAACTATGAGAAAACTTTGTTGCAATAATTTCTGGTTTGGAATATATTAAGTTCCCAGGAATAATAAATCTATCACTATATGATGTGGTTGAGATAAATGATGAATGTGTCTCTTTTTAAGCATTCAAATTAGTCATCTTGTTACCTGGTGCTCTTACTACTTTTTCAACTATGATTTTTGGTCTTGGTTTACTAATATATTATTTATGTGTTTTTACAGTTTACAAATCTCAAGTACTCCAGAGTTGAAATTGATGAAGTGCGGTTCGAGTGGGTTGAATGCATGCTAGATTACATTTGAAGTGTAGTTCTACCTTGATGTGTTGTTAAAAGAATGTTCTACCTTAATGATTCTGATATCTATTAGCTTTTGATGTAAAAAGAATGTGTATTTTATGGATACTGTTGTAAGAAGATTATTTATGTAATTTGTGAATATTTGTGTATTTTATGGATACTATTGAATGAAGAATATTTGTGTAATTTGTGAATATTTGTGTATTTTTTTTGTTACTGTCGGTTTTTCATTGTTTCGGAAATCAAATTTGTGAAAAATACCGATATTACATCGGTTTTCCACCGCTACAAAACTGATGTCATTAACTAATATTACATCGGTCGTATACCGCTGCCAAAACTGGTGTTATTAACATATAATATTACATCGGTTTTACACCGTTGATGAAACGGTGTCGTTAAGTGATACTACACCGGTTAATAACCGATTCGAACACCGGTGTCGTTAAGTGATACTACACCGGTTTTAACCCGATGTCTAAAATGGCAGACCTTTTACATCGGCTTCATAGACATCGGTCGAAAATGTAATAGACACTGATGGAAAACCGATGTCTATGAGGGTTTTTGTTGTAGTGATTAATCCTTCTCAATAAACATGATAAAAATCAACAATTAACCATATGAGAGGATTAAAGCATGAAAATTAAGGGTTAAAATTATGTGACAAAATGGTAGTTATTAATTCTCTCACACTAATTCTTGTACGTCTCGAGCAACAAAATAAAAAATGCTAGCATATCTCTCAAACAATTTCTTAACAATGCCTAGAAGATAGTAAAAGGTACCTAGGACCATCAAGTTTATCAAAATATTCATGAATCCAAACTTGCACTAGTCAAATAAGCATGGTGATATCAAATTACTTGAGTAGACTAAGAAAGAAAAGAGCCTCACAAGATAATATTTCATCCCTAACTCTCAATAACATGTGCAAAAATGGAGTTCCACTCAAAGGCTACTCACAACACTTCACTATCATAAGCTTGCTCATTTTCTCTTCTCTACCATTGTAAATGCATAACATGCATGAATCAAAAGGATTTATTAAGAATTGAAATGGAGTCACAAAGAACTAAGTGAAGCAAGTAAAAGAGGAAAAGAATCAATGAGGAAATGAGAGTAGTAGAAGAATAAACCTGATGAGTTACCAAATTTAAGATGTATTAAAGAATTTATCAGGATGAATGAAGAACATCATTTGTCGATGCCAAAACAAGAGATTAAGCAAAACTCTCCTTCAATTTTATAATCTCCCAAGAATCTTGGCACATTATCCTCTCTACTTAATACTCTTCATTGTGCCACTGTTTTAACCACATGACTTGCAAAAGGCTATTGTGTTCTCTAGGTATTGAATTTTTAGGAGATCTTCAAGTTGGGATCAATCTTTATCCTTAGGCAATAATACCAAAAAACTTTCTAGGAGAAATTTAGCCGATTTTTAATTCTATTTTTTTTCCTTTCTTTCACACTTCAATTTAAAAATTCATGTGCAACTAATGTTTTTCTTATTTGTAATTAAGCCTCAAAACCTTACTGCTATACTTCCATTTCCATGTCATTCTGCTGATTATATTCTCTAAGAGCAAGCATTGCACTAACCATGAACTGAGTTTCACGGATTTCTATTGAAACATTGAAAGATGTGATAACCATTATTTGGACATGTTGTTTAAGTGTGATTTATCAGTGTTTTTATGCTCTCATGTATCCAAATCTGTACTTTTAGTGTATTTCATGAGTTTGGATCTTTATTAGTTTTTATTTCAATTCCTATACATTTTATGAGTATTTTGGATATTATTTGATTTTATTTTATTTTATAGGAATTGAGGGAGACAACAATTGAGGAGAAGAACATTGGTTTGGTCTAATCATGGTTTGGTTAAATTGCCAAATGTTTAGAAGAGGAAAACCCCATTCCAAAACTCCAAATCAAAAACCTAAACTATCTCATATGTGGCTCGGTTCGGTCTAAACTAGCTGATTCAGTTTGGTCCAGTTCAAGAGAGAAATAAAAGTGTGGTCTCTGGTTCAAAAGAAGGGGGTGAGGGCTTTGGTTTTCTCTTTGTCATTCTCCCTATCGCCCCTTTTCTCTTCCCCGATTGAAGTTGACGAAGTTGACCACAGCAGTTTCAGGCAGAGTTGTAATGACAGCGACTATCGGGAAGAGTCGGAGTGGTTTCTTCGGTGGGTTCTTCATCCCTCTCGCATTCCACTTGAGTTCCCCTATTGGACGCGGTGAAGAAGGCAGCAGCAACATCTCGGTGGATGACGAGCTTTGGTTCTTCTCCGGCGTCATTCCATTCCTCATACCAGTATCAAAGCTCTAGGTAATTACTTTGTTGGATGCAGTGAAGAAGGCAACAGCAACTCAGAGGATCTGGCATCCCACTATCCCTTCGTCGGAGGAGTCTAGTCAGAGTTCTTCCAAGCTCTTGCACCACACAACCTCACTCTTCCTGACATTGTGAAGAGGGCAAAGTAGGGTTGAAGGTTCTTGGCCAAAATTTCTTCGCATCTTGCAAATTTCCAAGGAGTAGTTTCTTTGAGGGATATCGCTCTTCCATTATCGACGATTGTGTCTTCGACCGACAACATTTCTGTTCACTGAAGTTAGGAGAATTCCAAGTGATAGTAGATTTCTTCCTCGGTGGTTTTGTTAGTGACAGGCAGAATACATCTCAGATTTGATCAGGGAATTGGATTGGTTAATTAGGATTTATTTGTTGTTCATGTTGGTGTATTTCCATTACATTTACTTAATTATTACAATTTTACTTGTTTTAGTATCTTATATATTGATGGTGATGCTTGTGTCATAGGGTAACAATACGGTGCAGGTTTATCTGCGATAATTAGATAGGATTGTTAGTTAATTTCATTTATGCATGTTGATGGTATTGTCCATAGTATAGAGTGACACTACATTATGGGTTCAACAATGATTGTTAGATAGGACTTTCATTTATTGTATTAGGTTTAGAGAATAACCCCCAAAAAGAATTCCTCTTGTTTGATTTCATCTAAAACAAATGTCCTGCCATTGGTTCCATGAGAGAGATGATCCGGGCCCTCTACTATACTGCCTTAGTGCAAATTAGGGGTAGATGATTGTTCATTATTAATTTTGATTTGAGTGAGTGACAGACGCTCGATCAAAATTTTGGTGACATTGCTAAAGAACTTAGTGGTGTTCGTTTCTTTTTAGATTGTACACTAGTTTTATCTTTCTCTTGTTCTTACTTTTCTATTTTGTATTTTATTTTTCAGTCGACGTAATTGTCAGTATCTCCTTTTACTTTGGAACTTTATAGGTTGAAGGAAAAGGGCAAGGGGAGTAATGCTCACATCTATGCTATGAAGAAAGGCATGTTTTGGCCAAATTTCATCATTTAGAGAACCTTTTCAATTTTTTTAATATTTTTTATTTAATTTTTGGATTTAATTCTCCCTTTTCAACCTATTTGGTGGTCATAAAAATTTAAAAATATTGTTAGGGCTTAATTATTTCATCTCATGTATACATGCATTTTATCCTATAGATTTTCTCGTGTCTTTTGATTTTGTTTGTGTCGATATTTTAAGGTAAGACCAAGAAATCTTATCAATATTTCAGTATGATCAAGACCTGAGAGTTGATAAGTAACATGGCAAATAACACTGAGAAGACTCTAAGAGAGCTTTAGGCATTAGATTTGATGGATCAATCCTTCTACATCCGTTACTCTGAATTGGAGGTAGACTTCGAGTTATGGCAAATAATACATTTATTACCGAAGTTTCATGGACTTTATGGGGAGGATCCCAACAAACATCTATAGGAATTTCATATGGTGTGCTCTACATTGAAACCACATGGCATATCAGAAAAAAAATATCAAACTTCGAGCATTTTCATTCTCACTAGTATATTTAGCAAAAGATTGGTTGTACTGTCTCCCACCTAATTCTATCACCAGCTAGTTCAAGATGAAGAAATCATTTCTGGCAAGGTTCTTTCCTACTTCTAGGACTGTAGCTATCTGGAGGAGTATTTGCAGAGTTCAATAATTCATAGGAGAACCATTACAAGAATATTGGGAGAGATTTAAAGGACTTGTTGCTAGTTGCCCTCAACACCAAATTAGTGATCAACTACTTATTATATACTTCTATGAGAGATTGCTTCTCATGGACAGGTGTACGGTTGATGCAATTAGTAGAGGGGCTCTAGTCAAAGGCTAGAGAATTTATTCAGATTATGACTATAAATTATCAACAGTTTGGGACTAGATTGATGATTGCCAAAGATGTTCATTCTTTTTCAATGTGTTCTTGACCAGGATCCAGTATCATCAGCTTGATCCTCAGTACTATCGACTCCATTAGTAATGCAGGTATGATTCATTTTCAAGATTCAGGTATGGGAAAGCATAACAAAGGACTTCTGAGTGGCCCTAATATTAGTAGCCTTATTTTCATTACCATCAGTCTCATCAAGAATTTAAGGAGTAGTTGAACAATTTTATCAACAAGAAACCCAGTTCTAGCAAAGAACACATTCATCAACATAGTTGTAATTAGTTCAACTAACTGCATCAATTTCTCAATGACAAGCATAAGATTCTAGACAAATTTACTGAGAGACCATTCCTACTGGTGTCAATGTGTTGGAAGAGATGGATTGTGGAGTTTGTGATAGCACTGACCTTAATTCTACTACTCTACAGGACTCTTCTAGTTTTTTTATATCATGATGTTGTAATTGTAGATGAATCTGAGTTTGATAATGTTGTTGTTGATGATATTGTTGTTCCAAATATTCTTGATATTGTAGGTATTGCTGTTGATGATGGAAGTATAGGGACTTATGCTACGGAGACAATGCCCCAAGAATCGCTTCCTTAGATTACATTACCACCTGAGCCAATTGACAATGTTGTTGCACTTTGTGATGATGGAAGTGTAGGGATGACCTAAGAATCATTTCCTTTGATTGCATGACTACCTCAACTAGATCCAAAGCCTTTACTTATCCAAGATAATGTCACATTTACCTTTCTAGAACCTCTAGGTATCTTTAAGTATGATAAGGTCAAAATTTCTTCTAAATTTTAAAAAATTTCATAGAGGTAATTATGTCTGATTTTATTGAATATAACACTTTTTTGATTCATGCTCTGTTATCATTGATATTATTTCTAGTCCATTTTACCCCGTATGCGTGTGGGAAATGCATTGTTCTCTTGTTAGTGCTCAAGATTTCTATAGACATTTCATTTGTAGTCAACCGACCACCGAAGAAAATTTTTGAGGAAACGATAGTGAAGGATCGATAGAAAGCGATAGAGGGGGGGGTGAATATCGCTCTTTAAAAACTTTTTTTTTAATCATAAAACCAATCAAAGTAAGCAGCAGAAATTAAAATAGATGACTCAGGTGGTTACTTGGTTCGGAGCCTACGTCGACTCCTACTCTAAGATCCATGATCCTTGACCGCACCGTTAGGCAATCCACTATGATTCTTCTTTCCGAAATCTTCGGAAAGAAGAAATGCATACAAATGCAAGTAGAAGATAGTAACAACATACTATCTTCTTTTCAATTTAATACAAAGCAAGCTTAAATAAATAGACCGACAAAAGTGGAAGACGAAGCTCGATCAGCATTTGAACGACACAGTAGCTTACTTGAAGACGAGTATCAGAGTAGTAACACGAGCAGCTTTGCACAGAGATGAATTGGTGAATTGATTCGTTGTTAATGTTGGTTAGTCCTAGGAAAATGTACCGGTTCCACTGTACAAAAAATTTTGTACAAGTGTCGAACCTTTCCATAAATAACCTATTGTGTTCTTTAGAAGTTAAATTAGGAATCACAGATGGAACTTAACATCATTGATTCCAAATTTAATTTATCTGTTCTTAACGGTTTAGATTTGAATCGCAAGAGGAACTTAACACTATTGATTCAAATCCACCTATGTTATTAATTCCATTAAATATTAATTTCCAAAATTGGCTTCCAGGACTACATGGCGAGGCACATGGCCTTCTTGGATATGGGAGCAATCACCACCGCCTAGACAAAGCCTTTTAAGGAAAGTTAATACTTAATTTCCTTAAATAACTCTAGGTTAACCAAAAAGAACAATCGAATCACAAATTCAAAAAATAAGAAAGCACAAACTTGAAAAACTAATTCGAAAAACTAGATCTAATGTCTCTTGTATTTGGAATTCATACAAAAATAAATAACTAGCATGATGCGGAAAACAATTGCTAATTATACCTTTTCTTTGTAACCTAATGACCTCGAGATCTCCTGTCGTATTCCTCGCCTCGCCTTGGTCGTCGTGTGGGCGACGATCCTCCAAGATAAACACCACCCAAAAGCTTTCTTCCTCTTCCTCTAAAATCTGGCCACCAACACCACCAAAGAGAAGAGAGCAAAGGGAAAGGGAGAAGAGAGAGGGCCGGCCACAAAGAGATCTCCAAGCAAGAGAATAAGAGTTGTTGTTTTTTTTGAAGCCTCCTCACCCCTTCTTTTATAATACTTGCCCAAGGCAAATAAGGGAAGAATTTTTACAAAAATTAAAATCTTCCTCTAGCTTTTTCTTTTCCCTTTTAATTTTCCTTTTCTTTCCTCTTGATTGAATCAATCACCAAAAATAAATTTGATGATTTTATTTTTTTTTAAACATGGCCGGCCACCTTGCTTGGGCACCAAGCAAGGGTGACCGACCCCCATAAGAGGAAAGGAATTTTATTTTTTATAAAATTTTACAAGAAGAAAAACCCTTATAAAATTTTACAAGCTCGCTTTCCTAAAGTAGGAGTTAAAAAAGGAAAGTTCTAAAAATTAAAACCATGTTTTAAAATTTAAAACTTCTCTTATAAAATTTCCTTTTTTAACATGGTGATAGAAAATTTAAATTTTAAAACTTATCTTCTTTTTTTTCTTAAACCATGAGGATAGTTAAAAAAGGAAAGTTTTAAAAACTTTTAAACTTTCTTTTAAAACATGTGGCCTAATTCAAATAAGGAAAATTTTTGAAATTAAAATCTCTCTTTTAAAACTTATAGTTTTCTACAAAGAGAAGATTTTAAAAATTAAAAACACCCCTCCTTGTTTGAATTATTTTGGTCGGCCCCTACTAGCTTGATCACCAAGCAATAGGGTCGGCCCCTATAGAAGAGGATGTGGCCGGCCATTGCTTGGTCACCAAGCAATGGACCAGCCCCCTTCTTGGGCACCATGATGAGCTTATATTTGGATGGACTTGAGGCTTTAATGAGGCTACGACAGGGACCTACAGGAGAAATTGGTTTTGGCCTTTCGATGAGCTTGAGTATCCCGTGCTCACCCCGAACACACAACTCAAGTTCATCGATAATAACTCATTCCACTAGAGAGTTATTACCGCACTACCGCACCAATCCTAAATTACATTATGGGCTCCTTCTTATCATGAGTGTGTTAGTCTCCCTGTGTTTAAGATAACAAATCTCCACTAATTAAGTAAGTTACTGACAACTCACTTAATTAATATCTAGCTCCAAAAGTAGTACCACTCAACCTTATTGTCATGTCGGACTAAGTCCACCTACAGGGTTTAATATGACAATCCTTATGAACTCCTCTTGGTGGCATTCTCAACCTAGATAACTAGGACACAGATTTCTCCTATAATCAACAACACACACTATAAGTAATATCATTTCCCAACTTATCGGACATATTGATTTATCAAGCTAAACCTCACCCTTTGATAAGTCAAAGAAATAAATATTAAATATATGTGCTTGTTATTATATTAGGATTAAGAGCACATACTTCCATAATAATTAAGGTCTAGTTCTTTTATTAAGTCAGTACAAAAAGAACTTACCTAAATGGTACTCAATACACTTAGAGTGTACCAGTGTAATTTATTAATCAAGATAAACTAATACTTAATTACACTATGACTATTCCGATGGTTTGTTCCTTTCCATCTTACTTGTGAGCAACTATTTATAATTTATAAAGAACCGATAACATGATATTCTGTGTGTGACACCATACACCATGTTATCTACTTTATAAATTAATTGAACAACTATATTCAACAAATAAATATAGACATTTGACCAATGTGATTCTTTTATTTCAAAAATAAATGTTTAAAAAGCTAAGCTTTTAGTATACACTCTAACAATCTCCCACTTTTACTAAAAGACTAAGCTGCCATATCTGCTGCCATACATCTTATTCCCATCCCCTCCATATGCCGATCAAAAGCTTTCGCCGGAAGGGACTTAGTGAAAGGATATCTGCTGATGTAATCTTGGCGATGACAACTTCTCTTCGCTTGACGATGTCTCGTATCAGGTGGTACTTGTGCTCTATATGCTTACTCGCCTTATGGGCTCGTGGTTCCTTCAAGTTTGCAACTGCACTGCTATTATCACAATAGATTGTGATGATTTTGGGAAAACCAGGAATCACATCTAAGTCCATTAGAAAGTTCCTGGGTCATACAGCTTCTTTGGCTGCCTCAGAGGCTGCCACATACTCAGCTTCCATAGTTGAGTCCAAGACGCATTTCTGCTTAACACTCCTCCATGCAATGGCTCCACCTCTTAGAGTAAACACATAGCCTAATGTAGACTTACTATTGTCCCTATCTAATTGGAAGTCTGAATCCGTGTAACCCACAGGGAGTAAATCGTCTGCTTGGTAGACTAGCATATAATCTCTAGTCCTTCTCAGGTACTTCAATATATGTTTTACAGCAGTCCAATGTCCTTGTCCAGGGTTACTCTGATATCTGCTAACCATGCCCACGACAAAACAGATATCAGGTCTCGTACACAGCATTGTATAAATAAGGCTTCCTACAACCGAAGCATAAGGAACTGCCTTCATATCCTCCATCTTCTTTGATGTCTTTGGAGACATCTCTTTAGATAAGGCTACTCCATGCCTAAAAGGTAAGAAACCTTTCTTGGAGTTCTGCATGCTAAAACGAGCAAGGATCGTGTCTATATATGAAGCTTGAGATAGGCATAACATTTTTTTCTTGCGATCCCTTATAACTTTGATCCCAAGAATGTGTGCACATTCTCCTAAGTCCTTCATATCAAATTGTTTGGATAACCATACCCTTATGTCAGATAATACCTTGACATTGTTGCCAATTAACAAAATATCATCCACGTATAGTACAAGAAATACCACCACGTTTCCGTTACACTTCTTGTATACACAAGACTCATCCGGACACTGAATAAATCCATATGACTGGATTACTTCGTTAAATCGGATGTTCCAAGATCTTGAAGCTTGCTTCAGTCCATAAATGGATCGATTGAGCTTGCACACTATATGCTCTTTGCCCTTTTCAATGAACCCTTCTGGTTGCTTCATATGGATGTTTTCTTCAAGACTTCTATTAAGGAAAGCTGTCTTGACATCCATTTGTCAAATCTCATAATCCATATGAGCAGCAATGGATAAGAGTATCCGGATAGACTTAAGCATGGCTACCGGTGAAAAAGTCTTCTCATAATCGATTCCCTCTTTCTGAGTATATCCTTTCGCAACAAACCTTGCTTTGAAGGTTTCTACCTTCCCGTCTGTCCCTCTTTTCCTTTTGTAGATCCACTTGCATCCAACGACTTTTATACCATTAGGTGGTTCTATAAGCTCCTAGACCTTATTAGAATACATAGACTCTATTTCAGAATTCATTACCTTTTGCCAAGATACTGCATCTATATCTTGGAGTGCTTCGTCATATGTCCGGGGATCAGGTTCATATTTACCTGGGATCAAATCCGAAGACTCTCCCAAAAACATGAATCTCTCAAGTTGCCTTACAACTCTCCCATTACGACGAGGCACTATCTCTGGTTATGTATCATGTGTGACACGTGTTGCAGTTTCTTGTGGTACTTCATCTTGTACTGTTGGTATTAAAGTAGATGTGTCCTCTCTTATTTCTTCTAGAACTATTTCACTCATGGGCTTATGGTTCATTATATAATCTTCTTCTAAAAATCAAGTATTGGTGCTAACAATGATCTTCTGATTTTTAGGATTATAAAACAAACCACCTTTCATTCCTTTAGGATATCCCACAAACAGACAAACTTCTGTACGTGATTCCAACTTGTCAGTATCTCCCTTCAGCAAATGTGCTGGCCTACCCCATATCTGGATATGATTCAGACTAGGCTTATGCCCATTCCATAATTCTATGGGAGTAGAAGGAACTGTTTTAGAAGGTACCATATTCAGAATGTACACTGTTGTTTCCAGAGCATATCCCCAAAACGAATTTGGTAATTCTGAATAACTCATCATCGATCTAACCATTTCCATAAGAGTCATATTCCTTCGTTCTATCACACCATTCTGTTGGGGTGTATCAGGTGCAGACAATTGGGATTGAATCCCGACTTCTGATAAGTAATTCCTAAACTCTCCAAAGAGGTATTCGCTACCACGGTCAGACCATAGTGTCTTGATACTTTTACCAAGACGTTTCTCAACATCAGCTCTATATTCTTTGAATTTGTCAAAGCATTCAGACTTGCGGCACATCAAGTAAATGTATCCGTATCTTGAATAATCGTCTATAAAGGAAATGAAGTATTCATAACCACCTCTTGCCTGGATAGACATAGGACCACACAAATCAGAATGAACCAGTTCTAACGCATCTTTGGCTCTATACCCCTTGGCCTTAAAAGGTCTCTTGGTCGTTTTACCTTCCAAGCAGGATTCACATGTTGGAAAGTTTTTCAACTCTAATAAACCCAAGAGTCCATCGGCTACAAGCCTTTGAATCCTACTTAAGTTAATATGACCAAGCCTTACATGCCAAAGATACGTTTGGTTCATTTCCGATGGTTCTTTTCTCTTATTAGAGTTAGAAGATGTGTTATTAATTTTCATATTTTGCTTTGTGGGAGAAATTGAATTTAATGTATATAAATTACCAACCAATGCACCAGAATAGATAATCACCTTATTTCTCTTTATAACCACATTGTTACTAAAGGAAACTGAATATCCATCCAAATACAGTTTAGAAACTGAAATTAAATTCTTTCTAAAATTGGGTACATAAAGACAATTTCTTAAAACCAAATTTCTATTCCTATCAAAAGATAAGTAGACGTCTCCCACTGCAACAGCCGCCACCTTAGTAGCATTGCCCATGTAGACGGTTATCTCTTCTTCAAATAGTTGTCGGGTTTCCTGGAACCCCTGCAAAGAATTGCAGACATGATCAGTGGCTCTCATATCTACACACCAGGTGCTAGTAGATAACACCGCTAAACATGTTTCAACTACTAGAGCATGAGATATACCTTATTGTTCTGATTCTTACGAGGGCAGTCCGCCTTTCAATGTCCTGACTGCTTGCAGATGAAGCACTTGGCCTTCGGCTTCTTCATTCCAGCTTTTTGTGCCTGAGGTTTATTCACTCTCTTTGCTGAAAAGACCTATTTCTTCTTCTTCTTGCCTTTCGACTTAGAAGTATAACCATTTTCAGTATAGTGAATCTAAGAACTTTGACGAAATATACCTTCTGCTGCCTGTAGTTCTGTCAGAAGTTTCGCCAACGTATACTCTCTTTTGTTCATGTTATAGTTCAGGCGGAACTGCTCAAAACTTCTGGGTAGCGTTTGGAGAATTATATCGACCTAGGTTTCCCCATCGATTTCTCCTCCAAGAACTTGTATTTCATTTAGATAGGCCATCATTTTGAGGATATGATCCCTTACGGGTGTCCCCTCAGACATGGTGGCTGTCATTAATTTTCTCATTGCCTCTTGCCTAGCAGTCCGACTCTGATGCCCAAAGAGTTTTTTGAGATTGTTCATTATATCATAAGCTGTTGGTAAATCTTGATGTTGATGTTGCAATACATTTGACATTGAAGCCAAAATGTAACACCGCGTCATCTCATCAGCTTTTACCCATTTCTTATAATACTCAATCTCCTTTGGGGTAGAGTCACCGTCAGGTGCATCAGGGCAAGCCTCAGTCAGTACAAACTTATAGATTTCAGTAGTAAGAACAATGTCCAGGTTCCTTTTCCAATCAATATAGTTGGGACCAGTAAGTTTGTTTTCTTTCAGTATAATGGCCAGTGGGTTGAAAGTCATCCTAAGAATCACAAAAATAAACTTTGGTCAAGACTCTAAATTTAGAATAATATTGATTCCTCAAACAATACTATTTTAAATTAACCAACACCTCAAATCACCGTGAATATTGCATGCCACGTTAGTGTGGACGTATACAAATTCAACATTTGTAAGGGGAGGGTGTGACCCATTAATTTTATTATCTTGTCATCCTAACTTTATGACAAATAAAATTAATAGTTAGTTTCACTTTGGTTACACAAAACAATAGCAGTGACTCCGTTGGGGAGGATACTATTGAATGCGTCTAAGTGTATACCATTACTTGATACTAAGTCCATTAAATAGGATTGTACCCCTTCAGTTGGAAAAGATCACATGCTCCTAAATAATTTTCTATAACCATCCTTAAAAGGAAGTTTGATCTAGTGATCCGTAACAAACCCATCCGTTGTGGAGGGAGGCACTCAAAGCCAACACGCAAGCTTGTTGCATCACTTACAAACCAGTAATGGAGACCGTGAGATTTATTTAAAATCTCTCTCCCACTTAGTTATTTAAAATGAGGATTTTAACCTATGCTAGAATACATCACATGCACATAAACATCACAATAAATAAAAGCATTAAATTTGGAAGTTAATTTTCCAACTATTATGGCATTTTCCATCACTGTCTTCAGTATGCTCCATGTTGGTTTTTCGGGCCGCGAAAATCACTTTTTCTCATTGCGGAAACCCTGAAACTCCCTAGCCAACGGATCCGTGCAAAGAAATTTTTTTGAAAAACTACGAGTACGAGTTTACCTAGATCTACACTTAGATCTACATGGAGAAAATCTTATACCTTCGATGCGTGCCCTTCGCGAGTCCCGCTTGTCCAAGGAGATGCCGGATCTCTAGTTGTCAAAGTAGACAACTCTCTAGAAGTATCCACACGAACAAGATGTGTTCTCTAACACACAAGGATGAAGAAGAGAACACCACAAGTGTGCTAGCACTTCTTGATGCTCTCGGATGGGATTGGAAGAAGAATAAAAGAAAAGAAGAGAACACACTCCTCTAAAATCTCTATGTGACTTTCACTAACCTTTCTTCTTTGATTAGATTCACTCTCCTTTCTTCTCCTTTGCTTGAAACCCACGACCAAGAGAAGAGAAGGAGCAAAAATAGAGCTTGAGGAAGAAGATGATGTGAATGTGAGTGAATGAAAAATTCATTCTCATTCAAAACCAAAAAGGTAACCCCCATTCTCATTAAATGGGGCCATTAAAGAGAATAGATTTGTAACCCCCATGAGGTGGCACACTTTGATGATGTGGCACATCATCATTAGTCCTCCTAATGCCAAGTCACAAATGATGTGACATAAAGTCAAGTCAAACTTGACTCTTCCTCTTCCTCTCAAGTCAAGTCAAACTTGACTTAATCTCTCTCATGGTTGATCTAATCCAACCATTTAATTCAAGCCAATTTAATATAATGAATCTAATTCATTTAATTAAATTGATTCAATGAGTCATAATCTAAATTAGACTCATTGAACACATGAATCAACTTGAATCCAACTTAATTAGCCCAATTAGGATTACTCTTAATCCAATTTGATTCATCACATGAATCTAATCCTCTTGGTTCATCATATGAACCTAATCTCCATCCACTTGTTCTTTGTGTGTGACCCAATAGGTTCTTGTAACGTTGGCAATGCCCCTAAACTCATTTAGAAGCATAAATAATGAGCGGTATCTAGCAATACATCATTACTACCCAAGTTACAAGAATGTTGAGATCCAACATCACCTTGTGACTACTAATTGTGACTCCTCACAATATATGACAAGTGTCCTTCTATCCTAGACATCTAGATTGATCAATGTGAGGCATAGACCGTGTCATCCTCTGACCAATCTAAATCTTGAACTCCAAGTAGACTCACTCAATCAAATGAGCTCAATATCTCATATTGACTCATTTGGGCATGGCCATTCACTTCGTGGTCTCACTCTATCAAGAATATCGATGTCACTCCTGTCATATAGGAGGGATAGATCTCATCTACATCACTCACATCCCTCCGCATAATTTGTTACATACCCAGTAATCGCCTTTATAGTCCACCCAGTTACAAGTGACGTTTGACGAAACTAAAGTACATAACTCCTTATGTAGGGAACCATGGTGACTTCAGGTCTAAGGACTAGTAGTCATACTAATAGCCACATGAGAAAGTATATGACACTCATATAACGATCCATGATACTTTCTCATGGCGGGTCATTCAGTATGCATTCTCTAATGCATACCCATGTGTCAACTTGATATCTCTATATCCATGACTTGTGAGATCAAGTCATCGAGTTGACCTACATGCTAGTCTTATTGCATTAACATTGTCCCTGAATGTTAATACTCGACTAGGAATGATTAAGAGTAGTGTTCCCTATATCATCTCACTATCAATTCAACCAATCGATTGATATAGGTAAGAACCTTCTACTCAAGGACGTTATTATACTTAGTTTATTTGGCACCAATACAAGTAAGTATAATAACCAAAAACCAAATGCCTTTTTTTATATAGAATATGATACAATAAGTCCATAATACAATCATCAAATGATTGGCTCTAGGACTCTAGCTAACACTCCAACCCTAGCTACTGCCATCTTTAGCCACCTCCATCGGGTCGAGTTGTCGCATCTATCTTGCCTCTTATTCCGCTGCGCCTCTGGTCCTCCAATAGCACCACGCCTCACAAAGATACGATCCGCAATAAATATAGAATTTTACAAATATTTATCCTATATTCCATAAAGGAATGTACATGTATTCTAGATCAAAAAAATAAAATTCCAAAAATAATACAGCTCCAGCTGTATTTGATACATACAATCAAGCACACAAAATAATGCCCTTAACATGTCCAAGGGTCCAATCACACACAATATCTATATGCCATAATACTTGGAGCCTGTAACCACAAAGTTAGCACATTTTACTATTATCCTGCCTAAATTATGTATGACATGTGCATAATTAATTTGAAAACCAAAACACATAGAGGCAAACCCTAGCTCTGATACCAATTGTTGGTTAGTCCTAGGAAAACCTACCGGTTCCACTATACAAAAAATTTTGTACAAGTGTCGAACCTTTCCTTAAATAACCTATTGTGTTCTTTAGAAGTTAAATTAGGAATCGCAGATGGAACTTAACATCATTGATTCCAAATTTAACTTATCTGTTCTTAACGGTTTAGATTTGAATCGCAAGCGGAACTTAACACTATTGATTCAAATCCACCTATGTTATTAATTCCAATAAATATTAATTTTCAAAATTGGCTTCCAGGACTGCATGATGAGGCACATGGCCTTCTTGGATATGGGAGCAACCACCACCGCCCAGACAAAGCCTTTTAAGGAAAGTTAATATTTAATTTCCTTAAATAACTCTAGGTTAACAAAAAAAAACAATCGAATCACAAATTCGAAAAAGAAGAAAGCACAAACTCGAAAAACTAATTCGAAAAACTAGATCTAATGTCTCTTGTGATTGGAATTCATATAAAAATAAATAACTAGCATGATGCGGAAAACAATTGCTAATTATACCTTCTCTTTGTAAACTAATGACCTCGAGATCTCCTGCCGTATTCCTCGCCTCGCCTTGGACGTCGTGTGGGCGACGATCCTCCAAGATGAACACCACCCAAAAGCTTTCTTCCTCTTCCTCTAAAATCCGGCCACCAACACCACCAAAGAGAAGAGAGCAAAGGGAAAGGGAGAAGAGAGAGGGTCGGCCACCAAGAGATCTCCAAGCAAGAGAATAAGAGTTGTTGTTTTTTTTGAAGCCTCCTCACCCCTTCTTTTATAATACTCGCCCAAGGCAAATAAGGGAAGAATTTTTACAAAAATTAAAATCTTCCTCTAGCTTTTCCTTTTCCCTTTTAATTTTCCTTTTCTTTCCTCTTGATTGAATCAATCACCAAAAATAAATTTGATGATTTTATTTTTTTTAAACATGGCCGGCCACCATGCTTGGGCACCAAGCAAGGGTGGCCGGCCCCCATAAGAGGAAAGGAATTTTATTTTTTATAAAATTTTACAAGAAGAAAAACTCTTATAAAACTTTACAAGCTCTCTTTCCTAAAGTAGGAGTTAAAAAAGGAAAGTTTTAAAAATTAAACTATATTTCAAAATTTAAAACTTCCATTATAAAATTTCCTTTTTTAACATGATGATAGAAAATTTAAATTTTAAAACGTATCTTTTTTTTCTTAAACCATGAGGATGGTTAAAAGGAAAGTTTTAAAAACTTTTAAACTTTCTTTTAAAACATGTGGCCTAATTCAAATAAGGAAAATTTTTGAAATTAAAATATCTCTTTTAAAACTTATAGTTTTCTACAAAGAGAAGATTTTAAAAATTCAAAACACCTCTCCTTGTTTGAATTATTGTGGTCGGCCCCTACTAGCTTGATCACCATGCAATAGGGTCGGCCCTTATAGAAGAGGATGTGGCCGGCCATTGCTTGGTCACCAAGCAATGGACCGACCCCCTTCTTGGACACCAAGATGGGCTTATATTTGGATGGACTTGAGGCTTTAATGAGGCTACGACAGGGATCTAGAGGAGAAATTGGTTTTGCCCTTCCGATGAGCTTGAGTATCCCGTGCTCGCCCCAAACACACAACTCAAGTTCATCGATAATAACTCATTCCACTAGAGAGTTATTACCGCACTACCGCACCAATCCCAAATTACATTATGGGCTCCTTCTTATCATGAGTGTGTTAGTCTCCCTGTGTTTAAGATAACAAATGTCCACTAATTAAGTAAGTTACTAACAACTCACTTAATTAATATCTAGCTCCAAGAATAGTACCACTCAACCTCATTGTCATGTCGAACTAAGTCCACCTGCAGGGTTTAACATGACAATCCTTATGAGCTCCTCTTGGGGACATTCTCAACCTAGATAACTAGGACACATATTCCTTCTATATTCAACAACACACACTATAAGTAATACCATTTCCCAACTTATCGGACATATTGATTTATCGAGCTAAACCTCACCCTTTGATAAGTCAAAGAAATAAATATTAAATATATGTGCTTGTTATTATATTAGGATTAAGAGCACACACTTCCAAAATAACTAAGGTCTAGTTCTTTTATTAAGTCGGTACAAAAAGAACTTACCTAAATGGTCCTACTCAATACACTTAGAGTGTACCAGTATAATTTATTAATCAAGATAAACTAATACTTAATTACACTGCGACTATTCTGATGGTTTGTTCCTTTCCATCTTAACTGTGAGCAACTGTTTATAATTTATAAAGAACCGATAACATGATCTTCTGTGTATGACACCACACACCATGTTATCTACTTTATAAATTAATTGAACAACTATATTCAACAAATAAATATAGACATTTGACCAATGTGATTCTTTTATTTCAAAAATAAATGTTTACAAAAGCTAAGCTTTTAGTATACACTCTAACAGTTAAGTCTCGGACCTCGAGCTCCTTTTTATAATAATCGTCAACGTTTGGTCGACTGATCCTTGTGTTAGATCGACCGAACCTACTCCCTTCCTTCTTCACTAAGATATGATCTTAGAGCATTGATGACATTTAATGGTTTGATCGACTAAATAATGAATTTTTCTATTCACCGAGATTCACACTTAATACTTTATTAATGTAGCGATCGTTCGATCGACCGATCTCCACGTTCAGTCGAATAATCAACCTGACTTCTTTCTTTGCTTTGGGTCGAGTCTTTCGTCTGCCATGTCATCATTGTTCGATCGGCCGATCTGCTAGTTCGGTCGACCAATCAGGCTTTGACTGGACTTTGCCCTATTCTACTCTGGTCTGATTTATGATCTGAATCAACTTGGTTTAGTTGATTGATCCTAGGGTTCGGTCTATCGATAAACTTCGGTTCCTGCAACATAGAGTTAGAATGGAAGCTCCTGCACAATAGAGTTAGCACATTAATAGCAAGTAATAGAGCTATCATGATCTCAACTTGGAAACCTTCCCAGTTTCATCAGTTTGATCAGCGACCTAGGGTTTGTTCCTTCCCGAAACATGACCTCACTGTCACTCTTCCAGTTGCTTACCTCAACCTACCTGCCAAACTTTGGTCCTCCAGACCTGTTTGGACTTTGTCGCTTAGCATTGGATCGTCCACCCAGGACTTTCCCTCTAACTTCGGTCCTCCAAACCTATTGAGCTTCCTTTCCAAGTGTTGAATCCTCTCAACCCACTTGGTCTTTTCACCTGGCTTCCACGATCTGCTAAGACTTTCTCCGGATTGAATAAACAGTCGGCATACTTAGTCAACTTGTTAGATCACAGTAAGACTTAACTTGAACCTTTGACAACATCAAAACTCAGGTTCAATTCTGGTGCACTCTGTACCAACAATCTCCCCCTTTTTGATGTTTGGCAACCAAGGTTCACAGTTAAGTTAAATATATACAAAAATAAATAAGCAGTTTTTACTTAACACTCCCCCTAAGTTAAACAACTCCCCCTGAATTCACTATTTCTCCCGCTTTGAGACATATAAAAAATAGCGGTAACTTGAACAACAAGTAACAAAATAGCTTGAAAACGTTTAATATAAAATTCCCAAGGTGATTTTAAAATCTTGATTTCTAAGGTATTCTTTAAGTATTGCATCAATAATGTTGAAATACATTTTCTCAAAAATATTCTCACTGTAGAATTCACTTAGTACACTTTTTCAAGAATATTTTTCAAAAAGACATTTCAAGACTTAAAATATTTTTAAAACTAAGATGCTTTCAAAGTAATTTTTCAACTAATTTTGTAAGAGTAATTAAAAATATTTTCAAACTATTCTTATCAAATATCTTTTCAAAGAGTTTTTCAAAACATGTTTGAAGTAAAAGAGAATATTTTAAAAGAGAATGCTTGAACTAAAAAAATTTCAAACCCTTTTTGAAGATATATTTTCAAAAATATTTTATTTTGAAACTCTTTTTAAAATATGTATTTCAATATAGTCTCTCTCCCTTAATCGGACACTCTTTTGAATATCCTTGTTACCCATAAGGAAGACATTCATATACATGTATATGGGTCATGGTTGACTTAAAAATCTAAAGACTTAGGTGGTGATCAATAATTTATATATAATGTACCCAATCAATCATGAATCAAAATTTTTAAAAATAGATTTACAAGTTTTCAAAAACCTTTTCAAAAATATTGTTAATTGACTTTAGCATCTCACCCATTCTAAATTATCAAATATGATAATCCTATAATTGTGTGAGATGACTATTAATTTTGAGTTGTAATTTGAATTGAGTTTGAGTTGAACTTGGATTAAGTTAATGGTAACATTATTATTTTGTGAATTAATTAAATTAATATTGTTTATTAATTTATTAACTTATGTTTAGTTTAGAACTTTTATGGTTTATTGTTAAAGATAGTTAATTAATTAAGAATTAATTTAAGGTTAAGTTGATTTCTGATTATTAATTGGTTTAAGAATTAATTTTAATTATTATGGTAAATTTATATAGATCGATTTCTAGATTAATTTAATTTTTCTTAAGGTTAAAGTACTTTATTTGTTGATTAAAATTGAAATTCATTAAAGATTAATCATGTATATAAAGTTAAATTAGTTAAAGATTATGGTTAATTAATATAAGTTATCAAATTACGAAGTTAAGTCGAATTATGAAATACTTGTATTTAGAGTTAAAGATTTAAAATCGTATTTTGAGTTGGTTCAGATTAGTTTTATTAATTTAAAAATCTATTGATTAATGTTATTTAATTAAAGTTAAGATTTCAAATTGAGATTCATTAAGAGTTAATTATGTGTATAAAATTTAAAGTTTAATTATTAATTAAGTTAAAATTATTTAGTAATTGAATAATTACTTTAATTTAGGTTTAAGTTTACAATTTTATGTTTTAAATTAAATTTACGTTTAAGTTTTAATTAATGTTTTAATTTTAAGTTTTTAATTAAGTTTTCATTTAACTTTAAGTTATAATTTTAGGTTTATTTTATTTAAGGTATTAAAAACATTGTTTATTAATTTCGAATTAAATTTTATTCAAATTTTAATTTAGTTTTTTTATATTTTTTATATTATTTAATGATTATGAATTAACTTTTAATTGGATTTTGAATAAGGTTTAGACTTTTGGTTAATTAAGTAATGTGATTGTTTTAGTTAAAATTTCCTTGAGATTGAATAATTATTAATTTTAGATTAATTATTGATATTGAATTGATTAAGTTGATTAATATAGTTAATAATTAATTTAGTTTGAATATAAAGATGATTTAGTTTGTCTTTATTTAAGTTCTATATAAGTTTAATGTTTATTTAATTTAAATTTTAAGTATTTTTAATTTTGAATTACATTTTATGTTTTAATTAAATTTTAATTAATAATTTTGATTTAAAGTTTTAACTTGTTTAGTTACTTCAACTAAGTTTAAATTAAGTTAATTAGATTTAAATTATTAAGAATTATAAAAAGGTTGTTCAACCCATGTTAGATTCAAACTTAACTTTGGGTTAATCAAGCAAGCTTCCTAAGAATAAATTTTAGTTCAATGATGAGTCATATGACCTTCTTGTGTATCAACAATGGACCACTTATTGAATACTTTCCAAAATCTTCCTGCTCAAAAAACTTAATACTAAGTTTTGGTCTAAGTAGCTCATGTTTGATTGGAGTAAATTCGGTCAAGTCCACTAAGTCTAGTGCACTAGGTAGATACACAAGATTCAGCCTAGACACGCCTTCGACAAAGCTTCCTTGACGTACTATCATCTCAATCCATTCTGATATTATGTTATTAGGGTTTGGTAAATATTTTTAGCTAACCATCTAAACTAAACATAAGCAGATAATGCATGATATGATATATAACAGGTAAGTATGTATGATCATGGCAAGTCAATAAATTCAAACAAGTTGTATTATTTATTATTATTGTTATTATTATTCTTGTTGTTTTATTTTTGTTGTTTTATTATTATTGTTTTATTATTATTGTTGCTGTGGTTATGCAATTATTCTTATTGATTAGTTTCATAATTAAAGGGTACATGATTATAATAAGGTTTGTAGAAGTTTTGTTTTAGATTTGGTTTTGATTTATAACATAGATCTAGAATTTGTGAGTTGATAAAATTATTAATAATGTTTTCTATTTTATCAATTTTATTTTTCAAAAGATTATTTTGTTTTTCTAGTTTTCTAAAATTTGAATTTATATTTAATTTTAAATTTTTACCATTTAGTTTCTTATTTTTATTTTCTAAATTTTTCCTTAAATTTTGTTTATTGTTAATTAACTTTAGATAACTATTATTTTGATTTAAATTTAAATTATCTTGAGTAAATAAATTTTGATTAACTAGATCTAAGTCTTAATTAAGGTTTGGGTCGATTTGATCATTTTTAGTTACACTTAAATTATTTAAATTTTTATAAATTAAATTATTTTTTTAAGTGATGTTAATGTAGGATTTTCATGCTTTTTTAAATTCATAGTACAATCTAAATAGGAAAGATCTAAAGTATATAAATTTTCATGTAAAATAAATTTATTTACCTTAATTACTTCCCCTGGATCCTTGGATCTTCTTTCCGGGCATTGAAATTTGTAATGACCCATTCTTTTACATTTGAAGCATTCGATCTAGTCCTTCCTTTTCCGGACTCCAAGCATTGGTTCCTTCTTTGCCTCTAGTTGTGCGGATCAGTTCATTGGATATTTACTTTTATAGTATCCTTTTTCACGCACTTAAAACATGTTATGTGATCTTTAAATTTTGTATTTACAATATTACATTTTGAATTCTTGTTAGGATTCTCCCCCTTCATTGTTGCCGTCTCGGATTCGGGCTCGAGTGTTTGTTCGTACTCGGGTTCGGATCTGTCTACCTCCTTCTCAACGATTAGTGCCATTAAGTTGATTTGACCTTGATCTTCTAAATCTGTCTCTAAGGATAGCTCTCCGGATTCAGACTCGAATTCGAATTCACTTTTTCCTTGATCTTCTAGTACGGAGTCTCGTGAAGCTCAATATTTTTGGTCCACAACTTGAATGCATTCTTGTAATCTTCTAATTGACACAAAATTTTATTAGGAAGAACACTAATTAATATATTCATTATCTTTGTGTTTGCTTCTAAGTTTTGAAGATTGTCTTAGTGCAATCCAGTTGTCAAAATTGTGTCTTCCTACAAAACATTCCATCATTCGCCTCCAAGAATTGAAATATACTTGATTGTATGGTGGAGGTTCAGAGATGTTTCTCCCTTCTTGATAGGATGTCGACATTCTTGCAAGAAAAAGATAGAAAATAAATTTCCAAGACTTTCGTCTTGGGATTAACAGTGCAAGATAAAGAATAAAAGATATTACTTAATAATTAAAGAAAGACTTTTAAAGAAAAAGAGAAAGTTTTTAAAGTTGCTCGAAAAATGATTAAATAATTTTAGAGATACCAGGCTCTGATACCAATTGAAGAATCGATAGAAAGCGATAGAGGGGGGGAGGGGGGAATATCACTCATTAAAAACTTTTATTTTCATATTGTAAACCCAATCAAAGTAAGCAGTAGAAATTAAAATAGATGACTTAGGTGGTTACTTGGTTCAGAGTCTACGTCGACTCCTACTCCAAGATCCACGATCCTTGACCGCACCGTTGGGCAATCCACTATGATTCTTCTTTTCGAAATCTTCAAAAAGAAGCAATGCGTACACATGCAAGTAGAAGATAGTAACAACCTATTATCTTCTTTTCAATTTAATTACAAAGCAAGCTTAAATAAATATATTGACGAAAGTGGAAGATGAAGTTCGGTCGGCACTTGAACGACGCAACAGCTTGCTTAAAGATGAGTAGCAGAGTAGTAGCACAAGCAACTTTGCACAGAGATGAACTGGTGAATTGATTCATTGTTAAGCCTCGAACCTTGAGCTCTTTTTTATAAGAATCGTCAACGTTCGATTGATTAATTCTTGTGTTCGGTCGATCGAACTTGCTCCTTTCCTTCTTTACTGAGATCCGATCTTCGAGCATTGATGACATTTAATGGTTTGGTCGACCGATCACCTTGTTTGGTCGATCAAATAGTGAATTTCCCTATTCACTGAGATTCACACTTAATGCTTCATTAATGTAGTGATCGTTCGGTCGACTGATCTCCACATTTAGTCGACCTATCAGCCTGACTTCTTTCTTTGCTTTGGGTCAAGTCTTCCATCTGCTATGCCATCATTGTTTGATCGACCGATCTGCTAGTTCGGTCGAACGATCAGGCTTTAACTAACTTTGCCCTGTTCTGCTCTGGTCTGACTTATGATCTGAATTAACTTGGTTCGATTGACCGATAAACTTTGGTTCTTGCAACACAGAGTTAGAATGAAAGCTCCTGCACAATAGAGTTAGCACAGTAATAGTAAGATGCATGAGTAGTAACTAATAGTAACATTGTCTTGATTTCAACTTGGAAATCTTCCCGATTTCTTCAGTTGGATCAGTGACCTAGGGTTTATTCCTTCCTGAAATATGACCTCACTGTCGCTCATCCAATTGCTTACCTCAACCTACCTGCCAAACCTTGGTCCTCCAGACTTGTTTTGTAAAATACCGAAAAAATGGCGAATAATGATAAGGGAATTTTCTGGAATTTTTAGAAATTTTTCAGTAATTTTTCGGAGCTCGTATGGACGAGTTTACGGGGACAAAAACGGGGCCCGGGGAAAGCCTGTTTAGGTTACTCAATTTAAGCAAGGAAAAGTTTCATTTTTCCTTTTTGTTTTTTTTTTTATTTTCGTTTTCTCCTCTTCTGTCGCCGTGCCCCAAACCTCCCCGCGTGCCATTTCTCTTCTCCTCCGCCGAACTCATCCCGTGCCCTAACCTCCTAGCGCCGGCGGTTTCCTTCTCCTCTATCCTTGCCCAAGCGCCGGCGAGCACGAGCCACAGTCGGCCGAGCCGTTCCTCATCCCTAGCGTCGCTGCTGTAAAATACCGGAAAATAGGCGAATCTTAATAAAGGAATTTTTTAGAATTTTTGGAGATTTTTCGGGAATTTTTCGGAGCTCGTACGGACGAGTTGACGGGGATAAAAATGGGGTCCGGAAAAGCCTGTTTAGGCTACCCGATTTAAGCGAGGAAAAGATTATATTTATATATATCCTTTTCCTTTTCATTTTCTTTATTTCTTTCATTTTCTTTTGTCGCCGAACCCGAGCCATTTCCCGCATCTCTTCCCTATTTCCCCGACGCCGCCGCACCCTCTCGAGCCCTAACCGACGCCGCACGGTTTCGCCGCCGCACACGATCCGCCGGCCGCCGTTGAGCCCTGCCGAAGCCGCTGTGCCCTCTTGCGCCGCTGCCCTCTCTGGATCGAAGCAACGCCGGCCCCCGCGACTCCCTCTTTTCTTCTTCCCGATACCTCGCCGGCCACTAGGTTTAACTTAGCGCCATCGCCCTCTCCGATTCTCTGTGCCGGCGACCGAGCCTCCCTTCCTCCCCACGGCAGAGCACCATTTCTTCCTTTATTGTGCCGTGTCTGGTTTAAATTTGGCCGAGCCTTCCCTCTGTGCCCTAGCATCTCCGCCGACGCCGAGCAGTGCCGACCTTCTCTCCACTGCCTTCATCCCGAATTTTCCCAGCCGATTCCTTGCTTCTGCCCTAGCCTCCAGCCGCGTGCCTTATTGATCTTGGAGGTCACAGATTGGTGAGGTTTTTACGTTTTGTGGGGTGTTTCTGATTCCGGCAGCAACGACTCTAATTTGGGCAGCAATTTTGTGATTCCAGCAGTAGGAACTTGCTGTGGGGTTGTGCTGTGGTTGGAATCAGTGGATATTGGTTCTTGTAACGACTGTGAATTGGAGGTAAGGGTTTAAGGTTTGGTTTTTGGTTTTGTGCTTTGATTCGTGTTGTGAGCAGCACTTGTGTTGGGTGGAAGATCATGCTCATTGAGTATAGTGATCTATAATTGTAGGTTCATTGCGCTGGTAGAGGATCGGGGTTCCACAGCAGCGGTGATTGTTTTGGCCATAATTTCCAGTAACATTCTTGCTGTGAGAAGTGAGGTAAGGTTTTTGGGTTAGGTTTATGTGATTGTTGATTTGGGTTATTGCCCTAATCTAGTGTAGGAGGTTTTTATTTAGCTATTTATAGGAGTGTAGCTAAATAAAAAGATTTATTGTTTGTCACAGGACCTTGACGCGAGACGATATCTCGACGTCAGATTTGGACTGGATACGATCCTTTCTATTTTCGGAGGCGGGTACTTTGACTTATGTCTTTTGATATGCATGATAATATGTTTAACATATAACAGTAATTGTGTTACCTGTTTATTTCGGTTGGTCACTGCATGATTAGTACATGTTGTTTGTTTATTTATTCTGCACTACATATTATCTACCTGATCACATATGCCTTTGGTAGTGACCTAACCACATGCTCTGTTATATTCTGGATCTAGGGTTTATTTGATACCCTCTTCGATTTGTGTGCCTTCTATTTGATACGTCTTCTTGTGGTACACACTTTGTATCTATTTATATGGATCATGCCATGTTATTCATGAGATTGCCATGTTCAGTATCATGCATCATGATTGCATGCTGTGCGATTGTCGGCTCTACTTTGGTTGAGCTCATCGCCAGTTACATGTACTGCACACATCACCCATGGATTTGTATATCTGGCTGGTGTGTGGCGGTTCTGCTGTTTGGCTCCGTTGGTCAGGTGACTCAGCGTGGTAGCCGGCAGTCAGTTCCGCTCTGTTTGGCTCCGTTGGCATTTAGGGTAGCAGCGTGGTAGCCGGCAGATGGTGGACTTTGTTTGGCTCGGTGGTGAGACTCGCGTGGTAGCCGGCAGAGATATCCTCCCCGTCATCGTGTACCGGGAGATGAGAGCATTGAGCTCCCCCATTTATGATTTGGGGTCACAGGACAGGAGTACTCCGACAGCATCCCGTTTACTCTGTCATTGCACAGGAGCATTGATTTCAGAGTATGGGGTTGACATATGCATTTATTGCATTTTTATTTGCTTGTGATTGCTGCACTTATATGCTGCATTTGTTTGGATGCATTGATTGACATGCATACAGGATTATGACTCACTCGGTCTGACGACCTGTTACCTTTATACTTTGATCCGGTCAGTACAGTTATCTTCTGATTTCATTTCAGTTGCATTTACCCTCCTCATATTCAGGAGACTGTACGCATGATTAGTGTTGTCTGTTATTTGTTTTATTATGCATATCAGTTGTACCTGCTGAGTGTTGGACTCACCCCGCCTCCATTGTTGATATATTTTCAGGTTGAGGCTGTCCGGAGCAGTTCCAGTCGCTGGCCCCCCATCTGCAAGTAGAGCTAGTTCCCTACTAGGTTGTTATTTGCTTTATTTTGGTTTTTTTTCTTCCATCAGACTATGTTTTAGTTTGGTTTTGGATTTTATTTATGGATATTGTACGGATGGTTACCGTTGATGGACTTTTGGATGGTTTGGTTTTTTATTCTACTATATGCCTGCCTGGACGGCAGAAGAGGTGAGTTCGTTGGATTTGAGCTTTACGAGTGTAGTGGAGTAGGGTGAATTTCGAGTCAGAGTCCTATTGTTATTGATTACTATTATTAACTGCGTGGTTGTGACAGCCAGAGGCTGAATATCTTTATAAACTGCGTGGTGTTTGTTTTTTTTTATTTTTATTTTGTTATCATTCCAGCCGCCTGTGGCTGAAGTATATGTGGTATGTAGGAAGTTTCATATTGTCCGTCGTACAGGGGAGATGCTGCCGAAATTTCTTTGGACAGAGACTCCTCCGGGGCGTGACAGCTGCCTCCCTCTCCCCTCCAACGACGTCGACTTGACCGGTCGGCACCACCCGATTTCCGGCGGCCATCTTCCTCTAGTGCCCCAGCCGCCAGCCACCGAATTTCCCGAGCCACTGCCGGCCGAGCTCGTCCCTCTGCCTAGCACCGGTGCCCTAGCCGTCTTCATAGCCGCTCTTCTCTCTGCCCGAGCCGAGATTACGGTGACAAGATGAGGCTGAGCGCCGCTGTCTGTGAGCCCTAGCCGGCCGACCGCGACTCCCTCCTTTTCCTCCTTCCCCCTCGTGCCTCTGAATTGGAGCGATGGTGCTGTTCCTCTCTGCACTAGTGCCGGTAGTCGTTCTCTTTGCTTCTGCCAAGTGCCACCGACCTCTCTTGTGACCTAGGCTCCATCTCCTTTTCAGAGTAAGGGGTTTAAGTAAGGTAACGGCAAGGTGAGTTGGGTTGATGTTTGATCCGTAAACTCCATTGCTTGGTCTTGTTCTTGATTCGTTTAATTCCAACAGTAAGGTTCTTTTCTGCAGGGTTGTGTGATGTGGATCAACTAGCAAGGTTGGGAAGAAGGAAGTTGGATGTTTGTTTGGGTAAGGAACTGAATCCGATTAGACATCTAGTTGATAATCTTTAATTGATTTTGAATTTATTAATCTATTGAGATTGGAGATTTGATTTCATTTCCGGTTGTGGATTTAACTAGAGTTTAGTTACAGATTTAGATTCATTAGTAATCATTTATTTGAGGAATTGTTAAGGTGGATTATGTTAACAGAAAATGATTATCAAGTGTTGGATGAGTTTTGGAAGAAAAGGGTGAGGTCATAAGATTGGATTTATTGAGGTTTCGGCTTGCATAATCCGATCTACGATAAACCTAAGTGTTGATTGTATATTTATTTCAGGGTTTTGATTCGAGACAAGAGCTCTGATTAGAGGACATACAACACGATCTACATTGGAGGCGGGTACCTCTTGACTTATCTTTTATTATATTGTCATTGGATATGCATAGTATTTTATAACTACAAGCAATGAATATGTTTGCCTTTGGTATGTCACTGTTTGATATCCATAGCATGTTAAATTTATCGCCTATGAAGTATCCGTACTTATATCTCGTGATTTGTTACCATGAGTATCTTGTTGCCATGAGTACTTTATTACCATGAGTATCTTAGTTTCTAGAGTGACATACCATGCTTTACCGAGGTTAGGACTAGGCTCTGGATTTTTGTTTCTGGCATGTGTATCCAAATTATCTGATACTTAGGTTTTTATGCCATGCCTGGATTGTGTATTTCTATTAGTATATCATATATGATTCGTGTACCTAGACCTTGTGGCTTTGATCTGTGCATATTGTTGGTACATATGCTATGGATGGGGGATAGGTTTAGGATCTAGGTTATTATACCATAGAGGACCTGTATACCCTAGATCCGTGGATTTGACCTACTGATACTGTGGTACCCATATTATGTATATATGGATTTTTCTATGCTGATCAGGATATTCCATACTTATTATGTTCGGGACATAGGTTTTTTTTGATATTCTATCTGACCTGTGTACTCTAGATCTTGGTATGTGACCATCGATTTTACAGTACTCATTTTGTATATATGGTTATGGTTATGTTGATCAGTTTTGCTATGCTTAGTGTCATGCATCATGATTGGATGCTGTGCAATTGTCGGCTCCACTATGGTTGAGCCCATCGCCAGTTACATGTACTACACACACCACCACTCATGGATTAGTGGTTTATCAGGCAGGTGTGTGGCGGTTCTGCTGTTTGGCTCCGTTGGTCAGGTGACTCGGCGTGGCAGCCGGCAGTCAGTTCCGCTCTGTTTGGCTCCGCTGGCATTTAGTGTAGCAACGTGGTAGCCGGCAGATGGTGGACTCTGTTTGGCTCCGTTGGTCAGGTGACTCAGCGTGGTAGCCGACAGAGATATCCTCCCCGTCATCGTGTACCAGGAGATGAGAGCATTGAGCTCCCCCATTTATGATTTGGGGTCAGAGGACAGGAGTACTCCGACAGCATTCCGTCCACTCGGTCACTGTTCAGGAGCAGTGATGTTAGAGTGCACGGTCATCACATGCATTGATTGTATTTATTTGCTTGTGTTTGCTGCACTTATATGTTGCATTTTGGTGGATGCATTTGTTTGACATGCATACAGGAGACATACTGCGTATCGGTTTGATGACCCTTTTGTTCAGGATAGGAGTTCCTGGTGAGTACAGTTTCCTTGGTTACTTTTCAGTTTTGTATATTTCCTATATATTATTGGGAAGCTGTATTCCATGTTTATTGCTGTTAGATATATCTTACTAGGCATGTCTATTGGTATTCGCTGAGTTGTTGAACTCACCCCCGTGGACACTATATTTTTCAGGTACCAGGTTATTTATGGTGTCGCTTGGAGCATCCTGTTTGCTGGTTCCCACGTCACATCAGAAGACATGTCGCTGTCTTTTTGCTGTTTTATCATGGTATATGATATGTGAGTTTTTGGTTATGTGTTCCGGTTTTGTTTCTGGAAATGTTGCTTTGTTTATTGTGTAAGCCTAGCCGGCTAGCAGTTTTCGTTTTGGGTTGTATGTGTTGTCTTTTTCCGCTGTGTTTTTGGTTTTAGTACAGCTGTGTAGGCTATTAAATATATATATAACTGCGTGGTTGTTTATTTTGTTCCAGCCGAGTGGGCTGATGATATAAACTGCGTGGTTGTGTGTATATTCCAGCCGCTTGTGGCTGATGTATATTTTGTATGTAGAATTGTTTCAGATTGTCACCCGTACAGGGGAGGTGCTGCCGAAATTTCTTCGGACAGGGACTCCCTCGGGGCGTGACATGTTTGGACTTTGTTGCTTAGCATTGGATAAGCCACCCAGGACTTTCCCTCGATCTTCGATCCTCCAAACCTATCGAGCTTCCCTACCAAGTGTCGAATCCTCTTAACCCACTTGGTCTTTCTGCTCGGCTTTCACGATCTGCTAAGACTTTCTCTAGATTGAGTAAATAGCAAGCACACTCAGTCAACTTGTTAGATCACAATAAAACTTAACTTGAACTTTGACAACATCAAAACTCAGGTTTGATTTTGGTGCGCCCTGCACCAACAGATAGTGAAGGGAGCGATCCTCACTTCATCTACAATTATTCCACAGTTAGATTAGCTTATGGAACTGAATCAACTCTGATCACCAGAAATTTAGGGGAGCTTGTTCCATCTCATTTTTTATTTGTATATATTTCTTTACTTTGTTTGCTTTTGCTTAGTAGTTAATTTTTATCTTGTCTTGTTAGTTTTCATGATAAATTCCCGATGTATTCTTTTTATCATCTTAGAAATTATGAAAGTTAGTTAAATTTGACTATCGAGATGTAGATTTATTGTCATGATTAGATTCTTGGACAGCATTATGAGTTCAACATTGATAGTGTATTTTTATTTATTGCATTAGGTTTAGAGAACAACCATCAAAATGAACCCCCCCCCCTTTTTCAATTTCATCTGAAACAAACATCCTACCATTAGTTTCGAAAGAAAGACAATATGGGCCCTCTACTATGCTACCTTAGTGTAGATTAGGGAATTCAGTTGATTGTTCATTGTTAATTTTGATTTGACTGAGTGACAAAAGCTTGATCAAGATTTTGGCGTCATTCCTGGGGATCGTCTCTTGTTGAATCAATGGCAGGATGTTTTTTATAGATGAAATCGAATAAGGGGTTCATTTTGGAGGTTATTTTCTAAACCTAATGCAATAAATGAAAGTTCTATCTAACCATCAATGTTAAACCCATAATGCAGTGTCACTCTACACTATGGGCAACACCATCAACATGCATAAATAAAATTAACTAAAAATCCTATCTAACTATCGAAGATAAAATGCTTCGCATTGTCACCCTATGCCACACGCATCACCATCAATAGACAAGATACTAAAATGAGTAAAATTGCAATAATTAAGTAAATGTAATGTAAATAAACCAACATGAACAACAAATAAATCCTAATCAACCAATCCAATTCCTTAATCAAACCCAAGAAGTATTCTTTCTATCACTAACAAAACCATGGAGTAAGGAATTTGCTATCACTCGGAATTCTCCTAACTTCGATGGATGGCAATGCTGCTGGTCGAAGACACAATCGTCGATAATGTAAGTGTGATATCCCTCAAAGAAACTTCTCCCTGGAAATCTGTTGGATGCGAAGGAATTATGGCCAAGAACCATCAACCCTACTCATCCCTCTTCATCACATCAGGAAGAGTGAGGCTATGTGGTGTCGGAGCTTGGATGAACTTTGATTGGACTCGTCTGGTGAATGGAAAGTGGGCTATCAAATTCACTAAGTCATTGTTGCCTTCTTCATCACGTTTGGCAGAGGATCTCGAAGCTTTGATACTTGTACGGGGAAAGGAATGACGTCGGAGAACAACCAAAGCTCACCATCCACCTGGATGTTGTTGCCTCCTTCTGCACCACATCCGGTAGGGGAACTTGAGTGGAATGTGAGAGGGATGAAGAACTCACTAGAGAAACCACTCCGTCTCTGCCTTATAGTCACCGCTGTTGCAACGCTGCCAAAAATCGCTACCGTCGGCTTCATCGAGTTCAATCAGGGAAGAGGAAGGGGGGTGATTGGGAGAATTATGAAGAGGAAACCGAAGCCCTCGACTAAAATGATAAACGATGCCAAAATTTTGATCGAGTGTTTGTCACTCACTCAAATCAAAATTAACAATGAACAATAAACTGAATCCCCTAATCTACACTAAGACAGTAAAGTAGAGGGCCCAAATCGTCTCTCTCGCAGAACCAATGGTAAGACATTTGTTTCAGATGAAATCGAACAAGGGGGTTTATTTTGAGGGTTGTGCTCTAAACCTAATGTAATAAATGAAAGTCCTATCTAACCATCATTATTGAACCCATAATGCAATCTAAGAATCCAATTACGATAATAAATCTCCAACTCGATAGTCAAATTTAACTAATTTTCATAATTTCTAAGATAATAAAAAGAATGAATAGGAAATTTATTATGGAAATCGACAAGACAAAATAAAAATGAACTATGAAGAAAAAGTAAACAAAATAAAGAAATATATACAAACAAAAAAATGAGATGGAACAAACTCACCTAAATTTCTGGTGGTCGGAGTTGATTCAGTTCTATAAGCCAATCTAGCAGTGGAATAATTGTAGGTGAAGTGAGGACTGCTCCCTTCACCATCGTCTCTTTAAAAATTGTCTCTAGTGGTCGGAGATGGTTTAGTTGAAGTATCCACTCTAGAAGTTTGATTATTGTATAAAGTCACCCGTGATTTACCTCCTCCATGTTGGCCTAGGGACGGGTTGGCGGGGGCACTGGAGGCAAGCGAATCACCTTTTGCCACTTGCCACTTGATTATTGCACAAAGAGTTAGGACATTCTTTAAATGGTAGAATGCATTCTTACGTGATTGACTACAACTGCAATGTTTATAGAAATCCTGAGGAAAAACAAGAGCAGGATGCATTTTCCACATGCATGTAGGGTAAAATGGACCAGAAATAATATTAATGTTAGCAGAGCATGAATCAAAAGATGCATTATATTCAAGAAAATCATATATAATTGCCTCCATGGAATTTTCTAAAAATTTAGAAGAAATTTTGATATTACCATACTAAAAGGTAATTGGAGGTTCTGGAAAGGTAAATGTGACATTCTCTTGGACAGGTAAAGTCTCTAGATCTAGTTCAGGTAGTTGTGCGATCAAAGAAAGTGATTCTTGGGCCATCTCTACATTTCCATTGTCACTAAGTGCAACAACAGGCTCAACTGCTTAGGTGGTAGTGTAATCAAAAGAAGCGATTCTTGAATTGCATGTGGTTACAACTTAGTAATGAATTCTATATGGATAAATTGGGATGATAATTTTTGTACACCCAGTGAGATTGTTCTCATTTGTGTGTGATGCACTTGTGGTTATTGTTACTTTAAAATTTACTTTAATTCTTTTGAGACCATATTATCATAGATTTATATGATTTTTTTTATGAAGGCCACTTCACTTGCTCTATTCATTCCTTTTGTTACTTTGAGTAATTCTCTTATCTTTGGTCATTTAATTTTTTTCTCATCCATTTATTTCACTTTATTCTTCTTTTGGATGTTGCATGATGAGTGTTTTGTCTGAGACATACAAAAGTTTAAGTGTGGGGGAGAGGAAGAGCTTAGAAGAATTTAGAAGAAACATAGATGAATCATGTTTGATCACCATAGGTGAACCATGCTTTTTACCATTTTGGTTGAGCTATTATTGATGATGTGTATTGAAGTGCACAACATGTTGAAAAAAAAAAATGACATGTTTAAAAAAAAACAAAACAAAAGTGAACAGAGAAAAAGAAAAATGATAGAATTTTGACATGTCGTGTCATTTCATATTCATCTAGGATAGAATTTTTTTTGAGTGCTAACTTTTACTTTAGCAACATTGAAGTATTATTGTATATCATGATTAGATTTTTATTGTGAAAAGCTAAAGTGAGGTTGTTTATATGTTTATTGGATTGTTGAAAGCTTGCTTGGATGTTTGGATAGAATACTTTTAGGGCATTATTTTTTTGTACTCATTTATGTAGCATTCCATTATCTTCATATCTTCCACTATTGCTTTGCTTTATCTTTCTCATTTCTTTACTTTGATTCATGTTTCTCTTACATTATAAATGCTTTCATTGTTATATTGTCCATTCTCATGTATATGATACTGGTGAAGATTAGAAGAAAAGTAAGTATATGATAGTGCATAAACCATGAGTAGTTTGAGTGAGCTCTACTATTGCATAATTATGAGAAGAGAGCCACCATCATTTACTTTTTTAGGTTCTTTTTTTATCATTCTTAGTTTATTTAGTATGTATTGAAGTTTTCATGTTTGTTAATCAATGTATGAATTGAATTGAAGAATGCTTGGGTCATTGGAATTTGACAATCCTAGGTAACTTTCTTTCACGATCTTCTAAACATGATTAGAGAATTGCTAAGGGAATACATCTTTAGTTGTTTTCTTATTTTGTTTACTTGCATGAGACGTGCAAGAATAAGTGTGAAAGATTTGATAATCATCATTTGGACATGTTATTTTAGTATATTTATCGGTATTTTTACCCTTTAATGTATCTAAACCTTTGCTTTTAGTGTGTTTCATGAGTTTGTATCTTTATTAGTTTTCATTTCAATTCCTATACATTTTATGGGTATTTTAAATATTATTTGATTATATTTTATTTTGAAGGAATTGAGAGAGACAACAATTGAGGTGAAGAATACTGGTTTAGTCCAATCATGATTTGATTCAATTGCCAAATGTTTAAAAGTGGAAAGCCCAATTCCAAAGCCCCAAATCAAAACCCTAAGGGTGCATTTGGTTTGCATGTTTTCTATTTTCATTATTTAGAAAACGTGTATTTTCTAAAATATAGAAAATGACTTTTAGACACTCTCTATTTTTCTAAAAAATGTTATCTATTTTTTTAGAAAACAGACATGAAAAATACAAACCAAACATCATTTTTTAGAAAGACTTATTTTCAGAAAATGAAAATGAAAAACACACAAATCAAACACACCTAAACTTTCTCATATGTGGTCTAGTTCGATCTAAACCAGTTGGTTCAGTCTGGTCCGGTTTAAGAGAAGAATAAAAGGGTGGTCTCCGGTTCAAAAGAAGGGGGGTGAGGGCTTCAGTTTTCTCTTTGTCATTCTCCCTATCACCCCCTTCCTCTTCCCCGATTGAAGTCAACGAAGTTGATGGTAGCTATTTCCAGCGGAGTTGCAACAACGGCAACTATTGGGAGCCGAAGTGGTTTCTCTGATGAGTTCTTCATCCCTCTCGCATTCCACTTGAGTTCCCCAGTCAGACGCGGTGAAGAAGACAACAACAACATCCCGGTGGACAACGAGCTTTGGTTCTTCTCCTGCGTCATTCCATTCCTCGTACTAGTATCAGAGCTCTGGGTTCCTCTGCTGGAGGTGGTGAAAAAGGTAGCAGCGACTTAGAGGATCCTGCAGCCCACTTTCCCTTCACCAGAGGAGTCCAGTCGGAGTTCTTCCAAGCTCCGGCACTATACAGTCTCACTCTTTCTGGCGCGGTGAAGAGGGCAGAGTAGGGTTGATGGTTCTTGGCAAGAATTCCTTCGCATCCAGCAGATTTCCAAGTAGTAGTTTCTTCGCGGGATATTGTGTGTCTCTTACCAGTAGCGTTGTTGTTCACCGAAGTTAGGAAAATTCCGAGTGACAGCAGATTTCTTCCTCGATGGTTCTGTTAGTGACAGGCAGAATACTTCTCGGGTTTGATCAAGGAATTGGATTGGTTAATTAGAATTTATTTGTAGTTCATGTTGGTTTATTTCCATTACATTTACTTAACTATTGCAATTTTACTTGTTTTAGTATCTTGTCTATTGATGGTGATGCTTGTGTTGTAGGGTGATAATATGGTGTAAGTTTATCTTCGATAGTTAGATAAGATTGTTAGTTAATTTCATTTGTGCATGTTGATGATGTTGTTCGTAATGTAGAGTGACATTGCATTATGGGTTCAACATTGATGATTAGATAGGACTTCCATTTATTACATTAGGTTTAAAGACAACCCCCAAAATGAACCCCCTTGTTTGATTTCATCAGAAAGTCCTGTCATTTGTTTCATGAGAGAGATGATCGGGGCCCTATGCTACTGCCTTAGTGTAGATTATGAGATTCATTTTATTGTTCATTATTAATTTTGATTTGAGTGAGTGACAGATGCTCAATCAAGGTGCAACAATGATTTCTGCATTTCAACAGTTCAGAAACAATTCAGCAAGAATTTAATGGATTGCAGTTGCCTAGATTAGCCCCTGCATTTGGTTTAACTTCAGAATGTATGCTGCTGCTGCTGCTGCTGCTGCTGCTACTTCAGTTTTAGAAATGAGATTCCTGGATTTTACTGATGTTGATTCACAAGGAACTTGGGGAGAAAAGAGCATCAAATGGCAATAAGAGACCAAGAGTTTTACTTGAAATCTCTGTGATCATAAACATGCAAAGAGCACAGTTTCTGCATTTCCATGTCAAAAACTACAACCAGAAAGCAAAAGTATCCACATCATCAGCTTAAATAGCTTAAAATCTTGTTTGGTTCTTTGAATTGAGTAGCACCAAAAGCAACTTTTGATTTCTGAAATTCTGATTTCCAGATTCAGAATTACGACTGATTCTGGAATTCAACATCCATGACTTCGCTTGAGGCCATCTTTGGTCAGAGATTGCCATAAAACTCGGCACACCAAAGACCAAATTGATACATCAATTTATGAGACTTCGCTGCAGTTTTTTTTTTTATTTAAAGATGCAGCAATTCAAGTAACTCCTCATTTGGTCTTCTCAATTTGATGAACATCTTAATCAATCTGTCCCTTATAAAAATTATTTCCAGCAACATCCTTCCCTTCTCACTATTACCTCTTTTTCTTCTTTTTTATCTCCTACTTCGTATCTCCTTTTTCTTGGTTAATTCTTTGGAATATAATCCATGCAACCTTGTTTCAGAAATCTGCAATTCAACTGAACAAATTCAAAAAATCATCAGAAATCAGCAGCATCCAAAAATTCAGAAACCAGATTCAAAGATCAGAGTAAATACAAGTAAATTCTGAAACAACAGGTGTTCAGAATTCAGATTCAAGGATCCAAGTTCAGAACGTGCAATTCATGAGAGTCTGCCCTTGTAGATATATGCTTTAATTCATGGAAGGTTTAGGAGATTGGAAATCCAGTTAGTAATGGAAAGTCACTGCTTCAAAGCTTGCAGCAAAAATATTGGCACACAACAATTTAAAATCCAATTTAGCTTCTCAACAGCCTAGTTCTCTCTTTCTAAGGGTGCAGGTTGTGAAACATTGAGGCATTAGAGAGGGTAAAACACCAACCAGTAATAAGTACCCAAGACTCCTTACTATAATTCTTTAGTGATCAAAATTTCCAGCTTTAGTTCTGTTACTCTTCCAATTTCTGAACACATTCCTCTTGTCTCAGTTTCTTTTTCAGATGTTGAGCACAAACTAACCAAGAATCTGATAGGATGTTGATCACAAACTAACCGAGAATCCAATAATTGTGACACTCTTATTGAAAGAAACTCTAGAAATCACAATCAACTGAAATAAGGCATGCGAAGACCGGTCGGATAATGGAAGGAGTGGAAAGGATGGAGTTAGTAGGACTCAAAACACTTAGATAATGGAAGTAGTGGAAGGGATGGAGTTAGTGGGATAATGGAAGGTGGAAGTAGTGGGGTTAGTGGGAGATCAAATCTTCACCCCCACCACTATAAATAACCTCATATCTATCAGAAGGAAGGTTTGATCGTAAGAGAAGACAGAACCCCGACAGATTCGTTTTGGGCAACGAAGAAGAGGTCACCGTCGTAGCAACTTCTAAGAAACAAGTAAGTGGACTTATTATGCAAATTTTGAATTTTTCAAAAGTAATAGTTTTTATTCTCTGAAAATTAATTTGTTTCACTTCTGAAAATTTTAGATTATTGATTACTATTATTTTCGTAATTTTAGGCACTAGAATGACCATGAACTAAATGGTAGAACTACATATTCTGAACATGTCTGACTTCTGACTTTAGAAATATTTCTGATCTCCGACCTCTCCTCTAAGAGGTATAATTCTAGAGGGTTGATATTAGATAAGTCATGAGGAACATTATTTAATTTAAGTGCCCACGTGAAAATTTGTCTATTTTTTTTTTTTTTTGCATTTTTACTACTATTTCACAAGAATTTCAATATTTGTGTTTTATCACCCGCTTGCGAGTGATTCCCAAATAACTCACCCCCTTACAAACTGTTTCAGTTAGAGACGAAAGTGGTATTGAGAATGAGATCGAGGATAGAGAGCAAGTCGAGTTCTGGTGATGGTGAACTGGCTCCAATTACAAATAGGAGGACTAAATTCTGCTGCAACTATGAGTTTCTTAATTTAGTTAGGGGGAATGTAATTTAATTTGTCGAATAGTGAAAACGGTGTACTTTTATATTGGGAATGTAAAGACTGACTTTATGTAACAATTACTATACTACCGAAGCTGGTTGTTTTCAAACTTTGGGTTGAAAGCAACGCCGATGTTGGTCCTGATCAGTCCTCGGTCCTGGGGTATGACATTTAAGAGGTATCATAGCCAAGTTCTTTTTACCTAATTGGGTTGAGCTTGTTGGGATCTAGCGCGCTAAACACACTTAAGCGCAGTGAAAAATTAACTAGATCCTCTCTAGAAGATCCATGCGAAGGAGAAAACAATTATATACTAAGTTTTACATGAGAGGTATACCTTTGTTGCGTGCCCTTCGCAATCCTGACAACAACCTTTTGTTGGTGCAATCATGCCCTAGAAGTTTCAATGTGTTGACAATTGTTTAACTTTAGGTTAATATGTTGGATCTAACATCCATTGTGAGTTTGCAGGAGAAGTCCTTGTAGGTCGGAAGATCGAATGCAAGGCAAGAGAAGTCCAAGAAGGTCGAGGACCGGATTCTTGGCAAAAGAGTCCTTGTAGGTCAGAAGACCGGATGCAAGGCAAGAGAAGTCCAAGAAGGTCGAGGACCAGATTCTTGGCAAGAGAAGTTCCTGTAGGTCAGAAGGTTGGATGCATGTTAATTCATTTATCAGAAATCGATTGGTAAATCGATTTAGACATGGTTGTGAGGCAGAATGCCTCTGAATCGATCAGCCGATCGATTGGAAGAAAGTCAATCGATCGGCCGATCGATCGAGAAGCGTCTGTGCGAAGCACAGAATGCTTCTGGATCGATCATCCGATCGATTGGGGTAAACCAATCGATCGAGCGATCGATCCAGGAAGTTTCTGTGCGAAGCACAGAATGCTTCTGGATCGATCATCCGATCGATTGGGGTAAACCAATCGATCAGCCGATCGATTGAAGTCACTCAATCGATCGGCCGATCGATTCATAGAGACATTGCGGTTCTGCGATTCCATGCGCGAAGGTCTGAATCGATTCAAACACTGCCCCAATCGATTGAAGCTCAACGAAATAATCTACACCGTTGATCTTGACGCGATGACTTCCAACGGATACTTGTGAATCGATTGGGATATAAACCCAATCGATTCACGGCGATGATTATGTGAGAAACAGATAGTTTTCACGACGTTTAAACAGCTGGAATAAAAAGGAAAAAGATCATATTAGACAAAAACACTGTTCTATTGCTCTTGTGTGATCAATCTTTGAAGTGCTCAAGACCTCTCAAGGGTTTGAAGTTAAAGCTCTCGATCTCGCCACGTTTTCAAGTTTCACGCTGCAAGGAAGAAGTATTTCAAGTTTGCAATCTTTTCTTTCTTCTTCATTGTACTGGGTGTGATCTTTTTTACTTGGAGAGGGAGAGTTGTAAGTCTTGTAAGGTTTCTCCACCTTCGGTGTCATTCTGGGAAGGAGAAGTTTGATAGTGGAAGGGTGACGGTGGTGTGGATCCTTGGACTAGTCACCTCCTTGAGGAGGTGGATACCAAGTAAATATAAGAGTTAGCATTGCTTTCAAGTGTTCACTGCGAAAGATTAAATTGATCAAGAAAACGAAGTGAGCCACTCACCCCTCCCCTCTAGCTCAACCGATCCTAACAAGTGGTATCAGAGCATTGGTTTGCTTTTGAGGATTCACCGCCAAGAAAGCACAAGTTAAAGAGCTACAAGATGTCATTGAAGGAGGGACATAGTACTTCACGACCACCATTCTATGAAGGCAGTAATTTTGCTTATTGGAAGAGTCGCATGGAGCATTATCTCATGATCGAAATTGACATGTGGTTCTCAATCACGGAGGGATTCACGGTGCCAACCGTAAATGGAAAGATGCTTGAATCATCAAGGTGGACCGCTGAACAAAAATTGAAGGTTCAAGCAAATGCTAAGGCAATCGTGACTCTCCAGTGTGGGTTGAGTTCGGAACAACTCAACAAGGTTGGATCTTTCAAAAGCGCCAAGGATTTATGGGATAATCTCATTGAGCTAAATGAAGGCACCAAGGATTCAAGAATTGCAAAGAGAGATCTCTTGATAAATCAACTTCAAAATTTCACAATGAAGGATGGAGAAATGGTAAGTTCACTACATGGGAGATTCAAGGAACTATTAAATGGTCTTCATTCAGTTGGAGAGAGTGTGCAGAACTGGGATCTCATAAGATATGCCTTAAAATCTTTCCCAAGAAACTCATTATGGTCATCCATGGTGGATGCCTATAAGGTTTCAAGGGATTTGTCAATAGTAAAATTGGATGAATTATTTTGTGAACTTGAATTGCATGAGCAAGCTAACACAAGCCACAAAGAGAAAGGTATAGCCTTGGTTGCAGGTGAAAAGAGCAAAAAGAAGCACAAAGAAAAGAAGAAGGAGAAGAAGGAGTTATCTTCAGAATCTGAGCGAGATAGTGATAGTGATAGTGATGAAGAGGTATCATCAAGTGAAATGGCAAACTTTGTTCGTAGAATGATGAGACATTCAAGGAAGTTTGACAAGAAGGATGTCAAAAAGATTTTCAATGATGAAAAAAGAAAAGGTAAATCTCTTGTGGATTCTAAGATTAAGACTGATGAAATTTGCTATGAATGCAAGAAAAGGGGGCACTACAAAATGGAGTGTCCAAAGTTAAGAAAGCAAGAGGAAAAGACCAAGAAAAAGAAGAAGGCTTTGAAAGCCACATGGGATGACTCATCGTCAAGCTCATCGGAAGAAGATGAAAGGAAGAGCTCAAAGCACATGACTCTCATGGCCTTAAGCCATGTTGAAGATAGTGAAGATGAAGATAGTCATGGAGAGGATGTGGAGTCTTCAAGTGAGTCATCATCTAGTGATGATGAGGTAATTTCTCCCAAGCTTGATAAGATGTATGCCACCATTACATGCTTAACCAATGCACTAGCTAAATCAAAAGGGAAGGTTAAAAAATTGCAAAATGAATTGAAATCACTTAAAAATGAACTTGTGTCATGTGAAATTTGCATGTTCCATGAAAATGACAAAAATGATTTTGATGATCTTAAAAAGGAAAATGCATCGTTGAAATTACAAGTTGATGATCTTAGAGGTGCTCTAGAAAAATTTACTTCAAGCTCAAAATATTTAGATATGATTCTAGGAGCTCAAAGGGGTGTGTACAACAAAGCGGGACTAGGTTTTAAATCACAAGATAAGGAAGTTAAATTCATGTCTCTAATTAGTAGAAATCATGTTTCAAGGGTTAAGTTTGTTCAAGCTTGGGTACCTAAGCAATTTGTTATTGATGCTACCAGACCCAAAGTTTGGGTACCAAAATATTTGGTTCATCGTGTGTAAACAGGCATGCACCAAGGGGGAGCATCCAACAACATGGTCCGTAGATAGTGGATGCGCTAAGCATATGACGGGGGATTCTTCAAAATTTTCATCATTTAGACACAAGAGTAAAGGTACCGTTTCTTTTGGTAATAGTGGTGAATTAAAAATCATAGGAATAGGGGATATTAGAATTTCTGAAAAATTTGTGATAAAAAATGTGTTATTAGTGAAAGGGATGGTCTTTAATCTTTTAAGTGTTAGTCAACTATGTGATTCGGGTTATGGAGTTGAGTTCAACTCATCCCAATGCCTAATCAAGCATAGTGAACTAAACACCAATATTCTCATAGGTCATAGAAGAGAAAATATTTATAAAGTTGAACTATTTTTGCCAAGTGTCTCATGTCTAAAGAGGAGGAGACTTGGCTTTGGCACTGAAGACTTGCTCACACCAACATGAGGAATATCAAAAGACTTTCAAAGAAGGAGTTGGTGCAAGGATTGCCGAAGTTGAAGTTTCAAAAAGACAAAATGTGTAATGCATGTCAAATGGGTAAGCAAACCAAAGCTACTCATAAAGGTAAAAGCATTGTAAGTACCTCAAGTGCTTTGGAGCTCATTCACATGGATTTATTTGATAGTAGTAGATATGTTTCTTTAAATGGTAGTAGATATTGCTTTGTGATTGTGGATGATTACACTAGATATACATGGGTATTTTTCTTGAAACATAAGGATCAAACTCTAGATACCTTGATTGCCTTTTGTAATAGAGTAGAAAATGAAAAGGATCATAAGATAAACAAGATAAGAAGTGATCATGGAGGTGAGTTTGAAAATGATAGATTCACAAGTTTTTGTATGGAAAAAGGTTATAAACATGAATTTTCCACCCCTAGGACTCCTCAACAAAATGGAGTTGTTGAGAGGAAAAATAGCGTTTTGCAAGTGGCCGCTCGGAGCATGTTAAATGAATATTCACTTCATAGTTTCCTATGGGCCGAAGCAATTAATACGGCATATTATGTGCAAAATCGAACATTAATACATAGGTTTCTAGGAAAAACACCTCATGAGTTGTGGTTTGGTAAACCACCTACAATTAAGCACCTTAGAGTGTTTGAGTGTAAGGTCTATATTCTAAATACCAAAGATCATTTGGGGAAGTTCCCGCTAAGGCGGATGAGGGCATTCTTGTAGGTTACTCAAGTCACAGCAAGGCATATCGAATTTACAACAAAAGAGATCAAAATTAGTTGAAGAATCACTAAATGTTTTATTTGAAGAAAATCCTTCTTTGAACTCTACAAGAGCAAACAATGAAGAATTACAATTTAAGTTAGAGAAACTAACACTAAACAAAGTAAATCATCAAGGAGAAGAATACCAAGAGAGTGATGGTGAGAAAAATGAACCTTTGTCACTTGAACCCGAAATTATAACAAATAAAGAATCAACATCTACTAGGATTCATGTAAATCATCCCTTGGATCAAGTAGTAGGAGACATCACTTAAGGAGTGAGAACTTGATCTTACTTTAGAAATGAAGGAAGCCAAGTTGCCTTAATATCTCAAATAGAACCAAAAACCATTGATGATGCCTTGTTTGATCCGGATTGGATTTTAGCAATGCAAGATGAACTATCTCAATTTGAAAGAAGTCAAGTTTGGGATTTAGTTCCTAGGCCTACCAACAAACCAATTATTGATACAAAATGGGTTTTTAGAAACAAACTTGCACTACAACAAAAATTGCAAACGACAACGGATATTATCCGTTGTCGTAGGGTCAAAAAACCGTTGTAACTGAGGGCGTTGTAGAATGTATTGCCCTACGACAACGGTTTTGAATCCGTTGTCTTTGTAGACATTTGACAACGGTTTTTATCCGTTGTTGTTTATATGCTCAAAAATTTGTTTACGAAGGATACGATAACGTTTTAAAACCGTTGTGGTAGACTCTTTTTACAACAGATTTAAACCGTTGTGGTAGATAATATTTACTCGTTTTGTTTTTTTTACAACAGTTATAAATTGTTATGGTATATAATTTTAATATATTTTACAACGGATAAAACCGTTGTCTTTTATCACTTTTTACAAAAAAAAAAAAATCCGTTGTGGTTTACATAGTTTTTACAATATTTTTAACTATTGTCTTTAATGTTCATTAATACCAAATAACTAATCTTATTTTAATATAAGTAAACCATCAATACAAACTAAATATTTACTACATTAAATCCAAAACAAATTTATATGTACATGAACGAAAGAAGAAAACACAAAACACTCGGCAAGAATGTGTTGGGCAGGATGTGCAAAATGGGGAGAAAGCAACATTTGAATTTGTATGATCACTCCAAAGTCTTGAGAAGTCTGAACAGGCCAGCAGCCTCCCTGATGAGCGAGAACTCAATGCATAAGGCCTGGACTTCTATGAAGAGATCACGAACTGCATATCACAACAAACAGACAAACGTGTCAATAAAAATAAATAATCCACCCAGAATAGAATAGAATAGAATCTTAATTCACAGAATTAGAATTTAGTTATCAGAGCCATTAGGTAGCCTCATCTTGAAATAAACTTGCGACAACGTGAGCAATATAAGTAATATGCTGATATATATCTATTTTCCAACTGGATTCATGAGTTCCATCCTGAATCACCAAGCCAAGTCAATGTGGCACCAGACAAAGAACTAGAGCTAGGGAACACTAAGTCTATTGTATTCAGTCTTATCTTACATTACAAGTGGTTATTTCCACGACTCGAACATCTAGATCACATGGTAACAACTTTAATATTGCACCAAGCCCCCCTTCAAGGAAAGAGTTTCATATAATTATAAAAAATTTGTAGCACATTTGATTACTCCAAACAAATTAATAGTTGGAAATGCATGTAAGCATGGTAAAAAAAACAAAAGTAAACTTGCCGTTGATTATCTTGTTTTTGATAAGACTTTGCAGAAAGACACAAACCAACCTCACCAGTCTGTTTTGCATGTACTTGTCCTGACCATCGAAAAGAACATAAAATGCTAGAATTTATCAGCCATTAGAAATAGACAATGACTTCAAGAACCAAATTGCCAACATTATAAAAGGTATAGCCCCTTAAAATGAAAACATGCACTGAAATAGCAAAATACAATGGAAAACAAGCTAAATTGTAGAAGTAAAAATTCTGTATGCTCCACTAACATGCATATTAAGATGCAAGTGAAGTGCATGTTCAAAAGTGAGCAATCTATAATTAAGAGTTTTATCAATTAGAGTAGGTGTATGGAGTACAAGGCCAAAGAAAACATTCAATTAATATAAAAAATAATTTAATTGATTTTAATATTATTAATAATCATGAGTTGTATCATTCAGACAAACACAACCCAACTCCAAACAATTTAAACAAATATTGGCTTAGTGACGACAATGTTGATTATAATGGCAACGATGATTGGATAAGGCAAATATGGAAATAATAAACTAGGCATTAGTCTCATTGGGATCTGTGTAGTTGAACCCAAAATGGTTAGTACAAATACATCATGTTTGATGAAGATGGTGAGGATACATGCTAAGATGTCAGTAGTTCAAAGTGGAAAATACAGCATCACAAACATGATTGAATAAGATGAACATAAATAAGAACTTTCACTGAAAAACCAAAACTGAGCATTAAGCTTAATGTATCCGTCCCCTTAGATTCACGTATCAATAGTTGTCTCGGTGCTACCCAACAAATTGAATTCTAAATGAGAGATACACCTAAAAATTAAGAATTTTTTAGCTGAAACAAATAAGTGCAATGGACAAATGAACTGTGAAAGAATCGCGAAATGTAACAAAGATTTTTTTTTCTTTATTCATAGAACTGCGGAAACTCAGAAATTCTAGAACTAATACAACTGCTGACAATCTTTACTTTAGATTAGAAAAACTAAAATTTACAGAGGTATAGTAAGCAAAAGCAACTATGAAGCATGGAACAATGTTTAAATGAAAGGAGTAGTCTAAAGAAGATGAGACTGACAATAAACTAACACAGTGGCAATAAAAGCAAACAATTCAAACTGCCAAAAATTAAAGGTAAAAAAGAAACGAAGTTTCACCTCTAAAGGGATGTAGGTGCACACAAGTCAAGAACTTCCCTAACAATTATCAAAATTGATCATCACTTGCACAATGGAACAAATTTCAACTGTTACTGTCTCTTAGATGGATATTTTAATGAAAGGATGTAGTCTAAAAAAGATGAGATTGACAATAAACGATCACAGTGGCAAAAAAAAGGCAAACAATTCAAACTTCCAAAAATTAAAGGTAAAAAAGAAACGAGGTTTCCCTTCTAAAGGGATGTAAGCACAAAAGTCAAGAACTTCCCTAACGATCATCAAAATTGATCACCACTAGCACAATTGAATGTGCAGGACGTTGGACTGACTAATCCATAAATTCATCTTAATTTTTTGTTTAATAATCAAGCTTATCATCACTAAGACAACTATGCCAAATCATTTAGAGCTACTAAGAAAAATACAATTTTGCAATTAAAAATGTTTTTATAGGAAAATGATCATACTATGCAGCTTAGAGACAAATAGATTTTTTTCATGTAATAAGTTAGTAATTCAAAACCAATGCCTTCAAAAAGTGACAGCATTGAAAATGAAAGAAGAAGAACCTTTATGTTTTCACATGATGCTATACAATTAGTGATGTACATGTGTACAAACTAAGTTGGTAGATTAACTGCAGTTGTCAGTCTGTTGACTGCTTCCATTGAGTGTAGACTCATTTCCATATTCACAAGAACACTGAAATACCTGCCAACCAAATTCTGATAAGAAAAACAGGCATAGCACCCACATATTTATCACTGACAAATATCAAAAGATCTTACTCTGAAATTTCAGGAGAATTCATCAACTTTGAAAGAACTTCAACAGCTATAAGTGGGTTGTGCTCAACAAGATCCTAGAAAACATATATATTCTCATCACAAAATTTGAAATGAGAAATCACATAATAATGAAAATAATGCAAACCGGTAGCTTTGAAGGAGTAAGTCCACAGTGATAGACAAGTTTCGCATCCTTTGCAAGTTCTAACACAAATTGTTGCAAGAAGAAACAAAAAGAAAGGCCATATTGTTTCATTAATACAGAAAATGTTGGCATAGGTGAAGGGAAAACAACTAGTAATGTTCATAGAGCACAGCTGAAATATTGGCCACTATGACCAACAGATGCTACCTAGTTAGCGTGAAAAAGAACATGACCTCTTGTTGGGCAGGTGCAAGTGGGCCTTTTAATGCTTTAGCAATTAAATCTCTCACTGCAGCCCCTCGACTGGTGTCAGCACACATGCCATAATCCCACAAAAGCTCATGATTGCTGTCAAGATTGAGCCATATAAGCTGTACAAGAATTTGCAGATTAATAACAGTAGAGAAAACAATTGAACACGCAAGGTCTCAGGTGAAATTTTTTACTTCTCCATCTAACACTGGGAGCATCGGTGGTGCAGGTCTTATCCATTGTGGACCCAATCCTTCAACAGACAAGTTTTGCATTAAACCTAATATAGCATTGCCTTATCATCAGAACCAATTCTTGGTTTTGTTCCTGCAGCGGAAAGCTTTGGCCTGAAACAGAGCAATATTACCACAAGGCTCCTAGGAAACTTCTTATATATATCAAGGGGAGGGATATGTTGTATACTCATATGGAGTAGCATCAGTGCCGATAGATATATCTGGATCTGGAATAACAAACAGAAATCGATGATTAAAATCGACACCTTCAGAGATCAAACACCACAAACTTTGACATATGAACAGGCAAAGGGCATGATGAAACAAATCAAAAGCTAAAAAGAAGAAGAAAAGAGAATGTTGCGTTTGCAAATACAAGCATAGTGGAATCAAAAGTAGGTTTCATTTTTTGAGACAAAATTTATGAACGAATACAAGACCTAGGTTATGAATCTACCTTGACTATGGCTCTAGCACAAATCCAAATAAGACAAGACCTAGGTTATGAATCGACGGAGTAGGAGTGTCACATTTGGCGAAGAAATACACCTCGTCTGATCAAAAGGTTCTACGAGCGAAAGAAGTAGCAGTGGAAGGTCAAAGAGCCTCGTCGAACTCAGAAACCCGCTCACCAGGAAACGAGAGGAGCACACCGTCGTGGAGGAAGATCTAGCGGAGCCGTGAAGAGATTGTATGAGGAGAGGGAAAGAAAAATGGCTTAGGTTTGGGAACACAAAGGGGAAAACATAGCGCCGAAAAGAAAACAACGAGGGAAAGCAAATCAGTGAGGGGGAAAATGACCAAAGTCGATTACAACGGTTTTTTCAAAACTATCGTCATAGCCGCTAAAAAAGCGTTTAAAGACAACGGATTTATAAAATCGTTGTAAAAAGTGTTGTTGATTCAAAAAAATCGCTCAATGACAACAGTTTTCCCAAAACCGTTGTCTTTTATATTTAATGGGGAATTCAAAGACAACGGTTTTGGCAAAAACCGTTGTCTTTGAGCAAATACGCAACGCTTTCTCTTAAAACCGTTATTGTAGGGGTGTTGTCTTTTAACATTTTTATTGTAGTGTTGATGATAAGGGGATAGTTGTGAGAAACAAAGCTAGATTGGTTGCTAGGGGTTTCAATCAAGTAGAAGGGTTAGATTATGATGAAACTTATGCACCCGTAGCTAGATTGGAGTCTATTAGGATGATGTTGGCCTTTGCCGCCCACAAGGGGTTCAAGTTGTACCAAATGGATGTAAAATCAGTATTTTTAAATGGTGTTGTAAAAGAAGAAGTATATGTTGAGCAACCACAGGAATTTGAGAATTTGGAGTGTCCAAATCATGTATATAAACTTAAAAAGGCCTTATATGGGTTAAAACAAGCTCCCCGAGCTTGGTATGAACGATTGTCAACATTTCTAGTATAAAAAGGGTTTCATCGAGGGAAAATTGATCCCACATTATTCTTAAAAAATAGTGGTAATGATATGTTTGTGGCCCAAGTATATGTAGATGACATTATTTGTGGCTCCACAAATAAATATTTTTTAAATGAATTCATTAGTCACATGGAGAGTGAGTTTGAAATGAGTTTGGTTGGCGAGTTAACATTCTTTCTAGGGTTACAAACCAAGCAAACAAAAGAGGGCATTTACATTCATCAATCAAAATATGTCAAAGAGATATTTAAGAAGTTTGGAATGGAAAATGCAAAGGAAATATCTACTCCCATGGCCACTAGTACTAAATTGGATAAAGACATTGAGGGGAAAGAGGTTGACTCCAAGGTGTATCGTACTGCTATAGGGAGTCTTCTCTATCTCACGGCTAGTAGACCCGATATACTTTTTGTTGTAGGTATATGTGCAAGGTATCAATCTTGCGCCAAGGAGTCACATTTGAGTGTCGTTAAGCGAATTCTCCGATATCTTAAGGGAACTCAAAATGTTGGTCTTTGGTATCCTAGAACCGAAACTTTTGACCTAGTGGGCTATACCGATTCCGATTATGCCGGATGCAAATTAGATCACAAAAGTACTAGTGGTAGTTGTCAATTTCTAGGATCCTCTCTAGTAAGTTGGTCTAGTAGAAAACAATATTGTGTAGCTCTCTCCACAACCGAAGCAGAATATATTGCTATGAGAGAGTGTGTATCACAATTATTGTAGATGACTCATACTCTAGAGGACTATAAGCTTACCTACAATGATGTTCAAGTTCTTTGTGATAATGTGAGTATGATCAACTTGAACAAAAATCTCATCCATCATTCAAGAACGAAACACATAGAGGTTAAACATCATTTTATTCGTGATCATGTGACTCGACGTGACATCATTTTAAATTATGTTGAGTCAAAATCAAACTTATCCGATATCTTCACTAAACCTCTTCCCGAAGTTGAATTTAGCTTTCTTAGAAGAGAATTGGGAATGTGTTGTATTGATTAAATCACTACCTCCATGATCACTTTATAGGTAAAGCTTGTTAAGTTCTCTTCACCTTAATTTTGCCTCTCACAAAAACCTAGGATTGTCCTCTTAATATGATTTAGATGGGGGTGAGAGGTTAGAGACATTTATCTTGGTCATAATGCTTGTTATGATGCATTATTTTGGTCAAGAAAAATGATTTTCATATGAAACATTCATTTGTCCAATCATAGGGAAAGCAAGTGTACAAATCATGTGCACGTTGCCCTACGATTATGATTGGAAATTTTAAATTTACCATATGTGTAAAACTTATTTTTGAAACCTTGGTTGAAGTTTGTTATTGGATGGGAGTTATCATTGAAAAATTAGATACGTACTTACTCAACTCATTGAAGTTTTCGACAACCTTCAGTTTTGTGTAAGTCTTCGCTAAGAAGAGTCAAATTTTGTCAAACTTTATTTTTCCTTGATAATATGATATATATATAATGTCTACACAAAATTTCATGATTTTTAGAGTAGTGTACATTTGTTTGTGCATTTCAAAAACTTGGATCTGAAAGTTTTCGAAAGTGCAGTAATATTAGACCTCCCAATCGATCGGTTGATCGATTGAGAGGCTTGCGTTTCACCACAGAGAGCATCTGAATCAATCAATGGATCGATTCAGAGTGTTTCAATCGATCAATGGATCGATTGGAACGCGTTTTTGATTTTCACAGAGGGCATCTGAATCGATCAATGGATCGATTCAGCGCGTTTGAATCGATCAATGGATCGATTGAGACGCATGTTCAATTCTCACAGAAGCTTCGTGAATCGATCGACCGATCGATTCACTTGTTCTCAATCGATCTGTTGATCGATTGGGAATTTAAAACCCATCTTAAATCACGGTTGACCTGAGTCCACTCTCCTTTCCTCCATTTCTCTCTTTCGACTCGCTCTGTGCCCTAACCTGGGCGATTTTCCCAGCGACTCTCCCGCCCGCATCGACCGTTCTCTCCGACGGTTTTCTTCGGCAAAGGGCGCTCTTCCACCTTTCTCCTGCTTCCGCTCCTCCTCTCTTGGCAAACAGGGCAGCCCCTTCTTCCTTGTCTCCGCGTCGCTCGCACACCATGTGGACTCAAAACCCTAAGTACATTTCTTTACACTCTTGTCATTTTTCTTTGCCTTTTGCTCTAATATGTGGACTAATCTACATGTGTCTTGTGTGTGTTTATGTGTTGCCTTGCCTTTTCCTCATGCATTTCATTGTATGCACGCACTATTCTTGCATTTTTTTTGTGTCTTCTTCCTTGCATTTTCTGTTGCACTGCATATTCATTTGCCATTTCTTGTTCTTTTGCATTTGCTATCAAATAGGAAGAAACAAAGAGTTCGTGAATTGGGCGAAGGATCATCCATTCCCCCATCACGCCCATTACCTCCCAATGATCAACGCTTTCCTAATGTTGCCATGCAGTAGGCCTTTAGTAAATATACCTTCAAACTAATAACCCCTAGGTCTGTTGATCTTCCTCTTATTTTGATATCTATTCCCTTTTCAGGCACTATAAACTTGAGTCAATGTTATCTTGTGAGAGGAATATCAATGTGAGTCTTGTCTCTGAATTCTATAATAATTTGCACACTTCTGATGGTATCACCTATCGTACTCACGTTACAAGGTGGAGTTTGGACTTTTCTATGAGCTCCTTCAGTCCTTTCTAGGGTGTCTACCATCCGAAAATGATTTTATTTTTTATCCCACATTTCCTGATGAGTTTCCTCCACCATTTGAGCATCTCAGCATTGCATCCATGCATCAGTCCCTTTTTGGCCGTCCTCGTCCGGACGGGCCAAATGCACAGATCACTACCTTCTCTTCTCTTGAGTTATCGGCTGAGAACGCCGCTTTGTTTAAGGTGATCATTAACTGTCCCTTTCCCATTGTCTCACGTGCTTTAGCCGCTCTTCGACCCCCTCACATGTTTGCATTATATGCCATTCGACATAGATTTAACCATTAGATTTAATTATGTAGATTGAGGTTATGTGATTAGGGTTTTGCTTTAATTTAGTTGAGGGATTTTTATTTAGATATTCATTTGGATTTAGCTAAATAAAATATATATATTGTTTGACACAGGACTCTGATTAGAGACAGACGTCTCGACGTTGGATTTGGCGTGATACTACCTGCTATTTGAGGCGGGTACCCTTTGACTTATCTTTTGATACTGTCATATGATATGTATAGTTTATATATAATTACTAGTGGTAGATGGTAGATTTATTTCTTCCCTGGTCTTAGCTTAGTTGATACCTATCACATGCTTCTTCTATTAGTTGTTGTACTTTAGAATTGGATGATTTTTACCTTTTGCTATGTTTATGTATGTTATGGAGATGGATAGATACATTTAGTGTTATTTCCACTGGATCAGTTACTGTAGATACTTGTTATATGTTGTTGGATCTATGCTGCGTATATCATGGTTATATTTATATGTGTTTACCTTTTTGGCACGCACATATATGGAGGAGGCTTTGTTCAGGTATGTCATATTGTAGCCGCATGCACCATATCGCATGATTGCATGCTGGGCGATTGACGACTCCATTATTGTTGAGCTCGTCGGCCGGCTACATGGGCCTGCACACAACGTGTCCACTCATGGGTAATGGCACAACACTAGGGTGTGTATGGTAGTTAGCTCTGTAGTGCTCCGCTGGTCCATGTAGTTAGAACTAGGGTAGTCATCGCGTACCGGGAGATGAGAGTCTTGCGCTCCCTCACTATATTTGAGGTAGGAGGATAGGTGTACTCCGACAGCATCCCGTCCACTCGGTCACTCTTCAGGGGCAGTGATGGCAGAGTGCACGGTGTCACAGCCCTACCCACTCGGTCTCACCATTGTGTGTGAGGTGACTGACTGGCTGACAGGGGTGACCATGTCATATTTCATCATATGCGCAGATTGTATTTATTGTGATTGTTGCATATTGGATGATGCATTTTGGTGATTGCATATGATTGACATGCATACAGGATACATGCTTATTTGCTCTGACTATTTTTATCTCTGTATGTTCACAGTCAGTTGCCCAAGCCTCGCAGGTGAGTACAGTTTATTTCAGTTATGCATTTTATTATTATTCTTGCTATAGACTATACTTTATGTCTATTGCTGGATATTACAGTTCAAGTCAGCTATGCATATCTGTTATACTATTAGGAGATTGTACCGTAGATTGTACTGTTAGGAAACTGTACTATAGATCCTATGGTTTAGGAGACTGTACCTTAGGATATTGCTAGTAGTTATATGTTGCTGTACATATCTATTGGATTACTTGCTGAGTTCTTTGAACTCACCCCGTTGTTACTATTTTTCAGGTTGAGGCTGTCAGGAGAGATTCCAGTCGCTAGCCCCTTTATCGCGAGGATTTCCTGTTGTCGGGATCTGTTTTGTTTTTGCATCTTATATACTTGTGATGTGGGTTTTGTGTTGTGGACTTTATATCGAACACTTGGGTTTACTACTTTTGGTTTTCCGCTGCGGATATATTTTCATTACTTCGTGGATTTTATCTTTCTTCGTTGTAGTGGAGTAGGATGTTTATATATATCTTCGAAATTCTATATCGTTCTTTCTTTATATAACTGCGTGGATTGTTCATATTATATCTGTGTGGAAATATTGAATATAACTGCGTGGATTGTTTACTATTTGTGTGTATTGTTCCGGCCGTGTGTGGCCGAGGTATAGATATATGTATTCTTGATTCATATTGTCACCCGTACAGGGGAGATGCTGCCGAAATTTCTTCTGACAGGGACTACCTGGGGCGTGACAATTCTTTTGGTATCAGAGCAAGGTACACGATACTTGCTCTTCGTTTCGGATTTTTGAGGTTTATCTTATACCAATTTATTTGGTATCAGAGCAAAGTTTTGCGATACCTACTTGTCGGGTTTCGGATTTACGATGCTTACTTTCGTGAGCATTTCTCGGTATTTTGGATTTGTACGGATTTTCGTCGACTTACTCGTTTCTGAATTCCGAGGTATTTTGACAATGATCTATTGATTCTATTTGGGGCTAAGCAGTGACAGGACATCTCCAGACGGTAAATAGGTAACTTAGGTAATTTTATAGTTTTCATACTTGTAGTGATATCTGGGTAACATTTTGTTTTCAGATATGATACCTACACGTGTTCCGGTATCGAGACGTGGGCGACCACGAAAGAGGCCGATATATTCTCCTGAGACAGAGTCTTCAGAGAGGTCTGCTAGGGTTGAGCCTGTCCGTCAAGGGCAGACTCCTCAGGACATTGTGGGTACATCTACTTATCAGGCCCCGACGGTTCCGACTTCAGAGGTACATACCTCGACTGTACCACTAGTGGTACCACCGTCGGTATATCAGGCACCTCCCCCATCAGCAGTACTCGCGGTATACTCGGCACCCTCTCTAGCTATACCTGTTACTACGTAGTCGGTATTACTACAGATACCTGTGTCGGTTACTATATACTAGGCACCCACACCGGTAGTACCGGTTACTTCTTACCCGGTACTGCCCATTGTACTTTTAGTACTTATGTCTACCCTGTAGTTCCACCAGTAGTACCCACCTCGGTTTATGCAGCAGCACTAGTAGTACCTCCTCCAACTTATCCAGTAGTACCACCCATAGGATCAGCTCTAGTGGTTCTGTCCAGTTCCGTAGCGATATCTACGGATATAGTTGTGGCAATGCCACGGATCCCAGCCTTAGCGGAGTCGGTGAAAAGATCGATTTACGCTATTTCACGGGGAGACTGATCCGAGCGTGACTCAATCTTGGATAGAGTCTATAGAGCGGACATTCTTTTATATGGCTGCTCCGAGTGGGAGAAGGCTGAGCGGACTGCTTACCACTTACGAGGTGGGGCAGAGATCTAGTGGGACACAGCGCTCCATTATAGGCGAGCAGCATATTTCCTGGATGAGAGTTAGGGAGGCATTTGAGAGTCAGTATTTTTCTCGCGCGTATCAGATGACACGTCGGCAGGATTTTCTGAGTCTTCGACAGAATAACCGCTCAGTGATGGAGTATAATGCCGAATTTAATCGGTTGGCTAGATTCTGTCTTCAGTTAGTTGTCGAGGATAGATCTCGTATGCTTTAGTTTGTCCAAGGACTGGACGGGCATCTTCAGGTGAAGATTGCCGGTTTTGGTAGTTCATCATACGCAAAGGCACTGGATAGAACTCTTATGATTGAGTCTGCTCATCAGAGAGTGAATGCAAACAAGAAGAGGAAGCAGACTGATCGGACTTCCGGACAGATCCAGCAGAAGTCAGGACGATATTTATCTGGACGTTTCCGATCTGCTCAGCAGAATCAGAAATAGTCCACCGGTGACTCTCACTGCACCCGATGCGGGTCTCGAGATCACATCACCTCTGCATGCACCCTGGGACAGTCAGTTTGCTATTATTGTAAACTGCCTGGGCACTTGAGCCGAGATTGTTCGCTGAAGGCTCAGCATGTAGCTTCTGGGATTTCTGTTCCGGGAGGACAGTTTGGTCAGTCCGGGACTCAGCGAGGTGGGCCGAAAGCCCAATCTTCGCATCGTCAGCAGAGGACAACTCCCCCTGTAGCAGTTGCATATGGCATGCATGGGCAGGAGCATTCCGGTGTCCTTGTGAAGAACCCCACGATATTCTGCCTTAGTGTTCTCCTGTACTATTCGTCAAGAAGAAGGATGACACTCTGAGGTTGTGCATTGATTATAGGCAGCTGAATGCAGGGACTATCAGAAATAAGTACCCTTTGTCATGGATTGAGGATTTATTTGATCAGCTCAGAGATACATCAGTGTATTCTAAGATTGATCTGCGGTCTGGATATCATCAGCTGAGAATTAGAGATTTTGATATTCAGAAGACAACATTTCGCACCAGATACGGACATTACGAGTTTTTGGTGATGTCGTTTGGGCTTACCAATGCTCCAGCAGTATTTATAGATTTGATGAACCGTATCTTTCTGGAGTATCTAGATCAGTTCGTTATTGTGTTTATCGATGACATATTGATCTATTCACGTTCCGAGGAGGAACATGTATAGCATCTTCGCATAGTCTTGGAGACTCTGCGACGACATCATCTATATGCGAAGTTCAGCAAGTGTGCATTTTGGCTATCCTCAGTTGGTTTTCTGGGACACGTGGTGTCCAGCCGAGGTATTTCAGTAGATCCTCAGAAGATCGAGGCTATCACCAGCTGGTAGAAGTGGAAGTCAGTCCAGGAGATCCGTAGTTTCTTGGGACTGGCTGGATATTACCGACGATTCGTTGAGGGTTTCTCCAGCATTGCTATGCCATTGACACATCTGACTAGGAAAGGTGTGACGTTCACGTAGTCAGAGGCTTGTGAGACCAGCTTCCAGGAGCTGAAGCAGAGATTAGTATCAGCACCAGTCTTGGTTTTACCTTCTGGTGATGACGGATTCATACTTTACACAGACGCATCTCTTCAGGGATTGGGCGCTGTTTTGATGCAGCATGACAGGGTAGTCTCTTATACTTCTCGTCAGTTGAAGGAGCATGAGAAGAACTACCCAATACATGATTTAGAGCTAGCCGCTATTATCTTTGCTTTGAAGATTTGGCGACATCATCTTTATGGTATTAATTTTGAGATTCTTACTGATCATAAGAGTCTCAAATATATTTTCACACAGAAGGAGCTCAATCTCCGACAGAGGAGATGGATGGAGTTCCTGAAGGATTATGATTGTACTATTAGCTACCATCCGGGTAAAGCTAATGTGGTTGCTGATGCACTTAGCAGGAAGTCCAGAGGGACTTTAGCTTGTCATCGAGTTTTAGTCTCGGACTTGATTCAGGGATTCTCCGAGTTGGGCCTTGACGAGCAGGGACGGACAGAGCAGGGTATTCTTGTTACTACGGTTGTTCAGTCGTCGATCAGGATGAGGATTCGAGAGGCCCATGGCGGAGATCAGCAGTTACAGTTCATTAGTAGCCAGATAGCTTCCGGACAGCAGACCGAGTTTACACGAGATGACGAGGGGATTATTTATTTTCGAGGTAGATTATGTGTACCTCAGTCTCACCCGGTCATGGAGGAGTTACTTCAGGAGGCTCATCGTTCTAGATTTGCTATCCACCCAGGTGGGACCCGTATGTATCGTGATTTGAGGCGTTCTTATTGGTGGAACGGTATGAAGAAAGACATTGCAGATTTTGTAGCTAGATGTCTTGTCTGTCAGCAGGTGAAGGCTGAGCACCAGAGACCTGCTGGTTTACTTCAGAGGATCCCTATTCCCGAGTGGAAGTGGGAGCATATTACTATGGATTTTGTGGTAGGATTGCCTAGGACTCGACGAGGCCATGATGCGATTTGGGTAATCGTTGACCGATTAACCAAATCCGCACACTTTTTAGCGATCCGGAAGACTGATTCTCTGGATCGATTAGCTGAGTTATATTGTCGAGAGATTATCAGATTGCATGGAGTTCCGTTGAGCATTATATCTGATAGAGACCCACGGTTCACGTCCCGATTCTGGCAGAGTTTGCAGCAGGCCTTGGGCACACAGCTTCGTTTCAGTACGACATTCCATCCGCAGACAGATGGGCAGTCAGAGCGGACTATTCAGACATTGGAGGACTTACTGAGGTCTTGCGTTATGGATATCGGAGGCAGTTGGGAGGACCACCTGCCATAAGTGGAGTTCACCTACAACAACAGCTATCATTCGGCTATCCAGATGGCACCGTTTAAGGCGTTGTATAGTAAACCGTGTCGGACACCCATCCTTTGGGAGGAGGTTGGGGAGGCCCAACTGATAGGACCTCAGAGAGCTCAGCAGGATGCAGAGTTAGTTCTCACTATCAGACGGAGGATGTCTGAGGCTCAGGACCGTCAGAAGAGTTATGCTAATCAGAGACGGAGACCCTTGGAGTTCTCCATTGGTGATCATGTATTTCTGAGAGTTTCACCCACGAAAGGGGTGAAGAGATTTGGTCTTCGAGGTAAGTTAGCTCCACGATATATTGGGCCATTCCAGATCTTGGAGAGGATTGGAGCAGTAGCTTACCGTTTGATGCTACCACCATCTCTAGCAGGCATTCACGATGTATTCCATGTATCTATGCTGAGGAGATACGTATCCGACCCAGCACATGTTCTGTCAGATATATCAGTTCCCATTCAGCTTGACGTTACTTACGAGGAGGTTCTGGTACGGATTTTGGACCACAGAGAGCGTAAGCTGCGGAACAAGACTGTCCGGCTGGTTAAAGTCGGATGACAGCATCATTCGGACGAGGAGGCTACTTGGGAGTTGGAAGATACGATCCGAGCTCGATACCCTCATCTTTTTACTTGAGATATGTGGGTTAGAGTTTCTTTCAGCATTTATACTATTTGGTTATATCCTAGTGTTTGCTGTTGGGTATAGCGAAATTTGGGGACCAAATTTTTATTAGTAGGGGAGGATGTGAGATCTTGGAAAAATTTAATTAATAGGGTTATTTGGAAAATAGCCTTATAAAATTTTCCGAAATTTTTAGAAATTTTCTGGGGATTTTTCGGAGTTCGTACAATGGGTTTTGAGGGGATCGATCGGCGGGCACGGATAAAGCCTGTTTGGGATACCCGTTTAAGTGAGGAAAAGTTTTTATTTTAAAATTCCTTTTCTTATTCTCTTCTAAACGCCGAGCCTTTCCCTAAAACGCCGAACCACCCTTTTCCTTCCCTGACCCCATGCGCTCTCCCTTCCTCCTCTGTGCTCTCTCTCGCGGACGAGCGATGCCATGGGATTAGGGTTTCCAGCTCCGGTGATCTTTCTGCCGGCATCGACCAGTACGCTCATACCTAGCCAAAGTCCCTTCTCCTGCCCGATCCTTTCTTCTTCTTTCCGATCGCCTTCGATCGTCGCCGAAGCTTCACCATCCCGACTTTGCCGTCGACCTAGGGGAGCAGACGTCGGTATAGATCCGATCGTGGATGACCTTCTCCAGTCTTAGGTGAGAGCATGGATCTCTTTCTCCTCCCGGTGTTGCCGGCGACGCCACCGATTCCAATCACCTGCGAGCTCATAGCCCTAGGTCACCAACGCACCTTCTCTTCTTCTTCTTGGCGACTGAATTAGGTCACGGATTGGAGGGGATCAGTGAGTTGTGCTTGGGTTTTCGGGTAGAGACCAGAGGAGTTGTGCTGGATCAGTAATCTTTCGGCTTGATTCCAATCTTGATCCGATCAGTGAGGTAAGATTAGGTAATCACTGCTTTGATCCATTTGATTCCTGTGAGGATCTGTTTGTGGATTTTAATTTGTGTGCTGTGGTTTCTTTGATCCAGCAGCTCACCTGGGTTTCGGCAGAACCTCCCTCCAGCAGCATCTTGTTTCAACAGCAACTTGATTAGAGCAGTGAGGTTCTGTTGCTGTGCTGTTGACAAAGGTTTTGGATCAGTGAGGTGATTTCCAGCAGCATTCCTTGATCCAGCAATCAACAGGGGCTGTGAATCGAGGTATGTGTAGGGATTTTGATACATGTGGATTATGGTTGTATTACTTGATCGTGTGTAGAATTGAATTAGGTTTATGTGTAGATTTAGGTATGATTTGGATTACATGATTACTAGATGGTTAGTGATTATGTTTAGATTTATTTGTTTATATTGATCTAATGGAATGATTAGGGTTAAGTTAATTAACCCTAGTCAACCGTTGGATTTCTAATCTAATTGGTGATTAGGGATTATGTAACTAATCCTAATTAACCATTAGATTTAATTATGTAGATTGAGGTTATGTGATTAGGGTTTTGCTTTAATTTAGTTGAGGGATTTTTATTTAGCTATTCATTTGGATTTAGCTAAATAAAATATATATATTGTTTGACACAGGACTCTGATTCGAGACAGACGTCTCAACGTTGGATTTGGCGTGATACTACCTGCTATTTGAGGCGGGTACCCTTTGACTTATCTTTTGATACTGTATTATGATATGTATAGTTTATATATAATTACTAGTGGTAGATGGTAGATTTATTTCTTCCCTGGTCTTAGCTTAGTTGATACCTATCACATGCTTCTTCTGTTAGTTGTTGTACTTTAGAATTGGTTGATTTTTACCTTTTGCTATGTTTATGTATGTTATGGAGATGGATAGATACATTTAGTGTTATTTCCACTGGATCAATTACTGTAGATACTTGTTATATGTTGTTGGATCTATGCTGCGTATATCATGGTTATATTTATATGTGTTTACCTTTTTGGCACGCACATATATGGAGGAGGCTTTGTTCAGGCATGTCATATTGTAGTCGCATGCACCATATCGCATGATTGCATGCTGGGCGATTGACGACTCCATTATTGTTGAGCTCGTCGGCCGGCTACATGGGCCTGCACACAACGTGTCCACTCATGGGTAATGGCACAGCACTAGGGTGTGTATGGTAGTTAGCTCTGTAGTGCTCCGCTGGTCCGCTCATGAGTAGTGTGACTGCAGCGTGGTAGCAGGCAGGGATCCCTCTCCGTCATCGCGTACCGGGAGATGAGAGTCTTGCGCTCCCTCACTATATTTGAGGTAGGAGGATAAGTGTACTCCGACAGCATCCCGTCCACTCGGTCACTCTTCAGGGGCAGTGATGGCAGAGTGCACGGTGTCACAGCCCTACCCACTCGGTCTCACCATTGTGTGTGAGGTGACTGACTGGCTGACAGGGGTGACCATGTCATATTTCATCATATGCGCAGATTGTATTTATTGTGATTGTTGCATATTGGATGATGCATTTTGGTGATTGCATATGATTGACATGCATACAGGATACATGCTTATTTGCTCTGACTATTTTTATCTCTGTATGTTCACAGTCAGTTGCCCAAGCCTCGCAGGTGAGTACAGTTTATTTCAGTTATGCATTTTATTATTATTCTTGCTATAGACTATACTTTATGTCTATCGCTGGATATTACAGTTCATTTCAGCTATGCATATCTGTTATACTGTTAGGAGATTATACCGTAGATTGTACTGTTAGGAAACTGTACTATAGATCCTATGGTTTAGGAGACTGTACCTTAGGATATTGCTAGTAGTTATATGTTGTTGTACATATCTATTGGATTACCTGCTGAGTTCTTTGAACTCACCCCGTTGTTACTATTTTTCAGGTTGAGGCCGTCAGGAGAGATTCCAGTCGCTAGCCCATTTATCGCGAGGATTTCCTGTTGTCGGGATCTGTTTTGTTTTTGCATCTTATATACTTGTGATGTGGGTTTTGTGTTGTGGACTTTATATCGAACACTTGGGTTTACTACTTTTGGTTTTCCGCTGCGGATATATTTTCATTACTTCGTAGATTTTGTCTTTCTTCGTTGTAGTGGAGTAGGATGTTTACATATATCTTCAAAATTCTATATTATTCTTTCTTTATATAACTGCGTGGATTGTTCATATTATATCTGTGTGGAAATATTGAATATAACTGCGTGGATTGTTCATATTATATCTGTGTGGAAATATTGAATATAACTGCGTGGATTGTTTACTATTTGTGTATATTGTTCCGGCTTTGTGTGGCCTAGGTATAGATATATGTATTCTGGATTCATATTGTCACCCGTATAGGGGAGATGCTGCCGAAATTTCTTCTGGCAGGGACTACCTGGGGCGTGACACTTCGACCCCCTCACATGTTTGCATTATATGCCATTCGATATTCCCTTGACATCAACATCGCTCTGAACATATTTCATTGCATCATTCATTTTACTCAGCCAGTGCAGCAGATGATTCACATGCCTTTCGGTCATCTCATCACTGACTGGCTGGAGTTCATAAAGATAGATGTCTCTCGGGGACAGTTGGAGCCCATGACTGTTGCCTACTCTCGAATTTCTTCACGCTCCTTCACGAAGACGGGCTTAGTGGGTGGTCCAGGGGGAGTTTGATGGCGCAATGGGCGTGCTCTTGGTGAGGGACCCAGGGCTTGCCACTGGGCGGATGCATAGGCATTGGTTCCTGCGGTGGGTGATGCTGAGGAGGATATCCCCAAGCCAGCTTCTCCGACGTTCGAGGAGACTGTCGATACCCGCCTTGAGGAGCTGACCATGGAGGTAGCCAGCTTGCACACCATGATGGATACCATGGTCCATCGACAGTCTATGATGCAGGCGACTCTGGACACGTTAGTGGATTTGGTAAGCTCTTGGGTGACGGGTCATCCGTCTCAGTCTGTTCTATCCACAGATCCCGTCCCACATGCTGAGGATGTTCCTGGTGCTTTCTCTGCGGCGTCCCCTGCTCCAGCTACTACGTCTGCTCCTTCTGCTGATCCTGATCTTACTCCTCCGGGAGATTATCTCATTGAGTTCTATGTCCCTTTATGATACGTGTTATTATACGTTAATTGGATGATTGTTGTGGAGTCCCTCTGTGAACTTCATTTTATTTTGGGTATATGATATACTGTTTGTTGTATATTTTATTTTGTTTCTAAAATCACGGTTGTTATATTATGTTGATGTCTGTGTATTTTAGGGGGAGTACCCCTCGGATTTATCATGTTTGCTTAGTGCACATATTGAGGGCGAGTTTTATTTTTGATTTTTGACAAAGGGGGAGATATATATTGAAGTTTATGCTTAATTTAATTAAATTGAAATTCAAGCTGATTGTTTATGTTCATGCTTACTGCTTATGCTTATTTCAGATGAATTTCAGCGTAGTTACAATCATTATTTATCATTGTATTATTATGGTGTATTGGAAATTAGCCTAAACTTACACTATGTGAAAATGTGAAATAGACTTCGGATATTATCCGAAGTAATAGGTAGATAATTACCGAAGTAAACGCACGTGAAGTAAAAGAGTCAATTTTTTACTTCACCACACGTTTACCGAAGTCTATCAACGGTCCAAAACCGGTTCAAAATCAGACCGTTTTCAAAGTAAAAAAGCTCTATTACTTCATCGAGACTTGTAAAAAGACCGAAGTAGTTGATGATCTATGACTTCATAGGTTTCGTTGTTTGACGAAGTAAAATAGGTCTACAACTTCACAATTTTTGAATTCTGGTGCAGTAAATGTTTAATTTTACTTCTGCATAATTTGACTTGGTCGAAGTATTTATTATTATATTACTTCATAGTAGTATAAAAGTAATAGAGCATATTTTACTACAACAAAAAATTCAATGTAGCGAAGTAATTTATACGAACTACTTCATAAATTTAATCAGTAGTGAAGTAAATAGTTTCTTTAACTACACCACTATTTAAATTTAATGAAGTTTTTTTTGTTGTATTACTTCATCATTTATTTATAGTATCAAAGTAATTGACGATATTTTACTACAATACAATTTTAATTGACAACAAATTATATTATAATATTTTACTACAACACAATATTTTTTATCACCAAAATTAAACAAATATATCACAAATATGTATCAAATACAATCCAAAAGTGTATTCATAAAAGACATGTTTAACCATAACCCAAAAACTTTTGTATCCATAAATCTCTAAATGCATGTCTAAAATTTATATCATAGCCTACACTTAGGCACCCATATAGAAGTAGACGAATTCGCTCCATTCACTTCTGACTTCATCATACTGAGATTGATTGTAATATTGTTTATTTTTTGATGCTGCAAACTGAAACATTAACAGAAGTTTGAGGATCAATAAAAAATGACTCAATATTTTATAAAGAAAATATTTCATAAAGAAGAAATTCACCTTTCTCTCCAATTGTGGATCTTCATCCAAGACTATCTCTTTCATGTATTGCATCACACAATATCCACATTCAGTAAACATACCAATTCACAAGGACCTTCCCTTATCCAAAACCTACATAACCTAACAATACACAATATAGATCATGCCTATCAAAAATGGAGAACAGATTACACTATATATCATACATATCAAAACAGAGAATATTTTACCAAACATATACATGGACAGATGTTACTGGAAATTAAGGAAATTGCACAAGTTAATCATAAAACTTAGAACCCAAACAACTTTCATTTTCAATAGCAAAGAAATCTTCAACAAGCACGTGCATTTTTCTTATAAATAATAATGAAAATTTGGAAAACTGAGATCAGCAAAGGGACCTTTGTTATTACTAGCTATTTAATTATTTGAACTATTAATAAACTTCTAAAGTTGGATTCTGCAAACTATCATTCCTGCTTAACTCTAAAATTCCTGCTTAACTCTAATAGATTATCTCCATCAATGGCATATGAGCCCTGCTTAACTCTAAAATTCCTAAAAAAATTCTATAAAACTATTTCTTAATAAACTGTAATTATTTCATATTTTATTATATTATTATTATCACCATCGAAAATATTCAAAATACTTAATTTAATCATTCGATGCTAGTAGGACCTTACAATTCTCCCATTCTTAAAAGAATTTCGTCCTCGAAATTTTAGCTTATCAAGTAGCTCTGGGTAGCAGTGTCAATTTTGTCTTACCACATTTGAACCATGGTAGTGTATTTTCATTCTTAAGGAATGTGCACTTGATGGTAGAGAACTTGGAAATATTTTATCCCATCTATACCACCTTACCATAGCCACCTCAGTGAATCAATTGCAAACAACTTGAAACATATGATTCTATATATATGTCCATTAACCAATCTATAGGATTAAGTGCAGGTTCTTACCCTCACAATGCATTTGTAGATTGCGCAACCTAGCATATGTATTTTCTGACCATAATGACCCATCTTTATAATTTTATCCGCGATGTACAATTAAACCTGATACCACCAGAGAACAAGTTTTACTTCAATCCAAACCCCATGTCATGCTTCTTAACATGTAGCTCAAATAATCACTCAAAGTTGACTTGGACACTGTGCTAGAATTTCAAGGGCTCCAACAAGCTTCATTTAGGTAAATTGTGCTTGTTAGTGATATTCTCGATGGTAATTTGTTTGGGTTGAACTCTTTTCTTGTAAATCAGGTAGTAGTCTATTAGTAGGCATTCCAATCCAACTAACTATCAATTTTAGCTCTTCTTGATCTATGTATCAAGGTAATTGATAATGAGATTCTCACATCTATCATCCATATTTTCACATTGATGGCATTATTTATTTAATGTGTGTGAACAGGGGTATAGCAAAATTTTCTTTTAGGATTGCTTGTAGAAGGTTCGGTTAGAGTCGGAGAGGATGGTGCACCTATATCAATTTGAATCACCAAAACACGTTAAAGCCAACAACCTAATTCCCCAAGCTATTCAAATTAATCTAGTACACATTGAAGGCATCAACAAAACTTGGTATCAAATCCAAATCAAAACAATCACCAATTCCTTTTAAGCTAACTCACCTAAAGAACGTAGTATCAAATCCTGGTTCAATTACACCCATCTAGTTCACCTTCAAGAATGGTTACACACACAGAAAATATAATATCAACATATGAATTCAGTTATAACAACCTAGAACTCCTCAAAGAAACGAGTTATCAACAATCGAATCCAAAGTTACAATAAGAGGTAAGTACACAACAAAACTCCGAACCCCTTCTTCTAATCTGCACTTAGAAGCTCGACACCATCAGGAAAGAAAACGAGATGACCACGGTGACACTCACAAATCACTCATATTGTTTCCAAAACCTCGAACCCATCAAGAACAAGAACTCATCATATCAAAGAATGTAAATTGGCAATCCACACCTTACCGAAACAAATCATAGGAACTTACTCCAAATCAAATAATGATGCGAGTGAAATTCGAAGGAATGCTGCAAGAAACCATGGCAATAAAGAAAAGAAAAATGAAACATCCCCACAGTATTCTTTTATCTCTGCTTTAGATTTTGTATTGCCTCTTCAGACTATCCCGGAAGTTCTATCTATTCAAAGTCAAGACAGACGATAATAACCAGATGACAACATTACATTCTACAAGTACAAGAACCTTGGCACTCCTTCCTTTGGTAAGTCTACTGTTGGCTTCAAATGGTTGTGCAGTATTAAGTAAAGTTTTTTTCTCTACCTAACCTTGCCTATCCCACCTCAGTTATTGTCTTGCTTAAATACATAACTTGTTACAATTATCAACTTCAAGTCACTAGAAAAACAAGAGATGCCAGAAACTAACCTAGTTGATGAGTTGTTAGGGCTGCAGGACCAGATCTGTTAGGGACAATGATCTCTAGCTCAAACTTCAACAAGAACTTGCCTTCTTCCCATGGCCAGGAAACCTCAAAGAGGGAGACCTATCGAAGGTCAATTCCCTCTGATAGTGCTGCAAAGATGAAGAACGCTAAGGCACAACAGAAAGTCAAGGAAAGAAGGGGGTGGGTGGAGAGGGAAGAAACCTACCGTCGATAGAAAATGCGAAGGAGAATCCTTCTGTCAGGGGGAAAAGGGAAGGAGAAGCTGCCGTCAAGGGGGGATGGGAAGGAGAAGCTGCCGTCGGCTACCGTTGTTGGAGGGGAACGCAAAGGAAAAAACCTAAGTTTTCTTTCGGCGGAACAACGCCGAAGGAGAAGGCTGCCGTCGTGCTTCAGGGAGAAAACGTCGAAGGCAAAGGCTGCCGTCAGGTGAACACAAAAGAGAAGGTTGCCGTCAAGTGGTTGTCGCGCGTCGGGGAGAAAACGCGAAGGAGAAAAATGAGATGGGATCGAAGTGCTTTGATCGGCAGAATTAGGTTTTAGCAGGGGTTGGGAAAAAAAGTATACCGGTTCAAGATCTACCACAAATTTTAATCCATTCACTTATTACTTCAACACTTACACATATAAATTTTATTTTATAATTTATTACTTCATCGAATATATATTATGAAGTAAAATATCCGATAAAATTAAAGCGAGACTCATATTTTTAAACCTACGAAGTATAAAATCAAATTTACTGTATTAAATTTATTATCGAAGTTGATTATCATATATATTACTTCGTAATTACTAATTGTCGAAGTAAACAGTGGTGAAGTCTATTTCACATTTTCACATAGTGTTAAATAGATTGTCAAATATCAAAAAGGGGGAGATTGTTGGTGCAATCATGCCCGGGAAGTTTCAAAGTATTGACAATTGTTTAAGTTTAGGTTAATATGTTGGATATAACATGCATTGTGAGTTTGCAGGAGAAGTCATTGCAGGTCGGAAGATCAGATGCAAGGCAAGAGAAGTCCAAGAAGGTCGAGGACCGGATTCTTGGCAAAAGAGTCCTTGGAGGTTAGAAAATCGGATGCAAGGCAAAAGAAGTCCAGGAAGGTCGAGGACCGGATTTTGGGCAAGAGAAGTTCCTGCAGGTCAGAAGGTTGGATGCATGTTAATTCACTTATCAGAAATCGATTGGTAAATCGATTTAGACATGGTTGTGAGGCAGAATGACTCTGAATCGATCAGTCGATCGATTGGAAGAAAGCCAATCGATCGACCGATCGATCGGGAAGCGTATACACGAAGCACAAAATGCTTCTGGATCGATCATCCGATCGATTGGGGTAAACCAATCGATTGAGCGATCGATCCAGGAAGTTTCTGTACGAAGCACAGAATGCTTCTAGATCGATCATCCAATCGATTGGGGTAAACCAATCGATCGAGTGATCGATCCAGGAAGTTTCTGTGCGAAGCACAGAAACCTCCTGAATCGATCAGCCGATCGATTGAAATCACTCAATCGATCGACCGATCGATTCACAGAGACATTGCGGTTCTGCGATTCCACGCGCGAAGGTCTGAATCGATTCAAACACTGCCCCAATTGATTGAAGCTCAACGAAATAATCTACATCGTTGATCTTGACGCGATGACTTCCAACAGATACTTGTGAATCAATTGGGATATAAACCCAATCGATTCACGGCGACGATTATGTGAGAAACGGCTAGATGTTTAAACAGCTAGAATAAAAAGGAACAAGATCTTAGACAAAAACACTGTTCTATTGCTCTTGTGTGATCAATCTTTGAAGTGCTCAAGACCTCTCAAGGGTTTGAAGTTAAAGCTCTCGATCTCACCACATTTTCAAGTTTCACGCTGCAAGGAAGAAGTATTTCAAGTTTGCAATCTTTTCTTTCTTCTTCATTGTAGTGGGTGTGATCTTTTTCTCTTGGAGAGGGAGAGTTGTAAGTCTTGTAAAGTTTCTCCACCTTCGGTGTCATTCTGGGAAGGAGAAGTTTGATAGTGGAAGGGTGACGGTGGTGTGGATCCTTGGACTAGTCACCTCCTTGAGGAGGTGGATACCAAGTAAATACAAGAGTTAGCATTTCTTTCAAGTGTCCGCTGCGAAAGATTAAATTGATCAAGAAAACGAAGTGAGCCATTCACCCCCCCTCTAGCTCAACCGATCCTAACACCTTTTTCTTTGGATGCAAATCTCAGCACGATTAAGCGTCTGCGCCTCTACGGTATCCACACGAACACATCTTTCATTCGTCACACGAATGAAGCCTTCGGAGAAGAACCACCTTCATGGTGCTAGCCACTCATGGAGGTTCGACCAAGAGCAAAAATTGCCTAAGGAGGAAGAAGGAGGAAGAAGAGGGAAGATTAAGAGTCACACTTTTCATCTCTTTTTCCATCTCATTCTCATTTAATCAAAAATTCATTCTAAAAAATATATTTATAGTCATCCCATGAATACCAAGGATTTTTGTCTCTTTGTTTTTCTCTTAATGGGTTGGATTATTATATTGGATTAACTATTAATCCAATAACCCAATAAGTCTAACCCATTGAGTCTAACCCATTAATCCAATGTGTCTAATTTGGATTGGACTCAATCCAATGAGTGAGTTCATTTGAGTCAAACTCAATGAGTAGCCCAAAAGGCCTAATCATCTCATGATTGGCTCTTAGGGTTAATTACTAACAATATCCCACTAGCACTAGTGCTAATCACCACTAAGATGACACCAACACTTTGAATTTACCCATTATTCTTAATATCCTTAGTATTTTAGTCAAACTAAAATATCCATCTCCAAACTAATATGTTCTTTGTGTGTGACCCAATAGGCTCTCGTAACGTTGGCAATGTATCCAAATCAACATTTACGATATATAAGCAATGAGTGGCATCTAGCAATGCATCGAGATCCGACCTAACCTTTCTGTGGCTATTATCTTGTAAGACTCAATCCTTCTATCCTTGATATCTTGATTGATCAATGAGGCATAGACCGTGTCATCCTCTTATCAATCTTTATGTTTCTTGATGTCTAAGTAGACACGCTAAACAAATAAGCTCAATATCTCATATTAACTCATCTGAGTATGATCATACATTCTTGTGTCCTACTAATCAAGGGGCCCACAGATATCGCTTTCGTCATATGGAAGGGGTAGATCCCATCTATGTCACTCACATCCTTCCACATAATTTATTGCATACCCAGTGATCAACTTTATAGTCCACCCTGTTACAGGTGACGTTTGACGATACCAAAATACACAACTCCTTATGTAGGGAATTGTAGTGACTTCAAGTTTAAGGACTATTCATACCAATAGTCACATGAGAATATTTATGACACTCATATAACGATCCATGAAACATCTCATGGCGGGTCAATTCAGCACATATTCTCTGATATATACCCATGTGTCAACCTGATATCTCATATCCATAACTTGTGAAATTAAGTCATCCGTTGACCTACATGCTAGTCTTAACACATTAATATTGCCTTTGTATATTAATGCTGACTAGGAATAGTTTAGAGTAGCGTTCTCTACAATATCTCACTATCAATTCAACCAATTGATATATTGTAGATTAGAACCTTCTACTCTAGGACATTGTTATACTTATTCATTCGACACTGAACTGAAGTAAATATAATAACCATAACCTTTGCCTTCTAATGAAATGACGAAATATGATACAAAATGTCCTAAGTCAATCAACTCTTGATTGCCTCTTAGGGCTTACACTAACAATCTCCTTATGTCACTAGTGTCAATCACTGAAATATCTAATATCCATTGACCTAGTGTGACCATCATACTTCCTCGGTGCCAAAACCTTGGTCAAAGGATCCGTAATGTTAGCATTGTTTTGTTCTCTGCATATCCTCATATCTCATATATTGATGATCCCTCGAATGAGATGGAATCGTTGTAGCATCCAATACCCAAGACCACCATTTAAGTAAAATACATGCCCTAACTATGATCTAGAATCGTCCTTGTCAATTTTGGAAGCTTGCACCACTGTAAGCCTTTACAGCAACAGCTATAACCCTTTACAGCAAGCTCTTCATCGCCTCCAAAGATCAAGAAATAATCTTAAGTTCTTCTCAAGTACTTAAGAATATTCTTGACTATTGTCCAGTGACCTTCACCTGGATCTGACTGGTATATTCTCGTCATACTTAACGCATACGAGGCATCTGGATAAGTGCAAAACATGACACCCATGATAGACCCTATAGTAGATGAATAAGGAATCTGATCCATGCGGTTCCTTTCTTCCTTAGAAGAAGGACATTGAGTCTTCGAAAGACTCATACCATGTGACATCGGCAGGAATCTCTTCTCGGAATTTTGCATGACAAAACGTTTAAGCACCTTGTCAATATTTTATACTCTAGCTTAGACCAAGCCATCTCCTGGATCTATCTCTATAGATCTTGATGCCTAAAATATAGGCTGCTTCACCTAAGTCCTTCATTGAGAAACAATTCCCAAGCCAAGTCTCCATTGACTGAAGAGTAGGGATATCGTTTCCAATGAGAAGTATGTCATCTACATACAATATGAGAAAGATGACTATGCTCCCACTAACCCACTTATAGACACAAGGTTTATCTTCATTCTTGATGAAACCAAACGCTTTGATTACATCATTGAATTAAAGATTTCAGCTTCTAGAAGATTGCTTTAATCCATAAATGGATTGTTGCAACTTACACACCTGTCCAGCACGCTCTGGATCGACAAAACCCTCAGGTTGTGTCATGTACACATCCTTGAGTAGATTTCTATTAAGAAATATAGTTTTGACATCTATCTGTCAGATCTCATAATCATAGTAAATTGCAATTGCAAGCATGATCCGAATAGACTTGAGCATCGTAATTGGTGAAAAGATTTCATCATAGTCTATACTATGAATTTGCTTGAATCATTTAGCTACCAATCTACCTTTATATGTATGCATATGCTAATCCATGTCAATCTTCACCTTGAAGACCAACTTACACCCAATGGGTTTGATCCCTTCAGGTGGATCAACCAAAGTCCATACTTGGTTAGTGTACATGGATTTCATTTCAGATCTTATGACCTATAGCCATTTCTCATAATATGGGCCTTGTACATCTTCCTGATAAGATGTAGGCTCGTTGAGACCAACTAGCATTACATCACCGTTTTCAGACAAGAGAAAAGAATATCTCTCAAGTTGATGATGGGCCCTATCAGATCTGCGTAGAGCTTGTGCTACTTGAACAGGTTGTTGCGCCACAACTTCTTGCGGTGTTACAAAATCATGATTCACAACATCTTGTGGTACCTGTTCAATTTCCATTAAGGCTTTGGTGCTAGTTTATGTATCTTGAATTTCTTCAAGATTGACTTTACTCCCACTAGTTTTTCTAGAAATCAACTCCCTTTCTAGAAAGATATTTCTGGCAACAAACACTTTTCCTTGTGTGGGATTATAGAAGTAATATCTCTTTCTTTCCTTGGGATATCCAACAAAATAGCACTTGTCTGATTTGTGTCCTAGTTTATTTGAGACTTATCGTCGAACGTAAGCCTCACAACCCCAAATCTTCATAAAAGACATCTTGGGACTCTTCCCTGTCCATATCATATATGGTGCCTTTATGACTACCTTGGATGGAACTCGGTTAAGTGTGAAAGCGACCGTCTCTAGAGCATGGCCCCAGAAGGAAGTAGGAAGACCTATATGACTCATCATCGATCGTACCACATCTAATAAAGTATGATTCCTCCTTTTTGATACTCCATTTCATTATGGTGTTCCAGGTGGAGTGAGTTGAGATATGATCCCACACTCAATGAGATGGTCATGAAACTCTTGGCTAAGGTATTCCTCACCTTGATCTGATCGAAGCATCTTAATACTCTTACCAAGTTGGTTTTGTACTTCATTCCTGATTTTTTTGAACTTTTCAAAGGATTCTGACTTGTGTCTCATCAGATACACATAGCCATATCTACTGAAATAATCAGTGAAGGTAATGAAATAATAATAGCCTCCTCTAGCTGCTATTCTGCAATGGTCATATACATTAGTATGTATGAGTCCTAATAGATCATTAGCCCTTTCGCCGTGTCCACTAAATGGGGTCTTTGTCATCTTACCTTGAAGACAAGATTCGCATGCCTCATATGATTCAAAATCAAATGAGTCCAAAAGTCCATCCTTATGGAGTTGGGATATGTGACTCTCATTTATGTGACCCAAGCGACAATGCCAGAGATATGTTTGGTTCAAATCATTAGATTTGAACCATTTGGTATTTATGTTATAAATTGAGTTTAAGTCTAGAACATAGAGGCCTTTCATAAGCGGTGCACTACAATAGAACATATCATTGAAATAAATAGAACAATATTGTCCTTTATTACAAATGAAAGCCCCTTCTTGTCTAAACAAGAAATAAAGATAATGTTCTTGATCAAGGTAGACATATAACAATACTCTTCAAGTTCTAAAACAAGCCTAGTGGGCAAAGATAAGGAATATGTTTCTACAGCTATAGCAACAACTCTTGCACCATTGCCTACTCGTAGGTCCACTTTGCCCTTTGTCAATGTTCTACTATTTCTCTGCCACTACACATTAGTATAAATGTGAGATGCACACTCGGTATCTAATACCCGTGAAGAAGAAATAGACAGATTGACTTCTATAACATATATACCTAAGGCAGAAGTTTCACTTCTCTTCCTTGCAATTCCTCTTCCAGTGTCCGGTCTCACCGCAGTGGAAGTAGATTCCTTCCTTAGCAACCCCAACTTTGGGTTTCAGTGCATGAGTCTTGCCCTTTCCTTTGACTTGGGCCTTACCCTTACCTTTAAGCTTCCAATTGCCTTTGCCCTTAGACACCATCACCTTTTGTCTTTGCCTTCTTAAGGTTGAGTTCAGCAGTTCTCAACATGCTGAACATCTCAGGCAACGGTTTGCCAATTTCATTCATGTTGTAGTTCATGACAAATTGACTATAGTTATCGGGCAATTACTGCAAGATAAGATCAGTGGCCAATTCTTGGCCTAATGGAAATCCCAATCATTGTAGGTTTTCTACATACCCAATCATTTTGAGTGCATATGGCCCTACATGACTTCCTTCTTGCATTATGCATTGAAACAGAGTCTTAGAGATCTTAAATCTCTCATGCCTTACTTGTCCTTGATATAGTTGTCTAAGATGCTTAACCATATCATAAGCATCCATGTTCTCATGTTACTTCTGAAGCTCAGAGTTCATGGTGGCGAGCATAAATCATGACACATCTAATACATCATCTTGATGCTTCTTATAAGCACCCCTATTAGCTCTAGTGGCAGTAGTGAGGGTGCTTCAGGAATGGGCTGCTCTAAGACGTACAATTTTCTTTCTTTCTTAAGAACTATTCTCATCTTTATATACCAGTTTAGGAAATTAGTTCCATTGAGCTTGCCCTTATCAAGGATAGATCGCAGAGATAGTGTCTTCTACGTACTAGACGACATGGTTATCTACAATAATAAAATACAGAAATATGTATCATATTAAGATCATTTAATTAGGCCTTTAATTAAATGATTCTCCCACTGAATTCTAAATCTTGGTAGGAGCAAGTCACTACTAGCTCTAAACCCAAAAGCAAAGACATTCAAGTGAGACAAGATCCACATTATACCTCATCTTGAGTTAGCATTGACTAATCGCCCAAGACTTGTATACATTAGGTAGGCAATGTGTACCAATTGGATAAGATCCATATTATACCTTATCTTGAGTTAGCTTTGGCTAATCACCCAAGACTTAGTACAACTTAGGTAGACAATGTTTACCAATTACATCCTATATAACTCTTGTATCTTTAGGTGAATAAGACTATTTGTTCATTTTCCCATCTTATGAAATCTACCTTATAACTCATCTTGAGTTAGCTTTGGCTAATCGCCCAAGACTAGTATAATTTGAATTTCATCATATGGGATATGCCTCTAAGTTCTCAACTTAGTTAAGTCACACCCAAAGTCCAATAGTCGGACATCACAATTGTCCTGTCGCACTCTACCAAGATAAAATGAGTCACTTTACTTTGACAAACCTGACTACAAATGATTGAGGTAGTAGTGAGTACCAAACTTTGGTAGGCATATGAAAAAAAACTTAATTATGATAGCTACACATGCATCACATACATTCATGGCATATCATGGCATACATCGACATATATGCTAATTTAAACGTGACATGGTTATGGCCCCATCACTACGATCTTCTCAAGCCAATGAGAAGATCGAAAGGTCAACCTAGGTTCAAGCATCTTCTCCAAGTGCTTCCTTGGTCGTCGTGTGTTGTTGTCCTTCTCCCTTTTCACCGTCATCCAGTAGACTAATTTCTTTCTAATTTTACATTACAAAATCTAAAGAAACCTCAAGTTACATTCGAGGGTAGTCTAATTTTACAACAAGAATGAAAAAGAAGAGGCACGACACGCAAGCCATATTATGAATTACAACATACACACATCCAATCACATTAGGGTTAAAGGTCATAACCATGCACCATGTCATATAACATTCACAATATTTTATGACATAAAATTTACTATGATTTCAAAAACTAATTATGAGCCGCAACGCCACGGTGGTCTTGCTATCCGATTAGCGGGCGGGGTCAAGGGGCAGTGCCCCTTGCGGGGTTTAGGGGGCAACACCCCCAAAACAAAATTTATTTTGCATACTCATTTTATGAGTTGCTGCTATATCCGAGACCCTACTACCCACAAAACCTTTCCGTTCACAACAGTATTTTGGCCAAGACCAGTTTGGCGAAAACCTAGTTTGGTCGAGACCTTTAGATAGCCGAGACATAGTTTGGCCGAAAACTTTTTATGGTCGAGACCTAGTTTGTTCACAACAACTTTGTTTCAGTCCCAACAAAACAAAGGACTCATAATCTTGCAAACCATAGTAAATATCTTATGTAATTTCTATATCACATATAAAATCTAACAACTTAATATATGCCTTCTCAAGCGGCTCTGATACCACTATTGGGATCTAGCGCGCTAAACACGCTTAAACGTAGTGGAAAATTAATTAGGTCCTCTCCAAAAGATACATGCGAAGGAGAAAATAATCATATACTAAGTTTTACATGAGAGGTATACCTTTGTTGCGTGCCCTTCGCAATCCCAACAGCAACCTTTTTCTTTGGATGCAGATCTCAGCACGATCAAGCGTCCGCGCCTCTACGGTATCCACACGAACACATCCTTCATTCATTACACGAATGAAGCCTTGGTGCTAGCCACTCATGGAGGTTCGTCCAAGAGCAAAAATCGCCCAAGGAGGAAGGAGGAAGAAGAGGGAAGATTAAGAGTCACACTTTTCATCTCTTTTTCCATCTCATTCTCATCTAATCAAAAATTCATTCCAAAAAACCTATTTATATTTATCCCATGAATACCAAGGGTTTTTGTCTCTTTGTTTTCCTCTTAATGGGTTGGATTATTATATTGGATTAACCATTAATCCAATAACTCAATAAGTCTAATTCATTGAGTTTAACCCATTAATCCAATGTGTCTAATTCAGATTGGACTCAATCCACTGAGTGGGTTCATTTGAGTTAAACTCAATGAGTAACCCAAAAGGCCTAATCATCTCATGATTGACTCTTAGGGCTAATTACTAACAGAGCTTTTGATGAGAAGAAAAGAAACCCCGACTTAAAATGACTCAATTTGATTCCGTAATTCGATTGAGTTGGACTGGCCAATTGAAACACACTACGGTAGAATTTTGAATTTTTATTTTTACGTGTACAATTTTGAGTTTTTGTATGCATGATTCCCATTTCTGTTCTTCTACATGCATATTAACTAGATTTTATCTATTCTATTTTATTTATTTTTAATTAATTATTTATTTTGTTTCTTTCATTCTTTTTTATTCTCACTAGTTTAAATTTTATCCACTTATGTTCATGCACGTTAACTAGATTTTATCCATTTCGTGGCTTTCCTTATCTAGTGGTATGTTAATGAGTTTAAAGTCCAACCATTATCCAGTGTGTTATTGGATGTTAACATTGTGATATCCTTAAAGGATTATATATATATACGTATCGTATATATTTAACACTCAAACCATTGGCCAACCTAGGCAGAGATATTACCTTCACATGTTGGGTGTAGGACAATGGCCAATGCAGTTGAGGTAACTAGATAGTTAGAGAGAGAGGTTGAGGAACTAAAAATGGCCTTAGCGTATGAACGACGGGAGAAGATTGAATTGCAGGGATTAGTATACCACCTCTGAGCGAATGTAAAATGACTTGCCTTTTATCACCGCACTACGGAGAAACAACTCAGAGATGTACTAGAAGAATTGCGAGAGGCCCAAGACATAATTGGAGGACTCACTACTCGAAAAAATTTACTATTGGAGCAAAAACAAATCGTGCAACAATAGATAGATCATATCAAGCAGGAATACGATGGGTACAATAATCAAATGGAGAACCCAGTGTTAGAACTGCAAGGCGAAATAGAACTCCTTGGTGATCAAAACTGTTGGTGCAATATCCCTTAAGCAATCGCCTGTTTAGGAGATTGGTCAAGGTTGACCAGGTTAATAAGAAGAAGAGTCAAGTAGGTCAAGGTTGACTGGATACTTGACTGGGAAAGTCCTAACTAGAGGTTAGGTAAGGATAATTCTAATGGGAAGGTTGGCAAAAGAGGCAAATCCAAGTGGATCACTGTTGACCGAACTCTTGGTGTTGAAAGTCTTGGTGAGTGAAGCCAGACAGTGAGAAAATCCTAGTGAGTGAAGCCAGACAATGAGAAAATCCTAGTAAGTGAAGCCAGACAGTGAGAAAATCCTAGTGAGTGAAGCTAGGCAGATGAAAAATCCTAGTGAGTGAAGCTAGGTGAAAGACCCAGTAAGTGAAGTTGGGCAGTTGGAAAGTCCTAGTGAGTGAAACTAGGCAGTTGGGAAAATCCTGATGAGTAAAGCCAGGTGAAAAGCCCTGGTGAGTAAAACCAGACATGAGGAAAATCTAAGTTGGTCAAGGAGGACCGCACTTGGTGATTGGAAGTCCAACGAGAAGTTGGCGAAGAGAAAGTCCAGATGGGTCAAAGGTTGACCGAACACTTGACGGTTGTAACTCCAATAGGGAGTTGACATGGAACTAGGAAGTTCAGACGTAGCAAACTTCCGAAGGCCATAACTTTTGAGTTGGATATCGGAATGAGGTGATCTTAGATGTTTAGAGCTCTACACATTTTTCTACTTACCAATCGATTGGGAGGGGGGGGGGTCAATCGATAAGCCAATCGATTGGTTGATGAAGAAACAGGGCAAAATGTCATGATCAATTGGGTAATCGAACAAGATCTTCCCCAATCGATTGGGAGAGTTTAGGAATAAACAGTGAGTTTTTTAATCGATTGGGTGATCGATTGAAGCTGCCAATCAATCAGGTGATTGATTAAGAGAGTTTCTTCGTGATGAACAGTGAGTTTCCCAATCGATTGGGAGAAGATTTCTACGAAGCACAATGAGAGCACAGAGGCACTCTGAATCGATTGGTCAATCAATTCAAGCCTCCCAATCAATTGGGATATGACCGTTACTCAGGTTGCGAGGTTTGGATGGCTAGGATCGCTAGGATCTGACGTGACAATCGATTGGGAGCAGGCCCAATTGATTGGGAGCCCTAAAAGTGTAGATATAAAGGTGATGACGAGTTCAAATGCCACATCTCTCTTCTCCATCTTCTCTGCCAATTCTTGGAAGTCTTGGTAGGAAAAGTGTTGCTGCATTTCCCATCTTCAAGAGGCATTCAAAGTAAGAAAAGCTCAAGTATTCGAGGTTCAAATTGTCAAGTCATTTTCAATTTTTATTTACATTTTGTTTCCTTGTTTCAAGTTGTATTTTCTTGTTCTTGAGTTGTAGAGGTTTCTCCACCTCCGGTTGTTCCGAGAAGGAGTTGTTTTTATAGTGGACTGTGTGCTCAGCATGGATCCTTGGATTAGTCACCTTATCTTGAGGTGAATACCAAGTAAATCCTACTTGTTAGCATTGAGAGCTTGCTTTGAGTTTATCCGCTACAAAATCAACATCGACGAAGCGAGCTAGCGAGTGAGACGAGCTATTCACCCCCTCCCCCTCTATCTCTTGAAGTGACCTAACAAGTGGTATCAGAGCGAGGTCACTATTTACCGGACTCATCGCCGGAAGGGCAATGAGCTAGAAGTTGAAGAAGTTGAAGCCCCAAATTTCAACAAGTCAAAGACTTCTCCAAGACGAGCTCAACTTCAAAATGGATTTCCGAGATGGACTCGGATATGACACACGGATGCCTCCACCATTCACATCAATGAGCTTCGATTCTTGGAAATCAACAATTGAAAATTTTCTTATGATGAAAATAGAGCAATGGTTTGCTTAATGGAAGGCTTTCAAGCTCCAAGAGATTCACAAGGCAAACTCATCAAAAGGAGCAAATAGAGTCAAGAGCAAGTCCAAAGATGTGAGGCCAATGATAAAGTGACCAATATTTTGGTCAATTTAATGCCTAGTAACATCTTGAACAGGATAGGAGAATTTGAATATGCCAAGGAGTTTTGGAGCAAATTGGCGATGATCCATGAAGAACCCTCTACTACACCAAGTCAAGAAAAATATAAAGAGGGAAACTCATTGGATCAACAAGAAGAGGACTCCGAGGTTGAGAGGTGCTCAACATCGGAAGAAGAAGACCAAGAAGTTTCATCCTCAAAGGAGTACAACGAAAAAGGTAAAGAGGGAGCATACTCTTTGTTTCATGTGCAAGAAGATGAAGATGAAGAGGCTTCTACCTCTAGGATTGAGGGGGAGTGTCACTCACTGACACCGGAGCAAGAAGAAACTTCTACTTCTGGGTCAAATGGAGAGGAAGAAGATGCCACCTTCACAAGTCAAGAAAAATTAAATGGAGGATCATGTGCCACCCTTACAAGCAAAGATATAACAATTTCAATTATAAATAATAAAAGTCATATCATTTGCTTTGAGTGTAGGGAATATGGGCACTATAAGAGCAAGTTGTTGGTGCAGGAAGCACCAGATGATCAAACCTGTGTTTTGATAATGGCAAAGGATTCAAAAGCTAAGATGTCTTTTTGTCTACCAAGTGTGATTGAGCTTGCAGGAAAATCCTAGTGGATTCTAGGCAGGTGGAAAACCCTAGGGGAAGATAACCTTAGGTCCTAGGGGGTGGTAACCCAAGGTTATGGAAAACCCTAGGGGGAGGCAACCTTAGGTCCTAGGGGGTGGTAACCTTAGGTGGAAAGTTTTGGCGGGTCGAGCGCTTTGAGCGAAATCCTAGAGTCGAGGACTCTAGGTGAAAATCCTAGTGGTTGCGGACCAGGTGAAAGTCTGGAGGGGTCGTGGAGCGAACATCCAGCATGAAGACCTAAAGTCTCGGGCGCTGATTAAAAGTCCAATTGGTCTTGAGGATCGATCTGGCAACAGGTAACTTCTCCTGAGAGGAGTAGGTGAGGATGTGTTCACCATTGAGAGAACAGTAGACGTCGATTCGACCTAGGGTTTCGAGAGGAAATTCGAAAGTCCGAACCAAATAGTCCGAAGGCTGTTAAAAGTTATATATTACTTTCCTTGCTATTTGTCTAACTCTGTTAAAGTGAAACTAACATTTTAAAGGTTGCAGTTTCGGCCTTAATCAGTTGACCGAACTAGGGATCATTCAACCGAACCTCCAATCAGCAATATCAGATTTCCAGCGGGTGGACCGGCTTCGACTAGGGGATCGGTCGACCGAACATTGGGTTTAGTCGACCGAACCAAGATAAGAAGTGACTTGATTGAGCTGGGTCAATCAGGTCAGAGATCATCGGTGGATTAGTCCACCGAATGGCGGGATCGATCTACCAAATGAGGATTTATCCGAGCAGCAGAACTTGGACAATAAGCTAGGCTGATTCAGGCAGGACCGATTTGGGGGATCGGTTGACCGATCGGAGTTGGGTCAAACCTGATCCCAAGGTCAATGGATCTGGATCAAGTCTGAGGTGGCTATAAAAGGAGAGTCGGCCAGCAGCTTCGAACAACACTAACAACATAATTTCTGACATCAAGAATAAACAACTGTTGCTCTCTTCAATGCTGCTTCGACAATCGACAAAAGACTTCAAATTCTATTGTTGTTGGTAACTTTGTTATATTGTACTTCAAGTTTTGTAATCTTTATTTGAATCTATAGTGATTGCCCAACAAAAGCAATCAACAATCGCAAGCTTTGGAATAAGAGTCATCACATGCTCCGAACTAAGTAAAAGAAATTGTGTTAGCGATTGCTTTTGTTTCTTTCTTTATTTCTGTTGTGTAGTTTACTTTGTGTTTTCCTAAATGAGTGAAAAATCCACGAGTGCTATTCAACCCTCCCCCCCCCTAGCATGTCTCAATTCTACAATTGGTATCAGAGCAAAACCGCTCTACATTGGTGAAACCAGCAATTAAGCAGGGGGGTCTCTTTTAGAAAATGTAAATTATATATCATGTTTGTTTAAAAAATATTCTTATGCCTTTCGTTTTCCCTCCAATTTTTTTTTTTAAAAAAATTATTTTCATTTTTTTACCATTGGTCAGTGTTAATGAAATATAGAATTTAACAAAATTTGTAATAAAATTTTTTTACTATTTTTTATTATTTTTTCTCAAAGTTAGTGAAATACTTTTCTCTCCCGCACTACTAAACTAAGACTAAGTCTTGGGGCATTTGTCCTTTCCTTTTTGTGTGCGAGATTTTCTTCTACAATGACCTACCAAGAAGGCTACAGCACTGCACGACCACCTCTATTCTCCAGAGAATATTTTGACTACTGGAAGAGCCGAATGGAGTACTATCTAAAGACCGAGGTAGAGATGTGGATAATCATCCAAACCAGCCTTGTGCTTCCACTCAACGATGCTGGCAAACTAGTATCATGCGTAAACTGGGACACGAGTCTAATGAAGAAAATCAAGGCTGATGCCAAGGCGACTCAAGCCCTATAATGCAGTCTGACAAAAGAAGAGCTGAATCGAGTTGGCCCATTTAAGAAGTTAATCGAACTGCATGAAGGGACTTCCGACACTAAGGTAAGTAAGCACGATTTAATCTTAAATAAACTATATAGTATTAAGATATAGGAAGGTGAGCCGACAAGCCAACTTTACGCTCGTATTCAAGACCTTCTCAACGGTCTCCACGCAATTGGTCAAAAGGTGGAGAATCGCAATGTCATAAGGCATGCACTCAATGCATTTCCGAGGAACACTTTGTGGGCATCCATGGTAAATGCTTACAAAGTATCCAAGGATCTTTCAATTATTAGATTAGATGAATTATTTTTTGATTTTGAGTTACACGAACATATTAATGCATGCCCAGCTGAGAAAGGTATTACGTTGATTATAGGAACAAGCAGAATGAGGGAACCAAAAGCCAAGCGTCGGACCAAATCCAAAGATGAATCAGGTTCAGAAGAAGATAAAATCACCTCCAAACTAGTCAAACTAGTTCGGAAAGCACTTAAGAAGAAGAAAGCGACTCAATTAAACACGAACACCAAGTCTAGAGTTACCTGTTATGACTGCAACCAGAAGGGACACTCCAAGCCTGAATGTCCAAACCAGAAGCAAGGAAAAAGGAAGGTGTTGAAGGCCACGTGGTCTGAGTCTTCAGAAGAGCCAGACGAAGAAGGACATGAACAAAAGCTTGAGGAAGAAAATTTCAGCTTGAAGAGTTAAGTCAAGGAACTGAAGGATACATTAGAACGGTTCACCTTGAGTTCCAAGAATCTTGATTTGATTATTGGAAAAGAAAGAGTTATATACAATCGATCCGGACTTGGATACAAAGCTAAACATAAATTTAGATCTTATTTGTCTCTTGTAAATCAATCAAATAGAAACTTAGTCCAAGCATGGGTCCTTAAGTCTAACTTGATTAATCATGTTGGACTTAGTCAACATTAGATCTCCAAGGACCAAATTTATTACCTTGATAGACATTATCGAGGCAATAATCTAGGGGGAGCTAACAAAAAGACTATCTTTATCATAAAATAGAATTGTTTGATATTTGCTTTACTATTTTTCATTATACATGCTTATATTAGGGTAGATAAGGACTTATGCTTAATTCACACTTGACCAGTTAGAACTAGGAGTTTTAGGAAGGAAATTAAATAGTCAATTTCTTTAAAATGCTTTGTCTAGGAGTGGTTGATGATCCAATACCCAAGAAGGCTTAGTGCCTCGCCATAGTCTAGAAGATAATTATTGAAATGAATATTTAATTGACTAACTGATAAATTTTAGCCTAACTCAAATGTGATTCAATCTTTAGATTTCAATTTAAACGGAGATAAAATTAACTATCTTACAAAACCATTAAGGTTCCCTAATTGAAAATATAGAAAAGGGTGAAATGGACCTAGGTTTAAAATAAAAAATAGTTAACCAAATCTAAATTAATTAAGCACAATTAATATAACTTAATTAAAATTAATTCAATTTAATTAATCTAAGTCACTATAATTATTTTCAAATCATAATTAATTTTTAAAATATTAATCATTTTCAAATCATAATTAATTTTTAAAATTATAATTATTTTCAAATAATGATTAATTTTAAAATTATAATCATTTTAAAATCATAATAAATTTCTAAAATATTAATCATTTTCAAATCATAATTAATTTATAAAATATTAATTATTTAATTAATTTTTAAACTATAAATTATTTTTAAATCATAATTAATTTTAAAAGTATAATTAATTTCAAACGTATAATTAATTTTAAATTGCTAATTAATTTCAAAAGTATAATTAATTTAAAATTCTTATCGTTAATTAATTATAAAATCCTTAATCAATTGTAAATTATTAATTAACTTTCAAATTAAAATCTGATCAAGACCAAAATTGAATCTGATCAAACTTAAATCAGATCTCATCAAGCTTAAACCAGATCAATATTTAAATTTAAATTTCAAAGTTAATTATTTTCAAGTGACTTAATTTTCAAAATCTTAATCATAATTAAATTTCAAATCATAATTTTTAAAATGATTAATTAATTTTCAAAACATAATTATTTTTAAATATTATTTAAAAAGATTGAAATTTTAAAATTTATTTATTCAAACATAAATATTTTGAAATTCGAATTTAATTATTTTTAAAATTTAAAATACTTTTTCAAACTTCAACATTTTGAAATTCAAAATCTTCAAATTCAAACTTAATTATTTTGAAACACAAATTCAAAATACTTTTGACTTCAACATTTTGAAGTCTTCAAATTCAAACTTAATAATTTTTAAAATTTAAAAATAACTTAAATCTATCTCACATAAACTCATAAGATTCACATGTCTGATAATCTAGAAAAGGTGAGATAGAAAAATAAAAAAATAGATAATTATTTTTATCTTACTTATTTTCATACTTGAACACTAGGACCCCTCAAAATAACCAATTTATTTTTTTATTAATCAAGGGGAGTGAAAGAAGTTTAATTACATTTTTCTAAATATTAAATATTTTTTTCAAAATTTCAAAGTACTATTCTTTAAAAAGTTCAAAATACTTTAAAAGTAATTTTTAAAAAGGAAGTTAAAGTTTTTTGAAAATAAGGTTTAACTATTTTTTGAAAAGTAACCTTAAATATTTTTTTAAAAAATATTTTTTTTGAAAAGCAAGTTCAAATATTTTTATCTGAAAAATAAGTTTTTATATACTTAATTAAGTTTTTATGTACTTAACTAAGTTTTCTTTGAACTATTTTCAAAAAGTTAAGTACTTAATTGACTTTTGATAAAGTTAAGTATTTAATAAAGTTTTGATTCAAAGAAAAAGACTAAAGTCTAAATTAAAATAAAAAGGCTAAGGTAAAAGTTATAAATTTTTGAAAAACTATGTTTCAAAAACTATGTTTTTATCCTTCTAAAACTTAAGTATTTTTCAAAAGGGTTTTCATAGTTTTTAGTAATAATAAACCCTCCACTTGGAATTTTTTTTTTTTTAAAGGAAAAAGTATATTTCAAAGTATTTGAAAAACTAAATGTACCTTTCCTCCCTAAATTATTTTTGATATATGGCAAACGGGGAGAGAATGGTCAAAAGTTAAGGGGAGTGATAAATGAAGGGGGAGCTAATACTTAGTGAGAAAATGCTATGTTTTTCTTTAAACTGCTATATATTTACTTAACTTTTGAACTTGGTTGTCATAATCAAAAAGGGAGAGATTGTTGGTGTAGAAAGCACCAAACGATCAAACCTAGAAGCACCAAATGATCAACCCTGTGTTTTGATAATGACAAAGGATTTAAAAGTTAAGATGTCTTTTTATCTAATAAGTGTGATTGAGCTTGCAGGAAAGTCCTAGTGGATCCTAGGCAGGTGGAAAACCCTAGGGGGAGATAACCCTAGGTCATAGGGGGTGGAAACCTTACGTTATGGAAAATCCTATGGGGAGATAATCCTAGGTACTAGGGGGTGGTAACCCTAGGTTATGGAAAACCCTAGGCGGAGGTAACCCTAGGTCCTAGGGGGTGGTAACCCTAGGTGGAAAGTCTTGGGAAGTCGAGCGCTTTGGGTAAAATCCTAGAGTTGAAGACTCTATGTGAAAATCCTAGTGGTCGCGGACTAGGTGAAAGTCTGGAGGGGTCATGGAGCGGGTGCCCAGCATGTAGACCTGAAGTCTCGGGCACAGAGAAAAAGTCCAGTCAGTCTGGAGGATCGATCTGGCAGCAGGTAACTTCTCTTGAGAGGAGTAGGTGAGGACGCATTCCCCATTGAGGGAACAGTAGGGGTCGGTTCGACCTAGGGTATCTATAGAAAATTCGAAAGATAAAAATGGACAGTCCGAAGGTTGTTATATATTGCTTTACTTGCTATTTATCTAACTTTGTTTTGCAGGGAAACTAACATTTTGCAGGTTGGAGTTTTAGCCTTAATCGATCGACCAAACTGGGGATCGATTGACCAAACCTCCAATCAGCAAGATCAAATTTCCAGTGGGTGAACCGGGTTCGACCAAGGGATCAGTAGACCGAACATCAGGTTCAGTCGACCGAACCAAGATAAAAAGTGACTTGATCAAGCCGGGTCAATCAGGTCAGAGATCATCAGTGGATCAGTCAACCGAATGGTGGGATCGGTCGACTGAACGAAGATTTATCCAAGAAGTAAAACCTGGACAAGAAGCTGTGTCGATTTAGGTATGATCGGCCGATCGATCCAGGGGATCAGTCGACCGATCGGAGTCGGATCAAACTTGATCTCGAGATGAGTGGATCTGGATCAAGTCTGAGGTGGCTATAAAAGGAGGGTTGACCAGCAACTTTGAACAACATTAATAACACAATTTCTGAGATCAAGAACGAACAACTGCTGCTATCTTTAACGCTGCTTCGGCAACCGATGAAAGACTTCTAATTCTGCTGTTGTCGGTAACTTTATTATATTTTATTTCAAGTTTTGTAATCTTTATTCGAATCTATAGTGATTGCACAATGAAAGCGATCAACGATCGTGAGCCTTGGAGTAGGAGTCGTCACAGGTTCCGAACCAAGTAAAATAAATTGTGTTAGTGATTACTTCTGTTTCTTTCTTTATTTCCGATGCGTAGTTTACTTTGTGTAATGACCCGACCCCTCGGCCCCTTGGGCGGCCACACTAGCGGCCCAACCTTAGTCCCTTGGGCGGCCACAATGGCGGCCTAACTGGCGACCCCTTATGTCATCAACCGACGACCCTTCGGCCGTGCCGTTACTCACAAGGACTTCCCACCCCTTGCCAGTGGATTTTTGCCTTCCCTAGGATTCGAACTCTAGATCTCCAGGTTAAATACTAGAGTTTATGAATCCTGGTAGCCAAGTGAGTGCTACCAGGATTCATAAACTCTAGTACTTATCCTGGAGGTCTAGAGTTCGAATCCTGGGGAAGACAAAAATCCACTGGCCAGGGGTGGGAAGACCTAGTGAGTAATGGCACGGTCGAGGGTCGTCAATCGACGACATAAGGGGTCGCTAAATGGGTCGCCAGTTGGGTCACCCAAGGGACCGCCAAGGGGCCGCCAAATGGGCCGCCAGTTGGGTCGCCCAAGGGGCCGAGGGGTCGTAACGTTACAATAAAAAGATGCCTTTTATAGTAATGACCCGACCCCTCGGCCCCTTGGGCGGCTGAACTGGCGGCCCATTTGGTGACCCCTTGGCGGTCCCTTGGGCGGCCCAACAGGTCTTCCCACCCCTGGCTAGTGGATTTTTACCTTCCCCAGGATTCGAACTCTAGACCTCCAGGATAAGTACTAGAGTTTATGAATCCTGGTAGCCAAGTGAGTGTCGCTCACTTGGCTCATAAACTCTTGTACTTATCCTGGAGGTCTAGAGTTCGAATCCTGGGGAAGGCAAAAATCCACTGGCCAGGGGTGGGAAGACCTAGTGAGTAACGGCACACGCCCGAGGGTCGTCAGTCGATGACATAAGGGGTCGCCAAATGGGCCGTCAGTTGGGCCGCCCAAGGGGCCGAGGGGCCAGGTTGTTACACTTTTTGTTTTCTAAAATGAGTGAAAAATCCATGAGTGCTATTCACCCCCCCCCCCCCTTTTTATCACATCTCGATCCTACACAAGTGTCCCAAATTGACCAAGAAGAAGGGCCAAGTGGCACTAAAGGGGAAGGAAAAATCCAAGAATTTCTGCCCCATGGTATGTGAGGGCAATGAGCATATTGTGCGCTTCTTGTGCAAACAAAATGGATATTGCTGGAGTCAATGTCCAAAGGGGAAGAAACCAACCAAGCTCAAAGGAGGAAGCTCGAGTTAAGGGGGAGCTTCTAAGGGGAAACCCAAGGTATCATTTATTGAGATAATTCATTTAACATGCTAGAAATAATTTATATCATTCCAATACTATCTATCATGAAAATAGAAGGCATGATAAGATCAAAGAAAAATGTGTAGCTCTTTATGCTAAAACTACCTCACCTAAGGTTAGGAAGGTAGATAACAATCTCGGCAAAAATTCTAAGGATTTTAGATATATGCCTAGAAATAGAAATGCTCAAGGACTAAATGAAAAATCAAAATATAAGGATTTAAGGATGGAAAACCAAGCCTTGAGGTCAAGGCTTGATAAATTGGAAAATACCCTAAAAAGAATGGAAAATATCCTTAAAGGGTCAAATGAGCAAAACCTAGGTTTAGGACATCAAGAGTCATCCAATGGCCATAGAGGTTTGGGATACAAACCTAAGGTTAAGAAGCATGTTACCTCTTATCATAGGATTCCATATAGCTATGGAACCAACCCTAGGTCTAGGGGTCAAGTCAAAGATACAAGGGAAGTTATCCCTAGAAGTATTTTTGCCAAGTCCAACATGACTGAAGCTTCTAAGAAATCTAAGAAAGTCACCAAGAAGGTCACAAGGGAAGCTATCCCTAGAGTTGACCTAAGTGAGTCAAGTGTGACTAAGTCTTCTAAGAAGTCTAGGAAGGTCATTAGAAAGGTAACTAGGAAAGTTATCTCTAGTGAGTACCTAGAACACCCAAGGAGCACCAATAAGTTTTGAGTTCATAGGAGTATATTCTCTATATCCTAGATGGGTTAGAGAGTGTTAACTCTAATTGGAAGGGTAGTTAACCTAACCTTAATGACGTTGACAATTGGAGAGCATTTTCAAGGTAGTTGTACTCCTTGGAAATGAAATTAATTATGTTGATTACTCTTTGAAAGAGTAAATGTGTCAAAAATTTGAGAAATTGGACTTAATTTAAATTGACACAAATAAGGAGAAGCAAAAGAAATGCCAAGTTGGGAGTTTGACATTTTCTTAGGAAAATAGGGGCAATCTAGGATGATTTCATTTAAATTTAGCAAAGATTTAAAGATACTTAGATAGATAATATAGGTATACTTATTTATGCTAATTTGTCATGATTGTTTGCCCATCATATACCATGAAATCATATTTTGCATTCATAATTTATTATGAAAAATAAACAAAAATACTATGTCATGTCATACATACATCATATAACAATACTATATTTTCTTTTGAAAATTATTTTTTTGATGTATGTCATAAATCATCATGCATTATTTTAAATTTCTTATAATTAAGGACAATGGCATTTACCAACAAATGGTAAAGAATTTTATCAACAAGTGACATCCTAGGTGGATGTTCATAAATTAAAATGCCTAGATAGATATGCATGATCCTTAGTTTAGAAAAAAATTAAAATCTACATCTCACAAAGATTATAAGTTGACTTATATGTGTTTTAGTGCACATTAGATACAAGTGAGATGCTAGGATAATGGGCAAAACTCAAGATGTTGATTTAGTGCATCTTTTTGAGTTTTTGATTTCATCAAAATATATAGTTATGTGTTATCCAATCATTGGGAAAACTAATGTGCAAGTTATGTGCATTGAGCCCAAAGAACATGGTTGAAAATTAGTTTTAAAATTTATTTTAAATATATTTTGGAAAACCTTGGTGAAGGCTATTTTTAATAGTAATCACCATTGAAAAGTTAGAAACAAACTAGAAAAAAAACATTAAAATTTTTAAGACTTTTTAAGTTTGTGTCAATCTTTGAAAATAGAAAGTATTTTCTTAGAAAATTATTTTTTCTTGATGGTATACATCTTAAATAAAGTCTACAAGAATTTTCATGATATTTGAAATTTTATAGATTTATTTAGGAGTTTCTGAATTTTGGCTGAAATTTGATTTCAGGAAATCAGAAACTTAATTGATCAACCATTGATTGGAAAGGCCTGATCGATCAGCTGATCGATTGAGATGGGTTTCTCGCGAGCAAAGCCCCGCAAAATAGATCAGCCAATCGATTCAACCTTGCCTGGATCGATCAGTTGATTGATTCAAGTGTATTTTCTACGAACAAAAGCTCATGGAATCGATTAGTTGATTGATTGAATGACTTCAATCGATTGAGTCCCAACTTCAATCAATTGAGTCCCAACTTCAATCAATTGAAAAAGCTGATTTTAGCTGTAGAAATCTAATTTCAGCACTTTAAGTCATTTTTAGTCTCATTAACCATTCCAAACCCTTTGAAATATAGTTATATACATTTAAGGGTGATATTCTTGTTGAAACAAGAAAGGTTTGGTTAAAAGTAAACTAAGTTGAAGTTTAGGATGAGGTTTGCATTTAAATATTGATATTTGAACCTCAAAACTTCAAACTTGTGGGTTTCCTAAAGTCTTAGGAATTCTAAGTCATTGTTGGTGCAATGATAAAAGTTTGGAGCATGTTTTTAGGAGGAGCCACTCTTTAAAGACATGAAAATCATTTTTCACAAAACTTTGGATGGGAGTAAAACCTTCGTTGTGATGAATGCTCTAGGAGGAGCATTCTGAAGTGATTAATGCTTAAGGGTGAGCATTAGAGACAATGAAAGGTATGGGACCTTCATTGTAGTGTTGTGAACAACGAGTAAGGTTGTGAACAATGAATGATAACTCTTATGGAGTAGAGTTTTTGGTGTGTGCCAAAGGGGGAGAATGTAGGATTTAAGTTAGGTCTTCATTACCCAAAGGGGGAGTTTGTCCTCTAGGAAAAGGAGAAAATAAAGGAAACCCTTATTCATACTTTGACATGAAGAAGAAGTTGAGGCTATGGGATTATCCTAACTTAAAGGTATTGTTAAATATCAAAAATGGAAAGATTATTGATGCAATATCCCTTGGGTTAAGTTGACCAGGTTGACTAAGCTTGAGTTGGCTCAAGCTTGAGTCTTGATGTTTGGGTTTCAATGCTTGATAATATATGAAGATTGTTTTGATAATGTATGGAGATTACAGGAGCAATCGTCTGTTTGGGAGATTGGCCAAGGTTGACCAGGTTGATAAGAAGAAGAGTCAAGTAAGTCACGATTGACCGAATACTTCACTGAAAAAATTCTAACTGGAGGTTAGGCAAGGATAAGTCTAATGAGAAGGTTGGCAAAAGAGAAAAATCTAAGTGGGTCATTGTTGACCAAACTCTTGGTGTTGAAAGTCCTGGTGAATGAAGCCAGGCAGAAGGAAAATCTTAGTGAGTAAAGCTAGGTAAAAGCCCTAGTGAGTGAAGCCAGGCAATGAAAAAATCCTGGTGAGTGAAGCCAAGTGAAAGACCTAGTGAGTGAAGTTAGGCAGATGAAAAATCTTAGCGAGTGAAGCTAGGTGAAAGACCCGGTGAGTGAAGTCGGGCAGTTGGAAAGTCCTAGTGAGTGAAACTAGGCAGTTGGAAAAATCCTAATGAGTAAAACTAGGTGAAAAGCCCTGGTGAATAAAACTAGGCGAGGAAAATCTAAGTGGGTCAAGGAGGACCGCACTTAGTGATCGGAAGTCCAACAAGAAGTTGGCAAAGAGAAAGCCCAGATGGGTCAAAGGTTGACCGAACACTTAGCGATCGTAAGTTGTTACGAACTGTAAGTGCACAGTTACCTCATCAGTAATAAAAGATATCGAATCCATAGGGATTGGTTATAAGCACTAAAGATGTCTCACAAATATTAGCTAAACAATCAACTAGTATAAGAAATGTGTCTAGTAAAGAAGCAAAGCATAGAAATAGAAAAGTAAATGAGGAACTTGGTTTTTGCGAATATTCTAGGAGTTCAGTTTCATTGTGATATTCATCAATATAACATGATTCACCAATTCATATCCTCAATTAACATGCATTTGTAGGAAGTTGTTGGTTCTCTCTGTTGGGTTTTTCGGGCCGCAAAAACCTCTTTTTGCGTTGCAGAAACCCCGAAACCCCGCCACCGGATCCGTGCGAAGAAATAAAATTTACGTAAAACTTTGAGTACGAGTTTCTAGCCTAGATTTAAACTAGATCTACAAAGGAGAAGAGCTTTTCCCTTGATGCGATGCCCTTCGCTAATCCCGCTCGTCCAAGGTTCACCGGATCTCGAGAGTATCAAAGTAGATACTCCTCTATGTGTATCCACACAAGCAAGAGATGGAGAAACCAAATAAAAGGTGTGCTAGCACCTTTGAAAGGTTCATTCAAGGTTGAGGAGAGGGAGAGAAGAGAGAGCTAGAGGAAGAAGACGTGAGTTACATAAAAAAAATGAAACTCACCCAATAAATGAGTGGCCGACCACATGAATGAGGTTAATAACCTCCATGAAATACCAAGAGTCATAACTCTTGGTAACTCCCATGAGGTGGCATCCCACTTAAGCAACCATGATGATGTGGAGCATCATCATTGGTCCACTCTTTGCAAACTCACCTATGAGGTGGCAAATGGTCAAGTCAAACTTGACTCTTCATCTTCCTCTAAAGTCAAGTCAAACTTGACCACTTCTCTCCCATGGTTGATCAAATCTAACCATTGGTTCAAGTCAATTTTAATTTAATGAATTTATATTCATTGAATTAAATTGACTCAATAAGTCTAAGTCCAAATTAGACTCATCTAACACATGAAAAAAATTGAGTCCAACTCAATTAGCCTAATTTGGATTACTCTTAATCCAATTTGGTTCATCACATGGACCTAATCCTTTAGGTTCATCAAATGAACCTAATCTCCATCTAATTGCCCTTTGTATGTGACTCTATAGGTTCTTATAACATTGGCAATGCTCCTAAATCCATTTAGAAGCATAAGTAATGAGCGGTATCTAGCAACACATCATTACTACCCAAGTTATAAGAATGTTGAGATCTAACATCACCTTGTGACTACTAATTGTGACTCTTCACAATATATGACAAGTGTCCTTCTATCCTTGACATCTAGATTGATCAATGTGAGGCATAGACCATGTCATCCTCTAATCAATCTAAATCTTGAATTCCAAGTAGACTCACTCAATCAAATGAGCTCAACATCTCATATTGACTCATTTGGGCTTGTCCATGCACTTAGTGGTCTCACTCTATCAAGAATATCGATGTCTCTCCCGTCATATAGGAGGGATAGATCTCATCTACATCACTCACATCCCTCCGCATAATTTGTTACATACCCAGTAATCGCCTTTATAGTCCACCCAGTTACGGGTGACGTTTGAAGAAGCCAAAGTATGTAACTCCTTATGTAGGGAGCCATGGTTACTTCAGGTCCAAGGACTAATAATCATACTAATAGCCACATGAGAAAGTATATGACACTCATATAACGATCCATGATACTTTCTCATGGCGGGTCATTCAGTATACATTCTCCAATGCATACCCATGTGTCAACTTGATATCTCCATATCCATGACTTGTGAGATCAAGTCATCGAGTTGAGCTACATGCTAGTCTCGTCGCATTAACATTGTCCCTGAATGTTAATGCTTAACTAGGAATGATTAAGAGTAGTGTTCTCTATATCATCTCACTATCGATTCAACCAATCGATTGATATAGGTAAGAACCTCCTACTCAAGGACGCTATTATACTTAGTTATTTGGAACTAATACAAGTAAGCATAATAACCATAAACAAATGTCTTTATATACATAAGAAATAAGATACAATGAGTCCATACAACAATCATCAAATGATTGGCTCTAGGGCTCTAACTAATAATCTCCCACTAGCACTAGTGCCAATCAGTATAGGCTCTAAGGCCTAATGACCTAGTGTGACCATCATGCTTTCTCTATGCCAAAGCCTTGGTCAAGGGATCTGCAATGTTAGCCTCAGTGGGTACTCTGCAAATCTTCACATCTCCTCTATCGATAATCTCTCGAATAAGATGGAAGCGCTGTAGTATGTGTTTGGTCCGCTGGTGTGAGCGAGGTTCCTTAGCCTATGCTATTGCTCTATTGTTGTCACAATAGAGCTCTATGGGATCAACTATGCTAGGAACCACCCCAAGTTCAGTAATGAACTTGCGGATCTAAACTGCCTCCTTTGCTGCTTCTGATCAGCTATGCTAGAATCAGTGATTGTGTCCTGCTTCGAACTTTTCCAGCTCACAGCACCACCATTTATGCAAAACACGAACCCAGACTGCGATCGATAATCATCCTGGTCAGTTTGGAAGCTAGCATCATTGTAACCCTTTACAGCTAGCTCGTCATCGCCTCCATATATCAAGAAATATTCTTTAGTCATTCTCAAGTACTTAAGAATATTCTTGACCGCTATCCATTGACTTTCACCTGGATCTGACTGGTATCTGCTCTTCATGCTCAAAGCATACGAGACATCAGGACGAGTACATAGCATGGCGTACATGATAGATCCTATGGCTGAAGCATAAGGGATCTGATCCATGCGGTCTCTCTCCTCTCTAGAAGAGGGACTTTGAGCCTTCGAAAGACTCATACCATGTGACATCGGCAGAAACCCTTCTTGGAGTTCTGCATGGCAAACCGAAGTAATACCTTGTCAATGTATGTACTCTGACTTAGGCCAAGCAATCTCGTAGATCTATCTCTATAGATCTGTATGCCTAGAATGCAGGTTGCTTCACCTAAGTCCTTCATTGAGAAACAAGTCCCTAGCCAAGTCTTGACAGACTGCAGTAAAGGGATGTCTTTCCCAATGAGTAGTATGTCATCCACATACAATATAAGGAAGACAACTGTGTTCCCTACAACCTTCTTGTAGACACAAGGTTCATCTTCATTCCTGATGAAACCAAACTGTTTGATTGCATCATCAAATCGAAGATTCCAGCTCCGAGAAGCTTGCTTTAGTTCATAAATGGACCTATGCAGCTTGCATACTCTGCCAGTATGCTATGGATCTACAAAACCCTCAGGTTGTGTCATGTACACATCCTCCAGCAGGTTTCCATTCAGAAACGCGGTTTTGACATCCATCTGCCAGATCTCATAATCGTGGTACGCTGCAATAGCAAGCATGATCCGAATGGACTTAAACATCGCTACTGGAGAAAAAGTTTCATCATAGTCAATACCATGAATTTGCTTGAAACCTTTAGCTACCAAGCGACCCTTATAAATAAGTCCATCCATGTCAATCTTTCTCTTAAAGACTCACTTACACCCAATGGATTTGACCCCTTCAGGTGGATCAACCAAAGTCCATACTTGGTTAGTGTACATAGATTCCATCTCGGATTTCATGGCCTCTAGCCATTTCTCGGAATATGGTCTCATCACAGCTTCCTGATAGGAGATAGGTTCATCCTCAATGAGCACAATGTCATCATGGTCAGACAAGAGAAATGAGTATTTCTCAGGCTGACGACGTACCCTATCAGATCTGCGAAGAGGTAGGTCTACTTGAACTGGTTGTGGTTCCTCAACTCCTTATGGAACAACATCATCCACAACACTTTGTGGTTCTAGTTCAACTTCCATCGAAGCTTTAGTGCTATTGTCCACATCTTGAACTTCTTCAAGATCGAACGTACTCCCACTAGTCTTTCTAGAAACAAAGTCCCTTTCTAGAAATACCTCAGTCTTAGCCACAACTACCTTATGTTGATTGGGAATGTAGAAGTAATATCCCTTCATTTCCTTGGGATATCCAATGAAATAGCACTTGTCGGATTTAGGTCCCAGTTTGTCCGAGACTTGACGTCTAACGTAAGCCTCACAACCCCAAATCTTCATAAAAGACACCTGGGCATCTCTCCCAGTCCATATCCTATATGGTGTCTTTATTACAGCCTTGGATGGAACTCGGTTGAGTATGAAGGCTGTTGTGTCTAAAGCATAGCCCCAAAGATACATGGGAAGATCTGTGTGACTCATCATAGATTGTACTATATCTAATAAGGTACGATTCCTCCTTTCGGATACACCATTCCACTGTGGTATTTCAGGAGGAGTGAGTTGGGATAGGATCCCACACTCAGCTAGATAGTCACGAAACTCATGGCTAAGGTATTCTCCACCTCGATCTGATCGAAGTATCTTAATACTCTTGCCAAGCTGGTTTTGTACTTCATTCTTGAATTCCTTGAACTTTTCAAAGGATTCTGACTTATGTGTCATTATATACACATAACCATATCTACTGAAATCATCAGTAAATGTAATGAAGTACCTATAACCACTCCTGACAGCAACATTGAAAGATCCACATACATCACTATGTATAAGTCTTAACAAGTCAGTCGCTCTCTCGCTGTGTCCACTAAAGGGAGTCTTGGTCATCTTGCCCAGTAGGCATGACTCGCATGTCTCATATGATTCAAAATCAAATGAGTCCAGCAAACCATCCTTATGGAGCTGGAATAAGCGTTTGTCATTTATATGACCTAAGCGACAGTGCCAGATATAGGTTTGGTTCATGTCATTTGACTTGAACCTCTTGGTACTTATGTTATAGATAGGGTTTTCAAGGTCTAGAATATAGAGTCCATTTATTAGAGGTGCACTACAATAGAACATATCATTTAAGTAAACTGAACAACATTTGTTCTTTATTATAAATGAAAAACCTTTCTTGTCCAAACAAGAAACTGAAATTATGTTCTTAGTTAAAGCAGGCACATAACAACATTCATCTAATTCTAATACAAGCCCAGAAGGTAGAGACAGATGATAAGTTCCTACAGCAATAGCAGCAACCCGTGCTCCATTGCCTACGCGTAGGTCCACCTCGCCCTTCGTTAATGCCTTGCTATTTCTCAGCGCCTGCACATTAATACAAATGTGAGAAGCACATCCGGTATCTAATACCCATGATGAAAAAATAGATAGATTGACTTCTATAACATATATACCTGAAATGGAAGTCTCACTTCTCTTCTTCTTAAGATCTTCCAGGTAGACTTTGCAATTCCTCTTCCAGTGCCTGGTCTGACCACAGTGGAAGCAGGTTGTAACGCCCGCCCTCCCTGCTACTCAAAGGGACGGGGTTACTGACTTACTTAACTATTCCAGGATACATACATATTCAAAAATTCTTTCTTATAACATAGAGCAGCGGAAATGTCATAGAGTTATACTGGAATGTAACATAAATACAATGGGTCCTGTCAACATAACAAAAGATTATAGCAGGTCTTATTGGTCTCAGCCGAGCCACTGCCGCACACACCTCCTTGCCTCTCCTGCAGCTCCCTTAGGTCATCCATCCCTTTCCTTTATCTGTGGTACAAGGAAGTAAGCTATGAGCACACGAGCTCAGTAAGATTCTTTCCTACTCACAAAAAATCCGTATCTCAAGCATAATCATACTAGCATATCATCAATGAAAAATAAACATAATCATCAATAGGTGAGCATAGTTTCTTATCATGACATATCCTCATGAAACATGTTTCTAACATATCATAAACAAAGAAATCATATGAGGTAGATCATGAGAAGCATAACATATCATGGAACATAGAAAGAAACATATCATATATGAATGGGTGCATTATGCAAAATGTCTTTTCAAAACATATGTCATGTCGAGTGCAAGATGTCTTTATACATATCTTTTAATACTTGAACATAATATCATCATCATGAGGGCCCGGCTTGTACCACATACATACATAAATGCACGCAATCCCTAGGACAGGGTAGCTAGCCCCGAGCCTACTAGGGATCTAGACCCGTTCATAGTCCGTCGGCCTAGGGGCGTACTAAGGAGCCCATCCCTTTTTACTAGACCCGTTCATAGTCCGTCGGTCTAGGGGCGCTTATGGAGCCCACCCTTGGTACAAGCCATACAAAGTAAAGTACATGTCATGCATATCACATCATCATAATTTGTCATATCATATCATCATAAGTGTCATATCATATCATCATAAATGTCATGCTCTTGTCTTAATATAAAGAGTGCTCTTAATCCCAACTTAAGGGAAGCAACTCCTTGTCATTTCTTATCATATCATAAGGCATGCATTCTTGGCACATGGCCATCATATAAAAACCATTATCATGCTTGGTTCATAAGCTTACATGGATGAGCATGCAACATATTGAAATCATACATGCTTGAGTACATAATCATCATAAGGATCATCTCATGCATAATTCATAACATACATAACCAACATGTTACTGATCTTATCATAAAGCATGCACACTTAAACATAAAACATATCATAAACAAATTCATGGCTTGCTAAGTTTAAGTTTAAAACTTTCTTGTATTCTAAGTTATAGTCATGGCCGAAAGTTCATAACAAAAGAATACTCCTAAGCCACATACAACATGAATACTTAGCAAATCTCATAACATATCATAAGAAGTCTATGAACATACTAAATTAGGTTTTGAGCTTCATGAACCTTAACATCTTATCATGGCCGAAACATCATATAACAAGAAGTAAACTTCTAAGCAACACATGAACATAAATACTTAGCCAAATTACTAACATATCATAAGGAAGTCTATGAGCATGCTAGATTAGGTTTTGAGCTTTATGAAACCCTAAATTCTTATCATGGCTGAAACTTCATAAGCCAAGAATATACACTCCTAAACAACATGTAACATGAACACCTAGTTAATTCCATCATATATCATAAAGAAGTCTATAAGCATACTAAATTAGGTTTGGAGCTTCATGAACCCTAAGGGTTCATCATGGCCGAAACTCCATCATGTAGGAAATGAACTTCTAAGCAACATATAAGTACAAGTTTCTATCCCATTTTATAACATATCATCAAGAAACCTAGGAGCATACTAACTTAGGTTTTGAGCTTCATGAACCCTAAAAATTATCATAGCCGAAACATCATGCAACAAGAAGTAGACTTCCAATAAATCTCTTAATATGAATACCTAGCCAATTTGATAACATATCACAAGGGAGCCTATGAACATGCTAAATTAGGTTTAGAGCTTTATGAAACCCTAAATCACTATCATGGCCGAAACTTCACAACTAAGAAATAAACTTATGAACAACATGTAAACATAAATCTTCTTAGTTACTTTCATAACATATCACATGGAAGTCTATGATCATACTAAATTAGGTTTTGAGTTTCATGAACCCTAATATTTCCATCATGGCCGAAACTTCCTCAAGCAAAAACATAGCTTCTAAACAACATATGAACATGAATCTCTAACAAATTTCATAACATATCATAAATAAATCTATAAGCAAGTTAGATTAGGTTTTAAGCCTCATGAACCTTATATTCTTTATCATGGCCGAAACTTTCTTCAAGTAAGAACATAAATTCTAGATAACATATGAACATGAATCTCTAGTAAATTTCATAACACATCATAAATAAATCTATGAGAAAGTTAGGTTAGGTTTTAAGCCTCATGAACCCAATATTTTCATCATGGCCGAAACTTTCTTCAAGTAAGAACATAAATTCTAGATAACATATGAACATGAATCTCTAGTAAATTTCATAACACATCATAAATAAATCTATGAGCAAGTTAGGTTAGGTTTTAAGCCTCATGAACCCTATATTTTCATCATGGCCGAAACTTATAAAAAGGAGAGAAGGATAACAAACATCTTAATAAGTATATCAAGCTTAACATTACACACACATAATTTCTTTTCTAACTAAATTTATATCATAACCTACTAAAGTACATATGCATGGTTTCTTCTCTTTTTTTTTTTCTTTAATTCTAAGAGTTCAAAACTTTCGAGAATACCGTAAGCAACTTGTACCACAGGTGAGGGAATACTTACATCCTTATTTGCTTAAGGGAAAGAGATCTTGCTTGTGGAGCCTTCCTAGAGAGGGGTCTTCTTTGTTTTTGGGTTTCGGCAAGGAGAGGTGGGGGAGGTTTCTTGGTCACGGTGAGGAAGAGGAGGGAGAAGGAAGAGGAGCAAATGAGTTTCCCTCTTTAATTTTCCCTTTTATTCATCATGAGAGGAGGAAGGGAAAATGTACCTTTCCTTCTCCTTTCTTTTACTGCTCCTTAATGAGAAGAGGAAGCAAGAGTCCTCTTTTCTTTTGAGAGGGAGAAGGCAACTCTAACTTCTCCTTCTCAATGAAAAATCTCTTTTCCTATCCTTAACTCTATTGTCACTTCTTTCTTTAACAATAATTTCTCTTGGTCTATTGGTTAACACATGCATATATCTAGTAAGAGATCCCAGGTTCAAGCCTTGGTCATCTCTCATTTTGGTTCTATTTTTATTTCTATTATTTTTGAAATTTCCACATAAGGCCTATTTTTATTCATGATAAAAATATCTAAAATCTTGCTAAGTACTCTATGGGTGTTACACAGGTAGTATCCTTGGCGACCCCTTCTTTGGGTTTCAGTGCCTTGCCTTTGCCCTTGGCTTGGGACTTTCCCTTGCCTTTGCCCTTTTGCACCATCAAAATGGAGTTGGGCTTAACCTTCTTAAGGTTGATCTCAGCAGTTCTCAACATACTCAGAAGCTCAGGCAGTGGCTTGTCAATTTCATTCATGTTGTAGTTCATGATGAATTGACTGTAGCTCTCTAGCAAGGATTGTAAGACCAAATCAGTGGCCAGCTCTTGGCCAAGGGGGAATCCCAACCTCTGTAGGTTTTCTATGTACCCAATCGTCTTGAGTATATATGGACCTACGGGAGTCCCGTCTTGCATCTTATACTGAAACAGTGTCTTAGAGATCTCGAATCTCTCGTGCCTAGCTTGCCCTTGATATAGTTGACGAAGATGTTCAACCATATCATAAGCTCCCATCAACTCGTGTTGCTTTTGAATCTCAGAGTTCATGGTCACGAGCATGAGACAGGACACATCTAATGCATCATCCTGATGCTTCTTATAAGCATCATGGTCAGCTCGCGTGGCAGTGGCAGGAGGTGCCTCAGGAATGGGTTGCTCCAGGACGTACAGTTTTCGTTCCTGTGTGAGAACGATTCTCAGGTTCCTGTACCTGTCCAGGAAGTTAGCTCCATTGAGCTTGTCCTTATCGAGGACAGAACGCGGGGAGAAGGAGTTCGTGTTTGACGACATGGTAATCTACAACAGAAAAATGCAGAAAAATAAATATCATATTCCAATTAATCATCTAATTAGGCCTTTAATTAAATGATGCTCCCACTGAATTCTATAATTCAAGTGGGATAAGATCCACATCATACTACGCCTTGAGTTAGCTTTGGCTAAATCACCCAAGAGTTAGTATGATCGGTAGGTAACTAATTACCAATTACATCTCTATGCAACTCTTGTTTATAGGATCAAGATCCGCATATATATTAAAACTTGAGTTAGCTTTGGCTAATACACCCAAGAGTTAATATAAACGTGATTTTGACCTATCTACCAACCATTGGAAAATGCCTATAGTTAAACTCGATCCAATTGAGTTAACTAGTTACTCAATCTAATTGAGTTGTACTCACCCATGCGTTGATAGGCGGGACCAAGATTGTCCCTCCGCACCCTACCAAGATAATATGCGTTGCTCTGCTTTAGCAGATTCAACAACAACATGTGATCGAGGTAGTGATGGGTATCACGGCATCGTAGGCATTTCGAGTTGACGCGATTGAGATCTAATCTAATCGTCGATGTGTATCATATACTCGATTTAGATCTAATCTAATCGTGGAGGTGCATCATGTGCACGACTTAGATCTAATCTAATCGTTAAGGCACTAATTAATTACTAATCTAGCATGCATCACATATACGCATACAAGCAATTAATTAATTTTGTGATTAGTCATGACCCTACTACGATCTTCTCAAGCCAATGAGAAGATCAGATGGTCAACCTAAGGTCAACAGCTTCTCAAGCTCCTTCCTTTGACCACCTTGTGTTGCTCGCACCCTCCTCGTAACTCCGTCTCGAGTGAACCTTCCACCGCCTCATTTTGTACATTACAAAAGGTGAAACTCGAGTTACATTCAAGTCTAAACTATTTACAACAGGAATAAATAAATAGAAAGGCACGACGCGAAGGTTGCGTATCAAATATACAACACGCACAATCACATGACGGCACGCAGGCCGTATTATGAATTACAACACAATTTCCAATCAAATTAGGGTCTTTTGGGCGATGATCATCACAGAATGATACACAATTCTAAATTATGTAATTTCCATAAATTTCTGTAATTTTTTTCTAATATTTTTACAATTTTATGAGTAAAAAATTTCCGGCGATCCCGTTTAGCGATTTTCGGACGCAATCGCGGAACAAAGCCCCTTGCGGGGTTAGGGGCAGCACCCCTACCCGCGATATAGCCATCGCGAGTGTTCCTAAGTGATCCTACAGAGCCTTAGCCCGCTGTCCCAAAATGATTTGGGGCGAAACCTTGCCGTTTCGGAAAAGTTTTCTCGGTAGTCGAAGCCTACAAGTGTCTAAACTCTTGTGCTTCGCTTCTACGAGAAAAATACCCATAAAATCTATAAAAACAGTAAATTTACAGAATATTACAGAACTAATATTTTTCAAAAAATACAAACAAAAACTCCTATGCGCTTCGCACGTGGCTCTGATACCACTGTTGGATTTTTCGGGCCGTAAAAACTGCTTTTTGGGTTGTAGAAACCCCGAAACCCCGCTACCGGATTCATGCGAAGAAATAAAATTTACGTAAAACTTTGAGTACGTGTTTCTAGCCTAGATCTAAACTAGATCTACAAAGGAGAAGAGTTTTACCCTTGATGCGATGCCCTTCGCTAATCCCGCTCGTCCAAGGTTCGTCAGATCTCGAGAGTATCAAAGTAGATACTCCTCTATGTGTATCCACACAAGCAAGAGATGGAGAAACCAAACAAAAGGTGTGCTAGCACCTTTGAAAGGTTCGTCCAAGGTGGAGGAGAGGGAGAGAAGAGAGAGCTTGAGGAAGAAGATGAGAGTTACACAAAAAAATGAAACTCACCCAATAAATGAGTGGTCGACCACATTAATGAGGTTAATAACCTCCATGGAATACCAAGAGTCACAACTCTTGGTAACTCCCATGAGGTGGCATCCCACTTAAGCAACCATGATGATGTGGAGTATCATCATTGGTCCACTCTTTGTCAACTCACCTATGAGGTGGCAAATGGTCAAGTCAAACTTGACTCTTCATCTTCCTCTCAAGTCAAGTCAAATTTGACCACTTCTCTCCCATGGTTGATCAAATCTAACCATTGGTTCAAGTAAATTTTAATTTAATGAATCTATATTCATTGAATTAAATTGACTCAATGAGTCTAAGTCCAAATTAGACTCATCTAACACATGAACAAAATTGAGTCCAACTCAATTAGCCTAATTTGGATTACTCTTAATCCAATTTGGTTCATCACATGGACCTAATCCTTTAGGTTCATCAAATGAACCTAATCTCCATCTAATTGCCCTTTGTGTGTGACTCTATAGGTTCTTATAACATTAACAATGCTCCTAAACCCATTTAGAAGCATAAGTAATGAGCGGTATCTAGCAACACATCATTACTACCCAAGTTATAAGAATGTTGAGATCCAACATCACCTTGTGACTACTAATTGTGACTCTTCACAATATATGACAAGTGTCCTTCAATCCTTGACATCTAGATTGATCAATGTGAGGCATAGACCGTGTCATCCTCTAATCAATCTAAATCTTGAATCCCAAGTAGACTCACTCAATCAAATGAGCTCAACATCTCATATTGACTCATTTGGGCATGTCCATGCACTTAGTGGTCTCACTCTATCAAGAATATCGATGTCTCTCCCGTCATATAGGAGGGATAGATCTCATCTACATCACTCACATCCTTCCGCATAATTTGTTACATACCCAGTAATCGTCTTTATAGTCCACCCAGTTACAGGTGACGTTTGAAGAAGCCAAAGTATGTAACTCCTTATGTAGGGAACCATGGTGACTTCAGGTCCAAGGACTAATAATCATACTAATAGCCACATGAGAAAGTATATGACACTCATATAACGATCCATGATACTTTCTCATGGCGGGTCATTCAGTATACATTCTCCAATGCATACCCATGTGTCAACTTGATATCTCCATATCCATGACTTGTGAGATCAAGTCATCGAGTTGAGCTACATGCTAGTCTCGTCGCATTAACATTGTCCCTGAATGTTAATGCTTAACTAGGAATGATTAAGAGTAGTGTTCTCTATATCATCTCACTATCGATTCAACCAATCGATTGATATAGGTAAGAACCTCCTACTCAAGGACGCTATTATACTTAGTTATTTGGAACTAATACAAGTAAGCATAATAACCATAAACAAATGTCTTTATATACATAAGAAATAAGATACAATGAGTCCATACAACAATCATCAAATGATTGGCTCTAAGGCTCTAACTAACACTCTCTTGCAGAAGACAACCGGCAAGAGACCTAGATCGACATCACTAGCAATCAAATATATATGATTCCCATGAATTCCGTTAGCGGGACTACCTGCCATTAGCGTCCCTCAGTCATACAACATAGAAATACATACTCTACTCAATATATATAGTGATGAAGGTAATAATTAAATTCATCTATCCCAACTCCTTATAGAGACTTGCTTCACCTTTCAAGATGACACCCTAGACGTCCGTTAGTGGGACTGCCTGGCACTAGCGTCCCTTGGTCATACAATCTAGGGAATCCCTCTATGGGTTCCACAAGCACACACATAAACATCTAATCAAACATGATAATTAAGTCCAAACATAGGAATTCACATAAGATCGAATAGATACAAAACATGCTAACATCATTAGATAGGAAATTGGCATATCCATGAGTTCTTACATCAAATCATATCACAACTTCTCCCTTAATCCTAGAACAAAGGATCTACTTCATGGCACTAAGATAGAGATCCAAAGACATATAGATCACAAGCATTTAAATCCCAAATTAAGGAGAAGAGAAGAGAAATGCTTATCCAATGACGTTGAGTGATCTTTGGATCTAATCCAGAACTTCCAGAGTTGATGCAGAGATAGAAATGGCCTCGGATCATCAAATGAAGGTTGGAGAAAGTGAGAATCGGCACAAAGATGGATCTCCCCAAGGGGGGAGCCTTCCTCCCCAAGAAAGGGGGAGAAACCCCCTTTTATAGAGCTAGGCACGGGCATCACACGACCCATAGCACGACCATATGGATTCTATCCGACCTCCTTCTTTCTGCTAACTACCTGGGTGACATCACCATGTGGGTCATACGGTCGTGTTTTGCTTTGTCTTTGGATGGGCCACACGACCGTGTGAATTCACACGGCCGTGTAGATCTACACGGCCAACCTCTGCTTGTTTTATGGAAATGTTGCACGGTCGTGTGGATCTACACGACCATGCTCTGGATGCTACTGATGGGGTTGCACGATCATGTGGATTACACGGTTGTGCCTTGCTCCTCCTCTGGTGAAGCCACACATCCAGAATCATCCTTCTCCTTGCTTCTTTGACATGGCCATATAGGGTTACATGGCCAATATCGGTTGCCTTCATTTACTATTCGGATCGACTATGAACACCGTTTTCTCTTTGAATTTGACTCCTATTAACAAAAAATGTACAAAGAGTAGATCTCTGAATAAAGAAGAGTAATTATGTTAAAAGTAAGACAAAGGGGTATAAAAATGCATAGATAAGACATGCATAAGTATATGAATGTGCGTCAAAACATGCATAAAAGTGTATATAATTTACGCACATCATAAGTCCAATAGGGAGTTGGCATGTAACTAGGAAGTTCAGACGTAGCAAACTTTCGAAGGCTATAACTTTTGACTCGGATATTGGAATGAGGTGATATCAAATGCAAAACAAAGCTCATTTAGAGATCTACACATTTTGCTACTTGTAGCCAATCGATTGGGGGGGGGGGGGGGGGGGTCAATCGATCAGCCAATTGATTAATTGAAGAAGAAACGGGTTAAGATGTCTTGATCAATGGGTAATCGATCAAGATGTTCCCTAATCGATTGGGAGAGTTTGGGAGTGAATAGTGAGGTTTTGAATCGATTGGGTGATCGAATGAAGCTACCAATCGATCAGATGATCGATTGAGAGCGTTTCTTTGTGACAAATGTGAGTTTCCCAATCGATTGGTCAATCAATTGGGAGAAGATTTTTGTGAAGCATAGTGAGAGCACAGAAGCGCTCTGAATTGATCGATCAATTGATTCAAGCCTCCCTAATTGATTGGTCAATCGATTGAGATATGACCATTGCGCAGGTTGTGAGGTTTGGACGACTGGGATCGCTGGGATCTGACATGGCAATCGATTAGGAGCAAGCTCAATCGATTGAGAGCCCTAAAAGTGCAGATATAAAGGCAATGACGAGTTCAAATGCCGCATCTCTCTTCTCCATCTTCTCCGCTAGTTCTTGGAAGTCTTGGGAGGAAAAGTACTGCTGCATTTCCCATCTAAAAGAGCCATTCAAAGCAAGAAAAACTCAAGGATTCAAGGTTCAAAGTGTCAAGTCATTTTTTATTTGTATTTACATTTTATTTCCTTGTTTTGAATTATATTTTCTTGTTCTTGAGTTGTAGAGGATTCTCCACCTTCAATTATTCTGAGAATGAGTTATTTTCATAGTGGAGAGTGTGCTCGGCATGGATCCTTGGATTAGTTACCTTATCTTGAGGTGGATACCAAGTAAATCGTATTTGTTAGCATTGAGAGCATGTTTTGAGTTTATTCGCTCCAAAATCAACATCGACAAAGTGAGCTAACGAGTGAGACGAGCTTTTCCCCCCCCCCCCCCCCCTCTATCCCCCTCTAGCTCCCCAAGTGACCCAAAAAAAAAATGGTCTTGCTTGAAGCTAAAGAGTAGCAACAAGGAGAAGACAATAATGTGGAAGAGGAAGAGGGCCTCAAATAGGATCCTATGGAAGATGAGGAGTTAGGAGACGGGAAAATAATAGACTAAGTAACAAACAACTGTGAGTTAGAATAGAGTGCTTCATTATGTTATGTTATGTGTTTATTCGTTAAAATCATTTAAAATGATTTTCTTTACTCACTCCTAGCATTAAGTTACACATCCCAACAACTATCCTTAAAATATCATGATCTTGTAGGGAATGACACCACGAGGGAATCGTAACCCATGCTACGCTTTTCTAAGAGAAAATAACAATGAAGCAGGTGGTAGTGAACAACTACCATGAAGATCACCAAATGACAATGAAATAGGTGATAGTGAACAACCACTACCCATAGCATAATGCTTAAGTCACGAGGACCTAGTGGCTATAGCAACAATAGTGGTGACACACTTCAAGGGTTTGTAAACCCAACCACCACCACCAGCTCCTTAGTCCAATGGGACTAAACACCATTATGAGTCCCTTTAGAGGGCAAGAGTTTTGAGCTTCGATGGGAACTTAGACCCAGAGGTGGGACAAAACTAGTTGAAGGAGATAGAGAATCATCTCTGATAGCTAGAGGTTCCCTAAGAAATTAAACTAGAGGTGGTAACCTCCTTCCTGGTGGATAAAGTTGCAAAGTGATGGGAGAGCGTTGTACCTCCTATGTCGAAAATGGGGCCAATCACATGACAGAAGTTTCGGGAAGCCTTTTTGGGGCAATATTTCCCAATGGCCATACGACTTTAGAAGTTGACTGAATTTGATAATCTCACTCAAGCTCCAGATATGTCAGTAGTAGAATACTCATCCAAGTTCTTTGCACTAGGAACTTATTCCTCAGCAATCATGGCAGATGAGATATTAAAACTTTATCGATTCAAGAAGGGCCTGAATAGCATAATTCAGTCGGCTCTTACGGTCTTCAAGCCATGGGATTTTGAAGATGTAATGGGGGCAGCAATCCGAGCTGAAATGGATATCAAGCAACAAGAAGAGGAACATAAATTGAAAAGACCCCACAAGAGTCAAGGCCCCTCCCACAATGGTCAAATTTTTCAACCCACCAACCTAGAAAACCTGCACCCCCTCGAACCAACCTGGAGGCCAAGTCGTGCCCCACTTGTGGAATTTCACACCCTAGGGAGTGCCACAAGAAGGTAGGAACATGCTTCTAATGTGGACAAGGGGGGCATCGTATCGCTCAATGCCCTTATCCGAAGCGAAGAGTGGAGATGCAAGCCGTGATACATGTACAAGGGCTCAGGGAGATAATAAAGTAGCTGCAAATACTCATTTATATGCCATAACCCAAGAAGAAGCAGAGGGAGCTAATGACGTCGTGGTAGTACCATTATAATCAACAATCTTCCTGCTTATGCATTGTTTGATTGTGGTGTCACACACTCATTTATCTCTAAGAGATTCACAAAGAAAATAGGGGTTAAACTAGAAAACTTAGAAGAACCTTATAAGGTAGCAACACCAGAAAATAAACCCCGAGAAACACGCACGCTATATAGGAGTTGTAGTGCCCAAATAACAAATCAAGAGTTTAGGGTCGATTTGATCCAACTCAACATGGTGGAGTTCGATGTGATCTTTGGGATGGATTGTCATGTGAATGCCATCTGGTTACAAACCCCATATCAAGAAGAGATCGTATTCTATGGTAAAGTTAAGCAGCAGAAATCTCTCTTATTTACCTCTCAAACTTGGAAAGTCATGAAATGTGGGGAAGAAGTATACCTTGTAATGATAAGTGAGGTCAAGGAAGACTCCGAGTTAAGACTAGAAGATATACTAATAGTAAGGGAATTTTTTGATGTTTTTCCATACGAACTTCCAGAGGCACCTCTGGATTGAGAAATTGAATTCTAGATCAATTTAGTGTTGAACGTCACACCTATTTCAAAGGCTCCATATCAAATGGCCCAGCAAAACTTAGGGAACAACTCCAAAAACTACTAGATAAGAAGCAGATAAGGCCAAGTACATCACGATGGGGAGCACAAGTGTTATTCGTAAAGAAAAAGGATGACAACATGAGATTGTGCATCGATTATAGGGAGTTAAATAAGATCACCATCAAGAACAAATACCCTCTACCCAGAATTGATGATCTATTCAACCAACTCAAAGGAGCTAAAGTGTATTCAAAGCTCAACTTGAGGTTGGGATACCACTAGTTGAAAATCAAAGGAGAAGATATTCTAAAAACTGTTTTCCTATGAATCATGTCTTCAACCCATTCCTAGATAAGTTTATGGTAGTATTCATCGGCGATATCCTCGTCTACTCATCAAGTAAAGAGGACCACATAGAACACCTCCAACTTAAACTCGAAACTATTCATGAGAAATAACTATATGCAAAGTTCAAGAAATGTGAATTCTAGCTAAAGAGTGTAACCTTCTTGGGTCATATTCTATTGGTGGAGGGAGTATCAGTGGACCCAAAGAAGGTGGAGGCGATACTAGAATGGCCACGGTCAACAACGGTTACCGAACTTCAAAGCTTCTTAGGATTATCTAGCTACTACATAAAATTCATCGAAGGATTTTCCTCAATATCCATACCTCAGACTAAACTCACCCAGAAAAATTCCAAGTTCAATTAGGATGAGAGATGTGAGAGGAGCTTTGAGACCTTAAAAGGAAAACTAGTGTCGACACCAATATTGGTTCTACCCACTGAGGGCAAGGGTTTTATCGTCTATAGTGATGATTTGAAAGGAGGCCTAGGGTGTGTGCTTATGTAAGAGGGTATAGTGATTGTGTATGCATCAAGACAGTTAAATCCATATAAACAAAATTACCCTACCCATGATCTTGAGCTGACAGCAGTAGTCTTCACTTTAAAATTTTGGTGACACTACTTATACGGGGTTAAATGTGAGATCTTTATCAACCATCAGAGCCTTAAATACTTATTTACTCAAAAGAATCTAAATATGAGGCAGAGATGGTGGATTGAGCTCCTCAAGGATTACAATCTCACTTTCAGTTACCATCCAGGAAAAGCCAACAAAGTGACAAATGCTTTGAGCCGAAAAAACTTGGGAAAGATTATTCTTGCTTTAGTGTCAGCCGAACCATGCATATGCAAAAGAATCAAAATGAGCCAGAACCAAGACCCTAATTTGATTAAACTCAAAGCCCAAGCACAGGATGGAAAAGCTTCAGAATTTCAGGTAGATGGTAATAACATAGTTTGGATGAGGGAACGACTATGTGTACCAGATATTGACAACCTATTAAAGGAAGTACTATCTGTAGCACACAAATCTAAATTCTCAATTCACCCCGGAAGCACAAAAATGTATAGAGACTTGAAGAAAATCTTCTGGTGGAGTGGAATGAAGCGAGATGTAATAGACTTCCTAGCTAAGTGTTTGGTGTGTCAACAAGTGAAGGTTGAACACCAGCCACCCGAAGGAGTTTTACAACCATTAGAAATTACAGAATGGAAATGGGAACACATTTCAATAGACTTCATGGTAGGGTTACTGAGATCGCGCTAGAGTCATGACGCTATATGTGTAATTGTGGACAGACTTACCAAGTCCGCTTACTTCATACCAATCCGCATAAATTATAATCTTAACAAGTTAGTAAATCTTTATATATAAAACATAATATGACTGCACAGAGTGCCAGTGAGTATCTTGTCTGATAGGGATCCAAGATTCATGTCCAGATTTTGGAAAAGCTTCCAATAGGCAATGGGCTCCAAAGTTACTCTTAGCATAGCCTCATCCACAAATGGATGGGCAAATGGAAAGAATCATCCAAACACTCGAAGATATGCTATGAGCATGTGTGCTAGATTTTAGTTTGAATTAGACAGACCATCTGCCGTTAATCGAATTTGCATATAATAATAGCTACCACAGTAGTATCGAGATGACCCCATATGAGGCACTATATGGACAAAAATGTCTATCGCCCTTGTACTGGGGAGAAATAGGAGAGAAAACTCTTATGGGGCCCGAGCTTATACAAGCCACCGTAGGTAAGGTGAAAATTATTCAACAGCGACTAAAAACGACCCAAGATCGTCAGAAAAATTGGGCAGTTGCAAAATGAAGACCCGTAGAATTTGATATTAGTGAGAAAGTACATATAAAGGTATCATCGATGAAAGGTGTGGCGAGATTCAACAATCAGGAAAGCTGAGTCCTAGATATGTAGGACCATTTGAAATCTTAGGAAGGGTTGGTACCCTAGTATATAGACTAGCCTTACTTCCGATGTTATCGAGAATCCGTAATATCTTCCATATCTCTCAATTCAGCAGATATGGGGAGGACCCGAGTCATATCCTAAAAGTGGAACTATTGGTGACTCAAGAAAACTTAAGGGAAAACTTGAAGTACGAAGAGATCTATTTGAATCATGGATTCAAAGGATCAAGTGTTGAGATGAAGGACTATTCCATATGTTAAAGTCCAATGATCCAACCATACTACTAGGGAGGCTACTTGGGAATGAGAAGAGGAAACATATACTATACCCACATCTTTTTGAGGCCAAAGGCAAGCCAAGTTTCGAGGACAAAACTTCACATAAGAAGGGAGGGATGTGAAGACCGGTCGGATAATAGAAGGAGTGGAAATGATGGAGTTAGTGGGACTCGAAACACTAGGATAATGGAAGTAGTTGAAGGGATGAAGTTAGTGGGATAATGGGCGGTGGAAGTAGTGGGGTTAGTTGGAGATCAAATCTTCACCCCCTCTACTATAAATAACCTCACATCTATCGGAGGGAAGGTTCGACCATAAGAGAAGACAGAACCTCGGCAGATTCGTTTTGGGCAAGGAAGAAGAGGTCATCATCATAGCAACTCTTAAGGAACGAGAAAGTGGACTTATTATGCAAATTCTAGATTTTTCGAAAGCAATAGTTTTTATTCTCTAAAAATTAATTTGTTTCACTTCTGAACATTTTAGATTACTAATTACTATTATTTCTATAATTTTGGGCACTAGACTGATCATGATCTAAATGGTAGGAATATGTATTTTGAACATGCCTAACTTCTAACTTCTGTAATATTTCTAACCTCTGATTTCTCCTCTAGGAGGGATAATTTTAGAGGGTTGATATCAGTTAAGCCATAATGAACATGATTTAATTTAAGTGCCCACGTGAAAATCTATGTCTAGAATTTTTTTTTTTTTTTTACTACTACTTCGCAAGAATTTTAGTATTTGTGTTTTATCCCTCGCCTGCTAAGTGATTCCCAAATCACTCACCCCCTTACAAACCATTTCAGTTAGAGATGAAAGTGGTACCGAGAATGAGATTAAGGATAGAAAGCAAGTCGAGTTCTGAGGATGGTGAACCAACTCCAATTACGGATAGGAGGACTAGAATTCCACTGCAACGAGTTTTTAAATTTAGTTAGGGGAATGTAATTTAATTCGTCGAACAGTGAAAACGGTGCACTTTTATGTTGGGAATGTAAATACTTACTTTATGTGACAATTAATATACTATCGAGACTGGTTGTTTTAGAACTTTGGTTTGAAAGCAACACCGATATCGGTCCCCGATCAGTCCTTGGTCCTAGGGCGTGACGAGGCATCTCCATAGACTTACAATTAACCATTCCTTCCCCATACTTAGACTTTTGCCCATCTTTAACTCATCAAGAATTCAATCTAAAACTTTCAAAGGGATGACGAGATAAATTCTTTGGAGAGTTATTCAACTAGAATTTGAAAAGAAAAGAAAAGAAATCAAAGAATGGGAAAAGAAATATCCTTCAACATATTCATGCATCCATATGTTACTATGGTTTCAAAAAAGAAGTAAAATCAGCTCTAGAGTATCATTGCTATAGTGCTATCACACAAAAGAAAATATCAATAATATGCATAAATGTGGTCTTGTTGCTTAAGATTATATGGGATAATATGAATTTAAAATTATAGGATCAAAATTAGTCTTATCTATTAAATGAAGATATCACTTGACTATCGAGTAGTGGCTTGCCAGAGTTGCTAAGTGCCAAATTGATTGAGTGTTGAGCAGGTCGTAGAGTATCTGAGTGGGTTGCTAGTCAAGATGTTGAGTGCCCGAGTAGGTTGCTGAGTCATTGTGTCGCTCAACTATCAAGTTGACCGAGTAACAAAGTGTCAAGTCAGCCGAGTGCTCTGATTGCCGAGTTAACCAAGTGCTCCAAAAGGCAAGCCGAATGTTGCCAAGTGGATGTTGAGTGCTTTCAAGTGGACGCCGAGTGCTACTGAGTCATCATGCAAGTTGTCCGATCAGATTAGCGAGTTGAGAAAGGATGAAGTCGAGTACTCGAGAAGTAATGTCAAGTCCGAATAAATTTTCAAATGTTCAAAAATATAGACATCCAGACCTATATTTTAACACGATATCTTTAAAACAAATTTCTCACACTTCTGACTATATTTAAATTTTTTTACTATTACTCTTAAACTAAAAGTCTCAAAGTTCTCTACAATGATTCAAACTTGTAATATTTTTTTTTTAATTCTACAGACCTCTTAGAAATTTTGCATCCGAAATAGATAGATTCGGATAAGCCTTACATATGCGGCAGACAAAATAGAAATCATTTTCTCCGAGTCATTATTTGCATCATGTGCAGCATCTTGAATTTTTTTTCTTACGTCACATCAATATCACATCCAAAATATAAATACTTACTATTCCCTTCCTTATAAAAAAAATTATCAATAATCTTTTCATAAATTGACACTATCAAATTACACATTTTACTATTTTTTATTTAATATCTCTGTGAAATTTTATTTAATATTTTAATTAATTATGATTTTTAATTTATTTTATTTATACTTTTTATTTAATAAATTAATTAACTTATGAATTTTAATTTAATTTATAACTTGTATTTAATATTTAATTAGTTTATCTTTAATTTAATTATACTCATTTGTATATTAATTATTAAAAAAAATACAGCGTTAATTATTACTACATCAAGTGGCCCCACCCATATTTTCAATTTCCAGAGGAAAAAATAATTTTAAAATTTCATCATTGCTTTTAAAATAAAAATCTCGCATCGACAATAATTTAAACATTTTTGTTCAGCTTTGTCGATTTCATGAATCTTTTCAAAAATCTTGAGTTGCCCGTTTGTTTTATACACGACACCATGATGTTGAAAAGTCATGGATTACAAATCCAAATCCAATTCCAAATCAAAGCTCCTAGATGGTCTTACACAGCGATGATGACTACTCAATAAGCATTAACTATTTAATATAAATGGTACCCAATACATTGGTGGTTCTGATATTTAACTTTTTTTTTTCCTCTAGAGGTAATATGATGGTTAAGATATGGAATGTAGTTATATAAGGTTTTAGAGTGAAAATTTGGTATGTCCTAGCAACCTTTTTCATACCTTAGTCACTTGCATGAATGACTATTAATTATCCGTAATTTACTTTCTCCGTGTTAACTTAGGGACAGATTGATCGAGATACTGGGTTGTTAGCGAATTATATCTTTTGCCATATGATATTCAACTATTTTTGTTTTATTTTTTGTGTAAGCTTCGATTGCAGCCCATACATGGGTTGTTAGCGGCTCTTCTCAGACTAAAAGTATAATTTTTTTATTTCTGATATTAACTCTTTTACATAAATTAAGGAAAAATAGAATAAGAAATTTTATTAAGTATATATATTATTAATAAGTAGCAAGTACTTTATATATGTGTTTGACTTAATAATATGTTTAAATATCAACTTTTTAACTCATTATGATGTCCTTCTATAATTTTTCTTGTGAAAAATTTTGGAAGTATAACCTTATGATTTTTTTTTTGGTTTCAGAACTTCAAGACTTGCTCTCTACAATCATCAACCGGTTAGGCAAGTCTTCTCATTGTAATATGATTTCCTGATAATTTAGAGAACACGGAAGCTTGCTGAGCAAGCACCTCATGTTGCTCCTGTTGCTAAAGGTGGAGATGATGATGATGATGACAATGTCCCAGAGCTTGTGCATGGAGAGACATTTGAACAGGCTGCTGCGGAGGACAAACAAGCTTCGTAGATATGGATCTTCCAACAAGTTTGCACCCTTGTTTCTATGTTATAATTGCTATGTCTATTGCAATTAGTGATAGAAATTAGAATCATTTGCTTGGTAAGTGATGTGCTAGTTTTATAAATCTTAAGATTGTTTAAGGAGTTTATTGGAGTGAATTTCTTCTTCTCATTAACGTGTACAGTTAATTTTGTAAATCATAGTTGATATATTTTTGATTTCTTCTACAGATCATCTAAAGACAGCGATTTTCAAACATTCTGAAACTATTGTCTTTGGTATTAAAAGACTATAGTTTAAAAATATTGAAGAATTATTATCTATCACACTTAAAGATAACGGTTTAAAACTATTATAGAACTATTGTTGTTTCATTCAAAGACAACAGTTTAAAATTATTGTAGAATTGTTATCTTTTTATTCAAAGATAATGATTTTAAATAGTTGTCGTTTAGTGCACTTTTAACAACAATGTCAATTATAATAATTTTTAAATGGCAAAGACAACAAATAAAATCCATTATCTATAGTGGTGATGATGACTTAGTTCTATTTTTCCCTCTTTTTCCCTTTTGTTTGATCGACGAACACTAGGTTAATGGGTCGTGCACTGCAAGCACTATCTCATTTATCCTGGTAGCCAGTGAAAAATTTTCTTTGGGACTGGACCAATCACCCTCAGAATTAATCGACATAAGCTAGATATATGATACTAACTAAAAACTACTATTCAACATACTGAATACCCTTAGATTTTGCATCTAAAAATATTTATGAAATAATCTAAACATGCTTAAACAAATTTCTTATAATATATTTAAAATAGAGCAAAAATCAAAAGGACACTCATCATTTAACAAATAGTCAGATGGATGGTCATTTTCTAATTTGTATCAAATGAGCGCCCTATTAAAAGTAAACTATCCAAAATACCTTTCAATTATGCTTTGATCTAATTTTTCCTTTCTGAATTGGATTTAGGTTTTAAAATGTGAACCATAGCCGATTGATTTACCTAGTTTATGGTATTAATATTTTTCTTAACCTGACGAATTCCTTATCACATCCAGTTTCTTTACCCAGATCACATGCTGACGATTCTTCTCCCTTCTACTTTAACGGTCACAACTACTTCAATTTTTCCTCTTCAAATAGCGAAAATAAATTCAAAAGTGTGCAATTGGATATCTCAAATAGAAGGTGGAATCAATGTAATATTGTAGGGGTTTCCATTTTTCAAGAAGCTCTCATTTAAGGTTTTGAGTTTTTACAACATTAAGGGTTTAATTCGTTACCATTGTTGCTTGCTACAAGATCATAGTAAATTCCTTAGGATGCTTCTACTTTGTTGGAAGCACGAATGTTGTTCTTGATGCTATCATGGAACCTGCTATGATCTTGTAGTAACAATAATGATTATACAGTAATTTAGCTATGAACACTATTATAAAGGTAATTGCTATCTATTAACTTTTACATATTGTAACAATTATCTGTTGGCTTCTATACATTATATCAATTATCTACTAGTTTTCTATATATATCATCAAGGAATGTGTTCTGTTTTGATGTCTCGGTAGCTGCTATAAGTTCAATTTACCTAGTTGTATCCAATGGTGTTTTCTTAACTTCAACATTGTGAATAAGAAATATAGTATTTATATTGCAGGCCTAAATGACTTCGAGTGATTCTAAATCTTCGAGTGATTTCAGACACCGGTTTCTATAATAATACATTTGTATATTCAAATTTGATTAATAGCATTTGTATAATAGAACAAAATAAGACATTTGACATTATATTTAAATGATTTTTTTATTAGCAATAAGACATGGGGTTTGCGCATTTAAATCAATATATGTTATAGACTTGGTATAACACAGAATTTTCATAGCTGCTTCCATTGTAGTAGCTATTTGACAGGTTACTCTTTCTTCTAGACCATATTATTGCTCCTCTAGTCAAACTCATCAAAAGATTTAAGTATGAACACTTATCCTGTTAGAAAGTTAATAAGATGGATGTTGGGATGTGGCGTTCCTGTTGACCTCCGGTGGACTTTGTTCCGATCTGCAATACAAGTAGTATCAGTGCTGAGCCAGGGAAGGGGTCCCCGGCGATGACCCTCCAACGCTCAAGTCAGTCTCCGATAAAGAAGAAGAAGAAGCAGTAAGCGAACCAACAAGAACTGTAGCGCAACAGTGAAATATCGCATGTAACACGTACCTCCGCCGATGCTTGGACCACCTTTATATAGAGCTTTAGTAATGCGCATGCACGCTCCCTAAGGCAGACACGCATCTCAAAGCTTTCCCTGAAAAGACATATCAATAAAGTGTTCCTGACACAGTACCTTAACGGGCCGAGCATATATCTGAAGTGACAATGAAAACTTACGCCGTACGCTCTTCTGTCTAACCATGCCGCCTATCAGCGGCACTAGCTCCCAAAAGGATGTCGAAAGATAGCCTACTGTGCCTTCTGCTTGGTCAAGCAGAATAGCCGCTCTGCTGGAATTCCGCCGTCTGCGTATTGTCCGCTGTCGGGCCAAGCAGGATAGCCGCTCGGCCGAAAGTCCACTGTCAAAGTTTTGTCTATTGTCGGGCCGAGCGGGATATTTGCTCGGCAGGAAGTCCACTGTCCACGTGCTCAACTGATGTCAAGTCTGCTGCTCGGTCGAGTGGAGAAGCCGCTCGGCCGGAGTTGAACTCTGTCGATGCCATGCCTCACTATCTGGCCGAGCGGGATAGCAGCTCGGCTTGGCTTCTACACATCGTCCTCCCTTGAGCGTCGAGTGTTTGAATGCTCCCTGTGTTGAGGGCGACAGTGGATCAGATCCTTCTCCCCAATCGGGGCATGCTTTGCTTGATTGGTCAGTGCCCTATACGCGTTGACCACCTTGACTTTAACCTCGTTTGACCTCCACCATGGTAGCAGGGTAGGGCCCCTCATCATTACCGCATCACAAGCCTCCCCCTCAAGTCTAGTCGAATGACACTGTAGTCCGACTGATTATACAATTGTATGAGCAGATTCCCTCCTGATCGGCGTTGTCAATGTGTTGTCTTCGATCGGGATAAGACCGATCCTCGCCGATTGTCCTGTTGAACCTTGTCGCTCAGGCATAAGTATGCTCCCTCGATCCGATTGGAATGACGAAGGTTTGCACTTGTAAAAATTTCCTTGGGTTGTCTCGGGCGAGCGTGAGCAAAGCTGACATCACTCAGATTTCTTAGAAATTGTGCAAATCCTCACTCATTAAGGCTAAGCATGCTACCATGCTTCATTAATTACCGACCCATGGTGGTGCGCCACATGTCACGGCCGCTGCCGCTTCACGTCTGACGTGACAAGCGTGATGTAATGTTTGGCGGTTTGAATTCAACGGTGAGATCTTGGCCTGGGTTTCCACGACCTAGATCAGACGACTCTGGTCGGTCGAACCTGAGCCTTATAAGCCCGCCGCGTCGCTTCCTTTGCACACTTCGCGTTCGAGTTCCTCGACAGCCATCTGTTCTTGTTTCCTTCGTTCTCCGATGATCCTCTTCTCCGATGCATCCTTCGCTCCCCGGTGACCTTCTTCATAGTAAGCTTTCTTCCAATCGCAACCGTCTTCGTGCTTTTCAGCCTTTCTTTTCATTCCGGAAGTATTCCAGTAACCTGTTTCTCTCTTCGATCGCATTTCTTCCCCTCTGCCTTCTTTTCATTTTTGCTTTCGCGATGGCCAGTTCTTCGTAGCCGTCTGCCTCTGTCCCTGGACTCTGGTACGCATCCATGGAGTTTAGGTTTGATGGCGGTGACGCTGAGAGTTTGAGAGACGTATTTGAAATTCCTTCCGATCATCAGATCATTCTGCCTTCTCTGTCCGATCGACCAAATTCTCCGCCGACCGACTGTATCTGTTTCTTCCGATATCAGTTTATCGCCAGTCTGCAGTATCCCCTTCATCCCTTCATTCCAGGAGTTTATAAATATTTTTGTATTCCCCTTGCTCAACTTGTGTTGAACTCCTTTTGCTGCTGTGCGGTGTCGTTGTTTTGTTTCATCTGGACGACATCCCTCTGACCTCTCAGATCTTTCATTATTTTTATTAACCTAAACTGTCCGATCCGGGGATTTTCCTCTTCCAGTCTCGAGTCGGTTTAGTATTCTTCGACAAGATGTTAACCTCGAACAAATACTAGAAAGAATACTTTTTCTTCATGCGTCTTCCCGAGTGGCCAGACTTCCCGATCCATTGGCAGTTCGAAGTGCCGCCTTGGCCTCCCTTGAAAAGCTACAAGAGCCAATCAGACTACTTGAATGCAGCCTCTATGCTGGCCGATCAAAAATATGACATCCATAAGCTGCTGCTGGAGGGTGCCTGTATATCTTCGGCCTGAGTCTGATCCGCACCCGTCTGCCGACCAGTCTAGGTATGAAGCTTCTTTAATTCCTCCTTTGATGCTAACTGATTTCTCTTTTTCTTTTTGCAACCGAAGTCATGATGCAAGCACGTCTAGCTAGCAGGGCAAAGCTCAAGGATACAACGATCAATGCGGTTGTCGTTGAAGAACTGGCAAGCCGCGGCTTGCAGCCGGTCGGCTACCATGAAGATCCGCTCAGCGAGAGCGAGGGGACGCTCGCTGTGGTGGGAGAAGGGACGACCAGTCGGACTCCCAGTGTTGGGGTGGTTGAGGGTTTGCAACAGCCTCCAGAGCAGCTAAAGTCCGTCCACATTGAGGGAGTGTCCGACTCGGCTTCCTCAGGAGATCCGCTAATTCACCAAAAAAGGCACTGCGCGGAGCCTTCGTCATGTTCCGCTTCCTCAGCGGTGAGGACCGCCAAGTGGGTTGAGATTTCGACCCCTATTCTAGAAACTGCGGTCGCTACATCATCCGACCGGACTCCCTCATTACCTAACCTGCCACAGGGAACCCTCACCGCACCTCCGGTGGCGTTCATGCTGCCGCCTTCAAAGCCCTCGAAGGTAAAAAAGTCCGGCATCTGTCCGGCGTCCGCCTCCCGACCATCCGACCGAACAACCTCGGCTCAATCGACCCTGAGCAGGCAGCAACATATCACGGTGATCCTCCATCTGCCGACCAAAGAATATCGCAAGTTGAGAGCTAAGTCTCGAGCCCCTGAGCACTAAATTCACATCCAAGGGTCGCTCGCGAAGATTTGGGAGGACGCTCGAGCCCGCGCGGCGATGATGCCCCCAGGGGCGCTCGCGGATAGCCACACCCAGATGTCCACTAGGTAGTTTCACCTTTACATTTGCATAATTCACCCCCGATCAGCGCTTATATTTGTTTGTTGTCCGCAATATTGGGTGGAGAGCCTGACTATGTGCCAGAGGCTCGCCTTTTTGGAGGATGAAGTTAAGAAGCTGAAGGCATCGAGCGACCAATCCTCCGTCGCTCAAGAAAAGGCAGACGCCGAGGTAGCCAGGCTCCAAGCCGCTCTGGAGAAGAGTGACAAAATGCTTGAGGACGAACAGACCAAGAGCGTCAGCATGCCACTATGCTGGAGCGGCTCAATAAACAAGTTACCACTTTCGATAATAAGATCGAGTCGACGAACGCGCGGAATAACCGGGCCATCGCCGACCTTGACGAGAAGAATAAAGAGGCCCAAGCCCTCACCCAAAAGCTTAAGGAAGCTGAGGACTTCTTAGTCATCGAGCGGCACAGCCAGTCGGCTGAGGAGGCTCCTCTTCGAGGCCAGCTCACCGATAAAGATAAGGAGCTGTCCACTACCAAGGACTAACTGGATGGATCCTGAGAGGCCTTGAGGATTTATCAGGATGTCGAGGTGAGTAGGTTTGATGCCATGAAGAAAGCCTACATCCGCTCAGACGCATTCTGCGATAAAGTCACCGACTTGGCCCTTTGACTATTTAACTTAGCGATCTACGAGATGATCGATCAGCTCCACAAGGGAGGTCATCTGCCGATCACTCTGACCAGCAATGCCATCAGCTTGGACAAGCTCACTGCTGCGCTGCCCGACGATGCCTTGGATTCTCTTGAGTGAGGCTGAGAGTTCCTATAATTCTGAAGTTTTGTAAAATTTTTGAAGTTTAAATGCATGCTCGTCTATTCAAATGAGCTTTACCTCCTTGTAAGTTTTTCAACTCCTTTTGATTATTTGCAAGAGCTCTTGGCCTCGTTCATAATTATTCTATCCGCTGACTGACCCCTCTAGTATTCGGAGTCCATGATTCTGCGATCTTCCGCTCGACCCTGGGAGTATTTTAAAGAATAACAGCAAACAATCTCTACATTCTTAAGACTTCATAGCCCGGGTTCACGGTCGGCTATTCATCGACGCTTGCCCGCTCACTGAGCTTTTGAAAACTGCTCAACCTTGAATGGGGGAGACAAGGAATCCCATATGCTGGTTTGAGACCAAGGAAAACCACTCGACCCCGAACGGGGGAGGTTGAAATCCGATGCACTTATCCAAGATAGTAAAAACTGCTTGACTTCGAACGGGGGAGATAGGTGCTCTGATAAGCTAGTCCATGACCAATGAAGATCGCTCGACCCTGAATGGGGGAGATAGGGGAATCCTCTAAGCTGGTCTGAGACCAGTGAAGATCAATTGACCTCGACCGGTCAAAGCGAGAGGTTTTAATGTTGAGTCCGTGGCTTAAACACAATTCAAACCCAGCCGATTGGCACGAGAGTCTCTGACCTAAGGGTTTATAGTCGTCGCTCGATTTCTAGAGCCTGTGGCTCTAATATAACACAAACTCGGTCAATTGACATGGGAGTCTCTGACTCAAGGGTTTATTGTCGCCGCTCGACTGTTGATGAAGACTCGGGTTTAAGGTCGCCTCTCAACCGTTGTTGAAGAATATGCGAAGACTCGAGTTTAAGGTCGCTGCTCGACCGTTGCTGTAGACCCTCTTTTAACATCGTCGCTCGACGATTTGATGTAGACCCACGTTTAACGTCGTCACTCGACGATTTGATGTAGACCTCAACCATTGTGGACACGCGTTTAAGGTTGCCACTCGACCGTCGATGGAGACAAGGGTTTAAGGTCGTCGCTTGATCGTTGGTGGAGACAAGAGTTTAAGGTCATCGCTCGACCGTCGATGGAGACACGCATTTAACGTCGTCACTCGACAATTTGACGAAGACTCAGGTTTAAGGTCGCCGCTCGACCGTTAAGGGAGATGCATTTACAGGGGTCTTTAATTTTTTCATTGAAACTTTGCCCTACCTTCGGGAGACACACAAAAGATACAAAAAGTACAGTACTCACTTACGCACATCTCATCCATCCTTGTAGGGTTGGAGATGATTCACGCTCTACCGTCGTTCTGCCTTCTCCTCATGTTCCCAATCAGCCGTAATTAATATGGTGTTCCCCATCCGGCTCCAAGGGTGGATTTTTCTGAGCGCTTCTTGCTTCGGTCTTGACCATCTCGACGTAGCATCGCCAAGCGACTAGCTGATTGCCTCTGACTTCACCCACACGGTCGTCCACCGAGAACTTGATCTTTTGGCAGCACGTGGACACCACCGCCTGAAATTCATTGAGAGTCGGTCGACCCAGGATGACGTTGTAGGCCGACTGTGCATCCACCACAATGAAGTTTGTGGTCTTAGTTCTCCTCAGTGGCTCTTCTCTGAGAGAGACGGCCAGTCAGGCTTGTTCGAGTGACACTACCTCATTGTTTGTGAAGCCGTATAGTGGAGTCGTGATGAACAGCATCTCACTTCGATCAATTTGTAATTGATCGAACGCCTTCTTGGAAAGAATGTTCATCGAACTCCCTATATCAACGAAAGTAAGGTGAATAGTGTAATTAGCAATTACCACTCAGATGATCAACGCGTCATCTTGAGGGATCTCCACTCCCACCAAGTCGCTTGGGCCGAAGCTGATATAGGGTCCTTCGGTCTTCTCCTTGCTGCATCCCATGGCATGGATCTCTAATCGCCAAGCGTATGACTTCCTGGCTCGGTTGGAGTCGTCGTCGGTCGGGCCACCGGCGATCATGCCTATTTCTCCTCGGGTGGCGTTGCTCTTGTTTTCTTCTTCCCGAGTGGTGTATCTGTTTCGCTCGACCGGGACTCGGGAGGGGTCGGTGTCGTCCCTTTGCTGATGGTGATGGCGCTTGGGCTCGCTTCTTTCTTCCTCTCGTCGCTCGGCAGACCGTTGCTTCTATCGCTAATCGAGGGTTGGAGATTGGCGGTGGTATCCTCTTGAGGTCGGTCGGCTGACGACTAGTGTCAGACTGCGGCAATCTTGCGTGTTGTGGGTCAGCGATTAGTGAAAGGAGCAAAACATGGGTGTCCATACCTTGCCTCTTGTCGTTTTCAGCCGATCGGAGGCACATGTTGCATGACATGTGTCCTAGCCTCCTAGTATGGCTGTGCTCCTTTAGCTCTCGGCCCCTTGGGTGGTTGATGGCTACTTGACGGTCAACGCTCGGTCGACGCTGAATGCTCAGTCGACACCTCCTTCCTTATGGCCGCCTGAGCTTCTTCCACATTGATATATTCGTTGGCCTTCTTGAGCATGTGGTCAAAGTCCCTGGGTGGCTTCCAGATGAGTGACCGAAAAAAATCTCCCTCGGCGAGCCCCTGGGTGAAGGCGTTCATCATGGTCTCGGATGAGATCGAGGGGATGTCCATGGCCACTTGATTGAAGCGCTAAATGTACACTCGGAGCGCTTCCTTGGACCCTTGCTTCAGGGCAAAGAGGATTACACTTGTCTTCTGGAAGTGTCGGCTGTTGGCGAAGTGATGTTGGAACGCGGCTCGGAAATCCTTGAAACTTCGTATCAAGCGGTATGGCAGTCTTCTGAACTAGAGCTGCGCCTATCCGGAGAGAGTCGTGAGGAAGACATGGCACTTCACTCCGTCCGTGTATTGGTGTAGCGTAGCTTTGTTATCGAACCAATCTAGATGATCATCTAGGTCGGTCGACTAGTTGTACATCCCGATCACCAATGGGGTGTAGTGTCGGGGCATAGGGTCTTGTAAGATCTCCTCTGAGAATTGCTTGTTAATCCGTTCGGGGGGCGTGATGCTTCGTGGCACCTTCCCTTTCCATGCATCCCGAACAAGAGCATCGTCTGAAGATGATCCCCGTGTTGGAACCCCAAGGTTGTTTTGGTGTGATCAACAAGTTAAGTTAGGTCTAGTGTGTTTCTAACCTTGTGTCTAAGTGTGCAGGAGCTTAGGAGCACAGGTAGTCGAGCGGAAGATGCAGCTAGAGAGAAGGACGGCACGCGGTGCGTCCAAGGGACGAGCCGCTGCGGAAGAGTACACCGGCGGACAAGAAGGAAACGCGCGGTGGTTCCGAGGGACGAGAAGTCGGAGCAGAAAACTGCTCGAGGAGCAAGAGACACAGCTAGTGAGAAGGTGGGCACGGGGTGCGACTGAGGGATGAAAACTGCGGATGAGTATGCTGGCGGACGAGAAGGAACCACGCGGCGATTCCGAGGGACGAGAAGCCGGATGGAAGCCTGCTTGAGAAGACCGGAACTTGGGTTCAGGTGAGCCCTTTTCCGGATGGCAGAGATCACCCAAGCGAACGGAGCCGGAGCAAAAGACCCGGGGCTGGAAAAAGTCAACGGGGTTAACTTTTCCCTCCGGGGCACCCAGAACGTACCGGGGCGCCTGGAAGTCGATATTTGACCAGATCCAGTCAAACTCGATCTGAATGTTGGGGGATAAAGTTTATCCCCACAGGGCGCCCGGAACCCCCTCGGGGCGCCCCGACCAAAACTATAAATACAACCTTGCTCCAGAAGCTTTTGAATGAACTCAGAAATTCACTTCCAACGCTTGTGTGCTGTAATTTAGAGTTAAGCTTCTGTTTTCTGCGCTTCAACGTTGTAAGAGGCTTCTCCGCCTGAAGGAGTATTTAGTGCTTCAACTTCCTTGGATTAACAACCACATCGGTTGTAACGAAGTAAATACTTGTGTCTCTTCTTTTAATGTTCTATTTCCTTTCTGCTTATTCTTTATACAAGTATTAGTTTAAAAGTTAGAGAAGGGTTGGTTTTGTTTTTGTGTTTGCAGGCTATCCAACCCCCTCTTCTAGCCGACCGCCAATGGTCCTACAAGTGGTATAAGAGCCGAGACGCCTCAGAAGGACTAACCTCCGTCTGAAGCAACAAAACGATGGACGGAGATAGCATCTATCCACCAGCATTCGAGGGGGAGTTTTCTTTATGGAATAAACAAATGGAGGTATATCTAAACACTGATTTTGGTATTTGTTTAATAATGAAATTTGGTTTTGAAGCACCAAAGACAACGAATGGAGAATAACTCGATAAACGCCTTTGGAACGAGAAACAATGTAACGAGTATATGGCAAACACCCGGGCAGAATTTCACATTCTAAGCGTAATACCAAATGAAGATCTCGATAGAGTTGGCGAATATAAAAGCGCAAAAGAACTTTGGGAAAAGTTCTTAAAGCTCTACGAAGAACAAGTCAAAGTTGAATCCAACACCGATCCATCGTTAGAAGAGTCTGAAACCAAGGTAAGTGCCGCGACAGCCCCAATAGCCGAATTTCATCCCAATGACACAGAAAGCTCTTCTTCAATAAGCATCAATGAAAGGGGAGAATCTTTGGAAGAAAGCAATTCAACAGGGGGAGAATCAACGATCAAGATGGTAAGTCAAGTATGAACTTCAACTTCTGATCAATTGAGTGATTCAATCAAAATATCATCGAAAGAGTTTTTCGAATTAGAAAATCTACTATCAACAGATTTTTGCAAATTAGAATTATGACAAAATATTTCTGCGAATTACAAAATATTTTTTCGAACGAATTTTGCAAAGTAGAAACATTGCCGAAAGATGTTTTACAAATTATATTGTCGAAAAATTTTATCAAGTTAGAATTTATATTATCAAACTATTTTTGTGAATTACAAATTCAAAATATAACAAAAAATATTAAGTTAAAAGAAATAGCTTGTCGATTAAAGAATCTCGACAAACTAATAATAGAAATTAACATGATACAATTTTTTGCATGTTTCATATTGGTCACTTTAAATATGAAAAAGTGTGATTTGAGAAGTTATAAGAAATTAAAATGGAAAATTAAAACTTTCTGATAATAGCATTAGAATTAAAAATAAAATAAATAAATGCATAGAAATTTTTTTTTAAATGTTCTCAATTTTTTTAAAAATTTTCTTGCATAAAGTTTTCGGATTAGAAAGTTCTTAATTCTTAATGACGAAAACTTAAGAATTTTTTCAAAAGTTATTTTTGACTTAGAAATTTTCCTTGACTTAGAAATATTTCCCAAAAAATCATTGAAATAGATTTTTATAATTTTTCTAAGTGTCAACCCTTAGATTTTTCTTGCAACCCCAATTTTTTTATGTGATCAAAGGGGGAGAAGAAAAAGTATAAGTCTAGGGGGGAGGTAGAAATTAAATTTTTTTTTGAAATTTAATTTTTCTATCTTGTTGCACGTTATTGCAATATAAATTGTTTATTTTTATGTCTATTTTAACCCTAGCTTAACTTGGGTTGATCACATCAAAAAGGGGGAGATTGTTGGAACCTCAAGGTTATTTTGGTGTGATCAACAAGTTAAGTTAGGTCATGTGTGTTTCTAACCTTGTGTCTAAGTGTGCAGGAGCTTAGGAGCACAGGTAGTCGAGCGGAAGACGCAGCTAGTGAGAAGGACGACATGCGGTGCATCCGAGGGACGAGGCACTGCGGAAGAGTACATCGGCGGACGAGAAGGAAGCGTGCGGTGGTTCCGAGGGATGAGAAACTGGAGCGGAAGATTGCTCGAGGAGCAAGAGACGCAGCTAGCGAGAAGGTCGGCACGGGGTGCGACTGAGGGACGAAGACTGCGGATGAATATGTTGGCGGATGAGAAGGAACCACGCGGCGATTCCGAGGGACGAGAAGCCGGAGCGGAAGCCTGCTTGAGAAGACCGGAACTTGGGTTCGGGTGAGCCCTTTTTCGGATGACAGAGATCACCTGTAAAATACCAGAAATAGGCGAATATTAATAAGGGAATTTTTCAGAATTTTTGAAAATTTTTCGGAAATTTTTCGGAGTTCGTACGGACGAGTTGACGGGGATAAAAACGGGGTCCTGAAAAGCCTATTTAGGCTTCCCCATTTAAGTGAGGAAAAGTTGAATTTATTTATTCTTTTTCTATTTTCTTTTTCTTTCTCCCTACACGCCGTTTCCCTTTTCCCCCGCAAACCTGCGCATGCCCGAGCTTTCTTCCTCTTCTCACGCGTGCCCTAACCGGCGTCGGTTCCATCTTGTCCTCTTCATCTTCTTCATCGCGCCGGCCACCACAACCAACGCCGGCGACCTTCGAGTCACCGTCGGCCAAGTTCTCTCTCGGCTGATTCACCTCCGCCGGCCACCAGGTCCAAGCCCTAGCACCCTCTGCCAATCTCCCTTCTTTTCCGACGACACCACACGAGCGCCGGCCACCGTGCTCCTCACGCGCGCCACCATTGTCCCGGCGCCACTTCCTTTGTCTTTTCCCTAGCCCTAGTTTCCACTGCTGCCCATTGCCGGCCGAAGTCCTTCTCCTCCTCTCCACTCTGTCCGACGCCATGCCCTAGTTTGCTGGGTTGGCTGTGGTCGGCCTACCAAATGGTGGCTTGCGTTATCTTGGACCAGGGAGGTATACTATCTTCTACTCTTCACTGGATTTTTGGATTTCTCTTCCTCGCTGTGCTTCAACAGACCCATGCCACTTACCTTTGTATTGGCAGTGAGCTTGACTCTGTTTCCTGCTTCGATTTAGTTCTCTAGTTGTCATGAAAAAGCTCCATCAGGTCATTGAGGAGGTATAAGCATACGATTATTACTCTTTTGTTGGTTTGGTTTTCCTTTCTAGATTATCCTCTTTAGTCTCATGTTGGATTGTTCTGTTTAAGGGTGCTTGGATTTAAAATTTATTGGCAGGTGGAATGTGAAGATTTTAGATCGGTATTGGGGATCTTGATTCAAGGTAAGCTATGTGTGGAGTTTTGGTTGTAATTCTATGAGTATTTGGAGGATATGCATTTGTATCGGATTATGTTGGAGATATTGTAACCTGCAGTTGCTTGGTTAGTTGTGGATTTAGCTAAGTTATGATGGATTCCTGTTTAACTTAACCTAATGTGATTATGGAAGGCTTAATCTGTTGTAGTTGTGATGAATTAAGTACAGTTGATTTATGTTGGATTAGATTTAATCCTTAGATTTATTAGAGATGATCATATTGCTAATCGTAAGTTGATTAGCGAAAGGAAATGATTGTGTTGATTGAGGATTATTGATTAAGGAGATTAATTCAGGTTAATCATTAATTAGGATTAATTAATGATGGATCGATTAGGATTTTTCCTAATTAAGTTGGGTTGGATTTAGCTAGTTGTTGTTTATAAAATTAGCTAAATTGTATATCACGTTATCTGCAGGACTTTAATTCGAGACGGTGTCTCGACGAGGGATGTATTTCGGATTGGACCTTTCTATTGGAGGCGGGTACTTTTGACTTTTTGTCTTTGATATGCTTAGTAATGAAATTAACATATTGCATCAATTGTGTTTCTTATCTGTTTCGGTTAATCACTACCCAAATCTTGATACATGTTTGATTGATTGATTTGTTTTGCATCCCATGTATACTTTACCTGTCTATACATGCTTATAGGGGTAGTGATATACCATGCTTCACCATGTTCAGGACCTAGGTTTTTATACCTTCTGTGTACCTTTGATTCGATATGATTCGTTGACCTAGGGTGCACTTTTCTATATATATGGATTAGGTCAGGATGTTTATATGGTTATTGTCATGCATCATTTGCATGATTGCATGCTGTGCGATAGTCCGCTCCATTATTGTTGAGCACATCGCCAGTTACATGGATCTGCACACACCACCACTCATAGGTTAGTGGTCGATTCAGGCAGAGTGTGTTGCAGCAAGGACTCTGTTAGGCACCGTTGGTCCGCTCATGGGTAGTGTGACACAACGAGTTATCCGGCAGGGATTCCTCCCCGTCATCGTGTACCGGGAGTTGAGAGCATTGCGCTCCCCCATCTATGATTTGGGGTAGGAGGATAGGTGTACTCCGACAGCATCCCGTCCACTCGGTCACTCATCAGGAGTAGTGACGACAGAGTGCACGGTTGTCACAGCCCTACCCACTCGGCCTCACTTTTGTATGAGATGATCGACTGGCGTCAGGGGTGACCAGGATGCATCATTGGCATCATATGCATGATGCATTTATTGCTTGTGTTTGTGGTTGCTGCATTTATATGCTGCATATTGTTTGGATACCTATGTTTGACATGCATACAGGATCCCTATACCACTCGGACTGTTTGACCTTATACTCAGGACCTGGTTAGTACAGTATTCTCCTGTTTACTTCAGATGCATTTTTATCTTTCTTATCAGGAGACTGTACGCATGATTAGTGCTAGGTGTTGTTTCTTTACTTTGCATATCAATTGTACCTGCTGAGTGTTGGACTCACCCCACCTCCATTGTTGTTATTTTCAGGTTGATGCTGTCAGGAGGGAGTTCCAGTCGCTGGTCCCCACAGCACGTAGTGCTACTCCTCTGCTGGTTTTTGAGTTGTTGTTTTATTTTAGCTTTCCGCTATCAGACTTTGTTTTAGTTTTGTTTTGGACTTTACATATGGATATTGTATGGAATCTTTCCGTTGGATGGACTTTTGGTATGATTTGGATTTACTCTACTACATGCCTGCCTGGACGGCAGAAGAGGTGAGTTCGTCGGTTTTGAGCTTTACGAGTATAGTTGAGTAAGGTGGTTTTCGAGTCAGAGTATTACTACTTTGTTTGATTATATATAACTGCGTGGATGGTTGTGTGGAATGTGTTTTTATTTATTGTTATGATTCCAGCCGCCTGTGGCTGAGGTATATGAGATGTAGAAAAGTTTCAGATTGTCCACCATACAGGGGAGATGCTGCCGAAATTTTCTCGGACAGGGACTCCTCTAGGGGCGTGACATCACCCAAGCAAACGGAGCCGGAGCAGAAGACCCGGGGTTGGAAAAAGTCAACGGGGTTGACTTTTCCCTCCGGGGCGCCCGGAACGTACCAGGGCGCCCAGAAGTCTATATTTAACCAGATTGAGTCAAAACTCGATCTGAACGTTGGGGGATAAAGTTTTATCCCCACAGGGCGCCGGAACCCCTTCGGGGCGCCCCGACCAAGGCTATAAATATAGCCTTGGTCGAGAAGCTTTTGAATGAACTCAGAAATTCACTTCCAACGCTTGTGTGGTGTAATTTAGAGTTAAGCTTTTGTTTTCTGCGCTTCAACGATGTAATAGGTTTCTCCTGAAGGAGTATTTTGTGCTTCAACTTCCTTGGATTAACAACCACATCGGTTTTAACCAAGTAAATACTTGTACCTCTTCTTTTAATGTTCTATTTACTTTTTTCTTATTCTTTATGCAAGTATTAGTTTAAAAGTTCGAGAAGGGTTGATTTTGTTTTTGTATTTGCAGGCTATCCAATCCCCCCTTTTAACCGACCGTCAACGGTCCTACACCCCACTCCTGATGCGCTTGGGCTATCTCCGAGGGGGTTTGGAACAAAGCTCGATGAAAGGGGATCGACGCGGGCGGTGCTTCCCCTTGTGTGCCAGTCGGCCTTCAGTTCTGTCCCCATATGAAGAGTTGCTCCACTTAGTCTTCTTGCTCCGCTTGCCTATCGGCTGCCAATGTTGCAGGTTGTGGCGCTTGCCGATCATCCAACACCGGTTGTTGTTGTTGCTCGATCATTTTTACTGCTCGGGCTTGAACGAGTATCTCCAGCTCATCTTGAGTGAGTGTCACGGTGGTGAGTCATCCAGCGTCCTCCATCTTCTCAGGTCGGATGTAGGCTACGTTCCCATAGATGATGCAAAATATGATCCTGTCTGAAAGTCGATGAGATGGATGCTGGGGATGTAGCACTCCTGTTGACCTCCGGTGAACTTCGCTACGGCCTGCAACACAAGCAGCGTTAGTGCCGAGCCAGGGAAGGGGTCCCCAGCGATGGCCCTCCGACGCTCAAGTCAGTCTCCGGTGACGAAGAAGAAGAAGCAGTAAGCGAACCAACAAGAACTGTAGTGCAACAATGAAATATTGTATGTAACGCGTACCTCCGCCGATGCTTGGACCCCCTTTATATAGAGCTTCGGTAGCACACGTGCACGCTCCCCAAACCGAGCATGCATCTCAAAGCTTTCCCTGAAAAGATGTGCCAGTAAAGTGTCCCTAACACAGTACCTTAACGGGCCGAGCATATCTCTGAAGTGATAGTGGAAGCTTCCGCCGTACGATCCTTTGTTTGACCATGCCTCCTGTCAGCGGCACTAGCTCCCAAAAGGATGTTGAAAGATAGCATGCTGCGCCTTCTGCTTGGCCTAGCAAAATAGCCGCTCAGCCAGAATTTCGCCGTCCGCGTAATGGCCCCTATCGGGCCGAGCGGGATAGCTGCTCGACCGGAAGGTCACTGTCAAAGTGTTGTCTGTTGTCGGGCCGAGCGGGATAGCCGCTCGGTAGGAAGTCCACTATCCGTGTGCTCTGCTAATGTCAAGTCTTCTATTGGGCCGAGTAAAGAAGCCGCTCGGCCAAAGTTGAACTCTGTCGATGCCATGCCTCGCTGTCTGGCCGAGCGGGCTAGTCGCTCGGCTCATCTTCTGCACATCGTCCTCCCTTGAGCGTCGGGTGTTTGAATGCTCCCTGTGTTGAGGGCAACGGTGGATCGAATCCTTCTCCTCGATTGGGGCATGCTTCGCCCGACCAGCCAGTGCCCTATACATGTTGACCGCCTTGACTTTACATCATTTGACCTCCACCGTGGCAACAGGATAGAGTCTCTCATCATTACCGCATCAAACACATTTCTAATAATATTTGACTAGAACTAGTACATGTTGGACATGTGCTTGCACATGTACGTACTCTTACTGCACACGTTGCTAAGTGAGTGGCACATGTCGAGAGAGTGGGCAAGTGGTGTTCAATCTTCTCCTTATAAGGCGTCCAAGAAAATCAAAAGGGGAGGATGGTTTATTTAGGGAAACAAGGGATTTGGTTTGTGAAATAGTCGAGAAGCGTTCGTCATCGTAACCTTCTCGCTGACGACAAGAGGCGACTTCTTCTAGCATTTTTCTCCTCCTCGAATTTCATCGCAACAAGACATGATTTATTGTTTAGTACAATAAATTTCTATTATAATTCCTTCAAGGGTATCAGAGCATTAAGAATTATATCGAGTTGCGATTTCTTGTCGCCATTTGCACGACTAATGTGTCGCAAGAGATGAGCACCAACACCCACATCATGGTAGATGGATGCCGCGATAGGGTTGCAGGCTAGCGACAGGGTCGTAGACCGGTAATAGGGTCGCAGATAGGCGACAGGGTCATAGGTTAGCGATTGAGTCGCTCTCCGCCGCTGCTGGGCTGTAGAATCACAACAATGTCATGATTTGCATTGGAGCCAAGCTCGCGTCATGAAGGTATGCCGGTGACGGCATTCCGAATCTGACGAAGGCTTCCCGTTTAGCTGGAGATTGGCTTCCGTGGCCGGTGACTATCTGTCACAGTTGCGTGGAGGCGGCATGCGGTGTGTGCAGCGGAAATATAGTGCCAAGAGAAGAAAACGAAGAACTATTTTTAATCGATTAAAACAATCGATTAATCACATTTAATCAATGACAACAATCTATTAAAATGTTTCTTCGTACCGTGAGGAAAAGCTTGTTTTAAAAAAAATAAAAAAAGGAACGTGAGATTTGATTCTCACGATGGCGAAAAAAATCCCCATGCATGTTGATGTGAGCGGAACAGGAAGTTTTTTTTTTTTTTAAAAAGCTTCTTTTAAACCGATTAGGTTCAAGTCACAATGGGTTTGAAACAAATTGGTCTAATTAGACCATTAGATCTCGATTTAGTTTAAGTCATTACTTGATTTAATTGAATCAATTTAATCCAAACAAAAATTAATTTGATTTGAAATTGATTAATTGGGTTTGGATCAGATATGATCAAATAATCAGATTTGTTCCATTAGATCAAATTTGATTATATTGTTTAGATTTAATTTAATGAGTTAGATTTAAATCAATGGACATTGATTTGATCAAACAGAACAGAGTTTGATCAATAAATTTGAGATTGGCTGAAATGAACTTAGATTAAACAATAACAGAATATAGGTACAGTAAATCTCTGTCCAATTAGATAAGTTCTAATTGAGGAAAATGAACCAAGCTTAGGATTTGGATTTCCCATCGACCGGTCCAATGGGTCAGTCGACTTAGATTCCTGAAAATTGAGAAGATTTATTTTTCTTGATTTATTATATTGGTTCTATGCTTGTATTAATTGAATTAAGTTAGTTTTGTATTGGTTAGTCGATTTTGTACTGATTTATTTAATTTCAATTTTTTAGATGACACGGACAATTACCACATTGACTCGTTGCGAAGTATGGTAGAACCAACTTAGGGAGGAAATTTAGAAGATAGAGTATAATTCTGCTTATGGAGTCGACAAACACATTGGATTACTTGATGAACTCTTTTGAAAACTTGAGTGAGAAGAGTTTCTAATCCTGGATAGTTATAGGATCTAGGCTTTGATACGTTCATTGCCAGATTATCCTAAGGTGATAGCATATTATGTTTGGGGTGTCATGAAGGATGCGTCACATATTTAGAATTATGTGAGGAACTACTTCACCATATGATTGAAGAAGATCTCGAAGAGTATGAAGACGACCCAGAAATGTTCATGGAGGATCTAGAAGAGGATCCAATAGAGAATCCTGAAGTTGTCCCTGTTGGGACCGATTATGTAGCTAGAGGGGGGGGGGGGGGGGAATAGCTCGGTGCGCTCGTCGTGCTCGTCGTTGCTTGTTTCTTCAAAGATATGCAGCGGAAAATACAAAGAACACAAACACAACGCTAACACTAAGGATTTACTTGGTATCCACCTCAAGAAGAGATGACTAATCCAAGGATCCACACACTCATGCACCCTCCACTAATAAAAACACTCCTTTATGGTAACTACCAAAGGCGGAGAAGCCCTACAAGTTCACACTACAAGAAGAAAGGGAAAGGGAACAAAATATAAACAAAAGCTTACAAGTTTGCACAAGAAAAACTTTAACCCTAGCTTTCTTCTTCGCCTCTTGACTTGGACGTGCCTCCAAGATCCTTCAAGAACTGGCGGTGAGAACCTGAGAGAGATGATGTGGAGATGCGGTGAAGATCATAAATGGAAGCCGTAAGTTCTACCGAGAGAAACGCTCGCCAACAGCTATATCCTGCGCCAACGGTCAAATCCCGATCGATTGGATTGCTCCCAATCAATCGGGGACGCTTTGGATCGATCGGTCGATCGATCCAGAGCGCCTGTGTACTCTCGGGAATTGCCTGGATTGATCGGCTGATCGATCCAGGGTTTATCGTGCGAATCGCACCTCCCAATCGATCGGCTGATCGATTGGAGGCTCCCAATCGATCGGCTAATTGATTGGAGGCTCCCAATCGATCGGCTGATCAATTAGGAGACTTTCTGTTTGCGCGACACTTCTCCCCAATCGATCCATTGATCGATTGGGAGGAGGCTTGTCGCGGGGACTCTCCTAATCGATCGACCGATCGATTGAGTATGAGCCAATCGATCGGCTGATCGATCTAGCCTTGTTTTTGCCCAAAAATAAGTCCAAAGTCCCCTAAACCAACATCCGGTCAACCCTGACCTGTTGGTACATCATGCCTAGCATCTAGTCACCCTTGACCTGCTAGGACTCCCTCACCAAGTGTCTGGTCAATCCCTTTGACCCACTTGGACTTTTCTCCTCGTGCCAAATGTCCGGTCATCCTTTACCCACTTGAACTTATCTTCACTAGGTGTCCGATTAACCTTGATCCACCTGGATTTCCCATGCCAAGTATCCGGTCAATCCCTTTGACCTACTTGGGCTTCCCAACACCAGATGTCTGATCACACTTGATCCATCTGGATTTCCTGTGCCTGCCTTCACTCACCAGGACTTTCCATCTGCCTAGCTTCACTCACTAGGACTTTCCAGCTGCCCGGCTTCACTCACCGGGACTTTCACCTAGCTTCACTCACCAGGACTTTCCATCTGCCTAGCTTCACTCACTAGGACTTTCCAGCTGTCCGACTTCACTCACCGGGACTTTCACCTAGCTTCACTCACTAGGATTTTCCAGCTGCCCGGCTTCACTCGCCGGGACTTTCACCTAGCTTTACTCACTAGGATTTTCCAGTCAACCTTGACCTACTTGACTCTCCTTCACAATCTCACCACATGAACAATTGCACCTGCAATCTCCATGTCTTGTCTCCATGTATTGTCAAATATTGAAACCTAAACATCAAGACTCGAGCTTGAACCAATTCAAGCTCAGTCAACCAGGTCAACCTTGACCTAGGGAATATTGCACCAACAGCCCCACCTGTGATTACCCCAAATGAGTTCAGGTTGAAAGGGATAATGTTGGCCACTACACTAGTGTCTGTCCTAGTGGGAGTGAAGTTAACTTATCTAGTTTATTAGAGTTCTGTTATTGTTACTGTCATTATGTATAAACAGTATTAGTCCATTTAGCTCATGTCAGTATTTTATATGTTAACAATATGCAGCATATTTTTATGTTAATGATATGTTCATTCATATTTTTTATTCTGTTTACTTCACATGATGCATGATAAATGATTAGTTCATTATATTAAATGATAAGTTCATTTATTTAAAAAATCATGATTTAATAAATGATTAGCTCATTTGTTGGGATGTGTGTAAAAGAATTAATCAATATTGATTTGATTGGTTATACGAATAATGAGTGGAAATATAATTATCACTTGATTTTGTAAACCAACTTAAATTGATATTGAGGTAATAATAAATTGCATGCATATGAATTACACTGAATACTAGATACTGTATTTATTTATGATAGATTATGACAACCAAAAGCATATAACTGAACTTAACAAGGGTGAAAAACTTAATGAGGATAACTATAAGATTTGACACCTTAGGATACAGTATGTACTTGAGAAATAAAAAGTTCTGGAGGTTATAAATCAGGTCATGGTAGAACATGTCGATGGTCCTACTGCACAGCAAAGACAAGATCTTGATGCCTATATGACATGGAAGAAAAAAGAATCCATTGCAAAGGGCATATTGATTAGTTCAATGGTAGATGACCTATATTTTAAGTATGAGTCATATCTTTCGGCTCATGCAGTCTGGGTAGCCCTTAAGGATAAATATAGTGGAGTAAGTCTGAGCAAGCTTTAATAGCTGACGATCAAGTTTGACAGCTACAAGAAGCATCCAAATGTTTCGATTGTTTAACACCTTAGAGAGATGTCGAGCATTATTCGAGACCTTACAATTGCTGGTCATGAGTTGACTGATGAACAACAAGTTTAAGCAGTTATTCATTTCCTTCCAAATTCATGGGAGATGATGAAATATACCCTAACTCACAATGAGAGTATCAAGACTTTCACTGATATCTCACACCATGTAGAATTGGAGGTGGAAAGAGTTGAATCCACAAGGATTTCTAGACTAACCTATGTGGCTATCGGTCCTGTTAGATTATTTGGATCTATGAAAAAGAAATGATGCAAGAAAGGGAAGGGAAATAAGAAAGAAGCTGCTACTGTGGGACATGACCCAATCAAGAAGATTGGAAAGAAACCTAAAAGCAAGTTGACTTATTTTAACTGTTCAAGAAGGGTCACTTCACTCAGGAGTGCACTGAGCCGAGAAAGGTAAATCCAAATGTGTCTTATTTTCCTAAGTATTTTGTTGCTAGTTTAGTATTGTCAGATGATTCTTATCCTTTGTGAATTATAGATTTGGGAGCAACCAACCATGTAGCCCGGGAGCGAGTTACATTTGTAGAGTATCATCTAGTACTAGTTGGAAACAAATGGATCTATATAGGCAACAATGCAAGAGTTGAAGTCAAAGGAGTCAACACTTACAAACTTGACTTTCGTGGTGGTAGTGTTTTATTTCTACATGATGTCATGTATGCTCCTAAAATTTGACGAAATCTTATTTTCATTACACATCTTCATGCTTTAGGGTATTGTATTAATTTTTATAGTCGATGTGTTGAACTCAAAATTAACTCAGTGTCAATCAGATATGATTTTTTAACAAATAATTTTATGGTTCTTGATGTAGAACCAGATGTTAATTCTACTATAGAGGGTTATTTTTCAAACAATCCTCTAACTACTGATACAGGTATAACTTATAAGGTTTGACATGCTAGATTAAGACACATAGGACAAGAAAATATGAATTGGTTGGCTAGAGAGGGTATATTGGGCACTCAGGCAAAGATTCACTTGTTTATATGTGAGCATTATCTTGTTGGAAAAGCAACTAGAAAACTATTTGGTAAGACTATTAAAGTCGAATTACCATTGCAATTAATTTATTCAGATATTTATGGTCCAATGAATGTGAAGGCTAGACATAGAGCTTCCTATTCCATTACATTTATTGATGATTTCTCTCATTTCGGTTATGTATATTTGATTTCTCATAAATCTAAAACATTGGATTGCTTCATTCATTATGTGAATGAAGTTGAGAATCAAACGGAACATAGGAGGAAAATATTTGTCTGATATGCTTAAGATAATATTTAATGATATAGGGATTATTAGACAACTAATAATCCCTGGAACTCCATAGAAAAATGGGGTAGATGAAAGAAGAAATAGGACTCTTCTTGAAATCGTTAGGTCTATGATGGTGCAGGCTAATTTGCTGATCTCCTATTGTGGAGATGATTTATTATCTGAAGCCTATATACTTAACAAGGTACCTTCAAAGTTAGTTCCATCTACCCCATATAATCATTGGACAGACAGAAAATCAGATTTGAGTAATCTGGGGGCTAGCCGCTTATGTTCATGATAGTTCTCACAAGTATGGAAAATTGGAACCTAGGGGTAAGAAATGTATCTTTATTAGATATCATGAGACCTCCAAAGGTTATGTTTTCATAGGTGAGTATCTAGATAGAACAATCTCCGAAATAAATTCAAGAGATGCGACTTTTCTCGAAATAGAGTTCCCAACCAGAGGTGATGTTGATAAGAGTATTCTTCTATTTGAGGAGGATAAGATATTATCAACAAGAGAGGTATGAAAAGGGATGCCTAAGTCTAGTCAATCGAGTGAGAGTGATATGCCAAATCATGAGTTGATTTCTCAACATCTTAACTTATGAAGAAGTGTTAGTAAAATCAAGCCTAAGAAGAGGTTTGATATTGAGAATGAGGCTTTGATAACACTTCTAGTTGACAATGATGAACCTCAACCCATTGAGGAAGTATTGGGATAAAGAGTTAGAGAAAAATGGAAAGCAGCAATGGTTGAAGAGATGAAGTAAATGAGTCAGAATCATGTTTGGGACTTAGTTGATCTTCCTTTGTGTTGAAAGGCTATTGGGAATAAGTGAATTCTCAAGATAAAGAGGACAGATGATGGATAAATTAACAGATACAAAGCTCGTTTAATTGCAAAAGGATATACCCAAATTGATTGTATTGACTTTGAAGAGACATTTTCTCTCGTAGTGAAATTTATATTAATACGAGTTATTTTAGCCTTTGTGGTACATTATGACTTAGAATTACATCAAATGGATGTAAAATCACTTTCCTTAATGGTGATATTCACGAGGAAATCTATATGGTTCAACTATGAGGTTTCATTGTTGAAGGCCAAGAGGAGAAAGTATGTAGACTTAAAAAGTTTATATATAGGTTAAAACAAGCATCAAGACAATTGAATATAAGATTTAACAAAGTCATTTTATCTTATGGTTTTAAGATGATCAATGAAGATCATTGTGTTTCCCTGAAAAGAGAAAAAGGAACGTATATTATTTTATCATTATATGTTGATGATATGTTAATACCTAGAAATGACAAGGTATATGAATGAAATCAAGAAGTGGCTACCATCACAATTTGATACAACAAATATGGGAGAAGCTAAGTACATCTTAGGGGTGAAGATCATTAGAAATCGTCCTAAAAGACTTTTGGATCTGTCACAAGAGTCTTATATAAATAAGATGTTACATCATTTCAGCATGTCTAATTTCAGCGTAGAACATACACCTATTGTGAAAGGTACTATTTTGAGTAAGAGTATGTGTCCCAAAACTCTAGAGGAAATAGTTGAGATGAATAAAAAACTAGATGTCAGTGTTATTGGTAGTTTGATGTACACTATATTATGTACACATCTCGATATCAGTAATGTTGTTGGCTTAATCAGTCGCTTCCAGTCAAACCTAGGATCAAGACACTGGAAGGCGGTAAAAAGGATATTCAGATATCTGAAGGTGACAACAGATTATTTTATCTGTTTATAAGGATCAGATATGAATTTGATAGATTATTCAGATGTAGATTGGGTTAGGGACTTGGATGATAGAAAATCCACATTAGGCTATCGTTCTTAATGAATGGTTGGGACATCTCATGGAACAACAAGAAACAATCTTGTGCAGTTTTGTCAACTATGAAAGCTGAATATGTGGCATGTTCAGTGGTTGTACAAGAAGTAGTCTAGTTGAGAAGGTTCCTGAAGTATTTGAAGATTGCTGAGGACAGAGGGAGTCTAGTAACTGTCTATTGTGACAGTCAAATTGCAATAGCTTTTCTAAGGATCTCAAATATCATAGCAAAGACAAGCATACAGCTATAAAATATAACCTTATGAGGGATATTTCGGCTAAAAGAAAAGTATTTCTTGAGTATGCCCCTACACATGCTATGCTTGTAGATCCTTTTACTAAGTCAATGACTAGAGAGTCATTTAAAGAACATGCAAAAGCTTTGGGACTTTGTAGAATGTAACAAGATTCTAATAACAATCAGATATTGTGATTTGATTATCTTATTTTCCATAATTTATTTAGTGTATATGTTATCTTTGTTACATTCATATAAAATCTTGGTGAGCATGTGATAGGTAGAGATTTGTCTACTCATATGGACAATTATCTTTGTTTGTTAAGTATAAATAGAGGTAAAACCGTTACTTATGGGACAACTTACGTAGCTGTAAACAAAGGCAGATCCATAAGTTAAGGTTGCCTTGATGATTGTGTCAAGATGACATCATTTGTGTGTTAATAATGATCGAATTAAATGAACCCAACATTTACTGAACCTGTTAAAGGCTAGATTGAAATTCATATGTTGAATTCAGGATTAAACGTTAGGTATGTCTAGATCAAAATTTGTATGATGTAAATTTGAAGAAAATATGTGCTCTTTTTAGTAAAGAGAATAACATCGTAGTATATGATTCATACCACATGTGTTATTGTGACAAAAAGGATAGCAGGAGAAAGGATCTTTGTTTTCCTACTATGTGAGACCTTTAAAATTGTAAGTTAATCTTAGTTTTTGCCCTTAGTGACTATTTAGCTGTTTACTTGAAGTTTTAATTAGTGTCTGCTACTTTATCATGTATCCTATGGTTATGCATGATTCGATCTATGGAGCATAACTCAGTGTCTGCCATTATGAGTGTCTCTGGTTCATTTGGAAGAGTGACTAAATAAAAGTGTAACAACTCTATTAGCATTGATTGCTTAGAGAGTGACTATGTAAAGATGTAACAATCTTCTTAGTAACTATCATTCAGTATGCTTGCTGTTACATACACCATTTTCCCTAATGTATGAAATGGATATTCTTGTATAGTCTTTATGACTTGATTCTTCTATAGTCTTTGTAACTTGATGACCTTTGGGAATTGACTTGGACGAGTGGAAGATGTTGGGCGTGTGCCAGGATGTGTCATGTTACTGCGCATGTTGCCAAGTGAGTGCCACACATCGAGAGAGTGGGCAAGTGGTGTTCACTCTTCTCCTTATAAGGCATCCAAGAAAATCAAAAAGGGAGGGCAGTTCATTCAAGGAAACAAAGGATTTGATTTGTGGAATCGTCAAGAAGCATTCATCATCGTAATCTTCATCATAGTATAAGATTTGAATATAATATTATTTTTTTAAAATTATTAGTCAGCCTCATTTGAACAAAATTAACATAAGACAATGACACTATTTTAGCAACTGCCTACTAGATTCTACACATTGAAGCAGCTATCTACAAGTTTCTATAGGTTGTAATAGCTATCTGCTAGCTTCTACACAGTGGATCATGTTCAAAAAATATTCATCTTACCTATAGTGGGTCTTATGGAGTTTTCTCCGTTTATTTTGTAATTTGAAATGTTATTGTAATCAGGTTGTGACACTCAATTAAGTAAAATTAATATAAGATAATGAAATTATTATAGCAGCTAGCATATAACTGCTACACATATACTTGCTAGCTTTTATATAATTAATAATTTCATATAGTGTTCATTTTACCTTATAGATTTCTCTCAATTGTTTTTATAATTTGAAATACTATTTTTAACTAGGTTGTCACCCTCCATTAAGTAAAATCAATATAAGATAATAATATTATTGTAATAACTTACAATCAACTGCTAAACATTATAGCGGCTATCTACTAACTTCTACATAATCGATCATGTTCAGATAATATTTATTTTACCTATAGTTAATTTTATGGAGTATCCTTCAATTGTTTTATAATTTAAAATATTATTTTAATAAGGTTGTCACTCTCAATTAAATAAAATTAACATAAGATAATGATACTATTGTAGCAGCTAGAAACCAGTTGCTACACGTTATAACAACTATCTACTAGCTTCTACACATTAGATCATAATGTTCAAATAATGTTCATAAGATATATACTCATTAGGAAACAACATTACAATAATATGATAAGAGTTTAACTCATCTAACAACACACTAACAATAAAACATAATCAGTCTTTGAAACTAAACTCATCAGAGTTTATAACAAGAAAATTATCTTTGAAACAAGATAATGCGAATAAGAAAAACTATCATACAAATAAGACCCAACAAATTAAAAATGGATCTAATTACTTGATAAAATAGGAAGATATGTCGTCTTTCCATCTATATGCATGTAAAAAGAAAAAAAAATCCTATATTGTGAGAAAAAGTTAAACACAAAACTGAAGAAGGGAGGAAGTTCTCAAGTTGATGCTCTAGGAGGGTGATAAATAATATATTAATTAGTTGATCGATTAAACCTTAAAGCTGGGTAAATGGTGCAATCAACCTCAGATCAAGGTTGGCTAAGCTTGAGTTGACTCGAGTTAGATTTTGATGTTTGATCAATATATTTGTTGGACATCAAATAGGTCAAAGTTGATCAGATACTTGATGATCGATCAATATGTTAGTTAGTTGAGTAAAAGTTATGTAGGTCAAGATTAACTGAATACTTGACAAGAAGTGAAAAATCAAGGCAGTCATGATCGATTGAACATTTGGTAGTCGGAAGTCCAATAGAGAGTTGGCAAGTGAAAAGTCTAAATGGGTCATGAGTGATTAGACACTTGATGATTGAAAGTCCAATAGGGAGTTGACATGAGACAAAAAATATAAGTGAGTCACAGTTGGCCGGACACTTGATGATGAAAGTTGAATAGGAAGATGGAATGAGATATAAATTCCAAGTAGATTGACTGGACACTTATCTGATGGAAGTTTAATAGGGAGTTGACATGAGATGAGAAGTTCAAGTGAGTCACACTTAATCGGACACTTGGCATACAAAGGAAAATCCAAGTTGTCATGGAGGACCAGACATTTGACATGAAAAGTGAAGTCCAAGCAAGTCATGAAGGACCAAACACTTGGCATAAAAGTGAAGTCCAAATCAGTAAAGATTGACCTGATATTTGGCATGAGATGGATGAAGCTTAAGTGGATCATAGAGGATCAAACAATTGGCTTGTGGATAGATGTCCAAATAGGTCAAGAAAGACTAGATGTTTAGCATAGGAGAAGTCCTACAGGTTCAGGGTAACCAGATACTTGGTGTCTGAAGTCTCGATAGGTCAAGGATTGATTAGATGTTGGGAAAAAAGAAGTTCTGATAGGTTGAGGACAATCAAATACCAGTCAAGACAAAAATTTAGCTTTGGTAAGGTTGAAATAGAAGTATTAATCGATTTATAAGGTGTATCAATTGATTGATTGACTCTAAATTATGAATTTGGGTTTGAGGTAGTAAAGAGGGTTTATTGGAATCCAAAAATTGATTGCTGGATTCTAGAAATCCACTGTTGGATTCTAGAAATAACTGCTAGTAGTGTAGTAGTGAACAGAGAGTGTGGAACTCAATTGCTTGGTTCAACTAGAGTCTATCAATCAACTGTTAGATTGCAGCAATCAACTGCTAGAGATGCTTGAGTGAACTGAACATTCTTAACTCAACCAGTTACTTCGACTGAAAGCTACTAGTCGACTATTGAGTTGTAGCAATGGACTAGTACCATTGTTCACGCGTATAGAAGGTTTAAATCTCGATTACTAGTTTGAGTATTCATGATCAGTTGATTGGTAGACTTTAGTAGTTGACTAATGGTGGTCAAACTGCGTGTCTAAAGAGCCATTCTGTAGGTTTAAAATGTCAGATTAGATTAGGCAATTGATTGGTGGGAGATAGCAGTTGGCTTCTAGACGGGAATTAGCTTGAGCAATAGCCTTTAAAAAAGTATTTCGATGTTTTGAAGAAACTAATTCTTGGGGTTTTAAGGATAAAATACTGTTGCAATTTTGAACCAACAAGAGGCAATTCAAAGTAACAAGAAGCATCCAAATCAAAATTCACTTGTGTAAATGTGTTTTTTTCAATTTATTTTGATTTCATTTGTATCTTTGTATTTGATTGTATTTTTTTGTAGAAACAAGTTGTAAGAGGCTTCTCCACCACCTGAATATATTTGAGAAGAAGAAAGATAGTGGTGGTAGTTGTTAGGACTATACCTTGGATGTAGTCACCTTGGGAGGCAGTGAACCAAGTAAAACCAAGCTTGTTAGCATGTGTTCCTATTTTGCTTGTCTTGCTTCAAGATTTCTACTGTGCAACTTCATCGAAGTGATCGAAGTGATTCACCTCCCCATTGAACTCTCTTAGATTCTAACAAGTGGTATAAGAGTGAGACCATTCTTCATCGGACTAACTGCTAGAAGAAGCACAAAGCTAGAGGAAGAAGAAGGAGCTATAGTTTTGGAGCCCTTCAATACAGACTAGTCTTCAGACCAATCATCGATGGATCTCAAAGTTAAAATGGATCCTAAAGATGTGTTTATATACAATACTCGAATACCTCCACCTTTCAGATGAGAAGCTTTGGGTATTGGAAATAAAAAATGAATAATGTCTTGATGATGAATATAGAAAATTAGTTTGCCTTAATGGAAAGATTTGAAGCTCCAAGAGATAGAAATGGAAAACTTCTTCGGAAGAGTAAATGAACTAAGTAGCAAGTTCAAAAAATCTACGTCAAATGGTGAATATCAAGATGCCAAGGAATTGTGGACAAATCTAACAAATCTTTATAAAAATCCAACATCAACCCAAAGTGAAGACTAATCCAAAGAAGGAGACTCTTTGGATCAAGAACATGAGGATTCTGAGGTGCTCAACATCCGAAGAGGATATTGAAGAAGGATCTACCTCAAGAATTAAGGGGGAGAGACTATTGACACCAGAGTGAGAGTAAGTCTCAACATCCAAGGCCCATAAAGAAGAAGAGTGTGTTACCTCTACAAGCAAAGATAGCTCAATCATGAAGATATAACAATTTTGATTATTAAAACAAAAGATTATATTATTTGCTTTAAGTGCAAGGAAAATGACATTATAAGAGCAATGCCCTAAATTATTGAAGAAAAAGGCTAAAGTGACACTCATGGCCAAGGAGAAGCTAAATGGAGGTGAATCTTTGATGCAAAAGAGCAAAAAGCACATTGTGTTCTACACATGCAACCAAAGAGGACATTACCATAATCAATGTCCAAAGAGAAGACACCAAAGAAAAGACAAGGGGGGAATCTTAAACATAGCGGAGTTTCTAAGGTATTATTTCATAATGCAATTTCCTTGTATCATGAAAACAAGCATGTTAGAGATAAGTTTTATGATTTTAATGCTTATTATCAGGGTAATAGAAAGCATGATAATTTTAATAATAAGTTTAGATGATATCATGGTAGAATCACTCCATCTACGGATAGGAAGGTTGAAAAGAATTTAGAGGAGAACCCTAAGAAGACTAAACATATGCCTAGAAAAAGAAATATCCAAGATAATCATGAAAAAACAAAAATTGAGAAATTAGGGGTTGAAAATTAAGTCTTGAGATCAAGACTTAGTCAATTGAAGAAGGTCCTTAAAAAATGACAAATGAGGTTAGTGGATCTAAGCAACAAAACCTAGGATTAGGAAGACACAACAAATTCAAGGACAAGAAAGACTTGGGTTACAAGTCTAAGGCCAAGAAGAATGTGCCATCTTATCATAGAGTTTTGTATAATAATGAAACAAACCCTACGTCTAGGAATTGAGTCAAGGTTACAAGGGAGGTCATTCCTATAGTTGATCTTGATGAGACTACAATTATTATGGCTTCTAAAAAGGTTAGGAGAGTCCCAAGGAAGGTATCTAGGGAGGTTATTTCTAGTGAATATCTAGTACACTCAAGGAGCTCCAATAGGTATTAGATTTCTAAAAGTGTGATCTCTGCACACTAAATGGGTATAGGGTGTATCAAACTTAGTTGGAAGGATAGTTAACCCAACCATTGTAAAGCTAAGATTTTAAGACATTTTAAAGGTATTGTGATATCTTGAGAATGAAGTTTCAAATCTTATCTTGGAAGATTTCTATAGTATGTCAATGAAAATTGAGTTCTAAAGTTGATCAAAAGTGGCACGATAAGATAGAATTCAAAAGTGTGCCAAGTTAGAATTTTTGACACATTCGAGGGAGTTAGGTTGTTTATGTCAAATCATGTATTTGACATAATAATTAGTTGATAATGCTTAGATTGAAACTCTAGGTAAATTTATCATTGTGTTATAATTACTATGTTTTGTATGTCATATCACATGTCATGACATCATATCATACATCTATCTTGTCATGATAACATATTGTTTGATATCACCATGTTATATCATACATGCATCATTAAGGTATGATACTTTTCTTTTGAAAGTATGCATTTGATATATATCATATTCATTTACATACATAAATATTAATTCATTATAATTAAATACAAATGGCATTTGATGACATCCTAGGCAGGATTATCAAATTGAAAATGCCTAGATAGAAATATATGATCCCTTAGTGATTCGGCGATAAGAACAGGGACCCCCCCCTCTGAGGGAAGTCAACGTCACGTGGAAGTCAAAGGGCCGAACGACCGACCGGAGAAGAGGAGATCGGTCGGCCAAATGGGGTCCCATCGGAGTCCAAGGCACCCGGTGAGGAGTCAGAGCTCCGACGCTCGTTGAACAGGATTGTACGGCCGAGCAGGTGGCCCACTCGGCCGAAGGCATAAGGTAGCAACACTGCGATCAGTCTCCACAGAGCACACCACCTGGAATATCTCAAGTAGACCAGCACGTATGACCGGCCGGACGCAATGGGACTGCCGACCGGCCGGACACTCGCTATATAGTAAGGAGAACAGGACAAGGAAACATCCTCTGACAGCGGGTATGTCCGAGGAGCAGGCCATACGCAGGATCTTATGACAGGGGTCCGTTGTCCCCTCAAAGATGTGCTCAGACTGTAGCAGTAAGGGGTCAGGTAAGCTTTTCTGACAAGCCCATATTGAGGTATGGGCTGAGGACACATATTCACCTCGATATGTGTGCGTGAGCCCCTTTCCAGCCCTATATAAAGGGCCTCACCCTTCACCGGAGGTATGCATTCTTAGATATTTGGAGCCACTTCTTTGCTGTCCATTTGCCTAACTTGAGCGTCGGAGGGTCGTCGCCGGGAACCCCTTCCCAGCCCGACTTCTTTGCAGGTTCGCCAGAGCATCGTACGACCGGTCGGAGATTTACGTCAGCAACCAGGAGAGCGTCACGTGCCCAGCGTCCGTTGATTCAGCGATTCGGACAGGATCAATTTGACGCCGTCTGTGGGAACGCTCCTGCATCTGATCGGAAGCAATGGACGAAGCTGGATGACCGCACTCGGTGATGCTCTCGACAGAAGAACTAGACGCTCTGATCGAAACACGAGCAGCTAAGCTCGTGGAACAAAGGCAAAAGTCGCAGGCCGAGCGGATTGAGCAGCAAGCAACATCAGCATCAGGAGGCCGAGCGGAAGCACCGCCGGGCAACGGTTCCATTTCATCGGGCCCTATTTCGCACTCCTGAAGCCGCAGTAATTAATCGGGATCGAGGATCTTCATTCAATGAAGTACCAAAATGAGACAGCAGAAAAGGCAAGGCTCCCCGAGCGGATGCCTTGCCAGAACGGATCAACCGTCAATTCTCAGAGGCTATCCTGCGGGACCCTCTGCCAAAGCACTATGTGCCTCCGGCGATCGGTGAATACAATGGAGCCACCGACCCGGACGATCATTTGGGTAAGTTCGACACCACCGCTACTCTTCATCAGTACACAGAAGGGGTGAAGTGTCGAGTTTTCCTTACCACCCTCTCAGGATCGGCTCAACGGTGGTTTCGGAGGCTTCCGGACGGATCCATCACAAGTTTCAAAGACTTCCGAACGGCCTTCCTCCACCATTTTGCGAGCAGTCGGCGCTACCAGAAGACTAGCGTGAGCTTATTCTCCATCAAGCAAGAACCCAGAGAATCGCTCAGAGCTTATATCCAGCGATTCAACCAGGTGGCCATGGACATTCCAACGGCCACCTCCGAGACTATGCTGAATGCCTTCACACAAGGCCTCGTGGACGAGGATTTCTTCGGATCGCTCATTCGGAAGCCGCCTCGAGACTACGACCATATGCTACACCGGGCCAACGAATACATCAACGTGGAGGAAGTCCAAGCGGCCCGAAAAAAGGAAACTCCAACCGAGCGGGCTCCTCCTGCCGAGCGGAAGCCGCACATTGCTCATCAGCCGCCCAGAGGACTCAGGGCCGAAGCAATCCGCTCCCCCCATACCAGGTCACATGTGCAAGAGGTAGCTGCCGAGCGGCCCAAGCCAAAGAAGAAATGGACCCCAATGTTCTGCGCATTCCACCGGACGGACACGCATAACACCAGAGATTGTCGGAGTCTTCCTCTAATCGCCCACCCCGTTCCCCGGGGTGGCGACCGTCGATCGCCATCATCTGATAGGCGACAAAGACTTTGTGTAGCCGAGCGGACGATACCTGACATGCGACAAAGACAGACTCCCGAGCGGCATCATACTCCTAGGCGTGAAGATCCCCGGATGTCTAGAGAGCGGCCTAGACCATCCGCTCGGGAAGAAGAAAATAGAAGTAATACTTCTCGAGGCGAAATCAACATTATAGCTGGCGGGCCGACCGGAGGCGACTCTAACCGAGCAAGAAAGGCGAGCGTGCGGCAGCTCCAGATCCATGCGGTCGGCTGCAGCCAGGAACGGGCGAGCGGACCCGAAATCAGCTTCGGGCCCAAGGACTTGGAGGGAGTCGAAGTGCCGCATGACGATGCTCTCCTCATCAAAGCGGTAATAGCCAACTACACTATTCACCACGTTTTTATTGACACAGGAAGCTCTGTCAATATCATATTCAAAAAGGCCTTCGATCAACTACAAGTTGATCGAGCCGAGCTGCTGCCCATGACAACCCCCCTCTACGGGTTTACAGGGAATGAAGTTCTGCCGGTCGGACAGATCCGGCTGACGATTTCGCTGGGAGAGGAGCCGCTCAGAAGGACGCGGACAGCAAATTTCGTCGTGGTGGACTCTCCGTCGGCGTACAATGTCATATTGGGACGACCGGCTCTCAGTGAATTCTGAGCGGCCGTCTCCACCTTCCACCAGAAAATCAAGTTTCCGGTTGAAGACAAAGTGGGAGAAGTACGAGGAGATCAATTAGCAGCTCGGTGATGCTACGTCGAGATGGTCCGAGCAGAAGCCAATTCCGCTCGGAAGACACCACGGATCGAGGTGAACGCTATAACTGAAAAACCTCCCTCTTTGGTTTATGAAGAAAAAGAGGAAGTGCAGATTCACCCGACCCGATCGGAGGTCACAACGTTCATTGCGGCCGATCTGGAGGCAAGCCAGAAAGAGGAAGTGATCAAATGTCTCCAAAGAAATCGCGATGTCTTCGTCTGGTCGACGCATGAGCTGCCCGGGATCTCACCAAGTATAGCGCAGCATGAGCTCCATGTCCGACCGGACGCTCGGCCGGTGAAGCAGAGAAAAAGGGATTTCAGCGCTGAACAGAATGTCATCATCCGAGCGGAGGTTGAGAAGCTCTTGGAGGCCGGCCATATACGCGAGGTTCAGTTCCCGAGCTGGTTGGCGAATGTAGTATTAGTCTCCAAGCCAGGCAACAAGTGGAGAGTGTGCATAGATTTTCGGGATCTCAACAAAGCTTACCCGAAGGATTTTTATCCTCTGCCTCGGATCGATCAGCTGGTGGACTCCACAGCTGGCTGCAAGTTGATATGTATGCTCGACGCTTATCAATGCTATCATCAAGTGCCTCTCGCCAGAGAAGATCAGCAGAAAATTAGCTTCGTTACAGCCGACGGTACCAACTACTACAATGTGATGCCGTTCGTACTGAAGAACACTGGAGCAACTTACCAGCGCTTGATGAACAAAGTGTTCAAGGAGCAGATCGGACGCAATTTGGAAGTATACGTGGACGATATTCTCATCAAATCCATCCGATCGACCAATCTCTTTGAAGACATGGAAGAGACTTTTCGAACGCTGCGGAAGTATGGAGTTAAGCTGAACCCTCAGAAGTGCCTGTTCGGAGCAAAAGGCGGACGTTTTTTGGGATACATAGTGACCGAGCGGGGCATCGAGGCAAATCCCAGCAAAGTGAAAGCATTACAAGATATGCAGCGCTTGACCGGTTGGATAACTGCTCTGTCCAGATTCATCTCCAAGACCGCCAACCGGAGCCTACCTTTTTTCAAAATCTTGCGCAAGGCCACTAAGTTTCACTGGGATGAAGAATGCGAATGGGCGTTTGAAGATCTGAAGACGTACTTGAACTCTCTACCTGTGCTAGCCAAGCCGACTGTGGGTGAGCCACTTTGTATCTATTTATCTTCAACTGAGCAAGCAGTCAGCTCGGCACTAGTAAGGCCGAGCGGAGAAGAGCCTGTATATTTTCTAAGCCATATTTTAAAAGATGCTGAATTTCACTACACTGGGCTCGAGAAGCTGGCTTTCGCTCTGGTCCTCGCCGCTCGGGGCCTTCGTCCATATTTCTTGGCTCATACTATCATCGTCCGGATGAATAGCCCCTTGGTAAGAGAGTTGTTGAATCCCGAAGCGTCCGGACGGCTCATCAAATGGACAACGGAGTTGAGCGAATTTGACATTCAATACCAGCCCCGTTCGGCGATAAAGGCGCAGTCCTAGGCGGATTTTGTCACTGAAGTACAAATGCCAGAACCCGAAGCCATGTGGAAAATATTCGTGGACGGATCATCTACTCGGCTCGGAAGCGGGATTGGCGTACTATTACACTCTCCTCTTGAAGAAAAAATGCACTTATCCGTCCGGCTGGATTACAGAGCTACAAACAACGAAGCAGAATATGAGGCCCTTATAGCCGACTTACAGGCCGCTCGGCATGTGGGGGCCGGACGGGTGATGTTGGATTCAGACTCTCAGTTGGCCGCTCAACAACTCTCAAGTACTTTTGAAATTAACAACGCTCGGCTCAAACTCTACGCGGAAGCCTTCGACAAGCTCAAGGCCAACTTCAGAGAGGTCATTATCCAGAAGATACCCCGAGCGGAAAATCAGGCGGCAAATGAGTTGGCCAAACTAGCAAGTTCAATAACGCCGGTCGTCATTCAACAGCCAATTGAACAAATATCTTTGGTGGCACATGTCGACCGGATGGAGGGCCTCGCGTTCCTGAGCGACTAGAGGACAGCCATCATAGAGTTTCTGCGCACGGGTGTGACACCGTCCGATCAGGAAGCTGCTTAGCTATTAAGAAGGAGAGCCGGTCGGTTCACACTCGTTGGAGACCAACTCTACAAGAAGGCTTTCTCTCGCCCGCTGTTGAAATGCGTGAGCTTGGAAGACGCGGCGTACATCCTCCAAGAAGTGTACCAAGGATCATGCGGAGGGCATCCGGGCGGACGATCGCTGGCTAAGAAGATCCTGCTGGCCGGATACTTTTGGCCAACCCTGCAAGCTGATGCCGCTGAGACCTTTGCGACGTGCCTTTCTTGCCAAAAGTACCATAACTTCTCCCACCTACCGGCGGAGGAAATGAAGGCAGCCACCGTGTCCTGTCCTTTCGACCAATGGGGAATGGATATCGTGGGTCCGTTTCCTATGGCGACCGGGCAGCGGAAATTTCTATTAGTGGCGGTCGATTATATTTCTAAATGGGTAGAAGTAGAGCCGCTAGCCAAGATCACCGAGCAGATGGTCAAGAAGTTTATCTAGCAACATATCATCTGCCGGTTCGGCATCCCCCGTCGACTTGTTTCCGACAACGGGCGGCAATTCGCGGTAAAGTTGCTCGAAGATTGGTGCAAGAGCTATGGCATCGAGCAACACTTCACGTCCGTGGCATATCCCCAAAGCAATGGTCAAGCCGAAGTAGCCAACCGGGAAATTCTTCGCATTCTACGCGCTCGGCTCGACCATTTGGGAGGAAGCTGGGTGGATGAAGTGTCGGGCGTCCTATGGGACATTCGAACGACCCCGAAGGAGGGAACGGGCGTGACGCCATTCCACTTAGTCTATGGGGGTGAAGCAGTGATTCCAGTTGAAGTGGGTGTCGAGTCCGCCCGGATCCAGAACTATGATAATGACAACGCCGAGCGGAGGAACATGGAGCTGGATTTGGTCGACGAGGAGCGGGCCAAGGCGTCCGTCCGGCTGATGGCGTACAGGCAAAGAATGAAGCAGAACTATAACCGGCGCGTGATCCCTAGAGCATTCCAAGTCGGCGATCTCGTCTGGAAAAAAGTAAAGTCGGTCGGCGACGTCGGTAAGCTGGAGGTTCCTTGGGCGGGCCCCTTTAAAGTCATCGAAAAGCTCCGCTCGGGTGCTTACTATTTGGAGGATGAAGACAGTCGGCGGCTAGATCGACCATGGAGCGCGAATCATCTCTAGCCGTATCGAGTTGGGTGAGAGGTGCGCTGATGTAATTTTATATATATGCTTTGGTAGCCTATGTCCTTGTAATGCAGGAAGATTTTAAAGATGGCAAATAGCTTCGCCGAACGGCAGTGTCAAAATTAACCTTAAAAGGCCGTCGAGATCCGACGTTAAAAATCGAGAGACGAGCCGGCGTCTATAAACCCTCCGAGCGGAAGACCGTCGAGCTCCGACATTAAAAATCGAGAGACGAGCCGGCGTCTATAAACTCTCCGAGCGGAAGGCCGTCGAGCTCCGACGTTAAAAATCGAGAGACGAGCCGGCGTCTATAAACCCTCCGAGCGGAAGACCGTCGAGCTCCGACGTTAAAAATAGAGAGACGAGCCGGCGTCTATAAACCCTCCGAGCGGAAGACCGTCGAGCTCCGACGTTAAAAATCGAGAGACGAGCCGGCGTCTATAAACCCTCCGAGCGGAAGACCGTTGAGCTCCGACGTTAAAAATCGAGAGACGAGCCGGCGTCTATAAACCCTCCGAGCGGAAGACCGTCGAGCTCCGACGTTAAAAATTGAGAGACGAGTCGGCGTCTATAAACCCTCCGAGCGGAAGGCTGTCGAGCTCCGACGTTAAAAATCGAGAGACGAGCCGGCGTCTATAAACCCTCCGAGCGGAAGACCGTCGAGCTCCGACGTTAAAAATCGAGAGACGAGCCGGCGTCTATAAAACCTCCCAACGGAAGACCGTCGAGCTCCGACGTTAAAAATCGAGAGACGAGCCGGCATCTATAAACCCTCCGAGCGGAAGACCGTCGAGCTCCGACGTTAAAAATCTAGAGACGAGCCGGCGTCTATAAACCCTCTGAGCGGAAGACTGTCGAGCTCCGACGTTAAAAATCGAGAGACGAGCCGGCGTCTATAAACCCTCCGAGCGGAAGACCGTCGAGCTCCGACGTTAAAAATTGAGAGACGAGCCAGCGTCTATACACCATCCGAGCGGAAGAAGGCGATCAAAAGGACTTGTGATCGCTATTAAGATCGTTTGACCAACTATGCGTTCCGTTCGGCCTAGTACCCAAGGGTACTTAAATCAGTATCCAGTGAATAATCTCTTGTCGAATCAGAATATACTCGTCCGAGCGGAAATGGTACGCAAAATACTTTTTTAAAAATACCTTTCAAGCACGAGAGGTGTGATAAGAGGCGAGCGGACAACATACATTAACAAGCAAAAGGACAACAAGCGAAAGGATAGCATATTAAAAAGACTGGCCGAGTGGCCAAATTACAAAAAAAAGGAGTGTCTTTGGCCGAGCGGCCAAATTACATGTAAAACTTCTACTCTAGGTAATCATAGAGGTCTTTGGGGATGTTGTCGAGGAGAGCCACTTGATCTGTAGCCGGGATGACGGCGGACTCGGGAAGGTGCCCCTTGGACTTCAAATATGTCATCGTGGCGCTCATAGCAAGGTCAAAGGAGATGGCTAAAATCTCATGGCAACAAGCAAGGAGATGGTTTCTCCTTGCTATCCGGTGACTACTGTAGATGCTTGACGTCCACTAGTCGTTGGATGGCTAGACAACTCTTCCAAAGATGTTTCGTGTGATGTGTGATAAATTCATAATTACACGAAGTGTCATCAAGTAATACAAGATCAAATCCATAGGAACTATGAATCAAGTACTAGTCAAAATGGAAAATAGGTTATCTAGACAATCTTGGATGGTTGAAGTGACGAACAAGCTAGGGAGAATGAGAGAGAAAGAGAGAGAGAAAGAGAGAGAGAGAGAGAGAGAGAGAGAGAGAGAGAGAGAGAGAGAGAGTTGAGAGAGAGTGAGATAGCTGAGCACAATATTATTGAGGGAGAGGTAGAGATGTCAAAGTAAGTAGGTAGAGATATCATAGAAGATTCAGTGGTGAAGTCAATTCTAGGACTTTGGTTTCACCCAAATGATTGAAAATACCTAATCTATATTTTATTTCCTATCCTCAATGGTATTTATATAGGTACACCATCCTATGCTCTCCGATGTGAACTTTTGGTACTACAACAATGTACCGACCCTAATCATTGTCTACTTTAAGAAGGATCGCAACTAGTGATCAAAATCTAGGGGGGGTCCTATCACAAGATCCCTCAACCACTAATTAACCACTTTCCTACTACATGATCATGAATTAGGTTTGATTCATTAAAATCTATGATAGCCTAGGGGTTCTCATGGCATACTAGGTTGCACTTTCGTATCTGACTCTCCACGTCTTAGTTTTTTATGGGTTGGAGGGTCAGGTTCTCCTTTCAATTCATCCCCAAATCCTCATGGGATATGAATCTCATTCTTTTGGCATCAAGATTGTGTTAGCATAGTAGATCCAAACCATAAACACATATTTCATAGAACAAGAAATATGCAAATATATAGATTAAATGAAGAGATGCTCACATATCAAAAGAGTCTTATGTTTGAGAGGTGTCCTAAGGCAATTGCCTTATGGTTTTACTATTTATTATGATAAATATAGATTCACTATTTGTGTGTACTTTACTTATGTATTTGAATGGTCTTAAATTCATTTACTAAATGCCCGTAATATGATTCATAGCATGAGAAAGCTTATGATTAGATCACAACTTGTGTTGCAATAAATTAGAAATTTATTATATTTTTATTATTCCGCTGTGCACGTTTTGTGAAAACGTCTAAAACACGCATCTGCATTGGACTCATAACCACAAACTAAAGACACTAAAAGAAGCATTCATAAAATCCAAAATAAAGATTAGAGATAAAGAAATGCTTAGGGAAAATATTCCTGGTGTCTTCGGAAGGATTCCTCACTTTGGAGGTGGATGGATCATCGAAGTTATTGAAGATGATTACTCTAGAATTTTCCCTAGAGGGGAAAACCCTCTCCCAAGGAGGAAGAAGTCCTCTAGTCCAAGATACTCAAACAATGATTTGCTTGACTCTTTTATACCTCCTCCCAAGCTATCTAGAGCTGCAGGTTTATATGGCTCCATCAAAACAAGTTTTTCAACTCTTAGACCCTATTTTCTTGAATTGGACCCTAAATAAAATTATAGATCTTGAAATTATCTACATTTCTATAGGTGGTTTGACCTGTAACCTCAGTCGAACCAAAAGTTATAATCATTTTAATTTTGGTCCACGGTGTAGGCCGAACCGAACATGACCCATGCCCAGTAGCACGGGCACCCATGTTTAGCTTTAGAAATAACCATTTTGGACACGGGTCATGCCCAGCAGCATGGGTGTCTACACTCAAACTCTTTCGTATGAACACGTTTGTGTCATGGGACATTGCCGAAGCATGTTCCGTAATTAAAATTTCATTTTGGTGGTCTTTTGAATCCTTTTTCTTCATGGATGTTTCATGTTCTTGGCTTGATAATGAGGCTTGATGTTCAATGCTCCATTTTAGCTCTAGATTCATGTCCTATCAATGAAACAAGCAAAGAGCATTTATCTAAACTAAAAGAGTGACAGTAATGAAATCTAAAGGAATATGGTGTGTGAATGCAAATTATGCTGATGAAATGCGACAATATATATAATAAAATGATAATTGAAAACATATATAATCTACGCTCATCAAGTACCCCCCCCCCCCCTCTCGAACATAAACTTTTGCTTGTCCTTAAGCTATATCTACAATCTAGATTTTATGTGTACAGATGGCGTGTCATAATCCCTATTGAATCAATCTAATTCTAACATATAGTTTCACTAATGAGCAAGATAACAAAATTATTTGATTGCGTCTTAAGTAGAAGTTCTCTATGCTCAGTGTAATTAGTGACTCAACTTTTTCTAGTTTCAACTTCCAATTCTAGTCAAGTCATCAACCTACCACATGCAAGGTTCTTCTCCCTCAAAATCTACATAAGGTCATAAAGGAATACTCTATATCAAGATAAACATAATAGTTATTTCCCCAATAACCTAACCCAGTCTCAAAGAAGTAACTTGTTAGTTTCCACTAATGATAACTATTTTCTATCCCTTATTCTATTTTTCTCATTCAATGATTGCAAAGTATAATGCTTGAAGAAACCCTTTTTTTTTTTTTTTTACTTTTTTTCTCTTTTGGGATTCTAAGTTTTCCTAATGAGTTAACATGATATGAGTTTATCCAATAACCAAAATATAGTTGAGAGGTCACCTAGAAAACATGAGTACTAGTCTAGTTTTATGAATCATGACTAATTTCATAAATAACTACCATCAAAATCAAGCATAGTGTAAAGAGATCCTAAAAACAAAGTAACACTCAAATTCTTCTAATAAAAACATTGCTCACTTCATGCTACTATAGATAGGAAAAAATAGATCAATAAGCATACTAGCATACTATCACAACAAAAAAATCTAGAATCATTGTGCTAGTATTTTCCTATAAGGAACAAACAAGTGATTAAGTGCATTAATGACATGTAAACATTTATATTGCTAAAAGAAACAAGACAAACACAACCAATTATTATCTAAAACAAACTAATAAACAAACATCCCCCTAGACTTAAATGTTAGGATCGGTTGAGCTAGAGGGGTGAATGGCTCACTTCGTTTTCTTGATCAATTTACTCTTTCACAGCGGACACTTGAAGGCAATGCTAACTCTTGTATTTACTTGGTATCCACCTCCTCAAGGAGGTGACTAGTTCAAGGATCCACACCACTCACCACTCTTCCACTACCAAAACCCTCCTTCTTGAAATCACACCGAAGGTAGAGAAACCTTACAAGATTACAACTCTCCCTCTCCAAAGTAAAGATCACAAACACTACAAAGAAGAAGAGAAGAAGGATCACAAACTTTAACCGGCTTCTTCTTTGCAAGTGAGACTTCAGAAAGTGGCAGAGAAGAGAGCTTGAACACTTTTCAAATCTTGATCACTTGAAGAATTTCTTAAAACCTTTGAGAGCAATAGAACAATGTATTCTTGGATGATCTGTTTTCTTTTTCTTCCGCGCTTTTAAACGTCGAGAAAACTAGCCATTTCTCACGTAGCCGTCGCCATGAATCGATTGGGCTTGTATTCCAATCGATTCAAAGGTATCCGTTGAGTGTTGTCAAGTTAAGATCAACGCGTAGATCATCTGATTTGAACCTTAATTGATTGGGATTTTGCCTTGATCGATTCAGACGTGCAGTGCTTCATCGCAGAATCGCAGAGCCTCTTTGAATCAATCAGCTGATCGATTCAGGAGGAATCTGTGCTTCGCACAAATCGTTCACCGATCGATCGGCCGATCGATTCAATACCTTGAATCGATCGGCTGATCGATTCAGGATGAATCTGTGCTTCGCACAAATCGTTCACCGATCGATTGGCCGATCGATTCAATACCTTGAATCGATTGGCTGATCGATTCAGGACGATTCTGTTCTTCGCACAGAACCTTATTGATCGATCGGCCTATCGATTGACTTCTCTTCAATCGATCGGCTGATCGATTCAGAGGCATTCTAACTCACAGTTATATCTGAATCGATTTACAAATCAATTTCTGACAGTGGGCTTAACACACATCCAATCTTCTGACTTGCAGGAGCTTCTCTTGCCAAGAATCCGGTCCCCAACCTTCTTGGACTTCTCTTGCCTTGCATCTGGTCTTCTGACCTGCAAGATCTTCCTTTTGCCAAGAATCCAATCCTCCTCGACCTTCTTGGATTTCTCTTTCATCTGGTCTTCTGACTTGCAAGAAACTCCTCCTGCAAACTCACAATGCATGTTAAATCCAACGTACTAACCTAAACTTAAATAATTGTCAATACATTGAAACTTCCAGGGCATGATTGCACCAACAATCTCCCCCTTTTTGATGTTTGACAATCTATTTAAGTTTAGGCTAATTTCCAACATACCATAATAATATAATGATAAATAATGATTGCAACTACACTGAAAATCATCTAAATTAAGCATAAGCAGTAAGCAAGTAAACTTGAATTTCAATTTAAATCTAATTAAGCATGAACTTCAACATATATCTCCCCCTTTGTCAAATATCAAAAAACAAAAAAAACAAACTCCCCCTCAAAATGTGCACTAAACAAAACACAATCAGTCCAAGGGGTACTCCCCCTAAAACACATAGATATCAACATAATATAACAACTGTGATCGTAGAAACAAAACAAAAGGTAGAACAAGTAGCATAGCATATATCCAAAATAGAATAGAGTTCACAGAGAGACTCCATAACAACCATCCACATAACGGACAATAACACGTCAGAAAGGGACATAAAACTCATTAAGATCATCGCCTGAAGGAGGGGGATCAGCAGCAGCAGGAGGAGTAGACGTACTAGCTGGAGCAGGAGCCACCGCAGAGTCAGCACCAGCAGCATCCTCAGCATGGGGAATGAGAGCTGTGGATGGAACGGACTGAGACGGATGACCCGTCACCCAGGAGCTCACTAAATCCACTAATGTATCCATAGTCGCCTGCATCGAAGTCTGTCGATGGACCATGGTATCCATCGTGGAACGCAGGTCGGCTACCTCCATTGTCAGCTCCTCCAGGCGAGTGTCGACAGTCTCCTCGAATGTCGGAGAAGCTAGCTCGGGGATATCCTCCTCAGCATCATCTGCCGCAGGAACCAATGCCTGTGCATCCCCCCTGCGGCGAGCCCTGGGTCCCTCACCAAAAGCACGTCCATCGCGCCATCGAACTCCCGCTGGACCACCAACTAAGCCCGTCTTCGTGAAGGAGCGGGGAGAAATCCGAGAATAAGCAACAGTCATGTGCTCCAGCTGTCCCCGGGAGACATCTATCTTCTGGGACTCCAGCCAGTCTGTGATAAGATGCCCGAAAGGCATGTGGACCGTCTGCTGCACTGGCTGGGTAAAATGAATGATGCAATGAAAAATGTTCAGAGCTATGTTGATGTTCAGGGAATGACGGATGGCATATAGGGCAAACATGTGAGGGGGTCGCAGAGCGGCTAAGGCATGAGAAAATATGTGAAAAAAGCAGTTAATGATCACTTTAAATAAGGCAGCATTCTCAGCCGATAACTCAAGTGAAGAAAACTTAGTGATTTGAGCATTTGGCCCATCCGGACGAGGACGACCAAAAAGAAACTTATGCATGGATGCAATGCTAAGATGCTCAAAAGGTGGAGGCAACTCATCAGGTAGAGTGGGATAAAAAACAAAGTCATTGTTGAATGGTAGACAACCTAGAAAAGATTGAAGGATCTCATAGGAGAAGTCCAAGTTCCGTTTCGCAACGCGAGTGCGATAATTTACACCATCAGAAGTGTGCAAATTATTATAGAATTCAGAGACAAGACCTACATTGACATCCCTCTCACAGGTTAACAATGAGTCAAGTTTATAGTGCTTGAACCGGTTATAGGTATCAAAACAAGACGTCCTATAGTATTGAAAATCAAAAGACCTAGGGGTTATGAGTTAGAAGGTGTGTTTGCTAAAGGCTTGCTGCATAGCAGCATTAGGAAATCTCGGATCAGTGGGAGGTTGAGGACGTGATGGAGGTACGGACGATCCTTCGCCCGATTCACAAACTTTTTGTTTCTTTCTGTGGGATAGTAAATGAAAAAGAGCAAGAGGTGGCACACGATTTTGCAGTGCAACAGAAAGATGCAGGGAAAGATATGCAAAAATGCAAGGACAGTGCAGGTAATGCAATGCATGAGGGATAATGCAAAACAATACACAAAAGCACACAAGACATAAGTGGATTAGTTCAAGTATAGGAGCAAGAACCAAAGAAAAATGAGAAAGAAGTAAAGACAGTACTTAGGGTTTTGAATTCGCATTGTGTGCGAGCGACGCGGAGAAGAAGAACAATGGGGCTGCCCTGGTCGTCGAGAGAGGAAAAAAAAGCAGGAGGAAGGTTGAAGAGCGCCCTTCGCCGGAGAAAGCCGCCGGAGAGAACGATCGACGCAGGCGGGAGAATCGCCAGGAAAGTCACCTAATAGCTAGGGCACGAAAAGCGTCGGGAGAGAAAATGAGGTGGAGTGAGAGAAAACCTAGGGTAATCGGGTTTTAAGACGGGTTTTAAATTCCCAATCGATCGACTGATCGATTGAGAGTAGGTGAATCGATCGGTCGATCGATTCACGAAGCTTCTGTGAAAATTGGGATATGCATCTCAATCGATCCAACGATCGATTCAAACGGGATGAATCGATCCATTGATCAATTGAAATGCCTTCTGTGAAAATCGAAAGAGCGTCCCAATTGATCCATCGATCGATTGACCCTCTCTGAATCGATCCAGTGATCGATTCACCTTCTCTGAATCGATCCATTGATCGATTCAGATGCTTTCTGAAGTGAAATACGAGCCTCCCAATCGATCTACCGATCGATTGGGAAGTCTGATATTATTGCACTTTTGAAAAGCTTTTCAGATCCAAGTTTTGGAAATGCACAAATAATTGTACACTCCTCTAAAAATCACAAAACTTTGTGTAGACACTATATATGTCTCATATTATCAACGAAAAATAAAGTTTAACAAAAATTAACTCATCTTAGTGAAGACTTACACAAAATCGAAAGTTGTGGAAATCTTCAATAATTTGAGTAAGTCCTTGTCTAATTGTTCAATGATATCTCGCATCCAATCACACATGTCAACCAGGATTTTAAAAACAAGTTTTATACACATTGTAATTTTAAAATTTCCAATCATAATCATAGGGCAAAGTGCACATGATTTGTACACTTGCTTTCCCTATGATTGGACAAATGAATATTTCATATGAAAACCATTTTTCTTGACCAAAATAATGCATCATAACAAGCATTATGACCAAGATAAATGTCCCTAACCTCTCACCCCATCTAAATCACATTAAGAGGACAATCCTATATTTTTGTGAGAGGCAATTTTAAGGTGAATAGAACTTAAATATCTTTACCTATAAAGTGATCATGGAGGATGTGATTTAATCAATACAACACATTCCCAATTCCCTTCTAAGAAAGCTAAATTCAACTTCGGGAAGAGGTTTAGTGAAGATATCGGCTAGATTTGATTTTGATCCAACATAATTTAAAATGATATCACCTCGAGTTACATGATCACGAATAAAATGATGTTTAACCTCTATGTGTTTCGTTCTTGAATGATGAACAGGATTTTTGGTCAAGTTGATTGTACTCACATTATCATAAAGAACTTGAACATTGTTATAGGTAAGTTTATAGTCCTCTAGAGTATGAGTCATCCACAATAATTGTGATACACACTCTCCCATGGCAATATATTCCGCTTCGGTTGTGGAGAGAGCTACACAATATTGTTTTCTACTTGACCAACTTACTAAAGAAGATCCTAGAAATTGACAACTACTAATAGTACTTTTGCGATCCAATTTGCATCCGGCATAATCGGAATCGGTATAGCCCACTAGGTCAAAAGTTTCGGTTCTAGGATACCAAAGACCAACATTTTGAGTCCCCTTGAGATAACGAAGAATTCGCTTAATGGCACTCAAATGTGACTCCTTGGCACAAGATTGATACCGTGCACATATTCCTATGGCAAAAAGTATGTCGGGTCTACTAGCCATAAGATAGAGAAGACTCCCTATAGCACTACGATATACCTTGGAGTCAACTTCTTTCCCCTCAACATCTTTATCCAATTTCGAACTAGTGGCCATGGGAGTAGATATTTCCTTTGCATTTTCTATTCCAAATTTCTTAAATAGCTCTTTGACATATTTAGATTGATGAATGTAAATGTCTTCTTTTGTTTGCTTAATTTGTAACCCTAGGAAAAATTTCAATTCACTAACCAAACTCATTTCAAATTCACTCTCCATGCGATTAATGAATTCATTTAAATAATCTTTATTTGTAGAACCACAAATAATGTCATCTACATATACTTGGGCCACAAACATATCATTACCACTATTTTTCAAGAATAAAGTGGGATCAATTTTTCCTCTATGAAACCCTTTTGATACTAGAAATGTTGACAATCGTTCATACTAAGCCCGGGGAGCTTGTTTTAGCCCATATAAGGCCTTTTTAAGTTTGTATACATGATTTGGACACTCCAAATTTTCAAACCCCGGTGGTTGCTCAACATATAATTCTTCTTTTATAACACCATTCAAAAATGCTGATTTTACATCCATTTGGTACAATTTGAACCCCTTGTGGGCGGCAAATGCCAACATCATCCTAATTGACTCCAATCTTGCTACGGGTGCATAAGTTTCATCATAGTCTAACCCTTCTACTTGATTGAAACCCCTAGCAACCAATCTAGCTTTGTTTCTCACAACTATCCCCTTATCATCAAGTTTGTTTCTAAAGACCCATTTTGTATCAATAATCGATTTGTTTGTAGACCTAGGAACTAAATCCCAAACTTGACTTCTCTCAAATTGAGATAGTTCATCTTGCATTGATAAAATCCAATCGGGATCAAACAAGGCATCATCAATGGTTTTTGGTTCTATTTGAGATATCAAGGCGACTTGGCTTCCTTCATTTCTAAAGTAAGATCGAGTTCTCACTCCTTGAGTGATGTCTCCTACTACTTGATCTAAGGGATGATTTACATGAATCCTAGTAGGTCTTGATTCTTGATTTATTATAATTTCAGGTTCAAGTGGCAAAGATTCATTTTTCTCACCATCATTTTCTTGATTTTCTTCTCCTTGATGATCTACTCCATCCAGTGTTAATTTCTCTAACTCAAAACGTATTTCTTCATCGTTTGCTCTTATAGAGTTCAAAGAAGGATTTTCTTCAAAGACAACATTTAGTGATTCTTCAACTAATTTTGATCTTTTGTTGTAAATTCGATACGCCTTGCTATGACTTGAGTAACCTACAAGGATCCCCTCATCCGCCTTAGCGGAAAACTTTCCCAAGTGATCTTTGGTGTTTAGAATATAGACCTTACACCCAAACACTCTAAGATGCTTAATTGTAGGAGGTTTACCAAACCACAACTCATGAGATGTTTTTCCTAGAAACCTATGTATTAATGTTTGATTTTGCACATAACATGTCGTATTAATTACTTCAGCCCATAGGAAACTATGAAGTGAATATTCATTTAACATGCTCCAAGCGGGCTCTTACAAAACCCTATTTTTCCTCTCAACAACTCCATTTTGTTGAGGACTCCTAGGGGTGGAAAATTCATGTTTATAGCCTTTTTCTATACAAAAATTTGTGAATCTATCATTTTCAAACTTACCTCCATGATCACTTCTTATCTTGTTTATCTTATGAGCCTTTTCATTTTCTACTCTATTACAAAAAGCAATCAAGGTATCTAAAGTTTGATCCTTATGTTTCAAGAAAAACACCCATGTATATCTAGTGTAATCATCCACAATCACAAAGCAATATCTACTACCATTTAAAGAAATATATCTACTACTATCAAATAAATCCATGTGAATGAGCTCCAAAGCATTTGAGGTACTTACAACGTTTTTACCTTTATGAGTAGCTATGGTTTGCTTACCCATTTAACATGAATCACATATTTTGTCTTTTTGAAACTTTAACTTTGACAATCCTTGCACCAACTCCTTTGAAAGGTTTTTGATATTCCTCATGTTGGTGTGAGCAAGTCTCCGGTGCCAAAGCCACGTCTCCTCTTCTTTGGACATGAGACACTTAACAAACACATTAGTAGCACCAAATAGTTCAACTTGATAAATATTTTCTCTTCTATGGCCTATGAGAATATTGGTGTTTAGTTCACTATGCTTGATTAGACATTGAGATGAGTTGAACTCAACTCCATAACCCGAATCACATAGTTGACTAACACTTAAAAGATTAAAGACCATGCCTTTCACTAATAACACATTTTTTATTACAAATTTTTCCGAAATTCTAATATCTCCAATTCCTATAACTTTTAATTCACCACTATTACCAAAAGAAACGGTACCTTTACTTTTGTGTCTAAAAGATGAGAATTTTGAAGAATCCCTCGTCATATGCTTAGAACATCCACTATCCACGAACCATGTTGTTGGATGCTCCCCCTTGGTGCATGCCTGTTTAAACATGATAAACCAAATGTTTTGGTACCCAAACCTTGGGTCCGGTAGCATCAATAACAAATTGCTTGGGTACCCAAGCTTGAACAAACTTAACCCTTGAAGCATGATTTCTACTAATTAGAGACATGAATTTGACTTCCTTATCTTGTGATTTAAAACCTAGTCCCGCTTTGTTGTACACACCTCTTTGAGCACCTAGAATCATGTCTAAGTATTTTGAGCTTGAAGTAATTTTTTCTAGAGCACTTCTAAGATCATCAACTTGTGATTTCAACGATACATTTTCCTTTTTAAGATCATCAAAATCATCTTTGTCATTTTCATGAAGCATGCAAATTTCACATGGCACAATTTCATTTTTAAGTGATTTACATTCATTTTACAATTTTTTAACCTTCCCTTTTGATTTAGCTAGTGCATTGGTTAAGCATGCAATGGTGGCATACATCTTATCAAGATTGAGAGAAATTACCTCATCATAACTAGATGATGACTCACTTGAAGACTTCACATCCTCTCCATGACTATCTTCATCTTCACTATCTTCAACATGGCTTAAAGCCATGAGAGCCATGTGCTTTGAGCTCTTCCTTTCATCTTCTTCCGATGAGCTTGATGATGAGTCGTCACAAGTAGCTTTCAAAGCCTTCTTCTTTTTCTTGGTCTTTTCCTCTTGCTTCTTCAACTTTGGACACTCCGTTTTGTAGTGCCCCTTTTTCTTGCATTCATAGCAAATTACATCAGTCTTAGTCTTAGAATCCACAAGAGATATACCTTTTTTCTTTTCATCATTGAAAATCTTCTTAACATCCTTTTTGTCAAACTTCCTTGAATGCCTCATCATTCTTCGAACAAAGTTCACCATTTCACTAGAAGATAGCTCTTCATCACTATTACTATCACTATCTTGCTCAGATTCTGAAGATGACTCCTTCTTCTCCTTTTTCTTTTCCTTGTACTTCTTTTTGCTCTTTTCACTTGCAATCAAGGCTATACCTTTCTCTTTATGGCTTGTGTTAGCTTGTTCATGCAATTCAAGTTCACAAAATAATTCATCCAACTTTACTATTGACAAATCCCTTGATACCTTATAGGCATCCACCATGGATGACCATAATGTGTTTCTTGGGAAAGATTTCAGAGCATACCTTATGAGATCTCGGTTCTCTACACTCTCTTCAACTGAATGAAGACCGTTTAAGAGTTCCCTGAACCTCCCATGTAGTGAACTTACCGTTTCTCCATCCTTCATTGTGAAATTTTGAAGTTGATTTATCAAGAGGTCTCTCTTTGCAATTCTTGAATCCTTGGTGCCTTCATTTAGCTCAATGAGCTTGTCCCATAAATCCTTGGCACTCTTGAAAGGTCTAACCTTGTTGAGTTGTTCCGAGCTTAATCCACATTGAAGAGTCACAATCGCCTTTGCATTTGCTTGAGCCTTCATTTTTTGTTCAACGGTCCACCTTGATGATTCAAGCATTCTTCCATTTTTGGTTGGCGCCGTGAATCCCTCCGTGATTGAGAACAACATGTCAATTTCGGTCATGAGATAGTGTTCCATGCGGCTCTTCCAATAAGAAAAATTACTGCCTTCATAAAATGGTGGTCGTGAAGTACTATGTCCCTCCTTCAATGACATCTTGTAGCTCTTTAACTTGTGCTTTCTTGGCGATGAATCCTCAAAAACAAACCAACGCTCTGATACCACTTGTTAGGATCGGTTGAGCTAGAGGGGGGGGGGGGGTGAATGGCTCACTTCATTTTCTTGATTAATTTACTCTTTCGCAGCGGACACTTGAAGGCAATGCTAACTCTTGTATTTACTTGGTATCCACCTCCTCAAGGAGGTGACTAGTCCAAGGATCCACACCACTCACCACTCTTCCACTATCAAAACCCTCCTTCTTGGAATCACACCGAAGGTGGAGAAACCATACAAGATTACAACTCTCCCTCTCCAAAGTAAAGATCACAAACACTACAAAGAAGAAGAGAAGAAGGATCACAAACTTTAACCGGCTTCTTCTTTGCAAGTGAGACTTCAGAAAGTGGCGGAGAGGAGAGCTTGAACACTTTTCAAATCTTGATCACTTGAAGAATTTCTTAAAACCTTTGAGAGCAATAGAACAGTGTATTCTTGGATGATCTGTTTTCTTTTTCTTCCACGCTTTTAAACGTCGAGAAAACTAGCCGTTTCTCACGTAGCCATCGCCATGAATCGATTGGGCTTGTATTCCAATCGATTCAAAGGTATCCGTTGAGTGTTGTCAAGTTAAGATCAACGGCGTAGATCATCTGATTTGAACCTTAATCGATTGAGATTTTGCCTTGATCGATTCAAACGTGCAGTGCTTCATCGCAGAATCGCAGAGCCTCTTTGAATCGATCGGCTGATCGATTCAATACCTGGATCGATCAGCTGATCAATTCAGGAGGAATCTGTGCTTCGCACAGATCGTTCACCGATCGATCGACCGATCGATTCAATACCTTGAATCGATCGGCTGATCGATTATAGAGGAATCTGTTCTTCGTACAGATCGTTCACTGATCGATCGGCTGATCGATTCAATACCTTGAATCGATCGACTGATCGATTCAGGATGATTCTGTGCTTCACACAGAACCTTACTGATCGATCGGCCGATCGATTGACTTCTCTTCAATGGATCGACTGATCGATTCAGAGGCATTCTGACTCACAGTTATGTCTGAATCAATTTACAAATCAATTTCTGACAATCGGCTTAACACACATCCAATCTTCTGACTTGCAGGAGCTTCTCTTGCCAAGAATCTGGTCCCTGACCTTCTTGGACTTCTCTTGCCTTGCATCTGGTCTTCTGACCTGCAATAACTTCCTTTTGCCAAGAATCCAGTCCTCCTCGACCTTCTTGGACTTCTCTTGCATCTGATCTTCCGACCTACAAGAAACTCCTTCTTAAAACTCACAATGCATGTTAAATCCAACGTATTAACCTAAAATTAAATAATTGTTGATACATTGAAACTTCCCGGGCATGATTGCACCAACATTAAACTCTTCATAGTCTTCACTAACTGTAAAATATAGTATGGAGGGGAGTTAGGGAGGTTACCAAGTGATGTATGCAAAAGTATAAATCACTCCACTATCGGTCCTTGCAATTTATGATGGGTCTTTTCAATTGAATTTTTTGGGTATGAAATGGGGTCAGTACATTTTGAATTTTGTACCACATTGTAGATCTTTGCAAATGCTTTGATTTGAATAGTTGTAAGCCTCCTACTTCATCCTGAATCAAAAGTTATCACCATTTGAAAATGGTCCTGCATTGACATATTTTTTACAAGCACCCGACACAGCCCATGCTGGTGGGCATGGACACTCGTGTTGGGTTAGGCGACTGCAATAGGAAGTTAGCTAAGGGACATGCTAGCTAGCATGAGAACCTGTGCTATGTTTGGATGGCTGAGCATGGGTTGTGTTGGGGAACACGAGCATGTGCTTGGTTGGCTGAATGCAACACAAGCCATGCTAGTTAGCACTATCGCCTGTGTTCAACTACTAGAATCGAGCACGGGCTATGTTGGTGGGCATGACCGCCCGTGCTCCACCTCCTTGTCTTGGTTTTCACTCCAAACTTCATTCAATGATCTGCAAAGTTAAACAACTCAATTAAAACTACTTCAGAACTAAATTGAACAATTGAAATTAGTAAAAAACTTAGAAATAAAAGACTTGGGTTGCCTCCCAAGAAGCGATTATTTAAGGTCATTAACTCAACTCTTTATTTGACTTATCTAAATCTTGCCTATAGAGGAGTGAGCTATTTTAGAACCCTCTTGTTAAGGGTTCTTGGCCTTGAATATATCTTAAATATTGCTCATGGAGGAGCAAGTTACTTGCTTGCTCCAGGTCAGGTCTGTTAGAGTGTATACTAAAAGCCTAGCTTGTGTAAACATTTATTTTTGAAATAAAAGAATCACATTGGTCAATATCTGTATTTATTTGTTAAATGTAATTGTTCAATTAATTTATATAGTAGATAACATGGAGTGTGGTGTCACACTCAGAAGATCATGTTGTCAGTTCTTTATAAATTATAAATAATTGCTCACGACTAAGATGGAAAGGAACAAACCATCGAAATAGTCGTAGTGTAATTAAATATTAGTTTATCTTGATTAATAAATTACACTGATACACTCTAAGTGTATTGAGTAGGATCATTTAGGTAAGTCCTTTTTGTACTGACTTAATAAAAGAACTAGACCTTAGTTATTATGGAAGTGTGTGCTCTTAATCCTAATATAATAACAAACACATATATTTAATATTTATTTCTTTGACTTATCAAAGGGTGAGGTTTAGCTCGATAAATCAACATGCCCGATAAGTTGGGAAATGATATTACTTATAGTGTGTGTTGTTGATTATAGAAGGACTCTGTGTCCTAGTTATCTAGGTTGGGAATGTCCCCAAGAGGAGCTCATAAGGATTGCCATGTTAAACCCTACAGGTGGACTTAGTCTGACATGACAATGAAGTTGAGTGGTACTACTCTTGAAACTAGATATTAATTAAGAAAGTTGTCTGTAACTTACTTAATTAGTGGACATTCGTTATCTTAAACACAGGGAGACTAACACACTCATGATAAGAAGGAGCCCATAATGTAATTTGGGATTGGTGTGGTAGTGCGGTAATAATTCTCTAGTGGAATGAGTTATTATCGATGAACTTGAGTTGTGTGTTCGGGGTGAACACGGGTACTGAAGCTCATCAGAAGGCCAAAACCAATTTCTCCTCTAGGTCCCTGTCATAGCCTCATTAAAGCCTCAAGTCCATCCAAAGAAAGACTCTTCTTAGTGTCCAAGAAGGGGGATGGTCCAATACTTGGTGACCAAGCAAGGGTCGGCCACATCCTCTTTTATAGGGGTCGGCCCTTTGCTTGGTGACCAAGCATGAAGGGGTCGACCACAATAATTAAAAAGGGGAGGGTTGTTTTGAATTTTTAAAATCTTCTCTTTGTAGAAAACTATAAGTTTTAAAAGAGAGATTTTAATTTTTAAAACTCTCCTTATTTGAATTAGGCCACATGTTTTAATAGAGAGTTTTAAAAGTTTTAAAACTTTCCTTTTTTAACCATCCTCATGGTTTAAGAAAAAAAGGAAGATAAGTTTTAAAATTAAAATTTTCTATCATCATGTTAAAAAAGGAAATTTTATAAGAGAAGTTTTAAATTTTAAAACATGGTTTTAATTTTTAGAACTTTCCTTTTTTAACTCTTACTTTAGGAAAGAGAGCTTGTAAATTTTATAAGAGGATTTCTTCTTGTAAAATTTTAAAAAATATATTTTCTTTTTCCCTTGATGAGGTGGCCGGCCATAATTAAAATAAAAATAAAATCATCATCAATTGATTTGGTGATTGATTCAATCAAGAGGAAAGAAAAGGAAAAATAAAAAGGGAAAAGGAAAAACTAGAGGATAATTTTATTTTTTCTCAAAAGTTTTTCCTTATTTGCCTTGGGCAAGTAATATAAAAGAAGGGGTGAGGAGGCTTCATGACACATAACAACTCTTATTCTCTTACTTGGAGAACCTCAAGTGGCCGACCCTCCCTCTCCCTTCTCTTTTCCCTTTTGCTCTCTTCTCCTTGGTGGTGGTGGTGGCCACATTTTAGAAGAAGAGGAAGAAGCTTTTGGGTGGTGATCATCTTGGAGGTTCGTCACCCACACGACGTCCAAGACGAGGCGAGGAATACGACAGAAGATCTTGAGGTCATTAGCTTACAAAGAGAAGGTATAACTAGTAGTTTTCTTCCGCATCATACTAGTTATTTTCTTTGTAAGAATTCTAAATACAAGAGGCAATTAGATCTAGTTTATCGAATTTATTTTTTGAGTTTGTGTTTTCTTCTTTTTCGAATTTGTGATTCGATTGTTCTTTTTGGTTAACCTAGAGTTATTTAAGGAAATTAAATATTAGGTTTCCTTAAAAGGCTTTGTCTAGGCGGTGGTGGTTGCTCCCATATCCAAGAAGGCCATGTGCCTCGCCATATTGTCCTGGAAGCCAATTTTGGAAATTAATATTTAATGAAATTAATAACATAGGTAGATTTGAATCAATAGTGTTATGTTCTGCTTGCGATTCAAATCTAAACCATTAAGAACAGATAAGTTAAATTTGGAATCAATGATGTTAAGTTCCGTCTGCGATTCCTAATTTAACTTCTAAAGAACACAATAGGTTATTTAAGGAAAGGTTCGACACTTGTAAAAAAAGTTTTTGTACAGTGGAAAGGTTCGACCTAGGATGGGCGCCACCGGCCGACAGTGGCCCAAGCGGGCTGTGACTGGTCGGAAGTAGCCGAACTCAGTGGGCCAACGAACTGATCTGGCCAGGTCTAGCCGGATCTAGGAGGTGCGCCGGAGAGGAGAGAAGAGATGGGGAAGAGAAACGGAAATCGTCGCCGCGGAAGAGCTGCGCCGCCCTACTGCTGCCGGCCTCCAGCGGCCTCATGCCCGTTGCCGCCTCCCCATTGTCGCCGGCGCCTTGGCCAGACCGACAGCAGCAATGTAAAATACCGAAAAAATGGCGAATATTAATAAGAGAATTTTTTAGAATTTTTGAAGATTTTTCGGGAATTTTTCGGAGACCGTATGGACGAGTTTACGGGGATAAAAAAATAGGGCCCGGGAAGGCCTGTTTGGGCTACCCTATTTTAAAGAGGAAATGTTATTTTCTTTAAATCATTTCCTTTTTCTTTTATAAATCTTTTCTTTTTATTTTCTTCTCCTCTCCCACGCCGCTTCCCTCTCCCGATTTCCCCCGACCCCGTGCCCTAACCGGCGCTGTTCTTATCTCCTTCCTCTCGTTGCCGATCACTTCTTCGGCTACTCCACCCGACAGCGCCGCCCTCTTCGATCTTCACTGTGCTGCCACCAAGCTCCTCCTCAGCCCTAGCACCGGTTGCCAACACTGTGCCTTGCCGATGGCATCGTCGTTCGCCGGGGAGATCCCAACCGCCGATCCTCTTCTGTGCCTAATTCCTCTCGCGTCGCCACCGATCACCACAGTCGACGCCGGCCGCTCTGCCATCGTCCGATCGCTCGCTGCCGCACCTCTGCACGGGGCTTGCCTTGTTTGTGCCACCGCCGAGTCTGCTTCGCCGACTCTAGCCTCTGCCCCGACTCCAGCGACGCCGTCTCTGTGCCCTAGTTCATTACCGCCAGCCCTCTCCTAGCCTCCAGCCACTATGCTCTAGTTTTGCTCTTTACTATGGTTCTGTTTTGTTGTTCCAGTAGCCACAGCAGCTGTGGATTGAGGTAAGGGAAGCTAGGTTGATGTTAAATTGTAGAGGTGTATTAATATTTTGGTTGAGCCTCAATTTTTCCTTGTGATCTGGGCAGTGTGGAGGGTTTCCAGCAACAGTTACTTTGTCTAGCGATAACTTTCCTTGGCTGTGAATTAACAGGAGCGGCTAAGAAGTAAGGTAATGGTTTGGTGTATGGTTGAGTTGGCACGCTCTTGATACATGTTGTTTTAGTTATGAATTGATACATATATAATTGGATTTGGATTTAGGTTAGTTTCTCGGGGATATGATTTAGCTAATTAATTTATATGTAATTAGCTAAATCCGTATATCATGTTGTTACAGGACTGTGGTTCGAGATTGGGCGTCTCGACATCGGATTGGTTTGATTCGATTTACATTGGAGGAGGGTACCTCTTGACTTATCTTTTATGATATTGTCTTTGGATATGCATAGTATTTTATAACTACAAGCAATGAACATGTTTGTCTTTGGTATGTCACTGTTTGATCTCCATAGCATGTTAGGTTTATCGCCTGTGACATATTCGTGCTTATATCATGTGATTTATTGCCATGAGTACTGTATTACCATGAGTATCTTAGTTTCTAGAATAAGTGACATACCATGTTTTACTGAGGTTAGGACTAGGTTCTGGACTTTTGGTTTCAGTCATGTGTATCGAGATTATCTGATACTTAGGTTTTTATGCCATGACCGGCTTGTGTACCTCTATTTGTATATCACATATGATTCGTGTACCTAGACTTTGATTCTTTGATCTGTGTATATTGTTGGTACATATGTTATGTAAGGGAGATATGTTTAGGATCTAGGTTGTTATACCATAGAGGACCTGTATACCCTAGATCTGTGGATTTGACTCACTGATATTGTGGTACCCATATTATATATATGAGTATGGTTATGTTGATCAGTTTATGACTATGCTTAGTGTCATGCATCATGTGTCACGCCCCAGGTAGTCCCTGTCCGAAGAAATTTCGGCAGCATCTCCCCTGTACGGCGGACAATATGAATCTCAGTATACATATATCTATACCTCGGCCACACTCGGCCGGAACAGTACAATGCAAATAAGAAACAAACCACGCAGTTTATATCAATATTCCACACAGCTCAACATATAATCAATCCACGCAGTTTAATAAGGAAGAACGATATAAAACCAACAAAGATATACGTACATATCCTACTCCACTACAACGAAGAAAACAAATCCACGAAGTAGTGTGAAAATCTGCAGCGGAAAACAAAAGCAGCAAACCCAAAGGTTCGACATAAAGTCCACAATACAAACCCACAATACAAGTATATAAGATGCAAAAGCAAAATATAATCCGACAAAGAAAACCTCGCGATAATGGGGCTAGCGACTGGAATATCTCCCGACGGCCTCAACCTGAAAAATAGTAACAACGGGGTGAGTTCAAGAACTCAGCAGGTAAACCAATAGACATGTACAGCAATATATATCCACCAGTATTAACCTAAGGTACAGTCTCCTAGACCATAGAATCAATGTTCTCTAACCATACAACCCACGGTATAGTACACTAAACCATAGAGCCTACAGTACAGTCTCCTAACAGTACAACCTACGGTACGGTCTCCTAACAGTATAACAGATATGCATAGCTGAAATAAACTGTAATAACCAGCAATAGGCATAAAGTACAGTCTATAGCAAGAATAATAAGAAATGCATAACAGAAATAAACTGTACTCACCTGCGAGGCTTGGGCAACTGACTGTCAACATACACAGATAAAGGTAGTCAGAGCAAAAGCATATAACCTGTATGCATGTCAATCATATGCAATCACCAAAATGCATCAATCATAATTAATGCAATCTGTGCATATGATGCAAATGACATGGTCACCCCTGACGCCAGTCAGAATCTCACACACAATGGTGAGACCGCGTGGGTAGGGCTATGACACCGTGCACTCTGTCGTCACTACCCCTGAAGAGTGACCGAGTGGACGGGATGCACCGGAGTACACCTATCCTCCAACCTCACTATAGGAGGGAGCGCGATGCTCTCATCTCCCGGTGCGCAATGACGGGGAGGGACCCCGGTGTGCTACCACGCTGCCTATCACACTACCCATGAGTGGAGCCTCCAGCGGAGCACCACCGGGCAACCTACACACCCTGTGTGCTGTGCCACTACCCATGCAATGGTCACGTGGTGTGCAGGTCAATGTAGCCGGCCGACGAGCTCAACAATAATGGAGTCGTCAATCGCCCAGCATGCAATCATGCGATATGGTGCATGCGGCTACAATATGACATACCTGAACAAATCCTCCTCCATATGTGTAGATGTCAAGCAGATAAACACATATATAACAAGGATAATAAACAGCATAAATCTAAAGACATCACATATAACAATGATGTAAGTATCATGAATCCAAGAGCATGTATCACACATGTAAAGCAACTAATCCAGTAGAGTAGAGTACTATAGATATGCGTCTCTATGAACATATATACACATGGCAAGAGATAAAATATCCAATCCTGAAGTAAAGCAACTAGCAGATGAAGCATGTGATAGGTATCAACTAGCTAAGACCAAGAGAGAGAATAATCTACTATCTACCACTAGTAAGTATATATAAGCTACACATATCATAAGACATTATCAAAAGATAAGTCAGAGGGTACCCGCCTCAAATAGAAGGTACAATCCAAATCCGAAGTCGAGACGCCCGTCTCGAATCAGAGTCCTGTGTCAAACAAATAGTTTTATTTAGCTAAATCAAATGAATAGCTAAATAAAATCCCTAAAACTAAATTAGGGCAAAACCCTAATCACACAACCTCAATCTACCTAATTAATCTAATGGTTAATTAGGATTAGTTACCTAATCCCTAATCACCAACTAGATTAGCAATCCAAATCTAAACTAAATCTAACAGTTGACTAGGGTTAATTATCTTAACCCTAATCATTCCATTAGATTTATCTAAGCAAATAAATCTAATTACTAATTAACAACTAAATACAACATGTATCAACTAATGATATACTAACCATCTAGTAATCCATATCATCTCCAATTCAAGCGTACACATAAACCTAATTCATCCACACTAAGATCAATCATCTAAAACAAAGAATAAAACCTACACACCTTACCTCGATTAAGCTACTGTGGATTGCTGAAACCAAAACAATCTGCTAGATGAGATTGCTGCTGGCATGGAAACACCACTGGAACCAAGACAACTCCACAGATCAGATCCTCACTGCTGAATTAGGTGTCTGCCGAAACTAAAGACACCACAGCAAGAACTGGAATTCCTCCTCACTGAACCGGATTAAGACCTCATCAACAGGAAGATCACTGATCCAATCAAGAATAGAGATCAAGATGGGAGATCACGGATCAAACAATGCCTCACCTTCAAGCCTCTGCTTGACAACTCAATTGATCCCATCATCTTCAACCGAGACCCCCACACAGCCGCAAGTAGAGGAGGACCAAGCTTTGATCAGGGAAGAACAACAATAGAATGATCCGAGATTTTTCCCTAAACCTGACAAGAAGAATCAACACAGAAATAGGACCCTAACCTCTGAGATCAACAACAACCCGAGAGAAAAAGAAATAAATCAATCGCTTACCTTCGAAGCCCTAACTGCCTCTCCACACCGGCGATCGGTGGATCTAGCTCGATCCAGTGGCATTAGTGATCGGCGCAAGGAGACACGAGTGTCTATAGCCCGGAGATGGAAGACATCAACCGGATCTGAGCTCAATCCAACGGTGCCGGAACAAGAACTAGGGCTCGACAAGCAAGCATGAGAAGACGAGATGCTGTGATGCGGCCCAGAGAGGGAAACGCCAGCCGACCTAAGCTCAATCGAAGACGATGCTGGCGGAGAAAGATCGCCGGAGTTGGAGCATCATTCACGTCGGCGTCGCTTATCCACGGGAGAGAACAGAGAAGGAAGAGAGGGGAAGATCGGGATCGCGTCGGGACAGAGAGGGGAGGAGATCGGGGAAAGAAAAGGATCGGCGATGGGGTTTGGGGGAGAAAAGAAATAAAGGAAATGAATTTATATATTAACACATTTCCTCACTTAAACGGGTATCCTAAACAGGCTTTATCCGTACTCGTAATTGATCCCCTCCAAAACCCGTCGTACGAGCTCCGAAAAATTCCCAGAAAATTTCTAAAAATTCCAAAAAAATTTTATAAGGCTATTTCTCAAATAACCCTATTTATTTAAATTTTCCGAGATCTCACATCATGATTGCATGCTGCGCGATTATCGGCTCCACTATGGTTGAGCACATCGCGAGTTACATGTACTGCACACACCACCACTCATGGATTAGTGGTATATCAGGCAGGTGTGTGGAGGTTCTGCTGTTTGGCTCCGTTGGTCATATGACCCAGCGTGGTAGCCGCCGCCTGCTTGGCTCACTGCATTTAGTGTAGCAACAGAGTAGCCGCAGACGGTGGACTCTGCTTGGCTCCTGGTCGTGACTCGTGGTAGCAGAGATACCTCCCGTCATTGTGTAACGGAGTTGAGAGCATTGAGCTCCCCATTTATGATTTGGGGTCATAGGACAGGAGTACGACAACATCCCGTCCACTCGGTCACTCATCGGAGGCAGTGGCGAGTGCACGGTTGTCATAGCCCTACCCACCGGTCTCGCCATTTGTGTGTGAGAGGATCGACTGGCGGTGACCAGGACGCATCATTAGCATCATATGCATTGATGCATTTATATTTTTATGATTGTGTTTGCTGCATTTGGTTGCTGCATTTTGGTTGGATGCATACTTTTGACCTGCATACAGGATTATTGACACTTTCGGTTTGACGACCCTTTTGTCTGGATAGGAGTTTCCTGGTGAGTACAGCTTCCTCAGTTACCTTTCAGTTTTGCGTATTCCCTATATATGATTAGGAAGCTGTATTCCATGTTTGTTGCTGTTAGATATATCTTACTACTCATGTCCAGTGGTATTCGTTGAGTTGTTGAATTCACCCCCGTTGATACTATCTTTTTCAGGTACCAGGTTATTTATGGTGTCGCTTGGAGCATCCTGTCTGCTGGTCCCCACGTCACATCAGATGACTTATCGGTTTCACGTATGTTTTGTTTGTTTTATGTATCAGTTTGTTTAGCTCTGTACTCTGGTTTTATTTTTGGAGTGTTGACGTTGTTATGTGGTATTTTGTATTTATGTTATTGGTTGTGTAAGTCTAGCCGGCTAGCAGTTTTGTGTTTTGGTTTTGGTACAGCCGAGTGAGCTGCTTTATTTTTGACTGCGTGGTTGTGTCAGCCAGAGGCTGAATTTGATATTAACTGCGTGGTGTTTGTTTCCTTTTATTGTTATTATTCCAGCCTCATGTGGCTGAGGTATATAGTGCTTGTAGAAAAGTTTCAGATTGTCCGCCGTACAGGGGAGATGCTGCCGAAATTTCTTCGGACAGAGACTCCTCCGGGGCGTGACAATTTAGTGGTATCAGAGCAGGTATACGATACTTGCTATGTGTTATGGATTTTCGAGATTTATCTGATACCAATTTATTTGGTATCAGAGTACGGACGTGTTTTATAGCCCGTGTTTTGGATTTCGTGTTTTGGTCTTCTCGATGTGACTTTTCGGGTTTTGGGACCTGGCAGCAGCAGGACATCTCCAAGCTATAGGAGGTATGTTGGTATATACTGTTGTCCTACCTCTCTGTTAGTATATGCCCTATATTACAGTTTATCATCTGTATTAGCATTCTTTATTAGTATCTGTCTGGTTGATGTAGCACGTATTATATGTGATGGGATAGCCACTGATCTTTACCGACCTTAATAGAGATTAAGGAATATAGTCTCTGCAGATCTTTCATATCATACCATTAGTAGTATTAACTTCTGTTACTACTAATTGGTTAGGAGATGGAGGCACATACCAGCCTTTGTTATTATTAGTGTGTAGTAGATAGTACCTTCATATTCATGTTGACTAGTCAGTAGAATACCGATATACTTTAGTTAGTTTTCGTCGGTAGATGATTATTGTACTCTGGTTAGATCGGTAATAGAAAACTGATTTACACATATTGACTTGGGGTAGTCGTGGGTTGATTTACCTTAGACGCTTGTAGAGCCTTTATTGGTTCTTGATTAGTTAGTAGATGACTTATTTAGTTTTGCTGGTTTGATCAGTAGAGGACAGTCATACTCTATTTTAGAGGTTCGAATCGTTGGGTTATTTGTGCTTAGTATGGTATTTAGAGCACATTTGAGTACATATTTTGTACTGACGTGGAAAAGATTGAATTGACAGTATACCATTGTCGATTTGTGTCAGTTTATAGAGGATCGATGTATCCTATTCCATGTGGACTTTAATTTTTGACTGTATGTACCTAGTGGGTAACTTAGAAGGTGACCCTACCATTTCAGAATGTCAGGTTGATTGGGTCAAATATGTTGATTATCCCTAGCTTTGTTTCGTGTACATATGATTGTAATGAGTTATAGGAGTTCTCTGATGGTTAGTTCATTTGCAGGAAGTGTGAGTATTCACATCTAGATATGGTTATTGTATGTTCCTTATGGATTATAGCTTCTTAGTTAGCTGTACGTGTCTGATTGACATATTGGAGGTATCTTGTTGATTATGTGTGATTTGTGAATGCACCTGGGTTTAGTATGTCTTATTGGAAGCATATGTTGATTATACTCTTGGCATATGTGTATATTTGTCATGTGAGTATTGTTTGAGGGGTATTGTTGATTTTACCTACGATGATATATGCACACGGGTTCGGTATACATTGTTGGAGGTATCACGGTGATTTATACCTATGATGTGAGTATTTTTTGTGTGTACTAATTGGAGGATTATGTCGATCATACATATGTTGTGTGTGCACGTGTGTCAGATGTATGGTTGGTAGCATCATGATGATTCTACCTATGTAAAATGTAGAATATTAAATGTCTACATTATGATATTGGTTGTTTTACCTTGTCAACTAATTCTCCCATTAGTGGGTGACCGACCCACTAGGAGGATGATAGAGTTGACTATGGATTTGATTTGCTTACTGGGTGGTTATACCCTAGGCTTACCCACAGTGATCTGTGGTAGAGAGATCTTGTGCAGTCTCTAGCTAGATAGTTAGGTGCTTTGGGCACTTATGTATTGTTTATGGTGGAGCGTTGCTCCCACATGTTATGGATCGTTTGTGGTGGAGTGTAGCTCCCACATATTATTGTTTGTTTGTGGTGGAGAGGTGCTCCCACATATTACGGATTGTTTGTGGTAGAGCGTTGCTCCCACATATGTGGTATTTCGTGTGATAGAGCATTGCTCTCACACTGGAGGTTCTATTCTTTGGTGATTATATATCATTGGTGATCAGATTCCTGATTTGTTGTTGAGGATCTTATGGTTAGGAATGTCTGTGATACGGACATTATGTGTCTTGGTTTTACCATTAGTGCTTGTGGTGCCCTAGATGTTATCATGGACTCGATGATTGGGGTATCCCTAGAATGTTTGGATCAGTTTCCATTGTCTTTGTTGACGATGTTGTGATTTATTACGGATTTGAGGTGAGTCACGTACACTACCTTTGCATAGGTCTAAAGATGTTTCGACGAGAACATGTATATGTGATTATCAGTAGTGCTGATTTGGATTGTCTTATGTGATGATGATTAGGACACACGGTCACCAGTAGGAGTATACCGTGATTCCACAGGAGATCGAGGTTGTTACCGTTGGGAGTAGACGGAGTCGATATAAGAGGCTCGCAACTTCCTTTGTTTGGCTCGATATTTCCGGAGATACGTTGAGGGTTTCTCACGGATTGCTATGCTACTTACATGCCTGACCAGGAAAGGCGTAAAGTTCACTTGGACTGAGGATTGCAAGACCAGCTTCTAGGAGCTGAAGCGGAGACTAGTGTCGGCTCCGATTTTGGTTTTACCTTCTGGAGAGAACGGATATGTCCTCTACACCGACGCATCTATTCAGGGTTTGAGCGCTGTTCTGATGCAGCACGATAGAGTAGTCTCCTATGTTTCTTGTCGGTTGAAGGAGCATAAGAAGAACTACCCTGTACATGATCTGGAGATAGTCGCCATTATTTTTGCCATGAAGATTTGGTGACATTGTTTTATATGGCGTTACATTTGAGATTCTCACTGACCATAAGAGTCTCAAATATCTGTTTTCGTAGAAGGAACTTAATCTCCGACAGAGGAGATGGATGGAGTTCCTGAAGGATTATGATGGTACCATTAGCTATCACCCGAGGAGAGCTAATGTGGTTGCTGATGCACTTAGCAAGAAGTCCAGAGGGACTTTAGCTTGCCACCGAGTGGTGGTCGCAGAATTGATTTAGGGATTCTCCGAATTGTGCCTTGAGGAGCGGGGACGGATAGAGCAGGGTATTCTGGTTACCATGGTTGCTCAGTCGTCGATCAGGACGAGGATCCGAGAGCCCTAGGCTGTTGATCAGTATTTGCAGTTTATTTGCAGTCAGATAGCTTCCGGGCAGTATACCGAGTTCACACGAGACGAGGAGGATATTATATACTTCCGAAGCAGATTATGCGTACCCCAGTCTTATCTGGTCTTGCAGGAGCTCCTTCATGAGACTCATCGCTCTCGATTTGCGATCTACCCAGACGTGACCCGCATGTATCGAGATTTGAGGTGTTCCTACTGGTGGAACGGTATGAAGAAAGATATCGCGGAATTTGTAGCTAGATGTCTTGTCTGTCAGCAGGTGAAGGCTAAGCACTAGAGACCTGCCGGATTATTTCGGCGGATTCCTACTCTTGAGTGGAAATGGGAACCCATTACCATGGACTTTGTGGTGGGTTTGCCGAGGACACGACGAGGTTATGACGCGATTTGGGTAATCGTTGATCAATTAACCAAATCCGTGCACTCGTTAGCGATCCGGAAGATTGATTTCCTGGATCGATTGGTAGATCTATTTTGCCGGGAGATCATCAGATCACGTGATGTTCCGTTGACTATTATTTAGGATAGAGGCCCTCGGTTCACGTCTCGATTCTGACAGAGTCTGCAACAGGCCTTGAGCTCTCAGCTTCGATTTAGTACAACTTTCCATCCGCAGACAGATGGACAGTCAGTGCGAACCATACAGATTCTAGAGGATTTGTTGAGGTAATGTATGTTGGATTTTTAGAGGCAGTTGGGAGGACCATTTGCCATTGGCAGGAGTTCATGACGTATTTCAGGTATCTATGTTGAGGAGATACATAGCAGACCCAGCTCACGTGTTGTCTGATATTTCAGTTCCTATTCAGCCTGACGTTACCTATGAGGAGGTTCTGGTACGGATTCTAGACCGGGAAGAGCGTCAGTTGCGGAACAAGACTATCCGACTGGTTAAAGTCGGATGACAATATCATTTGGACGAGGAGGTTACTTGGGAGCTCGAGGATACTATCCGAGCTCGATACCCCATTTTTCATTTGAGATAAGTGATTTTATTTACCGTTCAGCATTTATACTCGTTACCTGTTGTTAGTATTTGCTGATGGTAGATAACGAAATTTGGGGACCAAATTTTTATTAGTGGGGAAGAATGTAAAATACCGAAAAAAAATGGCGAATATTAATAAGAGAATTTTTCGGAATTTTTGGAGATTTTTCGGGAATTTTTCGGAGACCGTATGGACGAGTTTACGGGGATAAAAAAATAGGGCCCAGGAAGGTCTGTTTGGGCTACCCTATTTTAAAGAGGAAATGTTATTTTCTTTAAATCATTTCCTTTTTCTTTTATAAATCTTTTCTTTTTATTTTCTTCTCCTCTCCCACGCCGCTTCCCTCTCCCGATTTCCCCCGACCCCGTGCCCTAACCGGCGCTGTTCTTATCTCCTTCCTCTCGTTGCCGATCACTTCTTCGGCTACTCCACCCGACGGCGCCGCCCTCTTCGATCTTCACTGTGCAGCCACCAAGCTCCTCCTCAGCCCTAGCACCGGTTGCCAACACTGTGCCTTGCCGATGGCGTCGCCGTTCGCCGGGGAGATCCCAGCCGCCGATCCTCTTCTGTGCCTAATTCCTCTCGCGTCGCCACCGATCACCACAGTCGACGCCGGCCGCTCTGCCATCGTCCGATCGCTCGCTACCGCACCTCTGCACGGGGCTTGCCTTGTTTGTGCCACCGCCGAGTCTGCTTCGCCGACTCTAGCCTCTGCCCCGACTCCAGCGACGCCGTCTCTGTGCCCTAGTTCATTACCGCCAGCCCTCTCCTAGCCTCCAGCCACTATGCTCTAGTTTTGCTCTTTACTATGGTTCTGTTTTGTTGTTCCAGTAGCCACAGCAGTTGTGGATTGAGGTAAGGGAAGCTAGGTTGATGTTAAATTGTAGAGGTGTATTGATATTTTGGTTGAGCCTCAATTTTTCCTTGTGATCTGGGCAGTGTGGAGGGTTTCCAGCAACAGTTACTTTGTCCAGCGATGACTTTCCTTGGCTGTGAATTAACAGGAGCGGCTAAGAAGTAAGGTAATGGTTTGGTGTATGGTTGAGTTGGCACGCTCTTGATACATGTTGTTTTAGTTATGAATTGATACATATATAATTGGATTTGGATTTAGGTTAGTTTCTCAGGGATATGATTTAGCTAATTAATTTATATGTAATTAGCTAAATTCGTATATCATGTTGTTACAGGACTGTGGTTCGAGATTGGGCGTCTCGACATCGGATTGGTTTGATTCGATTTACATTGGAGGCGGGTATCTCTTGACTTATCTTTTATGATATTGTCTTTGGATATGCATAGTATTTTATAACTACAAGCAATGAACATGTTTGTCTTTGGTATGTCACTGTTTGATCTCCATAGCATGTTAGGTTTATCGCCTGTGACGTATCCGTGCTTATATCATGTGATTTATTGCCATGAGTACTGTATTACCATGAGTATCTTAGTTTCTAGAATAAGTGACATACCATGTTTTACTGAGGTTAGGACTAGGTTCTGGACTTTTGGTTTCAGTCATGTGTATCGAGATTATCTGATACTTAGGTTTTTATGCCATGACCGGCTTGTGTACCTCTATTTGTATATCACATATGATTCGTGTACCTAGACTTTGATTCTTTGATCTGTGTATATTGTTGGTACATATGTTATGTAAGGGAGATATGTTTAGGATCTAGGTTGTTATACCATAGAGGACCTGTATACCCTAGATCTGTGGATTTGACTCACTGATATTGTGGTACCCATATTATATATATGAGTATGGTTATGTTGATTAGTTTATGACTATGCTTAGTGTCATGCATCATTATTGCATGCTGCGCGATTATCGGATCCACTATGGTCGAGCACATCGCCAGTTACATGTACTGCACACACCACCACTCATGGATTAGTGGTATATCAGGCAGGTGTGTGGCGGTTCTGTTGTTTGGCTCCGTTGGTCATATGACCCAGCGTGGTAGCCGACAGTCAGTTCCGCTCTGTTTGGCTCCGCTGGCATTTAGTGTAGCAGCGTAGTAGCCGGCAGACGGTGGACTCTGTTTGGCTCCGTTGGTCAGGTGACTCAGCGTGGTAGCCGGCAGAGATACCTCCCCGTCATTGTGTACCGGGAGTTGAGAGCATTGAGCTCCTCCATTTATGATTTGGGGTCACAGGACAGGAGTACTCCGATAGCATCCCGTCCACTCGGTCACTCATCAGGAGCAGTGACGACAGAGTGCACGGTTGTCATAGCCCTACCCACTCGGTCTCGCCATTTGTGTGTGAGAGGACTGACTGGCGTCAGGGGTGACCAGGACGCATCATTAGCATCATATGCATTGATGCATTTATATTCTTATGATTGTGTTTGCTACATTTGGTTGCTGCATTTTGGTTGGATGCATACTTTTGACCTGCATACAGGATTATTGACACTTTCGGTTTGACGACCCTTTTGTCTGGATAGGAGTTTCCTGGTGAGTACAGCTTCCTCAACCTTTCAGTTTTGCGTATTCCCTATATATGATTAGGAAGCTGTATTCCATGTTTGTTGCTGTTAGATATATCTTACTACTCATGTCCAATGGTATTCGCTGAGTTGTTGAACTCACCCCCGTTGATACTATCTTTTTCAGGTACCAGGTTATTTATGGTGTCGCTTGGAGCATCCTGTCTGCTGGTCCCCACGTCACATCAGATGACTTATCGGTTTCACGTATGTTTTGTTTGTTTTATGTATCAGTTTGTTTAGCTCTGTACTCTGGTTTTATTTTTGGAGTGTTGACGTTGTTATGTGGTATTTTGTATTTATGTTATTGGTTGTGTAAGTGTAGCCGGCTAGCAGTTTTGTGTTTTGGTTTTGGTACAGCCGAGTGAGCTGCTTTATTTTTAACTGCGTGGTTGTGTCAGCCAGAGGCTGAATTTGATATTAACTGCGTGGTGTTTGTTTCCTTTTATTGTTATTATTCCAGCCGCATGTGGCTGAGGTATATAGTGCTTGTAGAAAAGTTTCAGATTGTCCGCCGTTCAGGGGAGATGCTGCCGAAATTTCTTCGGACAGAGACTCCTCCGGGGCGTGACAAGCAACCCTAGACCAGCGCCTCCCCCTTGTCGCCGTCGCTGCAGAAGATGGAAGAGAATCGAGAAGAAGTGTATTTAGGTCGAGAAGGAGCGTGTATTTAGGGAAAATTTTGGCACAAAATTAACTTCTGTTCCAAATTTTGGGACGAATCCTATATTCGTCCCAGATTTTGAGACAAATCTAGGATTCGTCCCAAATTCTAATAAAATTAAAAAAAAATAGAAAACTTAAATATTTATCTAGAGATATCGGAATTTTATGAAACAAGTTTCTATGGGTTCCTAATTTTATCATGATCTTAATAATTTAACCTCATATATTTAGTGTGGAGATTTTTTAACCCGAATTTGACCTAATTCAGGTAAAAAAAACACGAAACTCAATATATTATTTTAAAATTAAGGATGAGGATATATTTATGATTAAGGGAAAATTAGAAACTTATAGACTCTTGTTTCATAAAATTCTGACATCTGTAGATCTATATTTTAAGTTTTAAACACGTATTCGAACATGCGTTAAATGTTAACATACTTAATTAATACTAAACTATCTATGTTTCACTAAATATGGACCTAACGATCTCAGAATTTCATAAAACAAGTTTCTATGAGTTTCTAATTTTCTCGTTATCTTAAAATATCTTCATCCATAATTTTAACATATTATATTGAGTGCGGTGAAATTTTTATTATGAATTAGGTTATATTCATGTTAAAAAATCATCACACTCAATTTATTAGGTTAAAATTCAGATTTAGGATATTTTTATGATCATGAGAAAATTAGGAATCCATAGAAACTTGTTTCATTAAATTCCGAGATCGTTAGCTCCATATTTAGGCCTTCCTAATGATTTTTCTTTTATTTATTATTTTTTTTAAATCTGGGACGAATCCTGGATTCATCCCAAATTTTGGGATGAATTCCAGGATTCGTCCCAAATTTTGGAACGAATCCAAGATTTGTCCTAAATTTAAAAAAAATAAAAAATAAAAGAAAAATCATTTGGAAGGCCTAAATATGGACCTAACGATCTCGGAATTTTATGAAACAAGTTTCTATGGGTTCCTAATTTTCTCATGATTTTTAAAATATCTTCATCCATAATTTTAACATATTCTTAAGTGCGGTGAATTTTTTATTACAAATTATGATAAATTTGGGTTAAAAAAGCACCACACTAAATATATGAGGTTAAAATTATGGATGAGGATATTTTTAAGATCATGAGAAAATTATAAACTCATAGAAACTTGTTTCATAAAATTCTGAGATCGTTAGATCCATATTTAGGTCTTCTAAATGTTTTTTCTTTTATTTTTTATTTTTTTTAAATCTTGGACGAATCCTGGATTCATCCCAAATGTTGGGACGAATTCCTGGATTCGTCCCAGATTTTGGGATGAACCCAAGATTCGTCCCAGATTTTGGGCCGAATCCCGGATTCGTCCCAAATTTAAGAAAAATAAAAAAGAAAAGAAAAATCATTCGGAAGACCTAAATATGAACCTAACGATCTCGGAATTTCATGAAACAAGTTTCTATGAGTTTCTAATTTTCTCATGATCTTAAAAATATCCTCATCCATAATTTTAATCTCATATATTTAGTGTGGTGATTTTTTATCCCGAATTTGACCTAATTCAGGTAAAAAAAACACGAACTCAATATATTATTTTAAAATTAAGGATGAGGATATATTTATGATTAAGAGAAAATTAGAAACTCATAGACTCTTATTTCATGAAATTATGACATCTGTAGATCTATATTTTAAGTTTTAAACACGTATTCGAACATGCGTTAAACGTTAACATACTTAATTAATACTAAACTATCTATGTTTCACTAAATATGGACCTAACGATCTCGGAATTTCATGAAACAAGTTTCTATGAGTTTCTAATTTTCTCGTTATCTTAAAAATATCTTCATCCATAATTTTAACATGTTATATTGAGTGCGGTGAATTTTTTATTATGAATTAGGTTATATTCATGTTAAAAAATTACCACACTCAATTTATTAGGTTAAAATTCAGATTTAGGATATTTTTATGATCATGAGAAAATTAGGGATCCATAGAAACTTGTTTCTTGAAATTCCGAGATCGTTAGGTCCATATTTAGGCCTTCCGAATGATTTTTCTTTTATTTATTAATTTTTTAAAATCTGGGACGAATCCAGGATTCGTCCTAAATTTAAGAAAAATAAAAAATAAAAGAAAAATCATTTGGAAGACCTAAATATGGATCTAACGATCTCAGAATTTCATGAAACAAGTTTCTATGGGTTCCTAATTTTCTCGTGATCTTAAAAATATCTTCATACATAATTTTAACATATTATTAAGTGCGGTGAATTTTTTATTATAAATTATGACAAATTTGGGTTAAAAAATCACCACACTAAATATATGAGGTTAAAATTATGGATGAGGATATTTTTATGATCATGAGAAAATTAGAAACTTGTTTCATGAAATTCCGAGATCGTTAGATCCATATTTAGGTCATCTAAATGTTTTTTCTTTTATTTTTTATTTTTTTTAAATCTGGGATGAATCCTGGATTCGTCCCAAATTTGTTGGGACGAATTCCTGGATTCGTCCCAAATTTAAGAAAAATAAAAAAGAAAAAGAAAAATCATTCGGAAGACCTAAATATGAACCTAACGATCTCGGAATTTCATGAAACAAGTTTCTAATTTTCTCATGATCTTAAAAATATCCTCATCCATAATTTTAATCTCATATATTTAGTGTGGTGATTTTTTAACCCGAATTTGACCTAATTCAGGTAAAAAAACACGAAACTCAATATATTATTTTAAAATTAAGGATGAGGATATATTTATGATTAAGGGAAAATTAGAAACTCATAGACTCTTATTTCATGAAATTCTGACATATGTAGATCTATATTTTAAGTTTTAAATACGTATTCGAACATGCGTTAAACGCTAACATACTTAATTAATACTAAACTATCTATGTTTCACTAAATATAGACCTAACGATCTCGGAATTTCATGAAACATGTTTCTATGAGTTTCTAATTTTCTCGTTATCTTAAAAATATCTTCATCCATAATTTTAACATATTATATTGAGTGCGGTGAATTTTTTATTACGAATTAGGTTATATTCATGTTAAAAAATCACCACACTCAATTTATTAGGTTAAAATTCAGATTTAGGATATTTTTATGATCATGAGAAAATTAGGAATCCATAGAAACTTGTTTCATGAAATTCCGAGATCGTTAGGTCCATATTTAGGCCTTCCGAATGATTTTTCTTTTATTTATTATTTTTTTAAAATCTGGGACGAATCTTGGATTCGTCCCAAAAACAAGTTTCTATGAGTTCCTAATTTTCTCGTGATCTTAAATATACCTTCATCGATAATTTTAACATACTATATTAAATGTGGTGAATTTTTATTACGAATTAGGTCAAATTCAGGTTAAAAAATCACCACACTAAATATATGAGGTTAACATTATGGATGGAGATATTTTTAAGATAATGAGAAAATTAGGAGCCCACAGAAACTTGTTTCATGAAATTCTGAGATATGTCTATATTTAGGTTTTCCAAATGATTTTTCTTTTCTTTTTGATTTTTCTTATATTTGGGACGAATTCCGGATTCGTCCCAAAATCTGGGACGAATTCCGGATTCGTCCCAAAATCTGGGACAGAATCTGGGACAAATTTTGCAACGAAAATAATGTTCGTTGGGAATTTGCGACGAAAATATTTTGTTGCAAATTTCGTTTCTAATTTGGATCAAATTTTGTATTTGTCGCCAAAATTGTTGCGATTTTGGGACGAAAATTTTTCGTCCCAAACTTTCGTTCCTAAATTATAGTTTTTTTGTAGTGATGCTAAAAATTAATTACTATCAATGTAATTATTTTTATTTTAATATTTTTGGACCTAATTATCTTAGCAGTCAATAAGCTACAATAACTTTTCAGTAAATTTTATGCTTATGTTATTAGCTCTAATTTAAGTATATGCATCTTCTAAAAGCTCTATTACTTCATTATTTAGTCATGTATTTATACTTATGAAGGAAATCTAAACTCTCTTTGTAGTATCAACTATGGTTTTAGATTGGTGACCTTGTAGTCCTTGATCTATTTGCAAAAATAGTTGGACAAAATGAGTATGAAGGTGAAAAAAATCCTTCTACTAAGAGAAAGGGTTTGTTATATGCTATTAACATTTTCAAATTTTTATTATACTCATCTTATGCTTAATTAAGCTTTTCTATTTTGTTGTCTAACACAACTTATCATTTATTCTCAAGGATTCTATTTAGATACAAAAGGAAGTCATAATCTTCTTGCTGGGTTTCTTCATTCAATAATAGGGTTCCAACAAGGCCAAACGTGGGCATTTCCACTTCAATTTCTAGAAACATGGGATCAGGACAATCCTAGAGGTGTCCATGCTCAATTTACTATTAGTTCATGATTTTAAAGCATAAAAAGTAACATAGTTTCATAATTCAAATATCAGTTTATCTGCTTTCTAATTGGCCTCAGTCCATAAAGAAATTTTGTAGAGACAAATGAAATAAATGTTCTGTTCTATTACTATGTCTCCTCTCTTTCCTAATTTAGTCAATATTTTACCAATTTTAGGAAACCCCATTTCAAATGAAAGTTCCCTAACTAACTATTCATACCTTAGTTTTCTTTTAAAAAATAAAAAATCATTGAGTTAGATTTAAGTTATCCAATTATACATCTATTTTTAGGATCTAAAACTAAGTAACTTATTGTTTGTTCTAAAAGGGTCGCTGCTTCCTTTTTACTAAGAATATTAGTATATATTATTCATGATGTCAGTGTATGCAATTAAAAAAACAAATCAAGGGATACAAATGAAAAATATTTGTGTAATTATCTGTCACTCTTCAAACTTTTGTATATACTACTGATATTCGGCTGTATATTCAAACATTTGCAAAATTCTTCTTCATCAATTGTAATAATTATATTTATAAATTATAAATATTTAATTTTTAGGTTGAATGCAAAGAGTTCTTCTATAGAATTTTGCCAAAACTTGATGACTCTCTTACTGAAAATCTTCTTCCAGGATGCAATTCTCTGAACTAGGTTCCTGTATTTACTTTACTTCTATCTAAAGAATAATATGAGTAGTTTTGTTCATATGAATTTATTGGTTGCATAACTATCTCTTTGTATATGATGCAACTTTAACATTGCAGAATATCTAGCTTTTCATTCTTTTGTGTTTATTTGCCTCATAGGTTCAGGAAGCAATATTACAGAGATGCAAACAAGTGGGGCAAACTGCAATAGAACACGCAACAAATAATGCAATTTTGGATCAACTAAGCAATGCCATCTATTTGAGATACATTTATGTATTCCTTAATATATGTAATCCACTATATTAGGAGTGGATTACACACATACTTTTTTATGCTGTTGTATGATATACATTGCTACAACACTTGTATATATAAGAGCTTGTACTTCATATTGCTACAACACTTTTGCTATATATTGTATATATGTTGTTGTATGATTTATAATATAATTATTTTTGCTAAAAGTGTTGTATATATGTTTTTGATACTATTGTATTCAGATTTTAAATAGTTTATTATTTTCTAGTGTGTGTTGAGAAATGACAATAATTAAAAACACAACAATTAAAATGACAATGATTTATTTTTCTTTTCAATGCAACAACGGTTAAAAATTGTTGTCAAAGATCCAAAAAAACTATGATCAGAGACGGATTTATATTAGGAGAGTACTGAGCTATAGCCCACCCCAAAGTCAAGCAAGTACTCTTTTCCTATTGAATTTTTATTGCTGCACTGAGGCATTGAAATGAGTCTGATTCATTTTCATACGTAGCTTGCACATTGAACATCAAATGGAAACAAATCACGTTGCATAATAAATTCTGAAAAAAATAAATAAATCAATAAAACATATGATATTTTCATTATTGATTTTTTAACTGTTCTTTTAAATCATATTTTAAAAGAATTTATTGACGATCTAAATGGTCAAATCATATAATAATTTTATTACATGAATAATATAATAAAACATATTTAATTTGGATGGATTGATTTTTGCGGATCAATATCTAACCATATAGAATAATGAGCTTTCTAATTAATTAATTATGTCTATCGAATTTGATACGATATTGATGTGATATGTCAAGGTGTGAGTGGATGTAATCAGATCCACTTACGTGTATACTAGTGGGTTCATCATATTTTTCCATCCTATGTTTTAGTACCAATATCAAACAAGAATTTTACTTAATATAATGAGTTTAATTATATATGCCCAATTTATTGAACGAGAGTTAGTTAAGGATATAGATGTAAATTTTATATTTGGTAGTCACATTTTGTTGACTAAATAATAAATTTTTTCTATTATATATATATATATATAATTGTTATTATTTTTTAATAATATATTAAATTTAAGTCTTCCCAAGTTTAAGCCTAGTACATCTTTAATTTCTGGATCCGTCCCTGACTATGATAAATCGATGTGCTAAGAAAGATTGGGCACACAATGACAAAGGTTAAAAATTATTGTTGTTTTAAGGAAAAGATAATGGTTAAAAACTATTATCAAAGATCCAAAATAATTATGGTAAATTAACGCATTGAGAAAGATCAGGCATACAAAGACAACAGCGAAAAATCATGGTAAATTGATGCATTGAGAAAGATCTGGCGCACAAAGATAACAATGAAAACTGTTGTTGTTTTAAGGAAAAGACAACGGTTAAAAACTATTCTGAAAGATCCAAAAAATCCATGGTAAATTGATGCGTTGACAAAGATAGGGCAGTTTTTGACAACAGTTTTTGACCGTTGTATTTCAGATAAAAAGATAATAATTTTTAACCATTGTTTTTGAGTGCCCCTATCTTTCTTAACTGATCAATTTACAATAGATTTTTTGGATCTTTAACAATAGTTTTTCACCGTTGTATTTTCTCAGATTTGTTGTAGCATTAGGAAATAATTTTCAAATCTAATTACATATTTTATTTAGGAAATAAAATTTTTAATTAAAAAACCTAATTAATTAGGAAACAATTTCCCTAATGTGAAATCTCCTAACTGATTAGGAAATTTCTATAATTAGAATTTCTCAATTAAATCATAATATTTCCAAAATTAGATTTACAACCAACTACAACTTGTAAAATAATTTTATGAATATATCTTATCACGATCAACCTATGATACCACTATTAGGTGGAGCCCTATGCATCGCAGGCATTAACACATTTCACAAATGTGCATAGCGGAAGATAAATAATAATTACAACTAATTATAATAACACATGCAACACATGGATATAGGATACATCATGTGCAAGATATAGGAAATTAAAATGTTATGAATAACATTTATTCTAGGTATATCTGACAGATTACATGGAGTGGGAATGACATCAATTGAGTGATGCTGTCAAGCCTCACCTCTATCCGTATCTACGCCAAGTTCTCATCCAGATGGCTTCCAAATCCATGAGTCACGTCTCCGTCCTTTGTACTAGCTGATGATCATCAACAGATCAATTCGAGAGAGGATCCCTCTCACATTTCGGTATTTGGTGGCGTACGCAACTAGACGATACCTAACATGGAGTGTACACATTTTCTTCGATGCCCAGCATCATTCACAACCTAACGGCATGTAGCGAGGTGAACGACAACAACACTTGTTGTAGTTTCGGGCCCAAGGTACTATTGTCAGCGGTCTCATTGACGGCAAATTCTTCGATGGTCAACTGTTGACTATCTTATGAAAGGGCAGTTGGTAGTAGCAACTCTAGTGATGCACGACCGATTACTGTAGCTAGAATCTCACAATAGCAAGCAAGGAGATAGTTTCTCCTTGCTATTCGACGGCTATTGTAGCTGTTGGACGTCCACTAGTTGTTGAATGACCGGTGGTGGCTGATGGATAGCTGGACAACTCTTCCAAAGAGCTATTGTGCAATGGCACATGGCTGAGGTGCACCAATGCATGGGATTCACTAACTACCAGTGTCCAATGTTGGCCCGTCCTTTGCTCCCTTCTAAGATGGTTTCCACCTGAGTTGGTCGATTGTTGTTGTAGCTTTGGTGACAGCAGTTGTGGAAGGGTTTGCATTTTTGGCTAGCGGTTGATAACATAAGAGAGGGAGAGGAATAGTGATCCACAAAACCCTAAAGAAAACTTTAGGCTTTTTAATCACAGATTATTAAAGCCTAGCTTTTAGATTTAATCCAAGCCCCTTATTTCTCTCCTCTCTTAATGGGTTTGGATCCAATCCAAAACCACATCCACTAGCCCACAATCCAAACTAATTAACTTAAGTTTAGTTCAAGACTAAACCAAGTTGGTTCAACAACCAAACCACCTCCAATTAGAACCGAACTAATTTGGTTCATTTCATCTTCAAAAGATATGACTCATCTATGCTTCCATTCGACAAAATATCTTTCATATTTACCCTTCATCTGGTCCAACCAAACTCAATCTCTCTCAATCAAGAATCCAATTCTCAAGCTCATTTTAAGTCTTTTAGATAAACTTATAGTGCATGTGACCCAATAAGATTCTAGTTATGTTGACCATTCATAATTAACCATTAATTATGAACAGATCATGAGTGACATCTAGTATTACATTATGACCCTCAATTGATTGAAAAATCAATGGTTGATCTCAGAACTACTTTCTGAATCCTTTAGAAGCTACAATGAATTCTGTTTCATTCCTTTAACCATCTTATACCCACTTAGTTTAGGACATGATTTATGTGTCATCCCACCCTAAGTTGACTATGTCACAACTAACCCAAGTCTTACTTCCTTGTCCTGTGAATTCAAATTACTTCATATATGTCCAAGAGTACCATACTCTTAACATGTAATGTTTTGGCCAAAGTCTTCAAGTAACAATCCTGACAAGCGATTGCAGGGTATACATCTCCTCTTGCAAGGAGCGGTGAATCATCTGTGGGCTATCCAAACACCTTCAGATACTTTGACTTATACCCAATCAACCTGAGTCTACACTTACAAGGATATGCTTGCTTAAGATGTCAAAGTATTAGCCTCCATGACTTAAAGAACTTGAATACATTAAGTCAAAGGAAATTCGCACTTAAATTGTAATAAGATCTTCATTGGCATATCCATATATATAATCATATGAAGTCTCATGGTTGGTCACTCCAATAAACTAGTTACCATTAACTAGTATTCACATTTAATTTTTGACATTCCAATATCTCCTGCCGGTGATGAACAGTGCTTGGATAAACCAAGGAGTACAACACATGCTAGTCTCATAGAATAATGATGTCTAGACTCATCAATTCATCAACTAGGGATAATGTCAATACATTCATTATTACACATATAAAGATACTCACTAGTTGTAATCCAATCACAAATTCTCTCATACTATAAATCATATTACGGGCATTCTGTAAATGAGTTTATGATCCAATTATACACATACAGAATGTACACTCAAATAGTGAATTTCTATTTATCCAATAAATAGTACATATCATAAGGCAATTGCCTTAGGACATATCTCACATATAATAATTTTGATTATCCTTAACCCTCTGGTATACTTGGATAAGTATTCAAAGGGTGTTTTCTTGGTGAAAAAGAGAAAGAAATGTTAAAAAAAAGAAGAATATTGAATTGAGAGGAGGTTTATATTCAAGATTGAAGTTTTTAACCTCATGACTCAATTTTTGGTATTTCCTAAAGGTTTCGGAATTCTAAAATATTGTTGGTCCAATGATTGAAGTTGGAGCATACTCTAAGGGGAATATCTATCAAGAAGACATGATTTAAGTATGAAAAGAGGAGAATGCAAGAATTTGAAGATGGGTGAATGGATGAAGGATTGTATGCTCATGGTAGAGCATTAGAGAAAATGTTCGTAAGGAACCTTCATTGTGATATTGGAAGAAGTGAATGGTTTTTTAGAATAGTTCTTTTTGATATATGTTAAAGGGTGAGAATGAAGGGTTTAAGTTAGAAAACCTTCATTTATTCTTTAACATAAGAAGAAGGATGAGATAAAGGATGGTGGCCTAATGAGTTAGCCTAACTTAAATATATTCTCAAATATCAAAAGTGAGAGATTATTGGTACATTCTACCTCTAATCAAGGTAAACCAAGTTGACTAAACTGGAATTGACTAGAGTTGAGTTTCAATGTTTGGTCAATATATTTGTTGGATGTCAAGAAGGTCAAAGTTGATTGGATACTTGATAGGCGATCATTATGTTAGTTGGTTGAGTAAGAGTCAAATAGGTCAAGGTTGACTGAATACTTGATAAGAAGTGAAAAGTCCAAGTGGGTCACGATCGATCAGAGATTTAGTAGTCATAAGTCCAATAGAGAATTGGCAAATGGAATGTCCAAGTGGGTCATGGATTACCCAACACTTGGTGGTCGAAACTCTTATAGGGAGTTGGCACGAGATGGAAATTCTAAGTAGATCATGGTTAAGTGGGTCATAAAGGATCAAACACTTGACATAGGAAGCGAAGTTCAAGTCGATCAAGGTTTACTGACACTTGATTTGAGATGGATGAAGTCCAAGTGGATCATAAAGGATCATACATTTGGCATATGGATGGAAGTCTAAACAAGTCAAGAAAGACCGAATGGAAGTCCTAGCAGGTCAATGGTGATCAAATGCTAAGCGTGTGAAGTCCTGACATGTTATGGATTGATCAGATGTTATTTAGCCTTGGTAATGTTGAAACATGAGTAATAGTCTATTGATAGAGTGTATCGATTACCGATGGACTCAAGACTCTGAATTTATGGTTTGAGGGAGTAAAGAAGGGTTATTATAACCCATAATTGATTGTTGGAATGCAGAAATTGATTGCTAGAACCCAGCAATTGATTTCTTAATTCCAACAATCGATTGTTGGATTCCAACAATCAATTGTTGGCAATGTAATAGTGAATAGAGAGCGTGGAACTCAACTGCTTAGTTCAATTAGAGTCCAACAATCGACTGCTAGAGTTGTTTGAGCAAACAAAACATTCTCAACTCAACCGGTTAGTTTGACTGAAGGCTATCGATCAACTGTTGAGTTGGAGTAATCGACTAGTGACACTGTTCACTTGTATAAAAGGTTCAGAGCTCAATTGTAGGGTTTGACTGTTCATGATCAGTCAACTGGTATACTTTAGTAGTTAATTGATGGTGTTCAAACTACATGAAAAGAGTTGTTCTATAGGTTTAAATGATCCAATTCGATGGGGCAGTCGATGTTAGTATTAGCTCTAGTACCAATTATGAGATGATTGTAAAGGGCTCATTTTATATCATATTTCATTATTTATAAAAGGCAAAGTTTGTTATTTTGGTCCCTTTGGAGGCTGGCAAGAGGGGAGGGGTGAATTGCCATGAAAAAATAAACCAACCTTTCTCGAATTTTCAACTAATAATAAAACTTGTAATCAAAACAAAAAGATACTATTAAATGAAATCAGACATAGAGGATTTACTTGGTTTGCAATCAGAGGATTGCTAATCCAAGGAAAATATGGTGCACTATCTGATGATCTCCTTTGGGCGGAGCAGACTCTTACAGCGTTGACAGCATAAAAGAAAAAGCAAAAATAAAAGAACTGGATTACAAGTTGTTGTTCAAAACTGTGGAAATCAGTGCTCTATTTATAGCATTATTCGGGGTGCCCCGAAGGGTCCGGGCACCCTAGGGGGATAAACTTTATCCCCTAACGTTCAGATCGAGTCAAAACTTGATCTGGTCAAAAAGTCGGGTCCGGGCGCCCGGATCAAGAAAGTCAATAGGGTTGATTTTTCTCGGTCCGGGACCTCTGCTTCGGTTTAGCTCGTCTCGGTCTAGGTCTTTCACTCCGGCTCTGCTAGCTTGGGTAATCTCGGCCATCCGAAATAGGGCTCATCCGAACCCAAGTTCCGGCCTTCTCCTCGAGTAGCCTTCCTCCGCAGTTTCTCATCCCTCGAATGTCATGCACGTTTTTCTCGTCCACCGGTGTACTCTTCCGCGGCACCGCGTCCCTCAGACGCATCGAGCCCGTCGGCTCTCTCCCCGTGTCGTCCTTCTCGCTAGCCACGTCTTCCGCTCGACTTCCTGTGCTCCTAAGCTCCTGCACACTTAGATACAAGGTTTAAAACAAACAGGGTCTAACTTAACTTATTTGATCACATCAAAACACCTTGGGGTTCCAACAATCTCCCCCTTTTTGATGTGAGCAACCCAAGTTAAGCTAGGGTAAAATAAACATAAAGTAAAAATAATTAAGTTTGCAAATAAGTGCAAATATGATTTTTCAATAAAATTATACCTCCCCCTAGACTTAACATTCTTCTCCCCTTTTGATCACATAAAAAATTGGGGTTCCTTAACAAGTCTAAGGTTAATTTAAAAAATTAAAAAAAATTCTAAGTTAAAAGAAAATTTAATTTTCAAAAAAAATAAATTGTGTGCAACGGAATAAGTAACTTAAAAAAAAAATTCTAAGTTAGAAACATATTTTCAACAGAAAAAAAAATTCTAAGTAAGAGAAAAAAAAATTCTAAGGCAAAATTTCTAAGGGAAAAATATTTTTTAAAATGAAATTGTTAAGCATTTGGAAAAGTTAAAAGAAATATTTTTAAATTAATAATAAAAAATTAAATATTTTTCAAAACAGATTGAGTAACCCTTTAAAGCATTTTTTTAATTTAAAAAATATAATTTAATACTTTTCAGTTAGTCAATTAAACTCTTATTTCAATACTTGGCTTCTAGCTATTGGCGAGGCACTGGGCCTTCTTGGTTATTAGAGCAACAACCACTTTCTTAGACAAAGCCGCATAAAGAAATTAAATGTTTAATTTTCTTGCTGAAAATGCCAAGTCTAATTTTAATTTTTAAATTAAACAAGTTTTTGGAACCCAATAGAGGTTCCTTCCTACAGGGTTAATCAAGTATTTTCTAGGCACATAGACTTTTGATATTTTTCTGATTTGATTTGGATGAAACCTATAGTACCAGTTTAATCCTCTATAATTTTTAAAAGTAGACATATTTGAACAGGTAAGCTTTTTCAAATTTTCTATTTCTTCTTTTAATTTATCATTTTTAAATTTTATTTTATCAAAGTCTTCTATTAGACAAGATTTTGGCAAAATTCTTTTTATTTCTAAAATTCCATTTTTTAATTTTGTATTTTTATTTTCTAATTTGTACATGGATTTTGCCATAGCCTTAATACCAAAATAAAGCTGAACAGGAGGTAAGAGGCATACCTCACTTACCATATCAGACTTGAAGCCTGACTCACCCCTGTTTCGCTGCATTCATCTGATGTCGCTCCCCCTTCATTGATGTTGGGTTCCGATGTACTTTGCCCTTTATAGCTCTCCATCAGTGCTAGTCCGGTATATTCTTGTACTTCGGATTTAGATGATGAAGTGTCGTCCCAAGTGGCTTTTAGAATCTTGTGCTTCTTGGGTATCTTGACTTTGTCCTTCTTTAATTTTGGGCAATCTTCTTTTAAGTGTCCTTCCTTTTGACACTGGTAGCAACGAACCCTTCTTCTATTTCTTGGATTTTTCTTCTTCTACATTTCTTTAAATTTATTAGATCGAAAGAATTTTATAAAATTCCTTACCATATATGCTTCTTGTTCTTCTTCTGAGTTTGACTCGGGTTCATCCTTCTTGGTTGCGTTCAGCGCCATAATCTGGCTTGAGTCTTTTGTTATCCTTGCACATCTGGTTTCATGTAATTCAAGAGTAGAAAATAATTCCTCTAAGGTACTTACCTCTAGATCCTTTGAAATATAGTAGGCGTCGATGACTGAGGTCCATTCTGGAGTTCTGGGAAACGCATTGAGTGTGTAGCGTATGGTGTCCCAATTGGTTACCGTTTCACCGAGGTTCTCGAGACCGGTAATTAATTCCTTTACCTTCGCGTGTAGATCGGCTACCTTCTCACCTTTTTCAAGATGGATGTTTGTCAGTTTGTTCCGAAGGATGTCTCTTCTGGCGAACTTGGCTTCGGATGTGCCTTCGTGGAGTTCTAGAAACTTCTCCCAAAGTTCTTTGGCCGACGAGTAGCTTCCGATGCGATTGACTTCTTAAGGCGGCAGCACGCTCAACAAGTGATACTCCGCTCGGTTGTTTGCTACGGAATCATTCTGCTCCTTTTTCATCCAAAGACTTTCTTCTTTTTCTTCTCCATTTTGATTCGTAGGAGCTACAAAACCGTATTTTATTATTAAACAAATTTCAAAATCGGTTTTCATAAATACCTCCATATGACGCTTCCAGTGTGCGAAGTCCCCCTCGAATTTTGGTGGAACGATACTTGGTTTGGCCATCTCGTTGCTTCGATCAGTGGTTAGTCCTCCTGAAGCGTTCTCGCTCTGATACCACTTGTTGGTCCCTTTGGAGGCCGGCAAGAGGGAGGGGTGAATTGCCCTGAAAAAATAAATCAACCTTTCTCGGATTTTCAACTAATAATAAAACTTGTAACTAAAACAAAAAGAGACTAATTAAATGAAATTAGACACAGAGGATTTACTTGGTTTGCAATCAGAAAATTGCTAATCTAAGGAAAATATGACGCACTATCTGATGACAGCACAAAAGAAAAAGCAGAAATAAAAGAACTGGATTACAAGTTGTTAAACTATGGAAATCATTGCTCTATTTATAGCACTGTTTGGGGTGCCCTGAAGGGTCCGGGTGCCCTAGGGGGGATAAACTTTATCCCCTAATATTCAGATAAAGTCAAAACTCGATCTGGTCAAAAAATCGGGTCTGGGCGCCTGGAATGGTTCCGGGCGCTCGGACCAGGAAGGTAAACAGGGTTGACTTTTCTCAGTCCAGGACCTCTGCTTCGGTTCAGCTCGTCTCGGTCTGGGTCTTTTGGTGCAGCTCCGCTAGCTTGGTTGATCTCGGCCATCCGGAATAGGGCTCACCCGAACCCAAGTTCCGACCTTCTCCTCGAGCAGCCTTCCTCCCCGATTTCTTATCCCTCGAATGTCGCGCACGTTCTTCTCGTCCACCGATGTACTCTTTCGCGACACTGCGTCCCTCGAACGCACCGAGCCCGTTGGCTCTCTCCCCGTGTCGTCCTTCTCGCTAGCCGCGTCTTCCGCTCGACTTCCTATACTCCTAAGCTCCTGTACACTTAGACACAAGGGTTAAAACAAACAGGACCTAACTTAACTTGTTTGATCATATCAAAACACCTTGGGGTTCCAATAGGTTATTATATTTATTTCAGTTCAGTGCTGATTGAATAAGTATAATAATGTCCTTGGGTATTAGGTTCTTATCTACAACATATTAATTGGTTGAATTGATAGTGAGATATTGTAGATATAAATGGAACACTACTCTTAACTATTCCTACTCAAGTATTAATATACAAGGATAATATTAATGCGTTGAGACTAGCATGTAGGTCAACGAATGACTTGATCTCACAAGCCAATGATATGAGATATCAGGTTGACACATGGGTATATATTAGAGAATATATACTGAATGACCTGCCACGAGAATGCTTCATGGATCGTTATATGAGTGTCATAAACATTCTTATGTGACTATTGGTATGAATAGTTCTTAGACCTGAATCACTACGGTTCCTTACATAAGAAGTTTTGTACTTTGGTATCGGCAAGCGTCACCTGTAACAAGGTGGGCAATAAATTCGATCACTGGGTATGTAATAAATTATGCAGAGGGATGTGAATGATGTAGATGGGATCTATCCCTTCCATATGACGGAAGTGATATCTGTGTGCCCCTTGATTAGTAGGACACAAGAAAGCATAACCATGCGCAAATGAGTCAATATGAGATATTGAGCTTATTTGATTGAGTGTGTCTACTTAGAGATCAAGACACACAAAAGGTTGATAAGAGGATGACATGGTTTATGCCTCATTGATCAATCTAGATATCAAGAATAGAGGGGCCAAGTCATATAAGATAATAGCCACGGGCAGGTTAGGTCGGATCTTGACTTTCTCGTCACTTAGATAACAATGATGCATTGCTAGATGCCACTCATTGCCTATGTATCAAAATGTTGATTTGGATAGATTGCCAACGTTACGAGAACCTATTCGGTCATACACAAAGAACAAGTAGATTTGTAGATGAGTTCATATGATGAATCATTGGATTAAGTCTAATCTGAATTGGACTTATTGAGTTAGACTCAATTGGATCTGATTATTGGATTGCGTCTAATTCAAACTAGACTCAAGGAGTCAATACGGATTAATGAAATAGTGATTCATTATATTTGAAATTACATGAGATCAATTGAGTAAGACTTGATTGAATTGGACTTGAGTTAGACTCAAGTGGATTACACTTGAGTTAGACTCAAGTGAATTCATTCACTAAGAGGATTAATGGAGATTAATTTATTGAATTTCAAAATTCAATGAATCATTCAATTTTCAGAATTGAATTCAAAATGAAGAGGTTAAAATGTGGTCCTTAATGGAGTGTAAATATTCATTAATGCTCATTAATTGAATTAATGCTCATTAAGTATTTTCATTGGATGAAAATACTTAAGCATTTGTTCTCTCATTTTGGTGTACTTCTTCATTCTCCTTCCTCTTCTCTTCTCCTCTAGTCCGAGACCTCCTATCAAGGTTGCTAGCACAACCTTAGGTGGTTGCCTTCTCCACTTTGCAAGTTTGTGAGACAAACGAACACTTGTTCGTGTGGATACCATAGAGGCGCGAACGTGTGATCATGCTGAGATCCAAGCTGTCTGGAGTTCATGTGCACGTATCAAAGATATACTATCATGATATCAACTTAGTATAGATTGTAACATGTCTTTCCCTTCACATATATCTTCTGGAGGAACTAGAAGTTTTCCGCTGCGCTTAAGCATGTTTAGCACCCTAGTTCCTTACAGTGGTATCAGAACCACTTGCGAAGGTATATACTAAGTTATTAGAATTTTATATGTGATATAGAAATGCATGATAGGTTTACTATGATCTGCAAATTATGAGTTTTGGCCAAAAATTGGTGTTTTGTTGGGAATGAAACATAGTTGGTATTGTGACCAGTAAGGTCTCGGCCAAAGGTGTTTTGCTTGGAATGAAACATAGTCGATTTTGAGGGTAGTAGGGTCTCGGGTATGGTATCAACTCATAAATGAGTATGCAAAATATTTTTTTGCTTCGGGTGTGCTTCCCCTTAAACCCAGCAAGGGGTGCTGCTCCTTGACCCTGCCCGCTAACCAGCTAGTGGAACCGCCGTGGCATTGCGGCTCATAATTTTGTTGTTCACATCATAGTAGATTTATGTCATAAGGATATTGTGAATATATATATAACATGGTGCATGGTTATGGTCCTTTAACCCAATGTGATCGTGTGTGATGTTGTAATTCATAATACGTCCTGTGTGTTGTGCCTTTATCTTTTTCATTCTTGTTGTAATTTTAGACTACACTCGAATGTAACTCGATTTTCTTTAGATTTTGTAATGTACAAATTAGAAAGGAGTTAGTCTTCTAGATGACGGGTGAAATGAAGGAAGGAAGGACAACAATACACGATAACCAAGGAAGCGCTTGGAGAAGCTGCTTTAACCTAGGTTGACTTATCGGTCTTCTCATTGGCTTGAGAAGATTGTAGTTTATGGGGGTCGTAACCATGTCACATTTTATTTATGCATATATGTGATGTGTGCTTGATTGTATATGATACATGTTTAGTTTAAACATAATTAGGTCTTTTTAAATATATGTCTACCAAAGTTTAGTACTCACTTCTAGCTCGATCAATTGAAGTCAGGTTTTGCCAAAGCAAAGTGACTCGATTTATCTTGCTAGAGTGCGATAGGACAATTGTGATGTCCGACTATTAAACTTTGGGTGAGACTTAACTAAGTTGTTTCACTTGGATTGAGAGCTTAAAGGCATATCCCATAAGATGGAATTCAAATTATACTAATCTTGGGTGATTAGCCAAAGCTAACTTAAGTTGAGCTATAATATGAATTTCATAAGATGGGCAAATGGACAAATAATATTGTTCATCTAGCTACAAGAGTTGCATTTAATGCAATTGGTATATGATGCCTACCTACATTATACGAGTCTTGGGTGATTAGCCAAAGCTAACTCAAGATGAGGTATAATATGGATCTTGTCCCACATGAATGTCATTGCGATTGGATTTGGATCTAGTAGTGTGGGTAAAACCACAACCATGACTTGCTCCTACCAAGCTTTACAATTCAGTGGGAGAATCATTTAATTAAAGACCTAATTAAATGATTGATATATGATACTTATTTCTGCATTATGTTGTAGATTACCATATCATTAAATACATCGAACTCTCTCTCTCTCTCTGTGATATGTCCTTGATAAAGACAAGCTCAATGGAGATAACTTCCTAGACTAGTACAGAAACTTGAGAATAGTTCTCAAGCAGGAAAGAAAACTGTACGTCCTATAGCAGCCCATTCCTGAAGCACCCCCTGTTACTGGCACTAAAGCTGATAGGAATGCTTACAAGAAGCATCAAGATAATGCATCAAATGTGTCATGTATTATGCTCGCCACCATGAACTCTGAGCTTCAGAAGCAACATGAGAACATGGATGTTTATGATATGGTTGAACATCTTAGACAACTATATCAAGGACAAGCAAGGCATGAGAGATTTGAGATCTCTAAAGCATTGTTTCAATGTAGAATGCTAGAAGGAAGTTCCGTAGGGCCATATGTACTCAAAATGATTGGGTATGTAGAAAACCTAGCGTGATTGGGATTTCCATTAGGCTAAGAATTAACCACAAATCTTATCTTGTAGTTATTGCCTGATAGCTATAGTTAATTCGTCATGAACTACAATATGAATGAAATTGACAAACCACTGTCTGAGATGTTAAGCATGCTGAGAACTACTGAACTCAACATTAAGAAGGCAAAGTCTAGTACCATTTTGATGGTGTCTAAAGGCAAAGGCAAGTGGAAGCCTAAAGGTAAGGATAAGACCCAAGCTAAAGGCAAGGGCAAGACTCATGCACTAAAACCCAAAGGTGGGATTGCTAAGGAAGGAACCTGCTTTCACTGTGATAAGATCAGACACTGGAAGAAGAACTGCAAAGTGTACCTAGAGGAACTAAAACAAAAGAGAAGTGAAACTTCTACCTCAGGTATATATGTTATATATGTCAATCTATCTATTTCTTCTTCATGGGTATTAGATACTGGATGTGCATCTTACATTTGTACTAATGTGCAGGGGCTGAGAAATAGTAGAGCATTGAAAAAGGGCGAAGTGGACCTACGAGTAGGCAATGGTGCAAGAGTTGTTGCTATCGCTGTAGGAACATATTCCTTATCTTTGCCTACTGAGCTTGTTTTAGAACTAGAAGAGTGTTGTTATGTGTCCGCTTTGACAAAAAACATTATCTCTATTTCTTGTTTAGACAATAAAGGTTTTTCATTTGTAATAAAGGATAAATGTTGTTTCTTTTATTTCAATGATATGTTTTATTGTAGTGCACCTCTTATGAATGACCTCTATGTTCTAGACTTTAAAAATCTAAGCTATAACATCAATACCAAACGGTTCAAGTCTAACGATTTGAACCAAACATATCTCTGGCATTGTCGCTTGAGTCGCATATCCCAACTCCATAAGGATGGACTTTTGGACTCATTTAATTTTAAATCATATAAGGCATGTGAATCTTATCTTCAAGGTAAGATGACAAAGACTCCATTTAGTGGGTACAGCAAAAGGGCTAATGATCTGTTAGGATTCATACATATTAATGTATGTGGTCCTTTAAGAATAGCAACTAGAGGAGGCTATCATTACTTCATTACTTTCACTGATGATTTCAGTAGACACGGCTATGTGTATCTGATGAGACACAAGTCAAAATCATTTGAAAAGTTCAAAGAATTCAAGAATGAAGTACAAAACCAACTTTGTAAGAGTATTAAGATGTTTTGATCAGATCGAGGTGGGGAATACCTTGGCCAAGAGTTTCATGACCATCTTGTTGAGCGTAGGTGTTGGTTGCTATTCAGAATATCGTATTGGTTCCCCTGTATAAAAATTTTATACAAGTCCTGAACCATTCCTAACAACCTATTGTGTTCTTTAGAAATTAAATTTGGAATCGCAAATAGAACTTAACATTATTGATTCCAAATTCAACTTATATGTTCTTAGAGGTTTAGATTTGGATTGCAAATGATGTTTAACATTATTAATCCAAATCCACCCATGTTACAAATTCGATTAAATATTTATTTCAGAGATCGGCTTCCAGATTAAACATGGCGAGGCACTAGGCCTTCTTGGGTATGGGATCATCCAACACTTCCTAGACAAAGCCTTTCAACGAAATTCAATATTTAATCTCCTTATAGTAACACTAGGTTTAACCAATAAGAACAATCGAATCACAAGTTTGAAAAACAAAAGAAACACAAAATTCAAATCACAAATCCGAAACCAAGAATCGTTAGCCTCTTGTGTTTGGTATTTCAAGATCTAAACAAAAGGATGAACTAGTTATGATGCAGAAACTAATAACTAGTTATACCTTTTGTAGCTTATAGACCTCACGATCTTCTGTCGTATTCCTCTTCTTATCCCAGATGTCGTGTGGGCGACAATCTACCGAGATGAGAATCCACCCAAGCTTCCTTCTTCTCCAAGCAAGTTTCGGCACCATCAATCTTCAAGAGATGAAGAACTTTTGACCACCAACCAAGCTCCAAGGGATGCTAAGAAACAAAGCCTCTATCTCTCCTTCTTCCTCTAACAATATCCGGCCACCAACCAAGCTCCTTGAGATGAAGATGCCGCCGGGCACACAAGGAAGAAGAATAGGAGAAGTAGAAGGGATGAGGGCCGGCCACCACCAAGGAAGAGAAGAGAGGAATAATAGAAGATATATTGTGAGGTGAGACACCTCTACCCTCTCTTTTATATTCCTTGGTCTGGGAAAATAAGAAAAGTTTTAAACATAATTAAAACTTCCTTATTTTCCGTGCCAATGGTTAATAAGGAAAATTTAATTAAAATTTCTTTTTAACCCTTTAATGTGGTCGGCCCCTTTAACTCCTCCAAACAAGGAAAATTTTAAACAAAAAATTAAAACTTCCTAATTTATTTCTGGAAATTTTTAAAATAAAAATTTCTCTTTTAAAAATTTCCTTCATGGTTGGTTATAAAAGGAAACTTATATAAATTAAAATATCTCTATTAAAACATGTGGATGATTACAATAAGAAAGTTTTCTCCAAAATTAAAATCTTCCTTTCAATCTACAAATAAGGAAAGATATCAAATCTTTCTCTTAATCCTTTGTAGAAACTATAAAAGGTAAAAATTTAATTTTAAAACTGTCTTTCAAAATCATGTCTTCCACATTAGGAAAGATTTTAAAATAAAATCCTTTTTATTTTATTGTGGTCGGCCACCTAAGCTTGGGCTCCAAGCTAAGGCCGGCCACACCTCAACCCATCCAACCTTTATCTTAGCTGGCCCTTGCTTAGGCTCCCAACTTGGCTTAGCCGGCCACCTTGGGATATGTAAGAAGGTGGGTTTAGATGGGTATAAGACTTTATAAATAAGAGGCTATGACAGGGACCGAGAGGAGGAATTAGTTTTGGTCTCCCGATGAACTTGAGCTTCCCATGTTCGCCCCGAACACCCAACTCGAGTTCATCAATAATATCTCATTCCACTAAAGAGTTATTATTGTACTACCACACCAATCCCATATTACTATATGGGTTCCTTCTTATCATGAGTGTGTTAGTCTCCCTGTGTTTAAGATATTGAATGCCCACTAATTAAATGAGTTACTGACAACTCACTTAATTAATATCTAGATCCAAGAGTAGTACCACTCAACCTTATCGTTATGTCAGACTAAGTCCACCTGCAGGATTTACATGACAATCTTTATGAGCTCCTCAAGGAGGCATCATCAACCTAGATTATTAGGACACAGTTTCATTTTATAATCAACAACACACGATATAAATAATATCATTTCCCAACTTATCGACCTTATTGATTTATCGAACTAAATCGCACCCTTTGATAAATTAAAGAAATAAATATTAAGTATGTGTTCTTGTTATTATATCATGATTAAGAGTACACACTTCCATAATAATAGAGGTCTTGTTCTTTTATATAGTCAGTATAAAAAGATACTACCTCAAATGGTCCTGCTCAATACACTCAGAGTGTACTAGTGTAATTTTATAGTCAAGATAAAATAATACCAAATTACAGTATGACTATTCCAATGGTTTGTTCCTTTCCATCTTAGTCGTGAGCTACTATTTATAATTTATAAGAAATCGATAATATGATCTTCTGTGTGTGACACCACACACCATGTTATCTACAATATAAATTAATTGAACAACTACACTTAGCATATAAATGTAGACATTTGACCAATGTGATTCTTTATTTCAAAAAAATATTTACAAAAAGCTAGGCTTTTAGTATACACTTTAACAGTAGGATCATATCTCAACTCACTCCACCTGGAACCCATAATGGAATGATGTATCAGAAAGGAGAAATCATACTTTATTAGATATGGTACGATCAATGATGAGTCATACAGATCATCCTATTTCCTTCTGGGGGCATGCTCTAGAGACGACCGCTTTAACACAACCGCATTCCATCTAAGGCTGTTATAAAGACACCATATACGATATGGACTGGGAAGAGTCCCAAGTTGTCTTTCATGAAGATTTGGGGTTGTGAGACTTATGTTCGACGATAAGTCTCAGATAAACTAAGACTCAAATCAGACAAGTGCTATTTTATAGGATATCCCAAGGAAACAAAGGGATACTACTTTTATAATCCCACACAAGGCAAGGTGTTTATTGCCAGAACTGGTGTCTTTCTAGAAAGAGAATTTGTTTCTAGAAAAACTAGTGGGAGTAAAGTCGATCTTGAAGAAATTCAATATTCACAAACTATCACTGACACCTTGATGGACATTGAACAGGTACCACAAGATGTTGTAGATCAAGATTTTGTTACGCCGCAAGAAGTTGTGAAACAACAACCTGTTCAAGTAGCACACGCTCTACGCAGATCTGATAGGACTAGTGTCAACCTAAAAGATATTCGTTTCTCTTGTCTGACCATGGTGATGTAGTGCTTATTGGTCTTGATGAGCCTACATCTTATCAGGAAGCTGTACAGGGCCCAGATTCTGAGAAATGGCTGGAGGCCATGAGATCCGAAATGGAATCCATGTACACTAACCAAGTATGAACTTTGATTGATCCACCTGAAGGGATCAAACCCATTGGGTGTAAGTGGGTCTTCAAAGTGAAGACTGACATGGATGGGCATATGCATACCTATAAAGGTAGACTGGTAGCTAAATGTTTCAAGCAAATTTATATTATAGACTATGATGAAATTGTTGGATCGAAAGCGTGGGAGGGGGGGGGGGTGAATAGCATCGTGTCTTTCACTTTCATTTTGGAAGACTTTCAAGTAAACGCAGCTGAAAAGTAAACAATACAAACGCAAACACCAAGGATTTTTTACTTGGTTCGGAGCCTGGGGCGACTCCTACTCCAAGGCTCACGTTCGTTTAGCATTTACTTTGGGCAATCACTATAAGTTCGCAAGAGTACAATTTTAGAGTACAACAATTAAGTACTGTAAGAAAATATACCAACAACTTTAAGAATATAAAATTCGAGGCTTCAGGTTGTCGGTGTCTTGCTACAGCTTTATCGGGTGGTTCTTTGAGCAGTGCACGGAAGATGGATCGTGTTTTCGTTGTTGTTCTTGCTGCTGCTCGAGACTACCTTTTATAGCCTGTGGAGGGCGCCTCCAACACCATGGAGGGCGCCCTCAATCTCGCCAAAAATGCAGCGTCGAAAAGCCTTGACTTCTTCACGGCTTATCCTCCTGAGGGCGCCTCCAACTACATGGAGGGCACCCTCCACCTACATCTAGGGCTCCCTCAAGCTCCATGAGGGCGCCCTATGCTCAGCGTCCAGGGTTCCCTCAAGCTCCATGAGGGCGCCCTCTGCCCTGCTGCGTGAAGGTTTCAACCAGTGACCTGAGGCGCCTCCAAGCTCCATGGAGGGCGCCTCAAGACTATTCATCCAAGGCTTTTGCTTCTTTTTCACCTCCTACAAGATGGGTTAGTCCAAAATATAAAATACATCCTGCAAGACAGAGTTTAGCACAACAAAATAAATTAAACATAAGAATTTGACAGTCATTGGACTGTCCAGTTCTGACTTCAGATTTCTGACTGGAAATCCTAGGTCGAACCGATGTCTACTGTTCCCTCACCGGGGAATGCGTCCTCACCTACTCCACTCAGGAGAGTTTACCTATTGCCAGTTGATCTTGCAGAGCAATTGGACTTTTGCTCAGCGCCTGACGCTCCAGGACTTTCCGCTGGATGTCCGCTCTATGACCCGCTCAGTCTTTCACCTGGTTCACGACACCAGGACTTTCCACCCAGAGTCCTCGACTCTAGGACTTTTGCCCGAAGCCCTCGACCGGCCAAGATTTTCCGCCTAGGGTTACCACCCCCTAGGACCTAGGGTTACCTCCCCTAGGGTTTTCCACCTGCCGAACCGCAGCTAGGACTTTTGCCTAAGTACACTTAGGACTTTCCTGTAAGCTCATTCAAACCCATTAGATCACACATAACCTTAATTTCAAACCCTTTGTCATTATCAAAACTTAGGTTCGATCGTCGGACGCTTCCCGCACCAACAATCTTCCCCTTTTGATTATGGCAACAAAATTCAAAAGTTAAGTAAAACAAGAGTACACAAAAAAAATATTAAGAATCAAGTAAACTAGAACACTTTAAGTGATTGTAGCAAATTGAACAAAATAAAATTGAGCAAAATGTTCTAGTTTTATTCATTTTCACTTTAACTTCATTCTTTTTAATTTTCACTCCCCCCCCCCCCTCCCTTTGCTAAATATCAAAAATATATAAAGTATAGAAAGGAAAGAAATGATAGTTTGCTCCCCCTGAAAGGAAGTTTTGTTACTTGAAACTAGTAGTTGTAACCAAGCTAAGTTAAAATATAGAAAATTTAAGACTTAAAGTAACAACTTAGCAAAAATATTTTTCATTTCAAAGACAAGTTAAAAAAAATAATTTTATTTTACACCCAATAATTTTTCATTTAAGTCAAAAATAATTTTTCATTTAAGTCAAAAATATTTTTTTTATTTTAAACCCAAATAAAACAACTTGGTTAAAAGAACTTTTTTCCACTCCCCCTTGATTCATGCTATCCAATTTATTAAAAAGTTAAAGTCCTAGAGTCCAAGCATGAGTAACCAAATTATTTACTAACAACCAACTATCTAACCTTTAATTACTAGATGTTTACTAAGAGGTAGTAGGTTTCACTTGGCTAGTCAAAGTAAATGTTCTAGTTAGTTTTGATTAAGCATGGATCACTTAACTTGATTGATATGATTTTGATATTTATTGCCCAGACTTATGTCGATGCACATACATAAGTATTCTTAAGTCCAGGCAGTACCCTATGCATTTCACACCATTCTAAGTATTTTTCATTCACAAGTAAGGTAATCCTAGTGTGCTTGTGAGATGCTCTGGCTGAAAACTAGGGGTACATGCTTTCTAGGGGGTAAATTTATAGGCTAAATCCAATATTTTGAAAAACTCATAAAAATAAGATTTTAAAAGTATTTTTCCTAGAATTTTAAAACTAAGTAACAAACTGAAATAGCAGTAAAACAAATCCAAGTCTACAAAGGATGTTTATCAAACAAAATATCTATAGATAGGATGTCAAATATATACACAGCATAGAGAAATATAAGAACTGTTCAAGAAGGAGCATCGTCAGTAGGCGGTGGTAATGGTCGCTCAGGGCCCTGGAGAGTCTGAAGAATCTGGTCAAGTCTGGATGTCACGTCATCCCGAAGAGCAGTCATCTCTCCCCGGAGTGTGCTGAAGCCATCCGAGACTAACTGCTATAAATGCGTGAAAGACTCCTCGAGACGATCCTCGACAGATAGTGAAGTCGAGGGTCGGGTCGAAGGCAAGGGCCAGGTCGAAGTTGAGGGTTGTGCCGGAGGAGGATCCTCAAAGAGATATGCCTCTGTAAGCTCTAACCACTCCTCTCCCTCGACAAGGGCATAAAACTCATCTCCTGTTAGAGCAGCTGGCTCTGGCCCACCTCTCCAGGCTAGGATCCCCTGATCAGTAATATCTACATGCACTAGGGTTAACTGACGCTGTCCAAACTCATCGTAAGGACCAAGAGACGTAACTCTCCCCTGGGTTGTGTCTATCTCTAGGGTCGAAAACATATATGTCAAGACATGACAATAGGACATATGGATCTGGAGCCTAGTGACGAGACCGGCGGCACGTATAATGTTATGGAACATATATAAAGCTATATCTATGTCCAACCACTGACAAAGGGCATATAAAAAGAAAGAATGAGAAGGGTGCATCTTCGGAACGTTCCGTGATGTGATCGACAAAATGCAAGAAGTTAGGAATCAATACATAATATAGTCATGGACCCTAAGAGAGAATAACCTGAAGTCAGTCACTACAGGTGGTCTCTACTCCCCAAAAGATACATATAAATAGTATATAGGGTGATATGGGAGTAGGGCTCACCAAATGGCAAGTCCCTACTAGGGTAGCACAAAAAGGAACATGTGGATGACCTAAGTCCTAGACTAGTGCATAAAAGGATGGGAGAAAACTGAATATCTCTTCCACCAACTCTGGTGGAGTAGGTCAAATCATCTACTCTATCTAGATTATTATAAAACTATGCACATAGGTCATGATTAATTGCATTACTTTAGTAAACCAGCTTATCTAGCTAGTAGTGCTCAAACATCTGGATGATAGATGGACAATATTTGGTAAAAAAATATTTGCTTAAATAATGACATTTTAAAGCAGTAAATTTATGCCTAAGGAACTCTATCCTATATCGTTCAGAGGGAAACTTAGGATCCCTGGATGGTGTGCTACTAGAAGTAGTGTCTACATTCCTTCTCTTCCTATTTTTACACAAGAAAACATATAACAAAAAGTACAAATGAAGTACATATTGATGTAGTAAACGAAGTAGGGTATACCTAGCAGGCATTTTGGGGTCACAAGAGAGGAAATCTGATGTTGGAGGGTGCCTCGGTGTGAGATATTTCGTGTTTGGGGCGTGAAAAATGCGAACAAAATCCTTTCTGTTCGCTGGAAAACCAGGGTTGAGGGCGCCCTCAACCACATTGAGGGTAACTTCAACGGGTTATGGCGGGCGCCTCCAACTGGTGGGAGGCGCCTTCCAGGGGTTCGGCGGGAGTTTTTCCCGCTGCTCACGAGGGTGCCTCCTTTTGTTTTGGAGGCGCCTTCGTGAGGCGCCCTAAGCGGGTTAAACATATTTTATTTATTTATTAATTAAGTTTTAATTTAAATTAAATTGTTTGTTAAGTTGAGATTGATTAATTGATTTTATTTAAAATTATTAATATTGATTAATTAATTAAGTTAAAATTATTTATTAATTAAGTTAAAATTATTTATTAATTAAGTTAAGATTATTTATTAATTAGGTTAGTTGATTTATTAATTAAGTTAAAATTATTTATAAATTAAGTTAAAATTATTTAATTGGTTTTATTAAGTTAAAATTGAGTTAAAATTGATTAATTGATTTTATTTAAAATTGTTAATATTGATAAGTTGAAATTGATTATACTTGATTAATTGATTTTATTTAAAATTTAATTCTAAACTATACCTAGGTCCATCTCACCCATTTCTAAATTATAAATCAAGGAACCTTATGGATTTTGTGAGATGGTTAATTTTATCTTTTGATTTAAATTATGTCTAAGGATTAATTTACATTTGGGTTAGACTCAGGTTTTTCAATTGGTCAATTAAATACATATTTCAAAGATTATCTTTCAGGCTGTGGCGAGGCACTAGACCTTCTTGGGTATGAGATCATCCATCACTTCTAGAAAGTCTCTCAAAGAAATTGGATATTTAATTTTCCTTTTGGAATCCCTAGGTCTAACTAGTCAAGTGTAAATTACGCCTAGATCCTTATCTAGCCTAATTTAAGCATGTATAATAAAAGTAGTAAGAGCAATCATCAAACAATTCTAAAAATGGTCTTCCTATTGGCTCCCCCTGGATCATAGCCTCGATATGGTCTATCAAGGTAATGAATTTGATCCTTAGGAACCCAATATTGTCCAAGTCCAACTTGATTAACCAAGTTCGACTTGGGGACCCATGCTTGGACTAATTTGCTATTATTTCTATTAACCAGGGATAAATACGACTTATATTTTCTTTTAGACTTGAATCCAAGTCCGAATCGATTGTAAACGGCTTGCTATTTTCCAAGAATTAGATCAAGATTCTTGGAACCCAGAGTAAACCATTCGAACATGTTCTTTAGTTCCTTGACTTCATTTTTAATGCTAGAATTCTCTTTCTCAAGATTTTGGACTTGAGTTGAGGTTCCAGTCTGATCAAGATCAGTCAAGGAGCTAGGGTTAGTCACTTCTTTAAGGAATATTACTTCCTTTTGAAGTGACTTAACCCAGACATTCGATTTAGCTAACTTACGCAACAAATAATTAACTAAACTGTATAATTTATCTATTTGACAAGCACTTACAGTGGGGTTAGGCCCTTCAGAAATAGATACGGATCTGTGGCTTCGCTCGGACTCAGCTTCCGATTCGCTCTCGGTCTCCGATTCGTCGATGTGTTCCCGGGCCGTCAGTGCAAGGAAGCTTGTCTACTTGAGCTCTTCGTCGGAATCTTATGAAGAGGACTCATCCCATGTGGCTTGTAGTGCTTTCTTCTTTCTCTGCTTCTTTGATTCTTTTAGGTTGGGACAATTGGCCTTGACGTGCCCCTTTTGATTGCACCCGTAGCAGGTTACTTCGAACTATACCTTTTTAGATTGAACCACCTTCTTAATATCCTTCTTTATGAACCCCTTCTTCTTTCTGTAGAGCTTGCATACGAGGTTGACGAGTTTAGCTTCTACCTCGTCATCATCAGTATTTGAGTCCGATTCTTTTTCGAACTCGGGTTCAATCTAATGCTTCTTTCTTGCTTCCTTCGTCTTGCTTGTACCTGTAAACAATGCAACACCTTTCTCGGTCGGACGTGCATTAGTCTGTTCGTGCAATTCAAATTCAGAAAAAAGTTCATCTAATTTAATTTGAGAATGATCCTTGGACACTTTGTCGGCATCAACCATGGGTGCCCACAAGGTGTTCCTCGGAAAGGTATTAAGTGCGTACCTTATAATGTCGTAGTTTTCCACTTTCTGTCCAATCGCATGGAGTCCGTTCAGCAGGTCTTGAATCCACGCGTGAAGCTGGCTTGCTGTCTCTCCTTCCTGCATTTTAATGTTATATAATTTATTAAAGAGTAGGTCGCGCTTACTTACTTTTATGTCAGACTTGACCTCGTGCAGCTCGATCAGTTTTTCTCACAGCTCTTTCACGCTTGAGAATGGGCCGACTCGATTCAGCTCCTCCTTTGTAAGGCCTCATTGGAGGGTGTAGGTTGCTTTGGTGTTGGCCTCGATTTTCTTGATTATGCTAGCGTCCCAATTTTCGCATGGTACATGTTTTCCCAAGTCGTCGAGTGGAAGTGCGATCCCAGTCTTGATGATCATCCACATTTCGAACTGAGTTTGGAGGTATGACTCCAATCAGCCCTTCCAGTAGCCGAAGTCCTCATCGGTAAAGAGCGGAGGGCGGGCTGTGTTGTATCCTTCTTGATGGGCCATTATAGAAAAGGAGATCTTGCACACAAGGAAAAATAAAAAACTTGTTCCAAGACTTAGTCTTGGATTAGTATTGTGAGATTAAGAAAAATAAACACGCGAACTCGAGTAGTGTTGCACCAACTTTGAGCAAAAATTTTGATTGCGAAAAAAAAAATTGAATCTGAATGCAGCAATTATACCGATTCTGATCGACCGACGACCCTCCGCCGTGTCGTTACTCACTAGGTCTTTCCACCCCTGGCCAATGGATTTTTTCCTTCCCCAGGATTTTAGAAATTTTTTGGAAATTTTTCGGAGCTTGTATGACGAGTTTACTGGGATAAATATTGGGCCCCAGGAACGCCTATTTAGGCTACCCCATTTAACGAGGAAACATTTATTTATTTTATTTCTTTTTCTTTTTCTTTTATTTTCTTCTCCCATCGCCGTTTTCTTTCCCCGACCCGCACCCTGTTTCCTCACCCGACCCGTGCTCTACGGCGCCGACGCCGCCTAACCGACGCCGCTAACGCTCGCGTCGGTTCCTCTCCTCCAGGGCGTACAAAACTGCCGGCCAGTGGAGGCTTGAAGTCCTCCTCCTTCCTCTTCCTCATGAGTTAGCCCTAATCTCTACCGAAGCATCTCCTTCCCTTTCCTCCCCCGATCGTCGACCAATCTGCCACGAATCTCGATAGTCGTGAGCTCATCGTCAGCAGAGATCTTCTTCTTCTTGGTGCTTCACCTACGTCGAGCTACCTTGGCTACCGGCGGTCGATCCTCTCCTCCCTTCCTCTCCCGCGGTCTTTTCCCTAGATCACCAACGCACCAATTCCAGCGATCACCCGAGACGATCGCGGTAGATCTGTTTCCTTGAGCATCCTCATTCCTCTGTCGGTGCTAGGTCTGGGCAGACGTTGGCTAATTGGGGATTGGTAGTATCACCGATACTCTGCTTCACAGATCGGATCGGACGACATTCTCTGGAGGAGGCTAATCAAGGTTAGGCAGTGACGAGAAGGTTAGGGATTCAAGGATCTTGTTTGATCTCAGATCAGTTTCTTGTGACCTTCTTCCTATTCTGTTCAGCTGGATTCGTAGATTGTTTTGGTATTAGGATGTTAACAAGTATTGTTTGATTTGTGATCTTCTTGCTGGATCTCATCTTATTCTGTTCAGTGAAGGAATCCAACAGAAACGACTGTTTTGTGGACTTTCTGGTGTCGGCAGCAACCTCATTTCCGCAGCAACGTTCCTTTTTGTGTGGAAAAAATAGGAGGAAGGGGCTGAACTTGAGGTATGATGTAGGGATCTTGATACATTTTGTAATTGAGGTGGTCTATGAATTTAGAATGGAACATGTGGTTGATCATGTTTTAGATTCATGTGTAATTGGATTTAGGTTTTGGATTTCTATCTATTGGTTTGTTTGGGATTAAGGTAACTAACCCTAATTGACCATGAGATTTAATTAGGGTGTATTGATTGAGATTGTGTGGATTAGGGTTTTCCCTAACTTAGTCTTGTGGATTTTATTTAGCTATTTAAATTCTTATGAATTTTAGTTAAATAAAAATATATATTGATTGGTACAGGACTTTGATTCGAGATGATGTCTTGACAAGGGATCTATTTCAGATTGGACCTTTCTATTGGAGGCGGGTGCCTTGACCAATCTATTTTGATACGTCTTGTTGATATGTTTAGTAGATTTTTAACTAGTAATAATTATGTTTATATTTGCATCGGCATGTCACTATTTATTTCTGAGCATGTTTTGTTTGTTACTTGTTTAGCATTCAAGCCCTGTTTGCTATGTATGTTATGGAGATAGTGACATGCCATGCTTTCTAATATATCAGACTGGTTAGATACTATACCTGACCTGTGTACCTAGATTATATTATTTGATCTATGTATTTGGGTACATGTTTGTTTTTATGGAGGTAGATAAGATCAGGATATTTCTATGCTTAGTGTCATGCACCATCTCGCATGATTGCATTACTGCACGATAGTCGGCTCCATTATTGTTGAGTGCATCGCCAGTTACATGGATCTGTACACACCACCACTCACGGGTTAGTGGTATATCAGACAGGGTGTAGTGCTAGCTCTATCAGTGCTCCGCTGGTCCACTCATGAGTAGCGTGACACAGCGTGGTAGCACGTCAGGGGTCTCTCCCTAGATTGTCTCATGGAGATGAGAGCATTAAGCTCCCCCACTTATGATTTGGGGTAGGAGGATAGATGTACTTCGACAGCATCCCGTCCACTCGGTCACTCATCAGGAGTAGTGATGGCAGAGTGCACGGTTGTCACAGCCCTACCCACTCGGTCTCACCATCGTGTGTGAGATGGCTGACTGGCATCAGGGGTGACCAGGACATGTTATTGGCATCATATGCATTATTTTCATTTATTGCTTGTGTTTGTTGCACTTTATATTGGATGGATGCATTGTTTGACATGCATACGGGAGTTATGATACTTTGGGTCTGACGACCTTGATACCCAGGTTCTGGTTAGTACAGTTACTCCTTATCTTTCGGTTCTGTACTTTCTATATATTATATCAGGAGACTGTACGCATAGTTATTGCTATTTGTTATAGTTTACTATGCATGTCAACTAGGTATTCGCTGAGTGTTGGACTCACACCCCATTATTACTCTTTTCAGGTTGAGGCTGTCCGGAGGAGTTCCAGTCGCTAGTCCCCCTGCATGTTGCGAGGATTTCTACTTTGGATCCTTGTTTTGGTTTTTTTCTTATTATGTTAGACTATGTTTCAAACTTGTATCTACTAGAACTTGGATTTTGTACAATTCCTTGTTATCGACGGGTTTTTGTTTGGATGATATCGGATTTGTGTTTTATGGGTGTAGTTGAGTAGGATATCGGTTTTGTGCTTTATGGGTGTAGTTGAGTAGGATATCGGTTTTGTGCTTTATGGGTGTAGTTGAGTAGGATTTTTGCGATGTTGTCCTTATCTTTGCTTATGTTTAGTTGTTACTATTAAACTGTGTGGATGCTTGCTATATTTGTACTTTTATTGTTATTGTTATTGTTCCGGCCGTGTTGGCCGATGTATATGTGGCCCTGAGGGCATTGTTGGAAATTTCATATTGTCACCCGTACATGGGAGATGCTGTCGAAATTTTCTCTGGCAGGGACCACCTGGGACGTGACAGAGGGTGCCTTAGGACTGTTCATCCGAGGCTTTCGCTTTTTTTCACCCCCTGCTAGATGGGTTAGTCCAAAATATAAAACACATCCTGCAAGACAGAGTTTAACATAACAAAATAAATTAAACATAAGAATTTGACAGTCATTGGACTGTCCGATTCTGATTTCAGATTTTCGACCGGAAACCCTAGGTCGAACCAACGCTACTATTCCCTCACCAGGGAATGCGTCCTCACCTACTCCACTCAGGAGAGTTTACCTGTTGCCAGTTGATCCTCCAGACCAACTGGACTTTTGCTCAGCGCCCGAGGCTCCAGGACTTTCTGCTGGATGTCAGCTCCACAACCCACCCAGTCTTTCACCTGGTTCACGACACCAGGACTTTCCACCTAGAGTCCTCTACTTTAGGACTTTTGCCCAAAGCCCTCAACTCGTCAAGACTTTTCGCCTAGGGTTACCATCCCCTAGGACCTAGGGTTATCTCCCACTAGGGTTTTCCATCTGCCTAACTGCAGGTAGAACTTTTGCCTAAGTACACTTAGGACTTTCCTTCAAGCTCATTCAAACTCATTAGATTACACATAACCTTAACTTTGAACCCTTTGTCATTATCAAAACTTAGGTTCGATCGTCAGATGCTTCCCGTACCAACAGAAACTTTTTCACCAGTTGCGATGCTCAAGTCTATTCGGATTTTACTTGCTATTGCAGCTTACTATGATTATGAGATTTAGCAGATGCATGTGAAAATTGCATTTCTTAACAGAAATCTACTTAAAGATGTGTACATGACACAACCTGAGGATTTTGTAGATCCAAAGAATGCTAGAAAGGTTTGTAAACTACAAAGATCTATTTATGGATTAAAACAAGCTTCTAGAAGATGGAATTTTCGATTTGATGATGCGATCAAAATGTTTGTTTTCATTAAGAATGAAGATGAACCTTGTGTCTACAAGAAGGTTAGTGGGAGCACAGTCATTTTTCTCATATTGTATGTAGATGACATACTTCTCATTGGAAATGATATCCCTACTCTTCAATTAGTAAAGACTTGGCTTGGGAATTATTTTTCAATGAAGGACTTAGATGAAGCAACCTATATTTTAGGCATCAAGATCTATAGAGATAGATCTAAGTGATTGTTTGGTCTAAGTTAGAGTACATACATTGACAAGGTGCTTAAACGTTTTACCATGCAAAATTCCAAGAAGGGACTCTTGCCAATGTCACATGGTGTGAGTCTTTCGAAGACTCAATGCCCCTCTTCTAAGGAAGAAAGGGATTGCATGGATTATATTCCTTATGCATCTGCTCGAGGGTCTATTTGTATGTCATGCTTTGTACTTGCCCAGATGTCTCTTATGCATTGAATATGACGAGCAAATACTAGTCAGATCCAGGTGAAGGTCACTGGGCAGCAGTCAAGAATATTCTTAAGTACTTGAGAAGAATTCAAGATTATTTCTTGATTTTTGGAGGGGATGAAGAGCTTGTTGTAAAGGGTTACACTGATGCTAGCTTCCAAATAGATAAGGATGATTACAAATCGCAGTTAGGGTATGTATTTTGTTTAAATGGTGGTGTTGGGTATTAGATACTACCGCGGTTCCATCTCATTCGAGAGATCGTCGATAGATGAGATGTGAGGATATGCAGAGTATCGACTGATGCTAACATTGTTGATCCCTTAACCATGGCTTTGGCATAAAGGAAGCATGATAGTCATACTAGGTCACTGGGTATTAGATATTTCAGTGATTGGCACTAGTGCTAGTGGGAGATTGTCGGTATTAGCCATAGTACCAATTATGAGATGATTGTAAAGAGCTCATTTTGTATCATATTTCATTATTAATAAAAGGCAAAGTTGGTTATTATATTTATTTCAGTTAAGTGTCGATTGAATAAATATAATAATATCTTTGGGTAGTAGGTTCTTATCTACAGCATATCAATTGGTTGAATTGATAGTGAGATATTGTAAATATACATGGAACACTACTCTTAACTATTCCTAGTCAAGCATTAATATACAAGGATAATATAAATGCATTGAGACTAGCATGTAGGTCAATGGATGACTTGATCTCACAAGCCAAGAATATGAGATATCAGATTGACACATGAGTATGTATTAGAGAATATATACTAAATGACTCATCATGAGAACGTTTCATGGATTGTTATATGAGTGTCATAAATATTCTCATGTGACTATTAGTATGAATAGTTCTTAGACCTGAAGTCACTACGGTTCCCTATATAAGGAGTTGTGTACTTTGGTATCGGCAAACGTCACATGTAACAAGGTGGACAACAAAGTGATCATTAGGTATGCAATGAATTATGCAGAGGGATGTGAGTGATGTAGATGGGATCTATCCCTTCCATATGAAGAAAGTGTTGGGATCTAGCGCGCTACACACTCAAGAGCGCAGCGGAAATTAACTAGACCCTCTATCCAGTAGATCCATGCGAAGGGAAGAAACAGTTTTCTATTCATAATCTATACTAAGCTACATGACAGGATTATACCTTTGTTGCGTGCCCTTCGCAATCCCAATAGCAACCTTTTCTTTGGATCCAGATCTCAACGCGTTCAAGCGTTCGTGCCTCTATGGTATCCACACGAACATATCCTTCGTTCCTCGCACGAACGAAGCCTTCGGAGAAGAACCATCTTCTTGTGCTAGCAAGAAGCATGGTTCGACCAATCTTGAAGAATCGACCATGGAGGAAGGAGGAGGAGGAAGAGGGAGATCAAGAGTCACCTTTTCTTCATCTAATTCATCTTATGAAAAATAAATGACAAAAACCTATTTATATTCATCCCATGAATACCAAGGGTCTTTTGTCTCTTTGTATTCCTCTTAATGGGTTGGATTTATTATATTGAATTAACCATTAATCCATTAACCCAATAAGTCTAACTCATTGAGTCTAACCCATTAATCCAATGTATCTAATTCGGATTGAACTCAATCCAATGAGTGGGTTCATTTGAGTCTAAATCAATTAGTAACCAAAAGGCCTAATCATCTCATGATTGGCTCTTAGGGATAATTACTAACAATCTCCCACTAGCACTAGTGTCAATTACCACTAAGATGACACCAACACTTTGGATTTACCTATTATTCTTAATATCCTTAGTATTTTAGTCAAACTAAAATACCTATCTCCAAACCAATATGTTCTTTGTGTGTGACCCTATAGGCTCTCGTAACGTTGGCAATGTATCCAAATTAACATTTGCGATACATAAACAAAGAGTGACATCTAGCAATGCATCATTGCTACCCAAGTGACGAGAAAGTCGAGATCCGACCTAACCTGTCCGTGACTATTATCTTGTATGACTCAATCTCTCTATCCTTGATATCTAGATTGATCATTGAGACATAGACCGTGTCATTATCTTATCAATCTTTGTGTTTCTTGATCTCCAAGTAGACACATTTATCAAATAAGCTCAATATATCATATTGACTTATTTATGCATGACCATACTTTCTTGTGTCCTACTAATCAAGGGGCCCACAGATATCACTTCCGTCATATGGAAGGGAGAGATCTCATCTACATCACTCACATCCCTCCGCATAATTCATTGTATACCCAATGATCGACTTTATAGTCCACTATGTTACCGGTGACATTTGACGATACCAAAGTATACAACTCCTTATGTAGGGAACCGTAGTGACTTCAGGTCTAAGGACTATTCATACCAATAGTCACATGAGAATGTCTATGACACTCATACGACGATCCATGAAACATTCTCATGGCGGGTCATTCAGTATATATTCTCTAATATATACCCATGCGTCAACCTGATATCTCATATCCATGACTTGTGAGATTAAGTCATCCGTTGACCTATATGCTAGTCTCAACACATTAATATTATCCTTGTATATTAATGCTCAACTAGGAATAGTTAAGAGTAGTGTTCTCTACAATATCTCACTATCAATTCAACCAATTGATATACTATAGATAAGAATTAATCTACTACCCAAAGACATTATTATATTTATTCATTCAACACTGAACTGAAGTAAATATAATAACCATAACCTTTGCCTTCCAATGAAATAATGAAATATGATACAAAATGTCCTAAGTCAATCAACTCTTGATTGCATCTTAGGGCTTACACTAACAATCTCCTTATGTCACTAGTGTCAATCACTAAGATATCTAATATCCATTGACCTAGTGTGACCATCATGCTTTCTTGGTGTCAAAGCCTTGGTCAAAGGATCCATAATGTTAGCATTGTTTGGTTCTTTGTATATCCTCATATCTCATATATCGATGATCCCTCGAATGAGATGGAATCGTTGTAGTATCCAATACCTAAGACCACCATTTATGTAAAATACATGCCCTAACTGCCATCTAGAATCGTCCTTGTCAATTTGGAAGCTTGCACCACTGTAACCCTTTACAGCAATAGCTGTAACCCTTTATAGCAAGCTCTTCATTGCCTCCAAATATCAAGAAATAATCTTGAGTCATTCTCAAGTACTTAAGAATATTCTTGACTGCTATCCAGTGACCTTCACCTGGATCTGACCGGTATCTTCTCATCATGCTTAGTGCATACGAGACATCTGGGCGAGTACAAAGCATGACGTACATGATCGATCCTATAGCAGATGCATAAGGGATTTGGTCCATGCGGTCCCTTTCTACCTTAGAAGAAGGACATTGAGTCTTCGAAAGACTCACACTATGTGATATAGGCAGGAATCCCTTCTTGAAATTCTCCATAGCAAAACGTTTAAGCACTTTGTCAATGTACGTACTCTAGCTTAGACCAAGACATCTCCCGGATCTATCTCTATAGATCTTGATGCCCAAAATATAGGCTGTTTCACCTAAGTCCTTCATTGAGAAATAATTCCCAAGCCAAGTCTTCACTGACTGAAGAGTAGGGATATTATTTCCAGTGAGAAGTATGTCATCTACATACAATATGAGAAAGATGACTATACTCCCACTAACCTTCTTGTAGACACAAGGTTCATCTTCATTCTTAATGAAACCAAACGTTTTGATCGCATCATCGAATCGAAGATTCCAGCTTCTAGAAGTTTGCTTCAATCCATAAATGGATCTTTGCAACTTATAAACCTTTCCATCATGCTCTGGATCTACAAAACCCTCAGGTTGTGTCATGTACACATCCTCGAGTAGATTTTCGTTAAGAAATTCGGTTTTGACATCCATCTGCCAGATCTCATAATCATAGTAAGTAGCAATAGCAAGCATGATCTGAATGGACTTGAGCATCGCAACTGGTGAAAAGGTTTCATCATAGTCTATACCATGAATCTGCATAAATCCTTTAGCCACCAATCTACCTTTGTAGGTATGCATATGACCACCCATGTCAGTCTTCACCTTGAAGACCCACTTACACCCAATGGGTTTGATCCCTTCAGGTGGATCAACTAAAGTTCATACTTGGTTAGTGTACATGGATTCCATTTCAGATCTCATGGCCTCCAGCCATTTCTCAGAATCTGGGCCCTGTACAGCTTCCTGATAAGATGTAGGCTAATCAAGACCAATAAGCTCTACATCACCGTGGTCAGACAAGAGAAAAGAATATCTCTCAGGTTGACGACGAATCCTATCAGATCTGCGTAAAGCTTGTGCTACTTGAATAGGTTGTTGTTCCGCAACTTCTTGTGGTGTAACAAGATCCCGATCCACAACATCTTGTGGTACCTATTCAATTTTCATCAAGGTATCAGTGCTAGTATCTTGAACTTCTTCAAGATCGACTTCACTCCCACTAGTTTTTCTAGAAATCAGTTTTCTTTCTAGAAATACACCAGTCCTAGCAACAAACACCTTGCCATGTGTGGGATTATAGAAGTAATATCCCTTTGTTTCCTTGGGATATCCAACAAAGTAGAACTTATCTAATTTGGGTCCTAGTTTATTTGAGACTTGTCATCGAACGTAAGTCTCACAACCCCAAATCTTCATAAAAGACATATTGGGACTCCTCCCTGTCCATATCATATATGGTGTCTTTATGACGACCTTGGATGGAACTCAGTTAAGTGTGAAAGTGGATGTCTCTAGAGCATGTCCCCAGAAGGAAGTAGGAAGTTATGTATGACTCATCATCAATCGTACCATATCTAATAAAGTACGGTTCCTCCTTTCTGATACACCATTCCATTGTGGTGTTCCAAGTGGAGTGAGTTGAGATATTATCCCACACTCAACGAGATGGTCATGAAGCTCTTGGCTAAGGTATTCCCCACCTCGATCTGATCAAAGCATCTTAATACTCTTACCAAGTTGATTTTGTACATCATTCTTGAATTCTTTGAACTTTTCAAAGGATTTTGACTTGTGTCTCATCAGATACACATAGTCATATCTATTAAAATCATCAGTGAAGGTAATGAAGTAATGATAGCCTCCTCTAGCTGTTATTCTGAAAGGGCCACATACATCAGTATGTATGAGTTCTAATAGATCATTAGCCCTTTCGCCATGTCCACTAAATCGAGTCTTTGTCATCTTGCCTCGAAGACAAGATTCACATACCTCATATGATTCAAAATCAAAGGAGTCCAAAAGTCCATCCTTATGGAGTTGGGATATGCGACTCTCATTTATGTGATCTAAGCGATAATGCCAGAGATATGTTTGGTTCAGATCATTAGATTTGAATCGCTTGGTATTTATGTTATAGATTGAGTTTTCAAAGTCTAGAACATAGAGTCCATTTATCATAGGTGCACTACAATAAAACATGTCATTTAAATAAATAGAACAACATTTGTCCTTTATTATAAATGAGAACCCCTTCTTGTCTAAACAAGAAACAGAGATTATGTTTTTGGTTAAAGCAGACATATAACAACACTCTTCAAGTTCTAAAATAAGCCCAATGGGCAAAGATAAGGAATAGGTCCCTACAGCGACGGCAGCAACTCTTGCACCATTGCGTACTCGTAGGTCCACTTCGTCCTTTGTCAATAATCTACTATTTCTCAGCGCCTGCACATTAGTACAAATGTGAGATGCACATCTGGTATCTAATACCCATGAAGAAGAAATAGATAGATTGACTTCTATAACATATATACCTTAGGCAGAAGTCTCACTTCTCTTCCTTTTCAATTCCTCTATGTACACCCTGCAGTTCCTCTTCCAGTGGTCGCTCATCGCATTGGAAGCAGGTTCCTTCCTTAGAAACCCCACCTTTGGGTTTCAGTGCATGAGCCTTGCCCTTGCCTTTGGCTTGGGTCCTACCCTTACCTTTAGGCTTCCACTTACCTTTGCCCTTAGACACCATCAAAATGGAACCAAGCTTTGCCTTCTTAAGGTTGAGTTGATTAGTTCTCAACATGCTCAACATTTCAGGCAGTGGTTTGTCAATTTCATTCATGTTGTAGTTCATGACAAATTGACTATAACTATCAGGCAACGACTGCAAGATAAGATCAGTGGCCAATTCTTGGCCAAGTGGAAATCCCAACCTTTGTAGATTCTCCACATTCCCGATCATTTTGAGCACATATGGCCCAACGGGACTTCCTTCTTGCATTCTGCTTTGAAACAGTGCTTTAGAGATCTCAAATCTCTCATGCCTTGCTTGACCTTGATACAGTTTTCTAAGGTGTTCAACCATATCATAAGCATCCATGTTCTCATGTTGCTTCTGAAACTCAGAGTTCATGGTGGCGAGCATAAGGCATGATACATCTAATGCATCGTCTTGATGCTTCTTGTAAGCATCCCTATCAGCTCTAGTGGCAGTAGCAGGGGGCACTTCAGGAATAGGCTGTTCTAGGATGTACAGTTTTCTTTCTCTCTTGAGAACTATTCTTATGTTTCTATACCAGTCTAGAAATTAGCTCCATTGAGCTTATTCTTATCAAGGACAGATCGTAGATATAGTGTCTTCTGCTTACTAGACGACATGGTGGTCTACAACAATAAAATGCAGAGAAGTATCATACTCAGATCATTTAATTAGGCCTTTAATTAAATGATTCTCCCACTGAATTCTAAAGCTTGATAGAAGCAAGTCACTACTAGCTCTAAGCTCAAAAGCAAAGACATTCTAGTGAGACAAGATCGACATTATACCTCATCTTGAGTTAGCTTTGGCTAATCGGCCAAGACTTGTATAAATTAGGTAGGCAACGTGTACCAATTGGACAAGATCCATATTAGACTTTTCTTGAGTTAGCTTTGGCTAATCGGCCAAGACTTGTATAAATTAGGTAGACAACGTTTACCAATTACATCCTATGTAACTCTTGTATCCTTAGGTGAACAACACTGTTTGTTCGTTTTCCCATCTTATGAAATCTATATTATAATTCATCTTGAGTTAGCTTTGGCTAATCGCCCAAGACTAGTATAATATGATTTACATCTTATGGGATATACCTTTAAGTTCCCAATCCAATTGAGGTAACTTAATTAAGTCATACCCAAAGGTCAATAGTCAGACATCACAATTGTCCTGTCTCACTCTACCAAGATAAAACGAGCCACTTTGCTTTGGCAAACCTGACTACAAATGATTGAGGTAGTAGTGAGTACCAAACTTTAGTAGGCATATGTAAATGACATAATTATGATAGCTACACATGCATCACATACATCATGGCATATCATGGCATATATCAACATATACACAAGTTTAAACGTGACATGGTTATGGCCCCTATAAACTAGGATCTTCTCAAGCCAATGTGAAGAGTGATAAGTCAGCCTAGGTCTAAGCCGCTTCTCCAAGAACTTCCTTGGTTATCGTGTGTTGTTGTCCTTCCTTCCTTTTCACTCGTCTTCCAGAAGACTAACTCTTTCTAATTTTGTACATTACAAAATCTAAAGAAACTCAAGTTACATTTGAGTGTAATCTAATTACAACAAGAATAAAAGGGATGAAGGCATGACACGTAGGCCGTATTATGAATTATAACATTACACACATCCAATCACATTGGGGTCAAAGGGTCATAACCATGCATCATGTCATACATATTCACAATATTCTTATGACATAAATTTACTATGATTTCAGAAAATAAATTATGAGCTGCAACGCCACGGCGGTCCCGCTACCCACAATTCCAACTACGTTTTGTTCTAAACAAAACATCTCTAGTCGAGACCTTGTTGGTCACACACCAACTATATTTTGTACCCAACAAAAAACCCCTGGCCGAAACCTTGCTGGTCACACACCAACTATGATTTGTTCCCAACAAAACACTCATTTCGGTCAAGGCTTAGGATTTGGTCGAGACATAAAATCTAGCCAAGACTCATATTCTGGCCGAGATTTACTCTCTTGGTCGAAACCTTGTTTGGCCAAGACTCATAAATTTTTGTAAATCACAGTAAACCCTATCAAGTAATTTCTATATCATATATAAAAAATTCTAACTTAACATAGCCCTTCGCAAGTGGCTCTGATACCACTGTTGGGATCTAGCACGCTAAACACGCGAGAGCACAGTAGAAATTAACTAGACCCTCTATCCAGCAGATCCATGCGAAGGGAAGAAACATTTTTCTATTCATAATCTATACTAAGCTACATGATAGGATTATACCTTTGTTGCATGCCCTTCGCAATCCCAGCAGCAACCTTTTCTTTGGATCCAGATCTCAGCGCGTTCAAGCATTCGCGCCTCTATAGTATCCACACGAACATATCCTTCATTCCTCGCACAAACGAAGCCTTCATAGAAGAACCATCTTCTTGTGCTAGCAAGAAGAATGGTTCGGCCAATCTTGAAGAATCGGCCATGCAGGAAGGAGGAGGAGGAAGAGGGAGATCAAGAGTCACCTTTTCTTCATCTAATTCATCTTATGAAAAATAAATGACAAAAACCTATTTATATTCATCCCATGAATACCAAGGATCTTTTGTCTCTTTGTATTCCTCTTAATGAGTTTGATTTATTATATTGGATTAACCATTAATCCAATAACCCAATAAGTCTAACCCATTGAGTCTAACCCATTAATCCAATGTGTCTAATTCGGATTGAACTCAATCCAATGAGTGGGTTCATTTGAGTCTAACTCAATTAGTAACCAAAAGGCCCAATCATCTCATGATTGTCTCTTAGGGCTAATTACTAACAAAAAGCGATATCTATGGGCCCCTTAATTAGTATGACATAAGAAAGTATGATCATGTGCAAATGAGTCAATATGAGATATTGAGCTTATTTGATTGAGTGTGTCTACTTAGAGATCAAGAAACACAAACGGTTGATAAGAGAATGACACGGTCTATGCCTCATTGATCAATCTAGATATCAAGGATAGAGGGACCAAGTCATACAAGATAATAGCCACAGGTAGGTTAGGTCGGCCCTTGACTTTCTCGTCACTTGGGTAGCAATGATGCCTTGCTAGATGTCACTCATTGCTTATGAATCTAAATGTTGATTTGGATACATTGCTAACGTTACGAGAACCTATTGGGTCACACACAAAGAACAAGTAGATTTAGAGATGAGTTCATATGATGAATCATTGGATTAAGTCTAATCCGAATTGGACTTATTGAGTTAGACTCAATTAGATATAATTATTGGATTGAGTCTAATTCAAACTAGACTCAAGGAGTCAATACAAATTAATGAAATAGTGATTCATTATATTTGAAATTGCATGAGATCAATTGAGTAAGACTCAATTGAATTGGATTTGAGTTAGAGTCAAGTGGATTACACTTGAATTAGACTCAAGTGAATTCATTCACTAAGAGGATTAATGGAGATTAATTTATTGAATTTCAAACATCAATGAATCATTCAATTTTTGAAATTGAATTCAAAATGAAGAGGTTCAAATGTGGTCCTTAATGGAGTGTAAATATTCATTAATTCTCATTAATTGAATTAATGCTCATTAAGTATTTTCATTGGATGAAAATAGTTAAGTATTTTTTTCTCTCATTTTCGTGTACTTCTTCATTCTCATTCCTCTTCTCTTCTCCTCTAATCTGAGACCTCCTATTTGTTGGGATTTTTAATTCAATTCCCTTTAGTCCCACATTGCTAAGCTAAAGAAGCTTAGAAGCCTTTATATATGGAAGGCTTCCATGCTAGCTTAGTCAAGTTAAGGAGGACCTACACGCATGCGCGGGCTAAGCCCAAATCAGGTGGTTTCAAGGGGTTCGAACAGGAAATCCATAAACCGGGCGCGATGCACGCGATCATCGCGCGCAGGGGGGGGGGGGGAATCCCCAGCTCGTGGGCCTCGCGCTTACAGGCGGCCCGGTTTGGTTCACCCGGTTCATTTTTTTGTTAGCCGGTTTGGTTCACACCTGGTTTGGTCCGCGTGAGGAAGCGAAGCAGCGCTTCGGTTCTGTCCGCGTCGCATGAGGATGAGAAGCAACGCATCCAGCGCATTCGCGCGTGAGAAGAGGAAGCATAAGCAAAGTGTGCGTCTCTTCCTCTGCACTGCTTCAAGTGTATAAATACACTTCCTCACTTGCTTCTCTAAAATTATAATAGAACTAATTACGCTAATACAGTAATCTATAATTGCACCAATAAATGACGAGCATGCAATAAACGTTAATAATAGTAAGGGTAGAGAAATCGTGTATCTCCGGTCGAAGCGTCGGACGTGCCGACTGTCTTTAGAGAATTTATTGCCGCCCACAGTGCAGAGGCTCTTCGGCAAAATCCTCCCAAGATCCGACAACCGCTCGCGTCGCTCGTAGGTGCACTCCAAAACGAGCACCGCACTCGGACTCAACCTCAGATCGCGAACCAAGCCTCAGAACAACTCGGAAAGAAGGAAGAAGAAGTAGAAAGCAAGGAAGAAGGAATGCTTTGCTTTCTGGAGTGAATTTTATTATAGCATCAATAAACATGATGAACGATAGGGTAACTGGGTCTGATGAGGCTAGCGCCTAACCCGAAAGATTTTTCAGGCAAAACTTCAGACGTTGGCAACAACGAATGAAATTTTGGCTTACTACGCTAGGGCTATTCTCCGTTATAGAAACAGACCCTCCTTCACCCAATGAAGAGGAACCTGCCCGTAGTGCTGCCTTAGAGAGGTTTAAGCAAAGGGATTATCTCTGCCATGGGAGAATCCTATCTGCCCTCTCAGACGCACTATTTGATGTGTACTGTTCAACGCTTCAGCTAAAGAGCTGTGGAAATCTTTAGATAAAAAATACAACTCTGAAAATTATGGTTTAGAAAAGTACACTGTGGCAAAATTCCTAAACTTCAAAATGGTTGAAGGCAAATCTGTGATAGAGAAGACACATGAATTTCAAGTCCAAATTCATGGTCTTGCTGAAGGAGATATGCCATTACCTGAAAAATTTCAGGTCTTGTCAAGCATCGAAAAATTGCCTCCGAGTTGGGAAGATTTTGGCATGACTCTTAAACATCGGAGAGGTAAAATCTCTCTCGAAGATTTGATGATTGCCTTAAATATCGAAGAAGAACATCGGAAGCAACAGAAAAATGATGATACAAGAATGCCTATGGATTTTATTCCAAAGGCGAATGTAGTAGTCTCATCTGACAAGAAGAAATTCAAAAAATAGAAAATGAAAAACAAGATGAAACCCAACCCAAAGGTTCAAAAGAAAACTGGAACCAAACCTAAGCCTTGCTGGGCATGTGGACAGGTTGGACATTATGCCAAATTCTGCCCTAAGCGAAAGGACAAGGAGAAAAACCAAAGCAATACGTCCAACACCAAGGCACAAGTAAATGTCGTGACTGCTAGTGACGACACCAGTGATAGGTTTGTTACCTTCAAACCCGAACTAAACTTGATCTATCAACCCAATGAATGGTTAGTTGATACAGGTGCTAATGTACACTGTTGTGCTTATCACTCTACCTTCCTTACTTATCAGGTAATTGAAGGCACTTCCGTAACCATGGGGAACCATTCTGCAGCCAGGGTGTTTGGGATAGGACAAGTTGACCTGAGGTTCACCTCTGGAAAAGTCCTGTCACTGCATGAGGTGCATCATGTTCCAGCGGTCCGTCGGAATTTGATTAGCGGATCAAAGTTAGTCTGTGCTGGTTATGAGTTGAACTTCAAATGTAATAAAGTTGTAATATTACATTTAGGAACCTTTATTGGAAAAGGTTACCTTAATGAAGGTTTATTTAAACTCAATGTAGAAAATGCTACTTTAAATAAAACTTCTGATATTGGTTGTTCATATAACATTGAGTCTTATGATCTGTGGCGTGACAGATTAGGACATGTCAATTTTAATACCGTAAAAAGGATGATGAATCTTGACATGATCCCTAAGCATGTTATAAATGATAAGAAAAAATGTGAAATTTGTGTGCAATATAAACAACCCCGTAAACCCTTCAAATCAGTTGATAGAAATTCTGATATTTTAGAATTGATTCATACTGACTGTTGTGAGTTTAACTGTGTAATAACGAGAGACCATAAAAGGTATTTCATTACCTTCATTGATGATCACTCTCGTTATTGTTATGTTTATTTGCTAAAAACCAAGGATGAAGCTTTAGATAAATTTATGATTTTTAAATCTGAAGCTGAGAATCAAACCGATAAAACTATTAAGAGGTTAATGTCTGATAGGGGTGGAGAATTTACCTCGAACCTATTTCAAAAATTTTGTCAAGATACAGGTATAATCCATGAGGTAACTGCTCCATATAGTCCTCAATCCAACAGTATAGCAGAATGAAAAAATCGAACCCTTGAAGATATGATTAATTCCATGTTAGGCAGTTCTGGGTTACCCAACTTTATGTGGGGGGAGGCTCTATACATTGCATGTCATGTGCTAAATAGAGTCCCAATGAAGTCAAGGGATAAAACCCCATATGAGCTTTGGAAAGGCCGAAGGACAAGTTTGAAATACCTTAAAGTGTGGGGGTGCCTGGCAAAGGTACTAGTACCTGAACACAGAAGAAAAAAACTTGGTCCAAAGACCGTAGATGGTATCTTCTTGGGTTATGCTCAAAATAGTATTGCATATAGGTTCCTGATTATTAAATCAGAAATTCCTGGAATAGATGCAAATACTATTGTAGAACTTCGCGATGCTACATTTTTTGAGGATACATTTCCTATGAAGACGAGAACACCTCAATCTAGTATTCCTACTAGAAATGAGTCTTCTTCCGTAGAGGTCCCATTATCCGTAGTGGTACACCTTCCTCAAGTCAATCTAGACTAGATGAATCTAGTGAGTATACAGAGCCGAGAATGAGCAAGAGGCAACGTGTGTCTACGGATTTAGGCCAGGACTTTATCACCTATAATATAGAAGGTGACCCTGTGACATATAGAGATGCTATGGCTTCTCCTGAAGCTAAGCACTGGAAAGAGGCCATTAAAAGTGAAATGGACTCTATTATCTCTAATGCCACTTGGGAGTTGGTAGATTTACCTCCTGGGTGTAACACTATAGGATGTAAATGGGTGTTTAAAAGAAAACTAAAACCTGATGGGTCAGTAGATAAATTTAAAGCTCGCCTAGTTGCTAAGGGGTTCAAACAGAAAGAAGGGATTGACTATTTTGACACTTATTCTCCTGTTACAAGAATTACTACAATCCGAGTGTTAATAGCATTGGCGTCCATATATCATCTTGAGATCCATCAAATGGATGTCAAAACGGCATTCCTTAATGGAGATCTTGAAGAAGAGATATATATGGATCAACCTGAGGGATATGTAGTTTCTGGAAATGAGAACAAAGTTTATAGGTTAGTCAAATCTCTTTATGGTTTGAAGCAAGCCCCAAAGCAGTGGCACGAAAAATTTGATAGAGCTATGCTATCATTTGGCTTTGAAGTGAATGACTCTGATAAATGTGTATATGCTAAAATGAAATGTGATAATTGTATTATCCTATGCTTATATGTAGATGATATTCTACTGTTTGGAACTAACCTTTCTATTATAAATGAGACTAAGGCCCTCTTAAGTGGTAAGTTTGATATGAAGGATATGGGTTGTGATGATATGATTTTAGGCCTGAAGTTGACTCGATCAACTGATGGAATAGCAATTTCTCAGTCACTCTATGTTGAGAAAGTATTAGAGAAATATGGCTATAGCCAAGTTAAATATGTTGTCACACCATATGACCCTTCAAAAACACTCCACAAGAATAATAGTGGGGTGACAGTGTCTCAATTAAGATACTCACAAATAATAGGTAGTCTAATGTATTTAGCTAATTATTCTAGACTTGATATTTCTTTTGCTATAACGAAATTGAGCAGGTTTACCAGCTGTCCGGACAGAACGCATTGGGATGCATTAGACAGAGTACTCAGATATCTAAAAGGCACTATATCCTTGGGCTTGTGGTATAGGAGATTCCCTGCAGTCCTGGAGGGATATAGTGATGCTAGTTGGATAGCTGACACTGCTGAGTATATATGTGTTACTGGTTATGTCTTTACACTTGGAGGCGGTGTAGTTGCTTGGAGGTCTGTTAAACAGACAATTATAACCCAGTCTACATCTGAGGCAGAATTGTGTGCTTTGGATACCACAGTAACTGAAGCTGATTGGCTTAAGGGTCTTCTTTCTGAAATTCCCTTAATGATGAAGCCAATACCTTCTATTTCAGTGCACTGTGATAATCAAACAACAATAGCTCAGATTAGAAGCTCCAAGTATAACCATAAACAGAAGAGACATGTACGAATAAGATTGAAGTCTATTCGTGAGCTAGTGTCTCTTGGAGTGGTGTCATTGGACTTTGTAAGTTCAAAAGACAATATTGCTAATCCACTCACTAAAGGACTTGATTCTGAGGAAATCAAGAGATCCAGTAAGGGAATGGGACTGAGGTCTGTCCTGGTTTCATCTATAGCGGCAACCCAACCTATCTGATTGGAGATCCCAAAAAATAGGTTCAATGTGGTACAAACAAGCTATAAGGGTGAAACGTAAGCATCAAATTGATTGAGATGTAATCTCATAGTCTCTTCCCTGGATAGATGCTTGACTGCTAGTAAGGATGAGCTTAGGAGCTCTTAATGAGTTCAAGGTCTTAATGACAGGATGCTTGCAGTACATCCTTGGAGAACTCACCTATGTAAGTGTAACTGTGAGGCCGCAGTGTGGGGGGTCTAGGCAACTCTCCTTAGCACTTATGAAACAAGATTCGGTGGCATGACCGTAATGCACCAACCCAGAAGGATTCAACCGTCGCCAGTGATGAGTTGTTACCAATTGATCTTCACATATAAAAGGTTTAAGATCAAGACTCTGTTCTCTTCAAACCTATGTGAATAAGATTAGTGTACTTAGGTGAAAATTCAAACCGGAAGGTATTTTCACTGAAAGCTCATTGCAACCAAGCCTCAGAACATATCTTTGTTTTTGACTAAAATAATTTGAATTAGTGGGGGATTGTTGGGATTTTTAATTCAATTCCCTTTAGTCCCACATTGCTAAGCTAAAGAAGCTTAGAAGCCTTTATATATGGAAGGCTTCCATGCTAGCTTAGTCAAGTTAAGGAGGACCTACACGCATGCGCGGGCTAAGCCCAAATTAGGTGGTTTCAGGGGGTTCGAACCGTAAATCCATAAACCGGGCGCGACGCACGCGATCATCGCGCGCTGGGGGGTTGCAAATCCCCAGCTCGTGGGCCTCGCGCTTACGGGCGGCCCTGTTCGTTTTTGCCAGTCCGGTTTGGTTCACCCGGTTCATTTTTTGTTAGACGATTTAGTTCACACCTGGTTTGGTCCGCGTGAGGAAGCGAAGTAACGTTTCAGTTCTGTCCGCGTCGCGTGAGGATGCGAAGCAACGCATCCGCGCGTGAGAAGAGGAAGCATAAGCAAAGTGTGCGTCTCTTCCTCTGCACTGCTTCAAGTGTATAAATACACTTCCTCACTTCCTTCTCAATTCACTCCAGAAAGCAAAGCATTCCTTCTTCCTTGCTTTCTACTTCTTCTTCCTTATTTCCGAGTTGTTCTGAGGCTTGGTTCGCGATCTGAGGTTGAGTCCGAGTGCGGTGCTCGTTTTGAAATGCACCTACGAGCAACGCGAGCGGTTGTCGGATTTTGGGAGGATTTTTCCGGAGAGCCTCTGCACCGTGGGCGGCAATAAATTCTCTAAAGACAGTCGGCACGTCCGACGCTTCGACCGGAGATACACAATTTCTTAACCCTTACTGTTATTAACGTTTATTGCATGCTCGTCATTTATTGGTGCAATTATAGATTACTGTATTAGCGTAATTAGTTCTATTACACTATCAAGGTTGCTAGCACAACCTTAGGTGATTGCCTTCTCCGCTTTGCAAGTTTGTCAGACAAACGAACACTTGTTCGTGTGGATACCATAGAGGTGCGAACGTGTGATCGTGCTGAGATCCAAGTTGTCTGGAGTTGTTGTGCACGCATCAAAGGTATACTATCATGATATCAACTTAGTATAGATTGTAATATATCTTTCCCTTCGCATAGATCTTCTGGAGGAACTAGAAGTTTTCCACTGCGCTTGAGTGTGTTTAGCGCCCTAGTTCCTTACAGTTGATTGGTGGGAGATTATAGTCGATTGCTAGGTAGAAATCAGCTGGTGCAACAACTTTTAAAAGAGGGTTTCTAGATTATTTAAAGTAGTTGGTTCTTGGGGGTTTGAGGATGAGTATTGTTGCATTTTCAAACCAACAAGAGGCAATTCAAAGAAATAAGAAGCATCCAAATCAAAGTTTACTTGTGTAAACGTATTTGTTTCAATTTTTATCGATTTCATTTGTATCTTTGTATTTGATTATATGTTACAGGAATAAGTTCTAAGAGGCTTCTTCACCACTAAAGGTATCCAAAAAGGAAAAGGATAGTGATGATAGTTATTAGGACTAGGCTTTGGGAGGCGGTGAACCAAGTAAAATCAAATTTATTAGTATGTGTTCCTCTTTTACTTGTCTTACTTTAAGATTTCTATTGTGCAACTTCATCGAAGTGATCGGAGTTATTCTCCCCTCTAGCTCTCTTGTGTGATAACATTAAGTTTGTCGGCTGTGATTCACATCCTAAAATCTAAAACCCGATTTAGAAGGTAGTATTTAGAAGGGTATTTTGGATAGTTTTGTTTTAATAGGGCATCCATTTGACGTAAATGAAAAAAACGATGTCCATTTGACAATTTGTGTCAAATTTATTAAGGATGTTTGCCCTTTACATGTGTATAAATGTAAAGGGCATCGTAGTGATGATGTTTGATTTTCAGTATAAATGTATCATTAATTCAATCCGGCAATTTTATTATGTCATTTTTCTGTGTCCAATCCGTCTATGAAATATAATATTTTTTTATATGGGTAAAGTGTCTAAGAATTTAACTTATAAGGTAATTAATTAATTAAATAGCTCTTGCACATGCTTTAAAATATTTTCCACGTGCATTAGGTAAGCTTATAAATAGCAAGAGAAAGCTATGCATCGGCCACAAACCTCTTGATCACTACTTCCTAAGTTTCTAATTAAGATGGAGAAGCAATCAACCACCCCGGTTAGTAGCAATGAAGATATAGTAATTCGTAAAACATCAAAATATCATCCGAGTATTTGGAACGATTATTTCATCCACCACACTACTACTCCTGCTCTCACAGAGGTATTTTATTATCTTCTCTCCACATTTAATTTATTCATTATTTCTCACTCAAATTTTTTCATAAACACCTATTCATAAAATATATAATCATCTTAAAGGAAATTGAAAAGCATTGAATTATTTGTTTTAATTATTTAAAGGTAATATATATAGTTGTTGAATTTCATGTTTCATGATGTAGGTGTCGATTAGAGCGGAAGAGCTAAAGGAGCAAATAAAGAACTTGTTTCGAGAAACCAGTGACATATTGCAAATTATGAATTTGATCGATGCAATTCAGTTGCTCGGCTTGGATTACCACTTTGAGAAAGAAATAGATGCGGCACTAAGTTTAATTTCTAAGCATGATGCTAAGAACTTTGAACTTTATGAAACTTCTCTCTGGTTTCGATTACTTAGGCAACATGGTTTCTATGTGCCTCCAGGTAGTTAACAATATAAATAAACAAAAATTATTACACTATATATTCTGTCAAATAAAAATATATATCTAGAAAGGTCATCATTAAAACCTTTTAAATATAAGCTACAATATTTACATGCTATATATCATAAAAAAACTAATCAAATAGTTTGTTCTATATTACTATACTATTTGATTTGTTGTGAGATAATTATTAGTATTTTCCCACTATTGTAGATGTTTTTAACAAGTTCAAGGATGAGGAAGGAAACTTCATGTCAAACTTGAATGAAGATGTGAAGGGATTATTAAGCTTATACAATGCAGCTTACCTTAGGATACACGGGGAATATATACTTGATGAAGCTATATTGTTTACAAAGAATAGACTTGCATCATTGTTGGACGAACTTAAACAACCATTAGTAATATTGGTGTCTCTTTTTCTTGAAACACCACTATGCCGGAGAAATAAACGGCTCTTGGCAAGAAAATATATCTTTATTTATCAAGAGGAGGAAAGGCGAAATGGAGCAGTATTAGAGTTTGCAAAGTTGGATTTTAATATGCTACAATCTCTTCACCAAGAGGAACTAAAGAAAATTTCAATGTACCAAAGAAGTAATATTAGAGTACTTGAATATTTTTACATGAATTAAGTGTGAGTACCAAAGAAGTTGAATAAATGATTTCAAACTCACATATTATAATAATTCACATGATTTATTTGTCTAAATAAATGTTTTATTGTAGTTTAAACTAATTATATTGCCTCATTTTTTTTTTTACATATTTGAAGATGGTGGAATGATCTAGCACTTGCTAAATCACTAAACTTTGCTCGCGATCGAATAGTGGAATGTTATTATTGGATACATAATGTGCACTTTGAGCCTCACTATTCTCGTGCAAGATTAATTTGTACCAAGGTTATTGCATTGTTGTCACTTTTGGATGACATATATGATAATTGAGCTGTGATACTCATCTAGAATTTTCATCTAGAAAATTCATCTAGATAGACACATAAATGATGGGACCCACCATTTCACTTTTTATGGGCCCATCATTTATGTGTCTATCTAGATAAATTTTCTAGATGAAAATTCTAGATGAATATCATTTCTCATGATAATTATAGCACACTGCAAGAGAGCCAATTATTAACTGAGGCAATTCAAAGGTACCTATTGTATTCATTACTATGTTACATTTCTGTTTTGAGTTGAGTAGTCTACATAGATGATAAAAAATCATAGAAAAAATAAATTCAACTCAAAATCAACAAAAAAAAGTTATAAAATGATAAATTACTGATCTAATTATAAAAGAATAATTAAAAACAAAATAAAATGAATTAAATTATGAGCTAATTATTGTAAGTTATTATACCAAGTAACGAATGTATTCTTGATGTTCCTTTAAAATAAAAAACAATGAAAAAGACCTACTTCTGATTAAAAAAACATTAGAACCTACTTTATTTCTCAATTAAAGTAGATATGAACACAACCTCTAACTTGTCAAAACAACTTAAAATTACCTATAAGTCAACTAATATTTTGATCATTATCTAAAGATCAGATATCAACAACAAATATGTAACAATATAATTAACATCAAATAAATAGTTATCATTTCTAATTTATTTCAAACTAATTTTGATATTCTTTATGAAGCTTTAAGATATCATGACCATATAGTTAGTCAATTATGCATGTTAAGTTTCTCATTTCAGGTGGGAACCTCAAGCCATTGATGAAATATCAGAATACTTAAAGGATTTCTATCTCAAGTTTCTAAGAACTTTCAAGGAATTTGAAAATGAACTAGAAAGTGATGAGAAATACCGCATACCATTTCTTCAAGATGAAGTATATTTAAGTACATTGTAAAAATGATTAGTGTCTCTTATTAACTTGTCAAATATTAACTAATTAAGTTTATTGTTTCCTTTTATGTAGATAAAAGCTTTATCAAGGTCTTACTTCATAGAAGCCAAATGGGGCATTGAAAAATATGTGCCCACACTAGAGGAACATCTAAGTAACTCACTAGTCACCACTGCATATCCTGTGCTTATCTGTGCTTGTTATGTAGGCATGGATCAAGTGGCATCAAAGGAGGTATTTGAGTGGGTTGCTAGCTTCCCCAAAATCATTAAAGCTAGCACTATGATTTGTAGACTCATGGATGATGTAACTTCACATGAGGTGATTATTTCAGACAATTAATTTATTTGGTAGATGTTCAAAGACATTTTCTTTTTCTTAAAATTTCTTTTGGAATTTCCAGCTTGAGCAACAAAGAGAACATGCAGCTTCAACAGTAGAATCTTATATGAAAGAGTTTGCCACAGATGAAAAAGAAGCTTATAAGAATCTTATGGAGATGGTGGAGGATGCGTGGAAGGATCACAACAAAGAATGCCTCAATCCAACACAAGTACCTCGACTTTTAATTGAAAAAATAGTAAACTTTTCAAGAGTAATAGAAGAATTTTACAAGTACACTGACACATACACCGATTCCAAAACTACAACGAAAGATAATGTCAATATATTGTTGGTTGAATCTGTTCTTATTTAAGAGTGTCACATCCTACAAATCCTAGCCAATGACGATAATCAGAGGCCAGATAATTCACAATTTAAGGTCATTTAATCCACATTTGAATAAAGTGAAAATCGAGTTTGGATGATTTATAGTATGTTATTGAAGTACTGGAATGCCTTAAGTATAAGGCATATATTGTAACACGCATGTAACATTGTAGTAAATAAAATAATTAAGTGCTTGATTATCATAGTCTATAATCATTTTATTTTATTGTCAATCTAAAAATCAAGAATTATTTAGAGAGCTAGACTTAAATTTATGTAGTATTAATATATCGTTTAGTTGATATAATTTTTATATTTTGGTTTGGAAATGGAAGAATTGAGAGTAAAAAAAAGAGATAACTTATTTGTGACCAAATAACTTTGAAAAATGATAGAAATTAAATCTAATTTTATTGAATGACAATAAGGTATTTGGTTTTCTAAAATGTCCTTGATATCCTTAGAAATCAATATAAAGCTCAATCATCATGCTCTAGGTTAATTTTTAAAATCCTCACGACTTAAGATATACCAATTTTTAAAGGTTTTTGGGATTTATCATCATGACTTTCAAAGTTATTCATCATTCATAAAATCTTTCTATATTAAAATAAATTTTTTATCCCCAGGGCGTAGTACAGCTGGGGGCGCATGGTTTCATGGCCGAAAGGTCCAGGGTTCGATCCTCGGGGTGTCATTACCTGGGGTTAGCGTCCTGGCTATACACTTTCAGCTGTGTACCTGCATTTACCTCCCTCCATATCCGTGGGACCGGCTCTACGAGCCGCTGATGTGACGGTTCCATATTTTTTTTCAATATTAAATTCACAATCCAAATGCTTGAGGTTAATTTTTAAAATTGATTTTACATAATTAGAGATTAATTAATCTACAATTCTTGAGAAAGGCTTTGTCCTATTCAGCATAAGCACAAGCCAATTTGTGCTCATAGTCCGTTAATTAATAAATTAAATGTAAAAAATAATTTAAGAACTAAGAGCTTTATAAATAAAATAAAATTTTAAGAATTTTAGATTTTTAAAAAGGATTAGATTAATTTGACCAAAATACATTTAAATTAGCTATTATTTTAAAAGTTTTAAAAGGTATTTATTCAAATTATAAAGGTTGTAATCATTTGAAATGTGGCCGGATTTGTTTGGATTGTAACCATGTGTGTCATGCTAGGCACGACCATGTGCCATGCTCAGCGCAACTAAAATATGGGAACTTATGTTTCCGATTGTAGTTGGCAGCTCAATTTTATTTTGAGACTATGTGTTGGTGTAGGAAATATTAAATAATTAAATTTATATTTTGATAATGGTGTAGAATTTAAAAGTTAAGATATCTTGATGTCTAATAAGATTGATTGAGTTTGTAGAAAAGTTTTAAATTGTCTTAGGTAAAATTCTTAGTAGATTCTAGGTATGTGGAAAACCCTAGGGGGAGGTAACCATAGGTCCTAAGGAGCGGTAATCCTAGGTGATGGAAAGTCCTAGCTGTGGTTATGCAGGTGGAAAACCCTATGGGGGTGGTAACCCTAGGTTCTAGAGGGTGGTAATCCTAGGTTATAGAAAATTCTAGGGGAGATAACCTTAGGTCCTAGGGGGATGATAACCCTAGGCAGAAAGTCCAGTCGATCTGGAGGACCATTCTGGCAACAGGTAACTTCTCCTGAGAGGAGTAGGTGAGGACGCATTTCGCGGTGAGAGAATAGTAGGCGTCGGTTCGACCTAGGATTTTTGGAGGAAATCCGAAGTCAGAACTGGATAGTTCGAAGGTTGTTAAAGTTATTTATTTACATATTATATGCTATGTGCTAACTCTATTTTGCAGGAGACTAACACTTTGTGCAGGGTTAGAATCGACCGAGATCGGTCGGCCGAACCTCCAAGCAGCAAGATTATAGTTCCAGCGAGTGGACCGGGTTCGACTAGGGGATCGGTCGACTAAACCTCGTGATTGGTCAACCGAACCGAGGATAAGAGGTGACGTGGTCGAGCCGAGTTGATCGAACCAGATGAGTTGGGGATCGATCGATCGAACAGTGAGATCGGTCGATCGAACGAAGAAACTCTATCCGAGCAGCAGAACTGGGATTGGAAGGCTGACCGATTCAGGTGGGATCGGTAAGACCGAACCTAGGGATCGGTCGACCGATCCGGGTCGAGTCAAGACTTGATCTCAAGATCAATGGATCTAGATCAAGTTTAAGGAGGTTATAAAAAGGGGTCTCGGCCAGCACTTCAAGGCAACAAAAAATCAGACTACTTGCACTCCTGTGTGCTGCGACGAAACACTTCAATAACGCTCACCTGCTACGTCGACAATTGACGTTCCTTTCAACATCTTTGTATTGTCGGTAACTTAGTTTTAATATTGCAATTGTAATTGATCTTATAAAGATTTCTCGAGCTTATAGTAATTGTCCATCTAAAGCACTCTCATATGCGAGCCTTGGAGTAAGAGTCGTCACAGGCGCCGAACCAAATAAAAGAAAACTTGTTAGCGTTGCTTGTCTTTTTCATTCTTTATTCCACAACATTTACTTTAAGTTTTCCGAAACGAACGAGAAAACAATGTGTGTTATTCACCCCCCTCTCTAGCACGTCTACGATCCTACAATTGGTATCAAAGCTAGGCTGCTCTAATTTGGTGAAACCACCAATCAAGTAGAGGGGTTCTTCTTTCAAAAACAAAATCATATACTATTTTTTCCCTCCAAAATTATTTTTAAAAAATTTATTTTCATCTTTTCACCATTGGTCAGTATTAGTAAAATATCACAGTTACCAAAATTTGTAATAATATTTTTTATTAATATTTTTTTTTCTAGAATTAGTGAATTGCTAGTTTTATTTTTCTCCCATACTACTAATCCAAGACAAAGTCTTGGAACATTTGTTTTTTTTTTGTGCGAGATTCTTTTTTAATGGCCTACCAAGATGGGTACAACACCGCATGCTTACCACTCTTGTCCAACGAGAATTTTGGATACTAGAAAGACCAGATGGAGTACCAACTAAAGACCTAAGTGGAGATATGGACCATAGTCGAAATCGAATTTATACTCCCCACCGAAGAAGGTGTGTCCATCGCCTGTGACAAGTGGGATGCACAAACAAGAAGAAAAATTGAGGCAAATGCAAAAGCAACATGTACTCTCCTATGCGGACTAACAAATTCAGAGCTTGATCGAGTTGGAAAGTTCAACAATGCTAAGGAGCTTTGGATGAAATTTATCAAGCCTTATGAGATTCCTTCAAAGCTAGAAAACCAAGTTGAACCTGAGTTCGAATCTAAGTATGAATCTCTAGAGTCAACCTCCAAACCAGACTCAAAAGAATCGGATCAGACTGATTTCATAGCACTGATGACCAAAGAAGAAATAGCTGAATTTGAGTCTGAATTCAAGATGGCAATAGTCAAGGGGGAGAATCCTATCATGGATCTAAAAGGTAAAATTGTAAATTCAAATTATAAATTTCACATAACTTGTTTTAAGTGTAGGAAGAGAGGGCACTATAGAAACTAGTACCCTACTCGTAAGATTCGGCCGACACAACCAGAGGAAAAGGAGAAATCGATCCAGAAATGGAAGAAACACATTGAATTCTCTAAGTGCAAACATATGGGTCACTATAAAAGTCGATGTCCAGAAAGAAGACCCAAGAATCTAGGGGGAGAAATCAAGTAAATTTACATTACATGATAATCTAATTTTTTGTAACACATGTATGTACCCTAGCTAATCCTACTTGCTCTAGTATAGATTTCTATCGAAAATTAGATATGCATGCTAATAATGTAATGAATAACGTTGATTCAAATCTAAATAAGAATAACTCAAAATTATTTAATAAAAATAACAAATTAACTCTTAGAAATTAGAAAAACAGGATAATATTTTAAAAGATAAAATTGATAAATTAGAAAAGATTGTTAATAATTTAACCAAATTACAAATTCTAGACTTGAATTACAAGTCGAAGGTAAAACTTAAACTCTACAAACCAAGTTATAATCAAGTATCTTTTAATTATGAAACCAATCGATAAACACTAAATTAATCAGTAAACTTATAACTCAACTTAAAAGTTAACTTAAAATTGTAACTTGTTAACTTAACTAATAAATGCTTGATTTGTTTGATCCATGTATAATTACCATGAATATGCATATAAGTAATTAATTGATAAATATCATTCATGATTACTAATTGCTTAATCTAGAAAGGATAGATAAAGACTTAGGCTTGATTCACACTTGACTAGTCAAATTTAGGATTTTCAGAAAGGAAATAGATTATTTAATTTCTTTAAAAGGGTTTATCTAGAAGTGGTGGATGATCCAATACCCAAGAAGGTCTAGTGCCTCGCAACAGTCTGGAAGCCAATTATTGAAATAGATATTTAATTAATAGATTGTTAAACCTTAGTCTAACTCAAATGTTCATCAATCCTTAGATTTTAATATTAAATTGAAGATTAAATTAACCATCTTACAAAACTATTAAGGTTCCCTGATTGAAAATCTAGAAAAGGGTGAGATGGACCTAGGTTTAAAGTAGTTAACTAAACCTAAATTAATTAAATTAAAACTAACTCAATTAAAATTCATAATTAATTTTAAAATCTAATTAATTATAAAAGTTTAATTAATTTAAAAATCTAATTAATTACAAAATCATAATTAATTTCAAAATATTAATCTTAATTAATTTCAATATGTTAATCATAATTTCAAAATGTTAATTATTTTCAAAACATAATTAATTTCTAAAATATTAATCATTTTCAAATAATTAATCATTTTCATAAAATGTTAATTATTTTTAAATTATAATTAAATTATAATTATTTTCAAATCATAATTAATTTCAAAAAGTTAATTAGTTTCAAATCATAATTAATTTTAAAAGTATAATTAATTTCAATTAATTCTAAAATCCTTAATCAAAGTAAATTATTTCCAAATGATTTAATTTTTAAAATCTTAATCATAATTATTTTTAAATATTATTTTAAATATTTTAAAATTCAAAATTTAATTACTCAAATGTATATGTTTTCAAATTCAAACTTAATTATTCTAAAACTCAAATTTAAAATACTTTTTCAACATTTTGAAATCTTCAAATTCAAACTTATATTTTAAAATCTCTAATTCAGTACTTTTAAAATCTAAATTTAACTTAAATTATTTTTGAAATATAGTTCAATATCATAAATAATTTTTAAAAATTAAAGATAAAATCAACTTAACTTAACTCCATCTCACACACACTTATAAGCTAAACATGCTTGATAACATAGAATGAGTGAGATGGAAAATCAAGAAAATAAATAATAACTTTTATGTTTTTGATTTACATGCTTGGACTCTAGGACCCTCAAACATTTTTGGCATTAATTAAGGGAGAGTGAAAGGAAGGTTAAGACATTAATTTTTATTTTGTTAAACATTAGTTTTAAAAGTTAAACTTTTCAAAAGTTCAAAATATTTCTGAAAGAGGAAGTTTCATTTGTTTTAAACTATTTTTGAAAAGAAAAATAAATTATTTTTGAAAAGACAACAACTAAATTTTGGATAAAGTATTTTTAAGTATTTTTCAAAGAAATCATTTACTTATCTAAGTATTTTTATTAAAATATTTTTAAAGCTAAGTTTTTATCAAAATATTCTTAAAGATAAGTATTTCTGTTCAAATATTTTTAAAAACTAAGTATTTATCAAAATATTTTAAAAGCTAAGCTTTTATGAAAATAAACCTTATTTAAAAAAATAAGTTCAAATACTTTTGAAAAAGTTTTTTAAAAAGTAATTTTTTTAAGCTAAGTACTTAAGTTAAGCCTTTATCAAATTTTTTTAAGTACTTAAGATAAGCTTTTATCAAAAAAAATTTCAATGCCTTTTTAAAAAAAGTCAAGTTGTTATCAAAATTCGCTTTTAGAAAGCCAAAGTACTTAATAAAGGATTTTTAATTACGCTAAGTGTTTATTAAAGTAATTATTTTTAAAGTTGAAATTTAGCTAAAGCCTTTTAAAAGCTAAGACAGTTTCAACACTTACAATTAGCTAAGTTTTTTTTCAGCTAAGTAATTTTTAAAGCTTAAGTTTAGCTAAGTTTTAATTCAAAAAGCTAAGTATTTTTCAAAGCATTTCTAATTTAGCTATGTGTTTTTAAAGTAATTATTTTCAAAGTTAAGTTTAGCTAATTTTAGGGAAAAAAAAAAGCTTATTTACTTTCAACGCTTAAAAATTAGCTAAGTTTTTTAAGTGTTACCCTTCAAAGGGAGCTTAAGTTAAACAAAGTAGAAACCTTTTTATCAAACAACCTTTACTCCCTAAATTGTTTTTGATATATGGCAAAGGGGGAGAGAATGGTCAAAAGTTAAGGGGAGTGATAAATTAAGGGGGAGCTAATACTTAGTGAGAAAATGCTATATTTTTCTTTAAATGTTTTTCATTAAACTGTTATATGGTGTCATAATAAAAAAGGAGGAGATTGTTGGTGCAGGAAGCACCAGAAGATCAAACTTGTGTTTTGATAATGGAAAAAGATTCAAAAGTTAAGATGTCTTGTTGTCTAACAAGGTTGATTGAGCTTGCAGGAAAGTCATAAGTTGTCTTAGGCAAAAGTCCTAGTGGATTCTAGCCAAGTGGAAAACCCTAGGGGGAGGTGTCCTAGAGGCAGTGACCCTAGGTGATGAAAAGTCCTAGCTGCGGTTAGGCAGATGGAAAACCCTAGGGGTGGTAACCCTAGGGGGTGGTGACCCTAGGTTATGAAAAACCTTAGGGGGAGGTAACCCTAGGTCCTAGGGGATGGTAACCCTAGGAAGAAAGTCCAATCGGTCTGGAGGACCGGTCTGGCAATAGGTAACTTCTCCTAAGAAGAGTAGGTGAGGACACGTTCCCCGGTGAGAGAACAGTAGGTGTCGGTTCGACCTAGGGTTTTTGAAGAAAATCTGAAGTCAGAATCGAACAGTCTGAAAGCTGTCAAAGTTATTTATTTACATATTATATGCTATGCACTAACTCTATTTTACAAAAGGCTAACACTTTGTGAATGGTTAGAATCGACCGAGATCAATCGATCGAACCTCCAAGCAGCAAGATCATAGTTCCAGTGAGTGGATCGGGTTCGACTAGGAGATCGGTCAATCAAATCTTGGGATCAGTCGACCGAACCGAGGATAAGTAGTGACGTGGCCGAGCCGAGTTGATCGGACCAGATGAGCTAGGGATCGGTCGACCGAACGGTAGGATCCGTCAATCGAATGAAGAAACTCTATCCGAGCAACAGAACTGAGATTGGAAGGTTGACCAATTCAGGTGGGATCGGTCGACCCAGCTTGGGGATCGATCGACCGATCCAGGTCGAGTCAAGACTTGATCCCGAGATCAAGGGATCTGTATCAAGTTTGAGAAGACTATTGTAAAATACGGTACCCCAAATAAAGATTTAATAATAAGGTTTAATAGGAAAATAACCATAAGAGAATTTTTAGAAATTTTTAGGAATTTTTTGAAAATTTTTCGGAGCTAGTATGACGAGTTTAAAGGGGGGGGGGGTCAATTATTGGGTCACGGGAAAGCCTGTTTAAGCTATCCATTTAAATGAGGAAAAGTTTTATTTTTCTTTTTTCCTTTTCCTTTTCCTTTCTTTTTCTTCTCTCCCGTGCCCTAATCTCACTCACGCCGAACCGATCCTCACACGCCTGATCCCCTCTCCTTCTCCCCTCTCGCGACCCTTTCTCTCCTTCTCCCTCTCGCGGCGTGGAGAGATTCCTCTTCCTCCTCGCTCTTCTCGACACCAACTCCTTTCGCCTCCGTCGGCGCAACCGCTCATCGACGGCCAATGTCGTCGATCTTGACACGGCGCCACCATTCCTCTGACCAGAAGCGCGGTGTTATGTGCCATCACCCACTTCGATTGGGCTTAGCACCCGAGTCAGTGACTACGGCAGGCCTGTCCACATGAGCAGCCAGCGCCGAAGTCTCTTCTTCTTCCTCTCGATCTCGTGGCGCTGCCTAATTGTCGGGTGTTGCTAGAACTAGTCGGCCGCCTGTCTAGGATGAGCAGGGAGAAAAACCGAGCCCTAGATCCGTTCGACTCTCACGTCGTCTCTGAGTCGTGCCCTAATCACTGCTTGCTGCCACCACTTGCCGACACCACCCACGCACAAATCGCCGACCATGGGAGAGCAGGGAGTGTAGCTTGCTAGCGGACACCTCTCCTTTCCTCGAACACACCGCCCTCTGTTTGATTTCTGCCTTCATGGGGAAAGAGGAAGTTAGATAGCAGTGGACGGTTGGTCTGAACTTGCTGGATTCTGGCCACCATAGCACTGAATGCCTAGTTGTTTTCTTGATATCCATCTTTGATACTATCAGTGTAAGTGTTTTCAGCAAGTGAGTTTCTATTTTGTAGATCTGGTATATATATTGAATTAGGTATGAATTGGATTATATGGTTGGATGATAGATTTATATTAGGTGAGTTTAGAATTGATTAAGTATAGATTTAAATCTAAATGGAATAACTAGGGTTAAGGAAACTAACCCTAGTTGACCGTTGAGATATATTTAGTTAGGATTAAATGATGATCTAATCTAAGCTTCGGGTTATATCTGATTTATATAGTTAACAGAGATTAAATGGAATTAAAAATCTAGTTTCTTAATCGGATTAGGAGTTTGGTTTAGCTATTTTGCTTACAATAAAACTTAGCTAAATTGTACGATTTATTACGCAGTGATTGTTTAGCTCACTCTACATTTGAGGTGGGTACCTTGACTTATCTTTAGATATTGTCATTTGATATGCATAGTAGATTTTAACGAGTAGTGATGATTATGTTCATATCTGCATCGGTATGTCACTACTTGTTACCTGTTGCATGCTTGATTTTGCTTACCTGTTTTGCATTCATTATCCTCTTGATTATTTATACTCATAGTGGAAGTGACATACCATGCCTTATGATATACTGGACTAGACATTTACCATATTTGATACGTGTACCTAGACCTTCTTATTTGAGTCATTTATTTTGGTACATGTTTTATGGAGATAGATATGGTCAGGATTTTCATGCTTAGTGTTATGCACCATCTTGCATGATTGCATGCTGAGCGATTGGTAGCCTCCCTTATGTGCTAGTTGTAAGACCGTTAGATTCGATAGAAGGGGGGGGGGGTGAATATCGATTCGAAAATCTCGAGTTAAAACGCAGCGGAAAAGTAAAGAAGTAAAGAGATGACACTGTTGATTTTTACTTCGTTCGGAGCCTGTGACGACTCCTACTCGAAGGCCCGTACTCCTTGAGTACTTTCGTTGGGCAATTCACTAGCAATTCGGATAATTACAATTTATGTACAAATATTGCTAATGAAAAAGAAAGAAAACAAAGCTAACCGACAAACAATGAATTAAAAAGAGAGCCGGAGTGAGTCGTCGGAGCTTTGTGAACGTTGTTGGAGCGCAGAGCAGCAGAGTGATTGGACTCAGAGTTCTCAGCAGACTTGTATATTGAAGCTCCTGCCTGGGGCTTCTTTTATATGCTGCTCCGGGCGCCTGGATCCCTTCCGGGCGCCTGGAATGTGACGTAACACTCCCAACCAGCATGCTCCAAGTGTCAACGTCGTCCTGGGGATAAAACTTGCCTCCGGGCGCCCGGAGCCATTCCGGGCGCCCGGACCCTCACTGTTCCCTACCTGCAAAATAGTGTTAGTCCGAGGCAAATAAACCCTGCAGCATAGTTTGTTAGCACATTTTTACAGATACGCTAAGTAATAAAAATTAGCATCAAGAGTATGACTTAGATTCCGTCTTTCCGAGACTGGAATCTAGTCACGATCTCGACTTAGATATCCGAAATGGATCTAAGCCGGATCGACGCCTAATGTTCCCTTCCCGGGAACGCGTCCTCGCAGTCACTCCCCTCCAGTGACTTACCTCACTTACCTGCCAGACGTCCGGTCAGCCCGTCGACCCGTCTGGACTTCTTGCCAAGCGTCCGGTCAGCCCGTCGACCCGCTTGGACTTCTCGCCAGCTATCCGGTCAGCCCGTCGACCTAGCTGGACTTCTCGCCAAGCGTCCGGTCAGCCCGTCGACCCGCTTGGACTTCTCGCCAGCTATCCGGTCAGCCCGTCGACCTAGCTGGACTTTTCCTGCACACTTGATAAAAGTGTCAGATAACAACACAACTAACTTAACTCATTTGTCATTCATCAAAACCTGGGTTAGACCGTTAGTGCTACCCGCACCAACAATCTCCCCCTTTTTGATGGAATGACAACCTGGTTAAGTTAGTGAAAGCATATGTACGAAACAACATGCATTTGTGTGGTTTTAAAGTTAGTTTGAGTTTTCAAATTGGTTTAGCTAACTTAACCACCTAACCCTCCTCCCCCTTTGGCATTCATCAAAAAAGAACAAGGGTAAATAAGCATAGTGTTTAAGTTACTTAATCATGAAAAATAACTGAGTTTGGTTCAAAATTCAAGGATAAAAGTACACTCTTTAAATCCAAGAAAAATCAATTTGACTTTGGGGGAGCTTAAAAAAACTTGTTTAACGCATTTGTTCTTTAGCTTTTGAAAGTTTGCTAAGTGTAGATTGTCTAATTTTCAATCATAAGTGTATAAGGTCTAATGTTTCAAACCAAATTTCCAAAACAAGTTTGAGAAAATATATTTTTCAAAACTGATTTATTTTTCAACACTAAGTTTGTAAAAGATTCAATTTTCAAAATCAAAGAAAATGATTTTGAGAAACTTAGTTTGTAAAATTTAGCTTTGAAATTAAGATCATATTTTTAGAATGTGTTTGTAAAATTTGTTTTCTAAAATCAAATTTTCAAAGTGTAAAAGTGTTAAACCCATGGTTTAAAATACTTGAAAAGGTCAGTTTTCAAAGACTAGGAAAAATGGATAATAAGTTTGTGAGGTAAAAGAATTTCACAATTTTAAACAAGTTGTTTTTAACCTTTGATTTTCAAAATTAAGTTTAAATTCAATTTGGAAAACTAAAGTAGTTTTATTTCTCCCCCTGAAATTGATACTTAACTCTAACTAGCTATCTAACCAATTAGGTACTAACTAACTATCAGAAGATAGTAGCTTTCACTAGGTTAGTCAGATTAAGGAAATTATAATCAGTCAGTGTTTGACTTGACTGATGAACTTTAATCTGATTAATATCTGAATAGTATTTAACGTCCAAACTTATGTTGATGCACTGAAATAAGCATCTTAAGTCCAGACAGTTGGCCTATGCATCTCACCCCTTTCTATGTTTGTCAAACACAAGCAAGGTAACCCTAGGGTGTTGGTGAGATGCTCAAAAACTAAACCTATGGGTACATGCTTTCTAAGGATTCAAAACTAGTCTAAGGCCAAAACTATTTTCGAAAGTCTAAAAAATGGAAAGTTTGAAAACAAACAAGTTTAGCCTATAAGTTGTTGAAATCAATTTCGAAAGTATTTTTGAGATTTCCTAGTCTATTGAGCACATCCCTAATTGTCGTCGTAAGTTGCTAAATTCACTTTCAGGGAGTGGTTTTGTAAAAATGTCAGCTAAATTTGATTTAGACTCAACGTACTTGAGTTCAATATCACCTTTAGTAACATGATCCCTGATGAAGTGGTGCCTAATTTCAATATGTTTGGTTCTTGAATGATGCACAGGATTCTTGGTTAAGTTAATTGAGCTTATATTGTCAATTAATACTTTTACATTTGTGATATTTAAGTTGAAATCTTTTAGAGTATGCATCATCCATAATAACTGTGCAACACATTCGCCTATAGCTATGTATTCTGACTCAGTTGTAGATAGTGCAACACAGTGTTGCTTTCTACTAAACCAGCTGACAAGGGATGGACCAAGTAGTTGGCATCCACCACTTGTGCTTTTTCGGTCTAATTTGCATCCGGCATAATCTGAGTCAGAATATCCTATTAATTCAAAGTTGTTGGTTCTAGGATACCAAATTCCTACATTTGTGGTTCCCTTGAGGTATCTAAAGATTCTTTTGACTTGAGTCAAATGAGATTCTTTAGCACAGGTTTGGTATCGAGCACACATACTAACTGCAAATAAAATGTCAGGTCGGCTTGCAGTTAAGTAAAGTAGACTGCCTATTGCGCTCCGATAATGTTTTAAGTCTACAGATTTCCCATTAGGATCATCATCTAGGATTGTGTTTACGGCCATAGGTGTTTTTATTTCTTTAGTATTTTCCATTCCAAATTTTCTAAGTAACTCCTTAGTATATTTTTGTTGATAAATATAATTTCCTTCATTTGTTTGTTTGACTTGTAACCCTAGAAAATAAGTTAATTTTCCTACCAGACTCATTTCGAATTCGTGTTCCATTAGATTTGTAAATTCGTTTAAAAACTCTGAGTTTGTTGAACCAAAGATGATATCATCTACATAAATTTGAGCTATAAAAATATCTTCTTTTATTGATTTCACAAATAGTGTTGGGTCAACTTGACCTTGGTTGAACCCTTTAGAGATTAAGTAAGAAGTTAGTCTTTCATACCATGCCCTAGGTGCTTGTTTAAGTCCATATAATGCCTTTTTTAATTTGTAGACATAATCAGGGTGTTCTAGGCTTTCAAAACCAGGTGGTGACCTACATAAACTTCTTCTTTTATTAATCCATTAAGAAAGGCAGACTTGACATCCATTTGGTATAGTTTGAATCCTTTATGGGCTGCATAGCTTAGTAACATTCTAATGGACTCTAGTCTAGCTACCGGGGCATAAGTTTCATCATAGTCAAGTCCTTCAACTTGACTGAACCCTTTGGCAACTAATCTGGCCTTGTTTCTAGTAATTTCTCCAGTTTCACTTAACTTGTTTCTAAATACCCATTTGGTTTCTATTATTTTCTTATCGTTAGGTGGAGGTACTAGGTCCCAAACTTCATTGCGTTCAAATTGAGCTAATTCTTCTTGCATAGCTATGACCCAGTCTGGGTCAAGTAGGGATTCAGCTACAGTTTTGGGTTCAATATTTGAGATTAACGAGATTTGACTTAGGTTTCTGAAAGATGACCTAGTTTGGACCCGAAGGTCTGGGTCACCAATTATTTGATCAGTAGGATGGTTTGGGTTGACTCTTATGGTTCTAGAAGGTTGACTTTCTTGTAGTTGTTCTTCTTCTTCATGATTTTGGGTTTGGTTTGTTCCTTCAGAATTGATATGTTCATGAACAGGGTCAACTGGTTGAGGTTGGGCTTGTTCTAGGTTTTGATTGGATTCTTTGAATTTTACATTTGTGGTTTCCTCAATTCTTAAGGTAACTTTATTATAAATTCTGTAGCCTCTGCTATTCAGAGAGTACCCTAGAAAAATTCCATTTTCTATTTTGGAAGTGAATTTGCCTAAGTGTTCTCTAGTATTTAGGATAAAGGCTGGGCAACCAAATACCTTAAAGTGTTTTATATTAGGTTGTTTGTTGTAAAAAATTTCAAAAAATGTTTTATTGTGTTTTTTGTTTAGTGTTGTTCGGTTTTGTACATAGCAGGCTGTACTAACAGCTTCTGCCCAAAAATATTTAGGTAAGTTGTATTCGTTTAGCATAGTTCTAGATGCTTCAAGTAAAGTTCTATTTTTCCTTTCTACAATTCCATTTTGTTGGGGAGTTTTAGGGCAAGAGAATTCATGATGATAGCCATTTTCGAGGCAAAATTTATCAAAATTATGATTTTTAAATTCTCCTCCATTGTCACTTCTGATTCTTTTGATTTTTATGCCTTTTTCATTTTCAATTTGTTTGCAGAAATTTGTAAAAATTTCAAAGGTTTCATCTTTATTTTTTAAGAATTTGACCCAAGTGAACCTAGAATAGTCGTCTATTATAACTAAACAGTATAGACTTCCATTTATTGATTTAACTCCATGGGAGTCAAATAGGTCTAAGTGTAAAAGTTCTAGGACTGAGTTGGTTTGGGATTCATTAATTGGTTTGTGGGTAGATTTTGTTTGTTTGCCCTGTTGACAAGCATTACATATCGTTAAATCTAAGTTAGGTAATTTTGGTAAGCCTCTAACTAGACCATTTAATTTAGTTATGTTTCTGAAATGTGTGTGTGACATTCTTCTATGCCATAACCAGGTTTCTTCTTTTTGTGTTAAATAACACTTGACTGAAGAAGTGGTTAAGTTAATGGCATAAATATTATCTTTTCTAAAGCCTTTTAGGCTTATAGTTGGATTATCTAGATGTTTGATCAAACATTCTGTAGATAGAAATTTTACCTTATACCTAGTGTCACATAATTGACTTATGCTCAGAAGATTGTATTTAAAATTTTCAACAAGTAGAACATTTGTAATTATGAAATCTATTTTTAATTCAATATTACCTATACCAATTACCTTGAGTTTACCGTTGTTTCCAAAGGCAACTGTTCCTAGGCTTTTGTAGGTTAATTGAGTGAACTTGGTGTGATCTCCAGTCATATGTTTGGAGCAACCACTGTCCAAAATCCACTTGGTTTCCTACAACAAGTAGGATTTTTATGTTAGTCTTAGTTTATCAATTTTTAATCAATCATTAAAAAAAATCTTAATTTTGAAATTAATTTAAGTTTAAAATTTTTAAGTTAAAATTAAAATTTGGACATTAATTTTTAAGTTAAAATTAAAAATTTTGAAATTAATTTTTAAGTTAAAATTAAAATTTTGAAATTAATTTTTAAGTTTAAAATTTTTGAAAATGATTTTTAAGTTTAAAAATTTTGACAATAATTTTTAAGTTAAAATTTTGAAAATAATTTTTAAGTTAAAATTTTGAAAATAATTTTTAAGTTTAAAATTTTTAAGTTAAAATTTTGAAAATAATTTTTAAGTTTTGAAAATAATTTTTAAGTTAAAATTTTGAAAATAATTTTTAAGTTTAAAATTTTGAAGATAATTTTTAAGTTAAAATTTTGAAAATAATTTTTAAGTTTAAAATTAAAGTTTTTAAGTTAAAATTTTGAAAATAATTTTTAAGTTTAAAATTTTGAAGATAATTTTTAAGTTAAAATTTTGAAAATAATTTTTAAGTTTAAAATTAAAGTTTTTAAGTTAAAATTTTGAAAATAATTTTTAAGTTTAAAATTGAAAATAATTTTTAAGTTTAAAATTTAAGTTAAAATTTTGAAGATAATTTTTAAGTTAAAAGTTTTTAAGTTAAAATTTTGAAAATAATTTTTAAGTTTAAAATTAAAGTTTTTAAGTTAAAATTTTGAAAATAATTTTTAAGTTTAAAATTGAAAATAATTTTTAAGTTAAAGTTTTGAAAATAATTTTTAAGTTTAAAATTAAAGTTTTTAAGTTAAAATTTTGAAAATAATTTTTAAGTTTAAAATTTATGTTAAAATTTTGAAAATAATTTTTAAGTTAAAAATTAAGGTTTTTAAGTTAAAATTTTAAAAATAATTTTTAAGTTTAAAATTAAAGTTAAAATTTTGAAAATAATTTTTAAGTTTAAAATTAAAGTTAAAATTTTGAAAATAATTTTTAAGTTAAAAATTAAGGTTTTTAAGTTAAATTTTTGAAAATAATTTTTAAGTTTAAAATTTTGAAAATAATTTTTAAGTTTAAAATTTAAGTTAAAATTTTGAAAATAATTTTTAAGTTAAAAATTAAAGTTTTTAAGTTAAAATTTTGAAAATAATTTTTAAGTTTAAAAAAATTTAAAGATTAAATTTTGAAATTAATTTAAGTTTAAAATTAAATTTTGAAATTAATTTAAGTTTAAAATTAAATTTTGAAATTAATTTAAGTTTTAAAATTTAAAATTTTGACATTAATTTAAAGATTAAAATTAAATTTAAATAATTTTTAAGTCTTATTCATCTCACCCGATCTATATTATCAATCAGGGAAACCTATGGTTTTGTGAGATGAAATTGGTTTGATTATAGAGTTTTGGTTTAACTAGTGTTAGATTCAGACTTAGCTTTGGTTTCCACAAATAGGCATTCTTCGGATAAACTTCTAGGCTCGGTGAGTCTCATGGACATCATTAGAAGTAACCAACCTTTCGAAGTTTTCCGAATAGTCCTATCCACGGAACTTAGTACTAAATCTTGGTCTAACTGGTTAGGATTCGTTTAAGGGTAGCTTCGGTCAGTTGGCCAAATGCACCAGATCGAAGCCATATCTTTCTAGACATGCGATGCCCAAGCTTCCCTAACGTACTATCATCCAAAAACTTCACCAGTACCATGAGTCAAGTTAAACTTGGTCTCTTTTTACTAATCCTAATTACCCTGTCGGGTTAGTTTGTTTTGGGTTACCCTGTCGGGTATGTTAGTTTTGGAGGTGCCAGCTATTCTGGAGCCTCCCCTGAATTATTGGCCATTAATTTAGATTTTGGGTTTGTGTCGATTCTTTTTATAGTTATAATCAACTTGGTGATAATCTAAATTTTGTTGAGTTTTGAATTTTGATTTTAAGTTAAATTTATATTTTAGTTTTTGATCTGATTTATTCAAGTTTATATAATGTATTTTATCTTTAGGTATATAGAATTGATTAAGTCCTACTTGCGTGGTTAAGCACGCTTTCGGGACCCAAGCTTGTTTAGTTGCTTTGTGTTGGGTTAATAATGATTTAAAGGTTTTGTTTGAGTTTGACTTATATCCAAGTCCGGTTTTATTATAGCATGTCTTTTGGTTATTTAGAATTAAATCTAAATTTTTAGATCTTGTTGTGAATTTTTCCAACAATTCTTTTAACTTATTAATTTCATTTTTAATGATAAATTCTCCTCCTCAAGTGTTCGATCTTGAGTTCGATTCGAATTTTTTAATTGTTCCTTGAGGTTTTGATTTTCCTCAAGAAGCGATTTATTTTCATTTTCCAACTTAACTACTTTTTTATTTAAACACGAGATAATTCTAAAGAATTTACGATTTAAGTTTAGGTATACCTCTTTGGAACCTTCGGAAACGAGTACGGACTCGTGGCTCGATTCGGGTTCGGACCCGTCTTCCGATTCCTCTGATTCGTCTTCCGTTTCAGTTTCGCGAGCCATCAGCGCGAGGTGACTTTGGTGCTTTTCTCCTTCCGATTCGTCTGAGGAGGAATCGTCCCATGTTGCTTTGAGGGCTTTCTTCTTTGTTGACTTTGGTTTGTCAAGTTTCAATCTTGGGCATTCGTTCTTGTAGTGCCCCTTTTTGTTACATCCGAAACATGTGACATTTCTTGAGTCGGCTGGCGAACTGATCTTCTGAAGATCCTGTTTGCTGAAGCTTCTCTTTTTCCTGGTGAACATTTTCCTTACCAGGTTCACCAGGTGTTCTTCTTCAGATTCGGGGTTGTTCTTCTTTTCTTTAGAGGAACCTGCAAATAAAGCTACACCTTTCTCGACCCCGGCGTTAGTTTGCTCATGAAGTTCTAATTCACAGAAGAGTTCATCCAATTTTAATTTAGATAAATTTTTTGAAATTTTGTAGGCATCTACGATTGATGCCCACAAATTGTTTCGCGGAAAAGCATTTAACGCGTACCTGATTAAGTCTCGGTTCTCCATTTGGTGGCCTATCGCGTGGAGACCGTTGAGGATATCTTTGACCCTCGCGTGGAGCTGACTTGCCGTTTCTCCTTCCTGTATTTTTATATTAAAAATTTTATTTAACAGCAAATCTCTTTTTGTTACCTTTGCGTCACTTGTTCCTTCGTGCAGCTCGATCAGTTTATCCCAAAGCTCCTTAGCGTTTTCATGTGGTCCAACCCGGTTCAGTTCTTCTCGTGTTAGTCCGCAGTGTAGAGTATTGATGGCTTTGTTTTCAATTGATGCCTTTTTCTTTATATCATTTGTCCATTCTTCAGGGTCTACTATTTTCCCGGAGTTGTCTACTGGAATTTTGTAAGCCTTTGTGACGCACATCCATTGGTCGTAGTCTGTCTTCATGTAGACCTCCATTCTCCTCTTCCAGTACGAAAAGTCATCCCCGTTGAATAGGGGAGGACGTACTGTGCTGAAGCCTTCTTGTTGAGACATCTTATCCTGCACACACTAAATTAACTGGAAAAAAATCCCAAGACTTCGTCTTGGATTAGCAGTGCGGGAGAAATAGAAACTCTAAGTTGGTGTTGTACCAATTTTGATTTTAAATGCAACGAAAAAAACTTCCAAAAAGATAATAATATCAGTTTGGAATTGTTAAAAAAAATGATTTCACCCCCTGTCTGATTGGTGGTTGCACCAAATCAGAGCGGTACCTGCTCTGATACCACTTGTAAGACCGTTAGATTCGATAGAGGGGGGGGGGGTGAATATCGATTCGAAAATCTCGAGTTAAAACGCAGCGGAAAAGTAAAGAAGTAAAGAGATTTTACTTCGTTCGGAGCCTGTGACGACTCCTACTCGAAGGCCCGTACTCCTTGAGTACTTTCGTTGGGCAATTCACTAGCAATTCGGATAATTACAATTTACGTACAAATATTGCTAATGAAAAGAAAGAAAACAAAGCTAACCGACAAACAATGAATTAAAAAGAGAGCCGGAGTGAGTCGTCGGAGCTTTGTGAACGTTGTTGGAGCGCAGAGCAGCAGAGTGATTGGACTCAGAGTTCTCAGCAGACTTGTATATTGAAGCTCCTGCCTGGGGCTTCTTTTATATGCTGCTCCGGGCGCCTGGATCCCTTCCGGGCGCCTGGAGTGTGACGTAACACTCCCAACCAGCATGCTCCAAGTGTCAACGTCGTCCTGGGGATAAAATTTGCCTCCGGGCGCCTGGATCCCTTCCAGGCGCCCGGACTTCCGGGCGCCCGGAGCCATTCCGGGCGCCCGGACCCTCACTGTTCCCTACCTGCAAAACAGTGTTAGTCCGAGGCAAATAAACCCTGCAGCACAGTTTGTTAGCACATTTTTACAGATACGCTAAGTAATAAAAATTAGCATCAAGAGTGTGACTTAGATTCCGTCTTTCCGAGACCGGAATCTAGTCACGATCTCGACTTAGATATCCGAAATGGATCTAAGCCGGATCGACGCCTAATGTTCCCTTCCCGGGAACGCGTCCTCGCAGTCACTCCCCTCCAGTGACTTACCTTACTTACCTGCCAGACGTCCGGTCAGCCCGTCGACCCGTCTGGACTTCTTGCCAAGCGTCCGGTCAGCCCGTCGACCCGCTTGGACTTCTCGCCAGCTATCCGGTCAGCCCGTCGACCTAGCTGGACTTCTCGCCAAGCGTCCGGTCAGCCCGTCGACCCGCTTGGACTTCTCGCCAGCTATCCGGTCAGCCCGTCGACCTAGCTGGACTTTTCCTGCACACTTGATAAAAGTGTCAGACAACAACACAACTAACTTAACCCATTTGTCATTCATCAAAACCTGGGTTAGACCGTTAGTGCTACCCGCACCAACACTAGTCACTATTCCAAAGGCTAGTAGTCGTCCGTGATTTACCTCCTTCGTGTTGGCCCTGGGACGGGTTGGCGGGGGCGCTGGGGGCAAGCGTATTCACCTTTTTGCCACCATGCTGAGCGATTGGTAGCCCCATTGCTGTTGATCTCATCGCTAGTTACATGGATCTACACACACAACCACTCATGGGTTAGTGGTATATCAGGCAGGGTGTGTGGCAGTTTGCTCTGTCAGTGCTCTACTGGTCCACTCATGGGTAGCGTGACGCGGCGTAGTAGCACGATAGGGGTCCCTCCTTTGGATTATCTCAGGGAGATGAGAGCATTGAGCTCCCCCACTTATGATTTGGGGTTGGAGGATAGGTGTACTCCGACAGTATCCTGTCCACTCGGTCACTCATCAAGAGCAGTGATGGCAGAGTGCACAGTTGTCATAGCCCTACCCACTCGGTCTCACTATTGTGTGTGAGATGGTTAATTGGCGTCAGGGGTGATCATGTCATTTGCATCATATGCATAGATTGCATTTATTGCTTATGTTTGCTGCACTTTGTTTGCTCTATATTTGGTGGATGGATATGATTGACATGCATACAGAAGATATGATATTTTTAGTCTGACGACCTTATTATCCTGATAGGAGGTCCCGATGAGTACAACTTCTCCCATTCCTTTCAGTTTTGTATTTTCCATTATTATTCCAGGAGACTGTACGCATAATTATTACTATTGGTTATTTCTTACTATGGATGTCAGCTTGGTATCCGCTGAGTGTTGGACTCACCCCGTTGATATATTTTCTATTTCAGGTTGAAGCTGTCAAGAGGTTCCAGTCGTTAGTCCCCACCCTGAGTCGCGACGATTTTCTATCTTTGGACTTTTGGTTTCCTTGTTATGTTCCTACATACTTATGATGTGTGGTTGTTCTCGAGGATTTTTATATCGAGTTTTGGTCTACTACCTTTGTTTTCCACTGCGTTAGATTTTGTTGTGGGTTTAAGTTTTTCCATCGTATTAGTGGAGTAGGTTTTATTTAAATAAACTGCATGGTTATGTCAGCCAGAGGCTGAGTTAATATAAATTGCGTGGATTGTTAGTTATTTTTATTGTTATTATTTCGGCCGTGTTGGCCAAGGTTTGTGTGACCCTGAGGGCTTTGCAGTAATGTTTCATATTGTCACAGGTACAGGGGAGATGCTGTCAAAATTTCCTTGGCGGGGACTCCTCTAGGCCGTGACAGCTATAAAAGGGGTCTCAGCCATCACTTCAAGGCAACCGAAAATCAGACTACTTGCGCTCCTGTGTGCTGCGACAAAATGCTTCAACAATGTGTTAGAGTGTATACTAAAAGCCTAGCTTTTGTAAACATTTATTTTTGAAATAAAAGAATCACATTGGTCACATGTCTACATTTATTTGTTAAGTGTAGTTGTTCAATTAATTTATATTGTAGATAACATGGTGTGTGGTGTCATACATAGAAGATCATGTTATTAGTTCTTTATAAATTATAAATAGTTGCTCACGACTGAGATGGAAAGGAACAAACCATTAAAATAGCCGTAGTGTAATTATGTATTAGTTTATCTTGACTAATAAATTACACTGGTATACTCTAAGTGTATTGAGTAGGACCATTTTAGATAAGTTCTTTTTATACTGACTTGATAAAAGAACTAGACCTTAGTTATTATGGAAGTGTGTGCTCTTAATCCTAATATAATAACAAGCATATATATTTAGTATTTATTTCTTTAACTTATCAAAGGGTGAGATTTAGCTCAATAAATCAATAGGCTCGATAAGTAATTGGGAAATGATATTACTTATAGTGTGTGTTGTTGATTATAGAAGGAAACTGTGTCCTAGTAATCTAGGTTGAGAATGCCCCCAAGAGGAGCTCATAAGGATTGTCATGTTAAACCCTGCAGGTGGACTTAGTCTGACATGACAATGAGGTTGAGTGGTACTACTTTTGGACTAAGACATTAATTAAAGTGAGTTGTCAGTAACTCAATTAAATTAATGGACATTCGATATCTTAAACACAGTGAGACTAACACACTCATGATAAGAAGGAGCTCATAATGTAATTTGGGATTGGTGCGGTAGTGCAATAATAACTCTCTAGTGGAATGAGTTATTATTGATGAACTTGAGTTGTGTGTTCGGTGCGAACATGGGATACTCAAGCTCGTTGGAAGGCCAAAACCAATTTCTCCTCTAGGTCCCTATCATAGCCTCATTAATGCCTCAAGTCCATCCATATAAAGCTCAACTTGGTGTCCAAGAGGGGGCCGACCCAAGACTTGGTGACCAAGCCAAGGTCCGACCACTACCTTCTTAAAGGGGGTCGGCCACTAGCAAAATTAAGGGGGCCGGCCACATAATTCAAACTAGGATGGGTGTTTTGAATTTTTAAAATATTCTCTTTGTAGATATCTACAAGTTTTAAAAGAGAGATTTTAAAATAAAACTTTCCTTATTTGAATTAGGGCACATGGTTTAAAAGAAAGTTTAAAAGTTTTAAAACTTTCCTTTTTTAACCAACCTCATGGTTTTTAGAAAAACGGAAGAGAAGTTTTAAATTTGAAACTTTCTATTTTTGTAACCATGTTAAAAAAGGAAATTTTAGAAGAGAAGTTTTAAAATTTAAAACTTGGTTTTAATTTTTTAAAATTTTTTCCTTTTTTAACATTCACATTAGGAAATTAAAAGAGAGCTTGTAAAATTTTATAAGAGCTTTTCTTCTTTGCTTATAAAATTTTTTACAAGATTATTTTCATCCTTTAAAGGGTCGTCCACCCTTGCTTGGGGCCCAAGCAAGGGGTCGGCCAATCATCCAATCAATGATTCAATCAATGATTGAATCAATCAAGGGAAACAAAAGGAAAAATAAAAGGGGAAAAGGAAAAACAAGAGGAAGATTTTAATTTTTGTAAAAATCTTTTCCTTATTTGCCTTGGGCAAGGAGTATAAAAGAAGGGGAGGGGAGGTCTCATGACACATCAATTCTTATTCTCTTGTTGGAGCTCTCTCTTGTGGCCGGCCCTCTCTCCCTCTCTTTTCCCCTTGCTCTCTTATTTCTTTGTTGTGGTGGTGGCCGGATTTTAAGAAGAGGAAGAAGATTTTGGGTGGTGTTCATCTTGGAGGATCGTCGCCCACACGACGTCCAAGAGGAGGTGAGGAATACGATAGAAGATCTCGAGGTTATTAGCATACAAAGAAGAGGTATAACTAGTATTTAATTTCCGTATCATGCTAGTTCTTCTTTGTACGAATTCCAAACACAAGAGCCATATGATTCTAGATTTTTCAGATTTGTTTTGAAGTTGTGTTTTTGTTTGTTTTTTGAATTTGTGATTCGATTGTTCCTTTTGGTTAAACCTAATGTTATTTTAGGAAATTAAATATTTAATTTTGTTAAGAGGTTTTGTCGAGGCAATGGTGGATGCTCCCATACCCAAGAAGGTCATGTGCCTCGCAATGTTTGTTCTGGGAACCGATTTTCGAAATAGATATTTAATTGAATTTGTAACATATGTTGATTTGGATCAATAGTGTTAAGTTTTGCTTGCGATCCAAATCTAAACCATTAAGAATAGATAAATTAAATTTGAAATCAATAATGTTAAGTTCCGTTTGCGATTCCTAATTTAATTTCTAAAGAACACAATAGGTTGTTTAGGAAAGGTTCGACACTTGTACAAAATTTTTATACAGTGGAACCGGTATGATCTTCCTAGGACCAACCAACAATTAGTATCAGAGCTAGGGTTTGCCTCTGTGTGTTTTGGTTTTCAATTAATTATGCACATGTCATACATAATTTAGGCAGGATAATAGTAGGATGTGCTAACTTTGTGGTTGCAGGCTCCAACTATTATGGCTTATGGTTGTTGTGTGTGATTGGATCCTTGGACATGTTAAGGGAATTTTATTGTGTGTGCATGATTGCAATGTTAAATACAGCAGGAGTTGTATTAGTTATTAGGATTTTACATTTTTGTTGTGATTTAGAATACATGTACATTCCCTTGTGGAATATAAGATCAATGAATGTAAAATTCTACTTTTATCGTGAATCATATCCTTTCGAGGCGTGGTACTATTGGAGCACCAGAGACGCAGTGGAAAAGGAAGCAAGATGGATGCAGCTACTGGACCCGATTGCGGTGGCTAAAGATTGCAGCAGCTAGGGTTGGCAGCACACGGAGGACAGTGATAGAAAATGTCATAATAGTTGAAAAAATATTTTTCCATATTTGTTGCTTTATTTGCTATGGTGTGTGCTCACATAGCTAAAAATTCCTCACCTTAAATAACTAAGTGGGAGAGGGATTTTTAAATAAATTCCATGGTCTCCAATACTAGTTTGTAAGTGATGCAAACAAACTTGCGCGTTGGCTCTGAGTGCCTTCCTCCATATCGGATGAGTTTGTTTGAGGATCACTAGATGAAACTTCCATTTTGGATGATTATAGGAAATTAATTAGGAGTGTGTGATCTTCCCCATCGGAAGAGGCACAATCTTATTTAATGGACTAAGTATCAAGTAATGGTGTACACTTAGGCACACTTAATAGTATCCTCCCCATTGGAGTCATTGCTATTATTTGTGTGACTAAAGGAAAACCAACTATTAATTTTATTTGTCATAAAGTTAGGATGACAAGAATAAAATTAATGGGTAAAACCTCTTCTTACAAATGTTCGATTTTGTATACGTCCACACTATCGTGACATGCAAAATTCACGGTGATTTGAGGTGTTGGTTAATTTAAATAGTATTGTTTGAGGAATCAATATTATTCTAAATTTAGAGTTTTTACCAAAGTTTATTTTGTGATTCTTAGGATGACTTTCAACCCACTGGCCATTATTCTGAAAGAGAATAGACTTACTGGTCCAAATTATATTGATTGGAAAAGAAATCTGGATATTATCTTAACTGCTGAAAGCTATAAGTTTGTACTGTCAGAGGTATGCCCAGATACACCTAATAGTGATTCTACCCCAGAGGAGATTGAGTATCATAAGAAATGGGTAAAAGCAGATGAGATGGCGCGGTGTTACATTTTGGCTTCAATGTCAAATGTATTGCAACATCAGCATCAAGATTTACGAACTGCTTATGATATAATGAACAATCTCAAAGAACTCTTTGGACACCTAAGTCGGACTGCAAGGAAAGAGGTAATGAGAAAGTTAATGACAGCCACCATGTCAGAGGGGACACCCGTAAGGGATCATATCCTCAAGATGATGGCTTATCTGAACGAAATACAAGTCCTTGGAGGTGAAATCGATGGGGAAACCCAAGTCGATATTATTCTCCAAACACTACCCAGAAGTTTTGAGCAGTTTCGCCTGAACTATAACATGAACAAAAGGGATTATACATTGGCGGAACTTCTGACAGAACTACAGGCAGCAGAAGATATATTTCGTCACAGTTCTCAGATTCACTATGCTGAAAATGGTTCTACTTCTAAGTCGAAAGGCAAGAAGAAGAAGAAACAGGTTGTTTCAACAAAGAAGGTGAATAAACCTCTAGAAACAAGACCAAAAGCTAGAATGAAGAAGTCAAAGGACAAGTGCTTCATCTGCAAGCAAGATGGACATTGGAAGGCAGACTATTCTCGTAGGAATCAGAACAATAAAGGTATATCTCATTCTATAGTAATTGAAACATGTTTAGCGGTGTTATCTACTAGCACTTGGTGTGTAGATATGGGAGCCACTGATCATGTCTGCAACTCTTTGTAGCGGTTCCAGGAAACCCGACGACTATTTGAATGAGAGATAACTATCTACATAGGCAATGCTACTAAGGTGGCAGATATTGCAGTGAGAGACGTCTACTTATCTTTTGATAGGAATAGAAGTTTGGTTTTAAGAAATTGTCTTTATGTACCCAGTTTTAGAAAGAATTTAATTTCAGTTTCTAAACTGTATTTGGATGGATATTCTGTTTCTTTTAATGACAATGTGGTTATAAAGAGAAATAGGGTTATTATCTGTTCTGGTGCATTGGTTGTCAATTTATATACTTTAAATCCAATTTCTTCCACAAAGAAACAAATGGAAATTAATAACACATCTTCTAATTCCAACAAGAGAAAGGAACCTTCGGAGATGAACCAAACATATCTTTGGCATCTAAGGCTTGGTCATATTAACTTAAGTAGGATTCAAAGGCTTATAGCCAATGGACTCTTGGGTTCATTAGTATTGAAAATTTTTTCAACTTGTGAATCTTGCTTGGAAGGTAAAATGACCAAGAGACCTTTTAAGGCCAAGGGGTATAGAGCCAAAGATGTGTTAGAACTGGTTCATTCTGATTTGTGTGGTCCTATGTCTATCCAGGCAAGAGGTGGTTTCAAATACTTTGTCTCCTTTATAGACGATTATTCGAGATACGAATACATTTACTTGATGCGCCGCAAGTCTAGATGCTTTGATAAGTTCAAAGAGTACAAGGTTGATGTGGAAAAACGTCTTGGTAAAAGTATCAAGACACTACGGTCTAATCGTGGTGGCTAATACCTCTTAGGGGAGTTTAGGAATTACTTATCAGAAGTCGGGATTCAATCCTAGTTGTCCGCACCTGGTACACCACAACACAATGGTGTGGCAGAACGAAGAAATATGACTCTTATGGAGATGGTTAGATCGATGATGAGTTATTCAGAATTACCAAATTCATTTTGGGGATACGCTCTGGAAACAGCAGTGCACATTCTGAACTTAGTATCTTCTAAATCAATACCCTCTACTCCCACAGAATTGTAGAATGGGTGAAAGCCCAGTCTAAGACATATTCGGATTTGGGGTAGTCCAGCACATGTGCTGAAAGCAGATGCTGATAAGTTAGAATCTTGTACAGAAGTTCGCGTGTTTGTGGGTTATCCTAGAGGAACGAAAGGTGGTTTATTTTATAGTCCTAAAGACCAGAAGGTCATTGTTAGCACCAATGCCGAGTTTTTAGAAGAAGATTATATAATGGACCACAAGCCCAAAAGTAAAATTGTTCTAGAAGAAATAAGAGAGGACACGTCTACTTCAGTACCAACAATATAAGATGAAGTACCACAAGAGACTGCAACACGTGTCACACATGATACACAACCATAAACAATGTCTCGTCGTAGTGGGAGGGTTGTGAGGCAACCAGAGAGATTCCTATTTTTGGGAGAGTCTTCAAACTTGATTCCGGGTAAACATGAACCTGATCCCCGGACATATGACGAAGCACTTCAAAGCAAGGCTTGTTGCGAAAGGGTATACTCAGAAAGAGGGAATCGATTATGAGGAGACCTTTTCACCGGTAGCTATGCTTAAGTCTATCCGGATACTCTTATCCATTGTCGCTCATATGGATTATGAGATTTGGCAAATGGATGTCAAGGCAGCTTTCCTTAACGGAAGTCTTGAAGAAAATATCCATATGAAGCAACCAGAGGGATTCATTGAAAAAGGAAAAGAGCATCTAGTGTGCAAGCTGAATCGGTCCATTTATGGACTGAAGCAAGCTTCAAGATCTTGGAACATCCGGTTTAACGAAGTAATCCAGTCATATGGATTTATTCAATGTTCGGATGAGTCTTGTGTATACAAGAAGTGTAACAAAAATGTGGTGGTATTTCTTGTACTATATGTAGATGATATTTTGTTAATTGGTAACAATGTCAAAGTGTTATTGGACGTAAAGGTATGGTTATCCAAAATAATTTGATATGAAGGACTTAGGAGAATGTGCACATATTCTTGGGATCAAAGTCATAAGGGATCGCAAGAAAAGGATGTTGTGCCTATCTCAAGCTTCATATATAGATACAATCTTTGCTCGTTTTAGCATGCAAAACTCTAAGAAAGGTTTCTTACCTTTTAGGCATGGAGTAGCTTTATCTAAAGAGATGTCTCCGAAGACATCAAAGGAGATAAAGGACATGAAGGCAATTCTTTATGCTTCGGCTGTGGGAAGCTTAATGTATGCAATACTGTGTACGAGACCGGATATCTATTTTGATGTAGGCATGGTTAGCAGATATCAGAGTAACCCTGGACAAGGACATTGGACCACTATAAAGCATATTTTAAAGTCCTTGAGAAGGACTAGAGATTATATGCTAATTTACCAAGCAGACGATTTGCTCCCTGTGGGTTACACGGATTCAGATTTCTAATCAGATAGGGACAATAGTAAGTCTACATCAGGCTATGTGTTTACTTTAGGAGGTGGAGTCATTGCATGGAAGAGTGTCAAGCAGAAATGTGTTTCAGACTCAACCATGGAAGCTGAGTATGTGGCAGCTTTTGAGACAGCCAAAGAAGTTGTATGACTCAGGAACTTCCTAATGGACTTAGATGTGATTCCTGGTTTGCCCAAAATCATCACAATTTATTGTGATAATAGCGGTGCAGTTGCAAATTAGAAGGAACCACGAGCTCATAAGGTGAGTAAACATATAGAGCACAAGTACCACCTGATACGAGACATCGTCAAGCGAGGAGAAGTTGGTGGTTCATTTACAACTAATGAACAATAGCCAAAAGACTAGAAACTTTTAATGGTGGTTCATGCCATGTAGGATTGCACTTAATTATTATCAACCCAAGTTCCATCACAATCTTCAACTTGTAGGATTTCATTGGACTCCTCTTTCTCACTTGCTTATTTTTTCATACCAACCTTTTCCAATATGAAGTTGGTGCCGAGACTTGATAAGGTGCTGGGATGAGAATGAGAAGGGAGACGAGGAGGCAAGGCAAGCCAACCTTGAGGGAAAAGGCACTACAACAAAAACCCTCATAGACATCGGTGGAACAACAACAGTTTTAAGCAAAAATCGATGTCTTTGAGTATTTTACACCGGTTTTTTCAAAAACCGGTGTCTATGAGCGCATATTTTCGCTTATAGACATCGATTTTTTAGCCGATGTCTATGAGCGCCTTTTTTTTGTTAATAGACACCAATTTTAACAGCGGTTTTTAAAACCCTGTGTTAATGAACCAAAAAAAAATAATTTAATTTTTCCACCAGCCAAAATTTATAACACTTCAGAAAGTTCCCTCCAAACCTAAACCAATATCGCCCCTTCTCTCAGCCTAAACCTAAACCTCCGACCATCTCTCTCAGCCTCATCTCCCTCTTCCCCTTCCTGGATCGACGCCCCTTCCTCTCCCGATTAGGATCAAAACCACCTGCTTCGGTCCTAAGCAAAATCGCAGCATAAATCGTTCCATTCTGCCTCCTCGTCCGATCCTCTCTTCCTCCTCCTCCTTCCTCTCTTCGCTCTTCCCGGCTAAGGTAGGGGTCGACGAGATCCGAACAGCGAGAGGACGCCCACGACCACCATGGCACGATTGGTCGGCAACGTGAGGAAATCCGAAGGAAGAGAGAACAACACCGAGATCTCTGATCTTGTGTAAAGGGGTCTCCTTCTTCTGAAGAAGAGAGATCGAGTGCAGTACGAGAATAAAGAAGTATGTCTGCCTGCTAAAACCCTAAAATTGCAGGCATAAAGGGCTCTCCGTGCTTCATTTTCTCCTTCTCGGCCTCTTCGCTCGCTGGGTACACGGTCATCTTCAAAACCTCTCGTTTCCTCTTTTCATTCTTCTTAATCGTCTGATTGCTAAAGGTTGAGGATCGGGCGGGGGAGGGTTGAGGTGAGGAGAATAGAGAACAAGATCAATAGGCAGGTGACCTTCTCCAAGAGGAAGGTCGGGCTGCTGAAGAAGGCCTACGAGCTCTCTGTCCTCTACGACATCGAACTCTCCCTCATCATCTTCTCCAGCCGCGGCAAGCTCTTCGACTTCTCCACCGCCTCCAGGTTTTTGTAATTTAATTTCCACCCTCTAGTTTTTTTTTAAATTCAATTTTCGATGCCTAATTCCCACCTGCTTCTTTCTGACATACATTTACACATTGTTTCAGAGGATGCGATGTGCTTTTTTTAGATACTGGATTGGGAAGTGCAGAGAATCAAGCAAGGTCAAGGAGTTGCTTCATGTGGAGGAATCAAAACTAGAGGAGGACGAGGGTAAGTGTTTTTACTCATAATATTATTTTAGTTTCTGTTTAGATCAGTTGGCACTCGATTCTGTGCTTTAGGAAATACCACTCCAGTAGTGAGATGGGTTCGAGATGATAAATATGATTGCATCCGATTAAAGCATTGCAAGGTGAGCTATATTCACTGTGTATCCCCCCTTCAGAGTACATATGTATCTGTATAGTAATTAATTTCAATATAGGCACATCAAATTACCTTAATTATTTCTGGACATAGACTTAATCCTTTGGATTACTTTATTTTAATTGGTAGAGTATTTGCTACTACCTTTCTCTTATTCATTCTTTTGCTTTGCAGGTTGTGACAAAAATTGCTTGGCATCGGAAAGGAGACTATTTCACTACTGTCGTTCCTAGTGATATCCTAATTATGAATTTTAGTTGTACTTATTTTTAGTCATTCCTAGTGCCTATTTTATATCTCAGTTTTGTTTCTTTCTTTTTTCTAATACACACTGACAAATTGGAAATATATAAAAATCATGACATTATACCTAGTTACCTAGCCTTTGAGGCTGGAATCAGGATGAAACCTAAAGTGCCCTGAAAAGTTTAGGCATACCAAATTCTCTTTTGTGTACCATAAAAAGGAGTTCCAGAGGAAGCAATAGAAGACCGGTTAGGTGTTTTAGTTATCTAATGTTTGGAACATCACTGAACAAACAATCAGAATAAAAGACTGTATCAATCCCACTTTTAGAATATGATGTTAGCAAGCAACTCCTATATTCCTTGGTCAATGTCTAGATATCATATTCAAGTTACACTATAGCCATTGGTTATGCACATTTATATTTTCTGCGTTTTATAAACCTTGAAACTCCCTTGACTTATTTATTATAGGTGATTCAAGAGCAATCTTGATACACCAACTCTCCAAGAAACACACACAAAATCATTTTAAGAAGTTACATGGTCTTCCAATAGCTGCAGTTTTTCATCCAACACGGTCGATATTCTTTATATCAACCAAGAATCATGTCCGTGTGTATGATCTTTTAAAGCAAAAGCTCGTTAAGAAGCTTGAGACGGGTCTTCGTGAAGTTTCTTCCATTGCAATTCATCCAGCAGGTAATTTTCTTGTAGTTTTTTTTCAGCAAAACTTGAATTCATGTGTTCTTTTCTTCATATAATGTTATTAGGCTCTGTGTTTTATTACTTTTTATGGTATCTTACTAACTTCTCGCATCTCTTATATGATGAATTTCCAATTTTTGGACCCTTCTCTTTAGAAGTATCTAATCTTATTGTGTATGATTTTTAACCTGCAAATCTACAAGACCCATCCCAAAGACATAACTAATGTCACCTTCCATCGCCTGCACCCTCTCTTTGCCTCAAGTTCCGAAGACTGCACTGCTTATGTGTTCCATGGGATGGTGTATTCGGATCTTAATCAGAATCCTCTCATCGTCCCATTGGAAATCCTGCATGGCCACAACAGTTCTAATGACAGAGGTCAGTTGTGTTGCAAACTTTGTTATTTTCCTTGTTTTTCATTTACCGCGTCTAGATTAAGAAACTATGGCTTTCTAACTCAAATAAAAATTGCAATTCCTGCCTATCTTAGACCTAACATTAACTTATTAATTGAACAGGTGTTTTAGATTGTAAATTTCATCCGAGGCAGCCATGGCTATTCACAGTTGGAGCAGATTCTGTCACAGCTTGTCGCTTTGGCCGGGATGAATCTACCGCGGAAAGAGGGCGTCGATGTGAGCAGAAGGTGGGCGGAAGGGTCGGCGTGGATGTACACGTTAAATAGCCGCTCGTGTCCGCGGAAGAACTGCTCCCAGAGAGCGGCGAACGAGAGGTCGGAATTGGTAAGGAACATGAACGCAATCTTGGGTGGCGAGGCCATTGGAGGCTTCTGGGCTTATGGTAACCTAGTAAGTATGCTAGTCGATAATGAATATTGCATCTTGTTAAAAGATTTTTTGAATTATGATTTGCCTCTTACAGCTTTATATGTATTCCAGATGCCTCAAGGAGGAATACTAAATGCCCTTTATATATATCACAGCCATGATATCTCAAGAGGGCTTCTAGCAATAACATTCCTCTTGGTTGTGTTTAACTGCCTCAGCAGTTTTCAGATATACTCCATGCCTGTTTTTGACAGCTTTGAAGCAGGTTATACAAGCTGAACAAATCGACCCTGCTCGATTTGGGTTCGATCTGGCTTCCGAGTATTTTATGGCTTCATCTCGTTCTTCATTGGAGTAGCACTTCCTTTCCTGTCTAGTCTTGCTGGCATCTTGGGTGGCCTCACTCTCCCGGTCAGTGTATATGTTAATTTTTCTAATTTTTACTAAAATCTTTAATTTTGTTAGCTTCGGTTATCAGTGTATGAGCTTTTATCTATTATTGCCAATGAAGGACTAACACTCTAATCATGTACCCATAGAATTTGCAGTTCCTTTCTCACTGTATGTACAAGTGTTGTGCATTTGCAAATTTAATGAGGCTAGTGTGTTTTCAAACTTGAACAAATGTTCTGATAATTTATAAGCTTTATGTGTTTTTTTAGAAATGCCTTACGATACTTCTTAATGAATTTTCCCATGTTGTCCAGGTACTTCTATAGATTCTTCCTCATGATATTTTTTTTAGTAGTTCATAAATTTTAAAATCTTGCTATACCTTGATTCATCAGAGCATAGGAATGAAATTTGAGGTTTACAATCTTCGACTACCTGTTATCAATATGGCCTCACTCAAAGTATTTTATTAAGATTTTTGAACTTACGCATCACCTTTAGATTTAAGTTAGTTACTTTATTTTCATTGTCTTTGAAGGACTACTGTTATTATATATTTTCCTGGTTTCTTGTCATGGTTATTCCTTATCCTCTATCCTTTATGTACTTTCTTTTGCTTTAGATGCTAGAACAAAAAGCAAACTAATGCTTTGATTGAGGTTATGAAAATTCATAATTTTTTGTGCTCCAGAGACAAATTAATTCTTAGAGATGGATTTGAGTTTAATCCATCAATAAGAAAAATGAAAAACAGTACTAGACATGATTTTTGTTTAAAAATTCATGTGGGCTATGAAGAATGCTCCTAAACAAGGAGACAACAATGTTAAACAAACATGTTAACAACATTTAACATCAAAATAGTGTTGTAAATACAGAAATTGATTTTCCTCATTATTATTCTTCTTCTCTGAACTTGGGATAAAAGCTACTGAGGTTCCTACACAATTGGGAGATTTTGCAAAACCAAAGTAACTAATTTATTAGGTTGAAATGATAGATAGATGAATATTATGTATACTGTTGTAAGAAGAATACTTACAAAACCAACGTGTAAAATTCAACGTGTGTTGGAGCTAATATTTGTAAATATCTGAAGAGTTGAACTTCGCAATAAATTAGATGTGACGTGAATTGTGGTACTTGATGCATCAAGTGGTGTATAAGTTATTTGACATATTACTGTTGAAGAGTCAAAGGATTTCTCAATTTCATTCTTAATTTAAGCAAGACATTTTTTTCACTGGCCTCTTAATTCAAGCTCTTTCTATGTTTCAGCAATTTGTGGGAATCATGGAGAGCAAGATGTGGATATGGAATAGGAAGTCCACAGGGAAGAACATTGAGGTTAGCAGTAATCAAATCATCTTTTAGATGGTTTATTACTGATTTTTGCACAACTAATGTTTCAGTATAAACAATTCTCGGACTCAAAGATCGATATCTTCTATTACTGATTTTGATTGTTTATTACTAGTTTTTTATTGTTAATTTTTTGGATTATAAATAAAGAAGGCAGCAACTCATCAGTACCAAACAAATTTTCAGCTCTTCTAGACTGAGCATATGTCTCTTCTTATGTTGGGAATCAATTTGTAAATGCCTATGATTTCTCTCAGAAAGGGAAGACCCTAGAGTTGGAGAAATCTGTAGAAAACTTGAATGAACAACTATCTTCTGTCCGCAGCGAGTGCAATGCTAAAGATGATCTTTTGGCAAAGCAAGAAAAAGTAGCTGAGGAAGCAATTTCAGGTTAGATTTTTTTTTTCCTTTCATTTTCTTCCCAACACAGAAACTATGTTGTTTTAAGAACAAACCATGCATGATCTACTTGTTAGGATGGGAAAAAGCAGAAGCTCGAGCTCTGGCTTTACAAAAACAATTGGATGATGCCTTGCTTCAGAAGAAAATGGCAGAAGAAAGATTAGTCGAACAGGATACAGAATTACAAGAATTCAGGCAGCAACTAATTTATTAGTTGTAAATACTGTTGTAAGAAGAATACTGTTGTAAGAAGAATATTAGTTACTTTGCAAAACCAAAGTAACTAATTTATTAGTTTGTGTATTTTATGGATACTGTTGTAAAAAGAATATTTATGTAATTTGTGAATATTTGTGTATTTTATAGATACTGTTGAATGAAGAATATTTGTGTAATTTGTGAATATTTGTGTATTTTTTTGGTTACTGTTTCGGAAATCAAATTTGTACTATTAAAAAATACTGATATTACATCGATTTTCCACCGTTGCAAATCCGGTGTTATTAACTAATATTACATCGGTCGTATACCGCTGTCAAAACTGGTATTATTAACATATAATATTACATCGGTTTTACACCGTTGATGAAACGGTGTTGTTAAGTGATACTACACCGGTTAATAACCGATTCGAACACCGGTGTCGTTAAGTGATACTACACCGGTTTTAAATCGATGTCTAAAATGGCAGACTTTTTACATCGCCTTCATAGACATCGGTCGAAAATGTAATAGACACCGGTGGAAAACCGATGTCTATGAGGGTTTTTGTTGTAGTGAGGTCACCCTGTCTGTGTCCTCTCTGGAAAACTCCCACACTTCCATCATCAATTTCCTCATTGGTATCGTGGCTTTGCCATTATGATTCTTGGTAGACTTCTTCATGCTTTCTGATTGTGGTGTTGCATTTGGCGGCAAGCAAATGTTGATCTGAATACTACTACCTTTCTTTCCGTTCATTATAGTTCTACATATAAGAAAACAACATCGATAGCACAGGTATACAAGAAAATTTAAAAAACAAAAGTCTATCTATATATCTTACCTGAAGAATAGGGTGATTGTTGATGTATATGAAGCTAGCTCTTTGTTGGTGATGAAATGAGTGAATAGAGAGATCAACATCGGAGAGCATTTAAAGAGAATTGGTAGATGAGATCATATTAGTACAAGTATATGAAACAGTGGGGTAGTGGCTAAATTTTAGCTTAATGTGGAGAATGATACCTGTTAATAATAGAAAGAAAGATGCATTTAGTAAACATGCATAGACATAATTTGATGATGTGGTCATGGATGCTTGAGAACAAAATAATGTCTTACAGATAGAGAATTAGAATCATGAATGCGTGGTTTGCCATTGACGAAACATTAATTAATTAGCTAGCTACTTTTTTCTCAGCATGGTTCCATCACTGTGCCTCCTCAAAGCATGTGGAATAACAAGACAAATAGTATTTATATCTGGAACAAGTAAATTTGAAAACTTGAATATGATTCTACTTAAAAATACTAAAATTTTCAGCGTCCACCATTTATTTTACATGGAATAAGTGCATCTTGTGCCCAAGCTATTATATTATAGGTTTTCAAGAACCTTAAACAATTCATCCATAACACCTAATACAATATTTAAATGAACATGAGATTAAAAGTGTGTACACAACATGATAATAAAAAACTTTTTGTATCCACATTGTGTAAAATAGCAAGATTCCTACTAAAAAGACTCATTTCCTATGGGGCAAAAGTAAAACAAGACCTCATATTTTTTCTTGCCCTCTTCCTAATCTCCACCTACGGATATATAGAGTTAAGGAGACTAATCATATAGATTTGATGGAAACAGCATATGCAACCGCCTTATCACATACTAGCTGGTATCTATGTCTATACCAATAGATCCAATTTTAGGTTAACCATACTAGTTTGCATTAACAATAATTAATGAAGAACATTGTGAGTCCTCAATTTACTAACATATGACAAATAGACAATATTAAGAAAATAATAGAACTTCTTGTCATTTACTTGATTTAGTTTAGGGATTCGAGAGTAATTGGACTCAGGATAAGGAAATTAATAATTTAAAGAAAAACAACCCTAGCTATTAATCTACTTATATTTTCTTATTATCAATTTCAATGCATAATACTAATGCTATATGAAGTTGGAAATGTAAATTTTTGATATCTTGCCAATTTTTAGTGATATGGCTAATGGTTGCAACTTTATAATTTTACTGACCATAACCTTATACAGTGAGTGCGTGTACCTTTGAGGATGATACTATTCCATGTAGTCTTGATTATCAGTTGTCACACTATTTTGCAATGTTAGTGCTTGACAACACTAGTAACAAGGATCAACAAGCACATAAGAATTTCTGCTTCAAATAAAAGTACAATTCATACGAGAACATAGACAAACATGTTCCATATAAGTCTATTTTAACTGTTATGTTCAATTAATATATTTAATTAATTATGAAAAAAATAGATAAAGAAATATAGATTGTTGAGTGAATATTACTTGTAATTGTCAAATCCTGGACAACATTTGATGTTACTTGGAACGTTGGTGGCACGTTAGGAAACTTTGTCAATAGAACCTACAAAATATAAACATATATTAGAAGATAAAAACATCCAAAACAAGGTCATTATCCCCTCAACTAGTTAGGTTTTTTATTCTACTATGAAGCATTACAATACAAACATGTCTGAACTTTAAACAATGTAAACTAACCCTCATTTAAGTAATTGTATTCGATAAAAAAGAGAAAGGATAATAAATCATGCAATTAAATTTGAATATAAAGAACAAACTTTACATTAAGCTAACATTATTTTTATATTGATTCTAGCAATCTCTTGTCTAAATGAAATAATAATACTTTGCATGTGATGTTCATGTTAATAAGAGGTTTGTAAATGTTGGTGCGGTTAGCACTAACGGTCTAACCCAGATTTTGATGAATGACAAAATATGTTAAGTTAGTTTTATTGTTAATCTAACACTCTAACCAAGTGTGCAGGAGAAGCCCAGACAGGTTGACGGACTGACCGGATGTCTGGCACGAAGCCCAGCTAGGTCAACGGGTCGACAAGATAGCTGACACGAAGTCCAAACTGGTTGACGGGCTGACCGGATATTTGGCACAAAGTCCAGCTAGGTCGACGGGCTGACCGGACGTCTGACAGGTAAGTAAAGGTAAGTCACTAGAGGGGAGTGACTGTGAGGACGCGTTCCCGGGAAGGAAACTTAGGCGTCGATCCAACTTAGATTCATTTCATAAATCTAAGTTGAGATCGTGACTAGATTCCAATCTTGGAAAGACGGAATCTAAGTCATACTCATTTCTGTTAAACAATGAATTGTGCTAATAATCTGTTTTGCAGGGTATAATTGCCTCAGACTAACGTGTTTGTTACAGGAAGTAGTCTGCTGGAAAACGTGGGTCCGGGCGCCCGGGAGGTACTGTTGGAGTGTATACTGAAAGCCTAAGCTTTTGTAAACATTTGTTTTGAATAAAGAATCACATTTGGTCAAATTATCTACATTTGTTTGTAGTTGTTCATATAATTTATATTGTAGATAATATAGTATGTGGTGTCACATGCAGAAGATGATGTTATCAGTACCTTATAAATTATAAACAGTTGCTCATGACTAAAATGGAAAGGAACAAACCATTAGAAGGTCGTAGTGTAATTAGGTATTAGTTTATCTTGACTATATAATTGCACTAGTACACTCAGAGTGTATTGAGTAGGACCATCTGAGGTCGTTTCTTTTATACTGACTTTATAAAGAAACAAAGACCTCAGTTATTATGGAAGTGTGTGCTCTTAATCCTAATATAATAACAAGCACATATATTTGATATTTATTTCTTTAATTTATCAATGGTGAGATTTAGTTCGATGAATCAATAAACCCGATAAGTTGGGAAATGGTATCACTTATAGTGTGTGTTGTTGATTATAGAAGGAAACAGTGTCCTAGAGATACTAGGTTGATAATGTCCTCAAGAGGAGCTCATAAAGATTGTCATGTTAAACCCTGCAGGTGGACTTAGTCCGACATGATAATAAGGTTGAGTGGTACTACTCTTGGACTTAGATATTAATTAAATGAGTTGTCAGTAACTCACTTAATTAGTGGACATTCGATATCTTAAACACAGGGAGACTAACACACTCATAATAAGAAGGAACCCAAAAATGTAATTTGGGATTGGTGCGGTAGTTCAATGATAGTTCTCTAGTGGAATGAATTATCATTGATAAAATTAAGTGTGTGTTCGGGGCGAACACGGGATGCTTAATTTTATCGGGAGACCAAAACCAATTCCTCCTCTCGGTCCCTATCGTAGCCTCTTATTTGTAGAGTTCTATACCCACCTATACCCACATTCTATACCCACCCAATAGGGGTCGGCCAAGCTAGCTTGGGAAACAAGCTAGGGCCGGCCTAGGTATAAGATTGGGTGGCCGGCCCTAGCTTGAACCCAAGCTAGTGGGGCCGGCCAAAACAAATTAAAAAGAATTTTAATTTTAATTTTATTATGTGGAAGAATTAATTTATTAAAGAGAATTAAAATTAAATTATCTCTCTTGTAAAATTTACAAAAGATTAAAGGAAGAGATTAGATCTCTTTCCTTATTTGTAGATTGGTGAGATATTTTATTTTCTCTTTAAAAATTATTTACATGTTGATAAAATTAAAATTATAGAAATTTCTTTTATTAACCATGTAGAGATTTTTAAAGAGAAATTTTATTTTTTAAAATTCCCGGAAACAAATTAGGAAGTTTTAATTGTTGATTGAAACTTGTCCAATTTGTTCTCCAATGATGTGGCCGGCCAATGGAGGTTTATTTGGGAATTTTTTTTTTATTTTTCTCAATTAAATCATGTCAAGGAAATTGAGGAAATTTTATTGTAATTAAATTTCCTAATTTGCCTAGGCCAAGGAATATAAAAGAAGGGGTGAGGGTGCCTTCATGAGACACAACATCTATTATTTCTCTCCCTCTTTTTTGTTCCTTGGTGTGGCCGGCCATCCTCTCCCTCTCTTCCTCTTGTGGTGGCCGAATCTCCCTCTTCTATTGGAGCTCTTGTGGTGGCCGGATACTACTCGGAGAAGAAGAAGAAGAAGGAGAGAAAGCTAGCATCTCTTGGAGCTTGGTTAGTGTTTTAATTTTCTTCCTTGGTGAAGCTTTTCCTTTGTGGCCGAACCTAGCTAGGAGGAGAAGGTGGTTGGTGGTTTCTCATCTCGGAAGATCGTTGCCCACACAACGTCTGAGGTTAGAAGAGGAATACGGTAGAAGATCAAGAGGTTTTTCTACAAGGTATAACTAGTAATTTTTCTTTCCGCATCATGCTAGTTATTTATGGAAATAATACCAAATACAAGAGGCTTACGTTCTAGAATTTCGAATATGTTTTTCGATGTTGTGTTCTTTTGTTTTTTCTTTTCCTTGTGATTTGATTGTTCTCTTTGGTTAACCTAAAGTTATTTTAGGAAATTAAATATTCACTACAACAAAAACTGCAAACGACAACGGATATTATCCGTTGTCGTAGGGTAAAAAAACCGTTGTAACTGAGGGTGTTGTAGAATGTATTACCCTACGACAACGGTTTTGAATCCGTTGTCTTTGTACACATTTGACAACGGTTTTTATCCGTTGTTGTTTATATGCCCAAAATTTGACTACGAAGGATACGACAACGTTTTAAAACCGTTGTGGTAGATAATTTCAACAACAGAAATAAACCGTTGTGGTAGATACGTTTTACAACAGATATACACTGTTGTGGTAGATAATATTTGACATGTTTTGTTTTTTTTAACAACAGTTTTAATATATTTTACAACGGATAAAACCGTTGTCTTTTAGCACTTTTTACAAAAACAATTCGTTGTGGTTTACCTAGTTTTTACAACATTTTTAACTGTTGTCTTTAATGTTCATTAATACCAAACAACCAATCTTATTTTACTATAAGCAAACCACCAATACAAAACTAAATATTTACTACATTAAATCCAAAATAAACATCCATATATAATTCATCTTGTAGCCACATATACAAAAATATACAAAATGAGTTGTTACTCATCAAAATACACATGTTTTCCATTACTCTCCATATACACTAAATCACATGTTTCCCCTTTGCTGTTCTCCATATGGATTTTAATTTACAAGATAGCAAGGCAAGCTACATCTAACAAAGCTCACATCTTGCATCAAAAAAACTCAAGCCGTCTCACAAATTGGCAGACCTGCAAGAGAAAAATGAACAATGCTAATAAGTAAAAATAGAGAACTCAGACTTTTGCTAGGGAAGTTCTGATGCATGAGGAACCTATCAAGATGTCATCTATGTCTCTCTTAAAAATTTTACAAAAAGTTATTATTGTATTTAACTAGCAACTAAAAAAGATTAGTATCACTCATACGCCTAGATTTAACTGACAGTGGATTTTGGCATTGGTTGGTGATCACTAAATATCATCTGCATTGATAAGATATTACTCCTAACAGTGGTAGTAGAATGAAGAAGGAAGATAGTGAGCTTGTAGCAATGGAAATCAGAACTATCCACAACAAGGTTATCTTAAGTAAAGAGGAAGGAGAACGTCTCTTGAACATGTATTGCCCTTGGAGGAATATTAATACAATAAAAAGAGGCAACCATAGATGTATGCAAATGTGATATAACCATTATTTTGTGTCTATAATTATGAATTAAACTTCCACATCATAGCAATGCAGTAGTGAGGCAAACATCGTTTCTAACTATCGAAACCATGCACCTTATTAAAGAGTAAATTTAAGTTACCCTTTATAATAGTGGTCATGATTTCATGAAACATAGTGCAAGTTTAAAACCAGCATAAAATGTACCAGAGAATGTATATAGTGAAAAGGTATTATTACTTTAGAAACTGAACTAAGATATTGTTGTTGTGGCATAGGAGTTGATTTCTGCCAAAGTTTCTAGGAGCAGTGATATCTAGCTTAGCATAGTTTACTAAATAATTAGCACTACATGCAGCTAACATTATTTAAGTGAACTATCATGCAAGATCAATAGAATCCATGCAAAGCGCATTACATCCATTAACATCTTGAAACAAAATATTCATGCAATTTTCTGTGCCATTTTCCAAACTGCATTACCTTTGAGACCTGGTAGGCACAATATGCTTTTCCATTTTGCAAGTCACAAGTTGCCAGGAGCTGCAAATTGATCTGCAATAAACAAACCCATCACAAAAGCATAAGTGAAAGTAAAAAACATGGGTTCAAAGCCTATCCAATTAAAACTTGAATCAAAAGAATTGGATCATCATGATGAGTTATGGTAGGGTGAATTGTTTGTAGAGGTAAAACAATTCCACAAATTCCTCAAAATAGAAATCACATACGCACAGCTTTAATAATTACATAGGACACCTAAAAGAACCAAAGTGTCAATCAAATAAGTGTAGATTAAGAGCTATAATAGTCACTACATTCCAGCTGGGAAAAATCTAACTGCAACTGCAACTGCAGTATAACTGCAACTGCATTATACTGGAAAGAAAAAATCTAACTGGAAAAATCTAACTTCATTCCCATTTCATCAATACAAATAAAAGATTTGCCTGCAACTGCAGTATAAAGAGCAAAACAAGAAAATCTAACTGGAAAAATAGCTGCAAAGCACGTGCAATGCATAGGCAATTTACACTGCTCGTCCATGCAAAAGTATATAGAGCAAACTATTAAGAAATCAAACTACAGTATATAGATGTTTTGTATATCAATATACTATGAATCATACATGAAATGCCTTTACAAGCTCTTCATTTCATTATTCTCAAGGAATCACTAACATGCATATAGATTAACATAGTTGTGCTTGATGAAGCATCATAATTGTCATTCGCGCTTGTAAACAAGAAACAATAATAAATTATAGGAGGAAAAACAAGATGAAGTCATGACATATAGATGAAAACCATAAGGAGAATACAAACAAGAAGCAATTGTTTTCACAACTAAATAAGCTACTCACACAACCCAGCCATATTAATTTTGGACCACAAAGAGAGGCAATAAATAAGGAAAATGTCAACTAATTCTGCTCATGGTAGAAATGCAGAATTATTGGCAGTAAGGAATGACAATCAATAAGTCATGGAGTCACAAATAAAGTGTTCAACCATCTTTTGAAGTCTAGAAATTTATACCTAGTAATGAATATAGTCTAGTACGCAATCCGCCCATTCGGATCGCACTTCGTCAATTTCTTCGTTGGAGTAAATTGTTTTCTTGAACTGTTAACAAACCCAGATTAATTTAATAAAAAAATCAGTAATGAAGAAGCAAAGTCAAATATGGGGATTGATCGAGAAAATTGAGAATATGTCAAATATTACCATTGAGCTAAGTGAATCCATCTCACCGGTAGCATTTCCTTCAATAATTTCTCTCATAAATTTCATCACATAAAACCCACATTGTTTAGCATCAGGTTGTCGAGGACCCTATGTTAACAAAAAGTTATCAACGAATAATGCACAATTAAATAGTTTTAAATTAATCACAAGTAAACATATGTGTGTCTATAAAATATACAAACCTTTACGACTTCCTACATAGGCTTCTTTTTCCCTTTCCTTTGCTTGTTCGAATTGAACAATTTCAAGCTCCTTTGTACAACAAGAGTTGGCAAATTCATCAAAATTAAATTAAATGCTTAATTAAAAAACAAATATGTACTTACATATCCACTACATATTTCCAGTCCTCATAACGATTGCGATGATTAAGTGAATCGAACAAATAAACCATCTCCACATAAGGGTCGATGACAGTCAAAATCCAATGACAACTATGCACAAAACAGATAGTCAATGCATAAATTCAACAGAATTGTTGAAATAAATCTATTAAAAATGAAATTGTAATATTTATTTACCCAACATTGTGAGGTGCCAAAACTAGCTGATTTTTTGTTGCACCACTCAGCCTATCAGCCAACACACTTGCCCAGTTATTCAAGTATTCAGTCTTTTCATTTTTGTCAAGTTTAGATACATATGGCATTACTGGAAGTGTTTGTGGATCCACAAATCTGAACTTATTGACCTTGTTTTCTTTTTTCATCTTTTTGAAGAGAAACCTTCCATTCAAGCAAAAAAATGTTAGCCTGTTAATACAAATAAAATGAAAAAAATGAGTGATGTGAAAACTTACCACATGTAAGCAACCAGACAATTAGCAGATATTGGCTCCAACTCATAAATAGGTGTGATGTCTTCAATGTTCACTAGCAGTTCATACTCATGGTCAAAGAAATCAGGATCAAAAACAATTGATATAGTTTTTTCGGGGCTGTCCAAAACACGCATAGAGTAACAGTACAATAAATGTAAGGACCGTGGCACATTTGATGGCAAGACAGGATTACTTCTTTTTGCAACACTTTTCTTCCTTTGAGGCTTCTACAAATTGCAAATGTAAATATGTTAGTAGAAACCCTTTAATTGGGATTCAAAAACCATCAATGTTCTTGTTCATGCATGTAACCTCAATGTACAGATTACATGTGTGTGCTAGCTCTTATATATCTTATATTACTAAATTGTATCCAACAAATACGTACAACCTTCAATCAAAATCTAAGAAGGTTTGGTTGGAAAAATCCAGCTAAACAACTATGCCAAGCAAATGAGTAAAAAATCAGAAAACCATACATGTAACCAAATCAGAAGCTGGAAATTTGTGGTTGCTGAAATGATTCCTCAAAAATTCCCACTGAAGAATTAAATTTGTACTCACAATGTGGTGGCCGAATGAGTCAGAAAGTTACCTCATTTTTCATCACTACCCAACGTGCAGGCCAAGCAACATGGGTCCCAATTGCGCCACCAATGGTGTCACATTCATTTGGAATGGGAAAGGGCAACCTTGCTGAATTCTCCACAACCTCATCAATCGAGACGCGCATGTAATTCATGGGTAACGGGACACCATGAAGTAATTTTCCATCCCCATTGGCATGAATAACTGTACCATATGCCACAATATTGGACTTTGATTCCAGTGACAGTGCAACTAGCATACCCTAGAAGACAATCAATCATGTCACACATTGATGGACTCATTATTGAAAATAATATTAAGTATCCACAATTAAATACATATATACCTGCAAAAACTCAGTCTTGCTTAAAACTTGCATGTCCTCATCATTCAAAATTTTACTCTTCTCTGGTTTGATCTTATCCTCACTCGTGGTAGGCAACTTCACCGAGCAACTACCTTTCTCCTCAAACTCAAAGTCGCATCCACCCTTTTTGAACATTTCTTCAAGTTTCTGTATGCGTGTATCTTGTTCTACTATCCGTGCACTTTGTTCTGAGATTAGCTTCTTTGCATCTAACAACTCCTTTTGATGATGAAGGATTAAGTCACCATCCTGCAGAGTAGTATTCCAGATTTTGGAAACATTAAAATAGATTATTGGAGTAATATGACCTCCAATCCCCCTAACACGCCCAGCATGTTCTTCAGAATCTAGTGCGTTTGTGAGGATATCTTTCCTAGCCCCTTCAAACCGAAGCTTCCCCTCCTTTTTTTGTTGAACATAATCATCCTAACATGCCCAGACAAACAAAATAGTTACTAACAACAAAATTAATCAATAAAAAATAGTTATTTTTCATGTATCACATACAATTTTTTTTGCTGTAATTTTGAGATCATCGCCTTCAAATTCACCCTCCTTATTGGCTCGTCCTCTCTTCCAAACAATAGCTCAATTTATATCATCATCATTACATAAATCAGATGCCTACAAAAAAATGAATCATGCCCTGTTCCTACAAAATCAGATTCAAAAATAAACCACCCGCTTCAACATACTCACAATTTCGTCAGCGAAACGTGCATATCCTTTACGGGACAGCCGATGAGGGTATACGTTCTGCCTTCTTCTATTCTTTTGTTCATCACTTACTCTCTACTTAAAAATTAAAATCAATTAAGTTCACTATAAACATTCAAAATATATATATGTGAACTTTAATGCAAATTGTCTGTGGTGTAGAGGAAAAATAGCAATCTATGAAAGGTTCAAGGAAACAAACAGTTAGAGAACCCTTACCCTTAGAATTACACAAGGAAACAATTAATGTTATCTGGTAGAAGTATTGTTATAACAATACTTCTCTCTTCTATTAAGAAACAAAGCAAATAAAAGAGAGATAATGTTATCTAAGCCATTATCAAAAACATATTGCTTGTTTCTTCGACTTTATGTTATCACAAAAGTAAAGATTTCAGAAAGGAGTAAAAGTATGAACCCTAGCATCGAGTAGATTTGCATAAGATAAAAACCCCCTAGTATGGGTTTTTTCAGAAGGTGGAGAACTGGAAATTTTAAAACTGACAGCGAATAAATGAATCACACTATGTTAAATAAAGATCCTATTGTAGAACATCAGTTAAGGACCATTAGGACTATCTTCTAAAAATTAAAATCAATTATGAATCTTACCAGAAGTCGGGAGACATGCGAGTTATTACAAAGGAACTCCAATCCTCCTGTGAAATACCATAGCCAATCGGGGGATCTTTCAACTCATCAGGTTTATCTAGCTTGCTGAAAACAAACTTTTGAGTGAGAAAAGCTTTATATTGACGCCATTTATTATTTGCTGAATTTAAACATCCTTTCCTCCAAGTTGGGTCAATATTGTACGTCAGCTGTAAAAACACATAAAAAATTTAACAAAAACGTTAAATATAGCATAACCACAGCCTACTGCTCATTTAAGTTCTCAAAGCATTCTAACTTACATTCACCGATTCCCATATTAACTCTTTAACATCATTTGGCACCTGCTTCCATGATTTGTAAGTTATTGAGATCTTTTCTCGCACGAGAACGCCAATGTAGCTTTACATTTCACCCGCAAATTCTCCAACTGGCTGTCCAATTTTATTGAAGCTGACATCCTTTTTAATTCCTTGGACCCTTAGCCTAACAAGCCTATCCAAACGTGTACGCCCCCTCGATGTTCTAGTTGACTCCGTTTCTGTAGATTTCATTGAAGATTGACCCTCGCAACTATTGTTAGTGGCAGAATAAGAAGAACTTTCTTTAGCCTTCTGAATCCTCAGTAATCTCTTTGCATTAGCGGCCATATTGTCCACATCCAAATTCTGATGAGAACCCTATTTCCTGCAAAAGGCAGCAACCTGTTAGGCATTTAATTTATAGAGAAAATAATGCGAGAATGAAGACAAATGATAGTTATATTACAATAAGAATAAATATGTTAACAAAATAGATCAACAAATATAATTTACACACAGGTTAAACAATAGATTACACTTAATTATTGTCAATCAATGTCCCATCACAGTCTTCACGAACGCATGATGGTTCATTTTCATCTATGGCGTCAACGTCCATTGATTCCATTGATATAAACCCTCCTGTGAAACTTGGATAGTGGATTGTAGCATTTTCCAACTCATCACCATTTATGTATTCCATGTGATCCCTAGTAGGAGTGGCAAGTACAGCATGCCAGGCAGGATCTTGAGGATCTTCAATGTAGAATATCTTCTTTGCTTGACTCCCTAAGATAAAAGAGTCAGATTTAAATCCAATTCTGTTGAGGTTTACCAACGTGAAACCAAAGTCATCAACTTTAATACCAGTATTATTCTCAACCCAATTACATTTAAACATCGGAACTTGAAAATTGTGATAATCGAGTTCCCAAATTTCTTGAATAACTCCATAGAAAGTCATGTCTGACACAATTGGATTTTTGTCCTTCGCACTAGCAACTTGCATTGTCTGTGCAACTAAGCTTACTCCGAAGTTTTGAACAGCTCGTGTATCATCACGCTCTTTTGTATGATACGTAACTCCATCAATCAAATAACTAGAGTACTTCAACACTTGATTGCTAGGTCCACGCGCTATCCACTTCAATCTTTCTGATATTTGAGAGCTGGAATTGCCAACTGCTCTCACACGATCACGTAACCACCCAATAAACGTCCGGTTATGCTCATCTTGTAGCCACTTTTTGGATTTGGCTTTATGAGGAAAGCTTGAGTTCAAAAATTCCATGTGCTCCCTAATGAACAGATTAGGGATAAGTTAACTAATGGAATACTAATAAGTTAATTAGTAGAACGTTAGAACAGTGCAATAAATATAAATAAGTAAGAGAATTACTCGATATAAGGATCAACGTCAACATCATTTTCCAAGACATAACGATGTGCTTGATGCAACTCATCATGACAAGTTGAGTGTAATATTGAGCTAGATAGAGGCCTAGTAAGTTGTACTTGCTGATACCTTGATGGGATCCCAATTGTATGCACACTAGACATGTAATCCGAGCAAAATTCCACAGCCTCTTCAGCAATATAACATTCGGCTATACACCCTTCAGGACGATTGTGATTTCGCACATACCCTTTCAAGATCTTCATGAATCTTTCAAATGGGTACATTTGCCTATACCAAACCGGTCCACACAATTTGACCTCCCGTACAAGATGAACAGTTAAATGAATCATTATATCAAAAAAAGATGGGGAAAAATATTTTTCAAGCAAACACAACACTGTCACAATCTCTCTTTGCAAATCATTCAACTTCGAGACATCTATCACTTTATTACATAGCACGTTGAAGAAGCCACAAAATCTAGTGATAGTATCTCTAACATGTTTAGGCAAGACATCACGGATGGCGACTGAAAGTAATTGTTGCATCAAAGTGTGATAGTCATGTGACTTAAGGCCAATAAGTTTCAAGTCTTTCATCGACACCAAATTTTTAACATTGGATGAATATCCTATGGGGACCTTTATTCCAAACAAAGATTTGCAAAGTTTTCTTTTCTCATCCTTACTTAGTGTATAACAAGCCGCTGGCAAAAAGGTTCTTTTCTCCCCCATCTTTGGTGCCAAATCAATCCTCAAATTCATCTCCACAAGGTCTAGTCTTGCAGCTACTCCATCCTTTGATTTTCCAGGAATGTCAAGCAAAGTACCGATCAGACTTTCACATACATTTTTTTCAATATGCATTACATCAAGAACATGCCGAACATGTAGATGTTTCCAATAATCAAGTTCAAAGAATATAGATTTCTTTTTCCAGCATGATACAGTTTCACCTTGCTTTAACTTAACCTTCCCATTTGCTTTTCCCGAACGATAATTAATTCTTTCAACTCGATCCAAAATTTCATGCCCAGTTAATGGTTTCGGTGCAGGGTTAAGCTCTGCATTCCCATTAAATGCTTTTTTTTGCCTTCGATAAGGATGATTTGTAGGAAGAAATCTTCTATGGCCTGTATAACTCATTTTTCTACTATGCTTCAACCTTGTCGAATATGTTTCTTCACCACAAATAGGACATGCACAATATCCTTTCACAACACAACCTGACATGTTCCCATATGCAGGAAAATCATTGATTGTCCATAGTAAGACAGCCCTAAGTAAGAAATTCTCTTCTCGACATCCATCATATGCATCAACACCTATATCTCATAATCTTTTTAAGTCATCGATCAAAGGTGCTAAGTAAATGTCAATATCATTTCCCGGTTGTTTGGGACCTGAAATCAACAAAGTCAGCATCATAAATTTTCTCTTCATACACAACCATGGAGGAAGGTTGTAAGTGATCATCACAACTGGCCAACAACTATATGCAGAACTCATCAAACTATGGGGATTGATCCCGTCTGCTGATAAGGCCAATCTAAGATTTCTAGGTTCAGCAGCAAAATCTGGCCACTTGTGATCCACTACTTTCCAAGCGGGCGCATCAGCCGGATGACGCAAGTAACCGTCAAGTACTCTTTTATCAGCATGCCAAGTTAAATCCTTACATATCTCCTTGTTCCGAAATAATCTTTGAAATCTTGGAATAGGCGGGAAGTACCAGATGACCTTTGCCGGAACTCCATTTATCATACCTTTTTTACCCAACTTCCACCTAGACATCCCACATATAGGACAATTAGTCAAATTCTCATGCTCCTTCTGGTATAAGATACAATCATTAGGGCAAGCATGAATTTTCATATAATGCATCCCTAATGCACATAAGCTTTTCTTTGCATCATACAATGATGAAGGCAATTCATTATCATCAGGAAGCATTTCTCCAAACAAACTTAGTAAATCTGTGAAACTTTTGTCACTCCAACTATATTTTGCCTTCAAGTTATACAATTTCACAAGTGCAGATAACTTTGTAAATTTGGCACACCCCGGATATAAAGGTTTATCAGCATCTTCAAGTAGCTTATGAAATTGGTTTGGATTCTCTGCATAACTATCAAATGCAGCATGTACCATATCAATAGGTTCATCGCCAAAAGATTTCTGTTCATCTTTCATTGAGTTATTGTATTCAGTCTTTTCACCATGCCAAATCCATTTATGGTATGTTAAATCTATACCATTACAACACAAATGTGCCCTTATAATGTCAACATTTCTCTTCTGCAGATTACCACATCTTGAACATGGGCAAGGTATTTCATTCGGATCAGTAGCATTTTGTAATGCAAATTGCAAGAAAGACTCTACCCCAACCTCATATTCATGTGATAACCTATTCTTTGACATCCAATCTTTGTCCATTTTTTATAACTATCAGCCCGAAACGCGTCAAAACCTACCTTCAAACAACTATACATCATACAACAAGTTCAAAACACAATCTCAAGTACCAAATACTATAATAAAACATTCAAGGTAATAGAGTAATACACGACATAAACCAAAAAATCAGAAATGTGTTGTGTGATTTTGTGAGAACTAATTAATAAATAAATGGTGATATTAACAAATCTTGGGTGTACATATATACAAGAGGATCAATTGGAAAGATTATTGGCTAACAAACCCTCACCCTAGTTGTTACAATGCCTCTCAACTTATTTGGTCATGTTATTATCTCAACTCTTGATCTAATCTAATGTTTGCGTTTATGTTAAAAAATACATGTGTCTTGATCTAATCTAATTTTTTTAAAAAAAAATTATTCCGGCAGAAAATTAAATGAGCATAAATAATAAAGATGACATTAATTAATTATTAAAATAATGAACTTCAGATTATTAAATTCAATAAATGATTCAATGTGCAGTTGTAAAGGATGTAAAAAACATAAACTTGCAGTAGATAAGAAAAAAAACCTAAAAATGAGCATTAACATACAAAAGTGTCAACATATGTCTAAAGAGTCAAAGGAAACAAAATTAAAAGTGCATTGAGCAATTACCACAAGAAACCAACTCCGTTCACATGGAACAGAACAAAAAGCCAAGAAGCTCATAGAAATGGGAAGAACAATCAAACGGGCAATGTGCGAAACAACTATAAACTTCAATCAGTAATCAAAACAAAAAGAAAGGACTTTCTTCATTTCCCTTCTACCAATTTTCTGTTCCCCCAAATTCCATCTCCGTCCATCAAGTGGCAAGCCGTGCAAGACCTAGAAAACCTATCCGAACACACTATTTCGACCAATACAAGTGAATAACAAACAGAAATCGATGCTTAAAACCAACACCTTCAGAGATCAAACACCACAAACTTTGACATATGAGCAGCCAAATGGCATGATGAAACAAATCAAAAGGCTAAAAATAAGAAGAAAAGACAATGTTGAGCTTGCAGATACAAGCTTAGTGGAATCAAAAGTAGGTTTTAATTTTGAGACAACATTTATGAACGAAGACAAGACCTAGGTTATGAATCTACCTTGACTACGGCTCTAGCACAAATCCAAAGAAGACAAGACCTAGGTTATGAATCGACGGACTAGGAGTGCAACCTTTGCCGAAGAAATACACCTCGTCCGATCAAAAGGTTCCACGAGCGAAAGAAGCAGCAATGGAAGGTCAAAGGGCCTCGTCGAACTCAGAAACCTGCTCACCAGGGAACGAGAGGAGCGCACCGTCGTGGAGGAAGATCCAGGGGAGGCGTGAAGAGATTGGATGAGGAGAGGGAAAGAAACTTCCCTTAGGGTCGGGAGCGCGAAGGAAAACACGGCGCCGAAAAGAAAACAGCGAGGGAAAGGAAAACAGCGAGGGGGAAAATTACCAAATTAAATTACAACGGTTTTTTTCAAAACTGTTGTCGTAGCCGCTAAAAACGCGGATAAAGACAACGGTTTATAAAACCGTTGTAAAAAGTGTTGTCGTTTTAAAAAAAAATTCTCAATGACAACAGTTTTGCCAAAACCGTTGTCTTTTATATTTAATGGGGAGTTCAAAGACAACGGTTTTGGCCAAAACCGTTGTCTTTGAGCAAATATGCAACACTTTCTCTTAAAACCGTTGTCGTAGGGGTGTTGTCGTTTGCAGTTTTTGTTGTAGTGATTAGATTTCTATAAAAGGTTTTGTCTAGTCGGTGGTGGTTGCTCCCATATCCAAGAAGGCCATGTGCCTCGCCACGTCAGTACTGGGAACCAATTATGGAAATTAATATTTAATGGAATTAATAACTTAAGGAGACTTGGGTCGAACGTGTTAAGTTCCGCAGGAGATCCAAGTAAAAACCTAAAAGAACAAATAGATTAAGTTTTGGATCAAACGTGTTAAGTTCCGCAGGCGATCCAAAATTTAATTTAAAAGAACACATGGTAGCTAGGAAAAGGTTCAGACCTTTGTACAAAATTTTTGTACAGTGGAACCTATAGGTTTCCCGAGTAGCAACCAACAGGTACCTAGACGCCCGGAGGCAAAGTTTTATCCCCTTCGCGTCAATGCCACATGGAGGCTCCTGTTGGGTTAGCTACGCCACACCGGGGCGCCCTGAAGGTTCCAGGCTATAAAATACGACAACAAAATAATAATTAAAAATATGGTTATTTGATAAATAATTTTATTGGAATTTTTAAGAATTTTTAGAAATTTTTCTGGAACTAATCGGAGCACGTACGATGTATTTTAAGCGGATGCATTATGGGCTCGAGAAAAAGTCTATTTGGAATATCAGGAGATGAGAGCTGATTGAGGAACTAATCTAGGGCTTAATCAAATATACCTAGGTTTATAAATTCATTCTTTGCCCGTGCCCTAGCTTTCCACACGGCACCGCGCCTCCTTCATCCCCGAGCCCCCCTCCCTCTCGCGAACCTTCTCCCCAAAACCCACATACTACAAGCCCCGACGAGCTCCCTCTTCTCCGTGCCCTAAACCCCCATGCGATCTCATCCCCGAGCCTCATCCTCGCGACCGTCGGGTGCTGCACCTCCGCTGTTTCCTCTTGCGCACATGCGCAGTTCGTCTCCGCTTGCCCGCCATGAGCCACCTTCCCAGCTGATTGCTCCGATTTCCGTCCACAATCAGGCCACCTCTGTGCCTGCTCCAGCATGTGGCATTGTTCCGACGGTGCGCCTCTGTGCTATGTAGGACCACTAGTGCTTATCCTTCTGCCCCTTTGCCTCTCTATCGATGCACACCACAGCTGATCTCCACTCCACCACCGTCGCCAACTTGATGAGCAATATGGTGTTCTCGCATCCCCGCCGTCGCCATGGTTGAAGAAAAAAAAACAAGAAATGGTAACAACATTTGGGTAAGATTTGTTTCAGTACCTAGTTAATAAAGGATTTGTTCCATTGTTGTATTGGATTGGTTAATTAGATTAAGATCCAGTGAATATTGGTTTGATGCAGAGAAGAATTTGGTTTGGTTGCATTGGATTAACTCTAGTACTAGAAATTGGAATTGTTATCAAAGGATAATGGATTATTTTGTGTTGAACTAATTTAACTCTAGTTTAAGTGGTGAATCGTATTAGTAAGACCTAAACATTGAGTAGGGGAGGTTAGTCAAAAATTATGTTCGATTAAGGTTTCCCCTAATTAGTTTGAGATTTGGTATTAGCTATTTGATTCATATGAAGATAGTTAATTTGTGTGCACTGGTACAGGACGTTGATTGAGACAGTTGACGTAACAGGACGTGGTTTGGTTCAGACTACATAGTAAAGGCGGGTACTTCTTGCTTTGTTTCTTCTAGTACTTTGACCTTGGTGCATGAACTATTTTGGATAAGAAATATTTTTACCTTGACTCTACTCTTATTTTCCTGCGCTTGATACTTCCACGTGATCTTTGAGAAATTCATTTCCATATCTGATCCTGTCCGAAAGTTGAATCAACGGACGCTGGGCACGTGGCGCTCTCTGAGTCGCTGATGTGGATCTCCGACTGGTCGTATGATCCTCTGGTGAACCTGCACAGAAGTCGGGCCGGGAAGGGGTTCCCGGCGGCGACCTCCGACGCTCAAGTCAGGCAAAACTCGATAACAAGAAAGTGGCTCCAAGTCTCCCTGAACGCGTACCTTTGGCGAAGGGTGAGGACCTTTATATAGGGATGTGGAGAAGCGAGTGCACACATACCGAGGTGTACACATGTTCTTTCCCACACAGTAGTGTGGGCTTGTCAGAGGAGCTTACCTGACACCATACTGCTACAGTTTGAGCACGTCTCTGATGGGACAGCGGATCTTTCTGCTATAGGATTTTGAGTATGGCCTGAACGTAGAACATGCCCGCTGTCAAAAAAAGATGTCCCTTGTCCTTTTCCCCTTACTCCCTGCCGGACATCCGGCCGGACAGCCTCCACCTTACGTCCGGCCGAACATATATAGTGGTTTACTTGGGAGATTCTCGGTCATGTGCTTTGTGGATACTGTTAGCAGTATGCTACCTTATGTCTTCGGCCGAGCGTGACTTCCGCTCGGCCCTTCGTTCCTGTTCAATTGAGCGCCGGAACCCCGACTCCCATCGGGGCGCCTTTTGGCCGTCAGTTAAACACCGGTCGGCCATCCGGTCGGTCAGCCACCCTTCTCCGGTCGGCCGATCGGTCTGACCTTCTCTCGAGCGTCCGGTCGGTCCCTCCTTTTCCGATGGACCACCTGGCCCTTTGACTTCCACGTGGCGTTGACTCCTCAAAATGGGGGTCCCCTGTTCTTACCGCCAGATCACTTGCCTCCCCCTCAAGTCTAGTCGAAGGAGGCGAAGTCCGACTGACTGGACTGCCACTCTGACTGAGTAACGCCGCTACACTAGTCCGCTCGGCAGGGCTTGGGGATGCTCATCCGCTCGGTTCACCCTCTTCGTTCCACCCGTTCGGCTGTGTCTTGCCCGTGCCTTGTATTCCCTTGGAATCCATACCGAATCTTCCCCTTTACTGCCCATCACGTGCACTGCGCGCAATTAGGGGCGTTCATTAAATGTGACCTATATCCTGCTGACACATGGCGATCTCGCTTTTGTCAGTGTATGGCGGTGGCGTTACCTCCGATGGGACAGCCGCCGTTTGAAATGAACGGTTTGATGATAGCTTTGTTTTTTTACAACCTGAATCCGACGGCTAGGGCTATCAGAGGCCAACGCTATAAAGTTTCCGATTTCTTCTCTCTGTCGCATTCCTGCTCCATCTCAACTCGACACCCTACTGCATCTTTCTTCTCCGGCGACTCCGTTTCTCAGCTCTCCAACGACCTCGCAACCCATTTAGATCACCCTTTTACTCGTAAGCCCTTCTTTTCTTCACTTCCTCATTCCTTTACGCTTTCGATTAGCTACCCTTGTCGTTCTGCCACCTTTCTTCCTTGCTTGATTTCCCTTTCTTTTTGTCCCGCATTTCTTTTTTACTTTCGACCATGACTAGCACTTCCCAGCCGACCGCCGGCGCTCTTGGTCTTTGGTACACGACCATGGAGAGTCGATTTGACGAGGAGGACGCACTGCGCCTCGCTCGGACCTATGAGATCCTTGCCGACCACCACATAGTATTAGCCACCCCCGCCGACCGGCCTCATGAACCGCCGCCCGGCACTGTCCTCTTTTTTCGAGACCAATTTTTAGCCGGGCTACGCTTTCCTCCACATAAGTTTTTCTTACAAGTGTGCAACTACTTTCGCATCCCGCTCAGCCAGATAGTTCCGAACTCCATTAGGCTGCTGAGCGGGGTGGTAATTCTCTTTAGACTGAACGGCATCCCCTTGGATCCCAAAGTTTTCCACTACTTCTACTATCCTAAGCAAGCCGAGTGGGGTACTTTCATTTTCCAATCTAGGATAGGCTTTGTCCTTTTTGATAATATGCCGAGCTCCAACAAACACTGGAAGGAGCATTTTTTCTATATGCGTTTCCCCGAGCCACCGGCTTTTCGTATCAAATGGCAGACGGCAATGCCGGCACAACCGGAGCTCGGCAAGTTTAGGGGCGATCAGGCCTATCTTCATGCAGCCGACCGGCTGGTCGGCCAGCGCTACCACAGCGACAAGCTGCTCCTTCCGGGAGTGCTGTATATATTCGACCTGTCCCCCGTCCTAGCCGACTTGTCTTGCAGCATGAGTAAGTGCTCTTATCGTCCTCTTTCTTTTGTTCTAACTGATTTATTATTTGCTTCTGCAGTCGAAGTCATGTGGCGCGCCAAGGCCACCGAGCGGCTGAAATTGAGAGCCGCTGAGATTGAGGCGGCAAAGAATAGGGAGATCGCCGAACGAGGCTTGGTCTTAGCTGGCCCGGCCACCAGAGAGGGTGAGGGGACTCAGATTGTCCCTGAGGCCTTAGTCGCCTCCTCTCTCAACGAGGCTGCGGGCGATATAGCGTCTGCTCAAGTCAGGGTAGAGAGCCGCTCTGTCGATGAAGCTCCCCTAGCCACTGGGAAGCGCAGACGGCCATAGAAAGTCTCTTAGCCAACTCCATCTGATGAACAGCGCTCCGAGCGGGGTGATGAAGTTCCAATAATCTCTGGGACAGTCTCCATAGAGAGTACCCCCACGCCGCTCGGCTCTCCTATGGCCACATCCGAGGTGCCGCCCTCCAGTCCTCCCTGGACTATGCGTCGCCTTAGACGATTGGGCGACCTTCCTTCCTCAAGCGGCGAGCCGTCTGGTAAAGCAAGTGCGCCTCAAGGTGACTCGAGCGGCCCGTGGTTGATAAAAACTGTCCTGCGACTTCCTTCGGAGGAATACTTAGCGGCTGCTGATTGGCCAACGGTTCCCGAGCAGCAGATCACTCTTACAGGTCCCCTCGCCAAAGCCTAGGAGGACGCTCGGCTCCGTATCGCTCTTATGACTCCCAGTCAACTAGGCGATAGCAATTTGCAGCAGGCTACTGGGGTATATCCTTTGACTTGCTAGTTACTTTGATTTAACTTCTAACTAGATCATATCCATTTGTAGAACTGGGTGGAGCAGATTGCTATCAGCAACCACCTAGCCGAGCTGGAGGACGAGCTGAAAAAGCTCAAAGCTTCGGGAGAAGGCAGAGGACAGTCCACGACCACTCTGGAGAAGGCCAAGAAGCTACTGGAAGCCGAACGGGGTAAGTCCTCCGACTTGTCGAGTGAAGTAGCTCGACTCGAGGCTTTGGTCAAGCAGCGGGACAAGGAGATAAAGACCGCGACCACTCGGAAACGCAAAGCCATCGACGACATGGACCTGATGAAGGTGGAGAACCGGGGGCTAGAACAGCGGGTGAAGGATTTGGACGCCTTGCTGTCCGCCGAACGGGAGGGCCGTTCAGCCGACCAGGCTAAAGCGGAAGGGGCTCTGAAAGATCTTCAAGATGCCCTCGACGCTTCTAAAGCTACTTTTAAAGAATATCAAGACGGGAAGCCCGGTCGGTCGGCGGAGGTGCACAAAGCATTCGTCCGCTCGAATGAATTTGGCGAAAAGTTCAGCGACAAGCTGTCCTTGACTTTTGAGGAGGCGATCAAAGTGGCAGTCGAATATCTGAAGACCAAGGGCCACATACCGATCGAGCTGTCGATCCCCCCCGAAGATCTGGCGGTCATGATGGGCTCCATCCCTGATTCTCTCTTTAATTTTGATGATAGTGAATGAAGGATTTATGAACTTTCTTTAAGTGTTTGCTGTCTTTTGTAAACTGGCCGTTCGGGGCGAATGCTATTATAAATTTTGTCTTTCCTCTGTTCGGCGCAAATGAATTCTCTTCTTTTGTTATTTGTTTGTTCGCCCAGCATCCAATCTTTAACTTTTGCCTCGGTCCAAATTTTCTTGTGCCAAGTATATTTTATAAGGGAGCCGCTCGGCCACACATTGCCTTTATTCTCGCCTTATCGGCAGGCCCGATCATGGGTCGGCCCATACAGCCGAGGATCACGCAGCACGTTACCCGTCCGACGGCGTTATGGACTCTGGTTGCCCGCCTCTTAACGTAGATTTTTACCGTCTGAGCTCGACGGTCTTCTGCTCGGATGGTTTATAGACGCCGGCCCATCTCTCGATTTTTAACGTCGGAGCTCGACGGTCTTCCGCTCGGCGGGTTTATAGACGCCGGCCCCTCTCTCGATTTTTAACGTCGGAGCTCGACGGTCTTCCACTGGGAGGATTTATAGACGCCGGCTCGTCTCTCGATTTTTAACGTCGGAGCTCAACGGTCTTCCGCTCGGCGGGTTTATAGACGCCGGCTCATCTCTCGATTTTTAACGTCGGAGCTCGACGGTCTTCCGCTCGGAGGATTTATAGACGCCGGCTCGTCTCTCGATTTTTAACGTCGGAGCTCGACGGTCTTCCGCTCGGCGGATTTATAGACGCCGGCTCGTCTCTCGATTTTTAACGTCGGAGCTCGACGGTCTTCCGCTCGGAGGATTTATAGACGCCGGCTCGTCTCTCGATTTTTAACATCGGAGCTCGACGGCCTTCCGCTCGGCGGGTTTATAGACGCCAGCTCGTCTCTCGATTTTTAACGTCGGAGCTCGACGGTCTTCCGCTCGGAGGATTTATAGACGCCGGCTCGTCTCTCGATTTTTAACGTCGGAGCTCGACGGTCTTCCGCTCGGAGGATTTATAGACGCCGGCTCGTCTCTCGATTTTTAACGTCGGAGCTCGACGGTCTTCATTGAGCCTTTGGCTAGGATAATCTACGTCCGGCCGAACGGCATGGGGTCTTCACCATCGAGCCCTTGGCTCGTATATTATTTGCCGGCCGAACGGCTCATGGTCTTCATCATCGAGCGCTCGGCTCGGATATTATACTCCCGGCCGAACGGCTCGGGGTCTTCGACATCGTGCTCTGGCTCGGAAAATGTACGTCCGGCCGATCGGCACGGGTCTTTGCCATCGAGCCTTCGGCTCGGATATTATACTCCCAGCCGAACGGCTCGGGGTCTTCGACATCGAGCCTTTGGCTCGGATAATTTACGCCCGGCCAAGCGGCACGGGGTTTTCACCATCGAGCCCTTGGCTCGTATATTATACGCCGCCCGAACGGCTTGGGGTCTTCGTGTAGTCGGCCGTTCGGCCAATAATTCCAAAATGCGTTTTATCACTTTGCCTCCTGCATTAAAAGGACACAGGCGACCAAGACATACATAAAATGAATTACATCGGCGCACCTTTCACCCAACTCGGTACGGCTGGAGGTGGTTCGCTCGGCCCTCCTCTTTCCCCTTGAATGACGATCAGATCGTTATCTCGGCCCCTTGGTGAGATGTTCTCCGGTTGAAACTCGGCTTCCGCTCGGCCTCCTGACTCTGACGTTGCTTGTTGCTCCATCCGCTCGGCTTGCACCTTTTGTTTCTGTTGCTCCACAAGCTTAACCGCTCTTGCCTCGATCAGAGCGTCGAGCTCCTCCGTGGAGAGCATCACCGTATGCGGTCGTCCAGCTTCGTCCATTGCTTCCGATCGAATGCAGGAGCGTTCCCACAAACGGCGCCAAATTAATCCTGTCCGAAAGCTGAATCAACGGACGCTGGGCACGTGGCGCTCTCCGAGTCGCTGATGTGGATCTCCGACTGGTCGTATGATCCTCCGGTGAACCTGCACAGAAGTCGGGCCGGGAAGGGGTTCCCAGCGGCGACCCTCCGACGCTCAAGTCAGGCAAAGCTCGACAACAAGAAAGTGGCTCCAAGTCTCCCCTAATGCGTACCTCTGGCGAAGGGTGGGGACCTTTATATAGGGCTGTGGAGAAGCGAGTGCACACATACCAAGGTGTACACGTGTCCTTTCCCACACCGTAGTGTGGGCTTGTCAGAGGAGCTTACCTGACACCATACTGCTACAGTTTGAGCATGTCTCTGATGGGACAGCGGATCTTTCTGCTGTAGGATTTTGAGTATGGCCTGAATGTAGAACATGCCCGCTGTCAGAAAAAGATGTCCCTTGTCCTTTTCCCCTTACTCCCTGCCGGACATCCGGCCGGACAGCCTCCACCTTACGTCCGGCCGAACATATATAGTGGTTTACTTGGGAGATTCTCGGTCATGTGCTTTGTGGATACTGTTAGCAGTATGCTACCTTATGTCTTCGGCCGAGCGTGACTTCCGCTCGGCCCTTCGTTCCTGTTCAATCGAGCGCCGGAACCCCGACTCCCATCGGGGCGCCTTTTGGCCGTCAGTTAAACACCGGTCGGCCATCCGGTCGGTCAGCCACCCTTCTCCGGTCGGTCGATCGGTCCAACCTTCTCTCGAGCGTCCGGTGGGTCCCTCCTTTTCCGATGGACCACCTGGCCCTTTGACTTCCACGTGGCGTTGACTCCTCAAAATGGGGGTCCCCTGTTCTTACCGCCGGATCAATATCTATACAGTCTCTTGTTGTTATCATGATCAGTAGTAGATACTAGATACCATATTTGCATGATTTGACTATTGTTTATTTATATACTATATTGAGCATATTGGCTTCATGTAGCATACCTAAGTTTGCTTATATTTACATGATGATTGTTGCATTTGGCACATCATGTCATGGCATGCATGTCAACGATCAATTCTCCCTTACGGTCGAGAGAGTCGTTGACCAGGGCCGCATCCTTGGCCACTCGAGAGAGTGGTAGCTGGAGTTGATGCCGCTTGTCCTGTCATGCCACACTCGGCCACTCATGGGTAGTGGTAGCTGGAGTACGAGTAGCAGGGACCCCCGTCCCAGATGTAGTTAGTTAGCTACTATGCAACTGTCCCCTCGACCACTCTTGAGAGTGGTAGCTGGATTGGTGTACAGTCTGTCATTGACCCGACCTCTCAACCATACAGGGGTCATGGTGCAGAGAGGTGGGCGGGAGTGACCATCCGTGCATACGCTGTTATTTTACTTGCTTTGATTACTGCTGTCTATATATGCTGTTATTGCTTACTGCTGTTGTTCACTTGTGCTGATATGCTTACTTATGTTAAGATATACTCTCATTGTAGATGTTTAGATATTGGTTTATTCATTGGAAAGTTGTATATACCTTGCTTATTACCTCTGTAGTTATGAGCAGTACTGTAGCATATTAGTGCCCTTTCTGACCTTCTATACATAGTCTAGGATATGGTTTCAGGTATTAGCATTTATTATGGTTCTATTTTAGTATCCGCTATTCCTCTTATGAGACTATATTCCTTTTGGCATTCTCTATTGGTTTATTTTGTTCATGCACTATCTTTCCTTTACCCGCTGAGTTCCAATACTCACCACCCCACAAAATGGTTTTCTTTCGCCAAGTAACAGGTAGATGAGTCATGGATGCTTGGAGAGATGTCGGCTACCAGTCCTGGGTCCTACATCACACTCGAGGATAGTTTATTTTTGGGTTTTGTTATCGTTTGGGTGGTATGTTGATTTTGTGTATTTTTACTTTTCAAAAAGTCGATGTGAATTTTGGAGTCAAGTCTTGTGATTGTAGGTATTTTTGTTAGTGCCGTTGTTGGTCTTACGTTCGTATTATTTTGTGTTTTCCACTGCGTTTATTTTGTTCAAGCCATGTGGGTTGTTATTATATTGCGTGGTTGTGTGTTTATTCCATTGTTGTCCAGCCGGGTAGGCTGAGTATATTAAATTGAGTGGTTATGTTGTTTCTATTGTGTATATATTCTAGCCGTATGTGGCTGTGTATATTTTGTATGTAGTAATGCTTCAGATTGTCACCCGTACAGGGGAGATGCTGCCGGATTTTTGTCTGGCATAGACTCCTCTGGGGCGTGACAATTTTTGGTATCAGAGCAGGTTTTTGATCTGGATTTTCGAGTTAATCTGATACCAATTTAGTGGTATCAGAGCCAAGTTTTATGATGCCTATTTTTGATATTTTGGTTGTTTTATTTTCCCTTTGTAATTTGGTTCCTCGATGTGACTTTCGAGTTTTGGGACCAAGCAGCGGCAAGACAACTCCAAGCTATAGGAGGTATGTTTGTAAATTGTTATCATACATTTTTATTAGTACTTGGTTAGTTGTTTATACCATGTGTTTATACCATGTATGATTTGTGGTGTCAGTCATTGGTTAGATCAGATATGGTGATATGTTGTCTTTTGATGATCTATTAGTGGATATTAGACTTGATGGTCTATTATTTAGTCCTTGATGTTGATGGTCACTTAAAGAGTATAATGCCCTGATGTTTATGGAGTTGGTGATTTTAGTTGAAGATTAGATTACAGACTTTGTGCCAGTGATCTTATTTTTGGGTATGTTGTTGTACGGATATGACGAGTCCATGATATTGCTACTTAGGTTTACAGTGCCCTAGATATTTTATGGACCCGATGTATAGAGTATCGATTTACTCGCGTTGGTTTGGTTAGTAGAGGACTGATTTACTCTTATTAGCTTGATCAGTAGGAGACCGGCTTACTCTTTCATATGTCTAAGGCTCCCTGTATATATATATAGCAATTATAGAAAGGAAAAATGCAGAGGATGATATTGTGAACTTTGAAGTCTGATTCTCTGTGTGTCAACAAGTGAAGGCAGAATATTATAGTGGCGCAGTGGAAGCAAGATGAGTCCATAACCCACAGAAGCATCCTTTTCGGTTAAGGATTTGATCATGACACTAGGATGGACTAGTATATGGGTGTCTTATTTGGTTGTAATCCTTAGATGAGGATTCTTGAGTTGGTAGTAAATTTGGGGACCAAATTTTTATTAGTGGGGGGAAATGTAAAATATGACAATAAAATAATAATTAAAAATAGGGTTATTTGACAAATAATTTTATTGGAATTTTTAAGAATTTTTAGAAATTTTTATGGAATTAAACGGAGCACGTACGATGTATTTTGAGGGGATGCATTTATGGGCTCGAGAAAAAGTCTATTTGGAATATCAAGAGATGAGAGTTGATTGAGGAACTAATCTAGGGCTTAATCAAATATACCTAGGTTTATAAATTCCTTCTTCGCCCGTGCCCTAGCTTCCCACACGGCGCCGCGCCTCCTTCATCCCCGAGCCCCCTCCCTCTCGCGAACCTTCTCCCCAAAACCCACCGACTACAAGCCCTGACGAGCTCCCTCTTCTCCGTGCCCTAAACCCCCACGTGATCTCTTCCTCGAGCCTCATCCTCGTGACCGCCGGGCGCTGCACCTCCGTTGTTTCCTCTCGCGCACATGCGTTGTTCGTCGCCGTGTGCGATCAATAGCCAGCGGCCGCCGCTGTTGGCACTTGCCCGCCACGAGCCACCTTCCCAGCTGATTGCTCCAATTTTCGTCCACAATCAGGCCACCTCTGTGCCTGCTCCAGCATGTGGCACTGTTCCGACAGTGCGCCTCTGCGCTGTGTAGGACCACTAGTGCTTATCCTTCTGCCCCTTTGCCTCTCTATCGGTGCACACCACAGCTGATCTCCACTCCACCACCGTCGCCAACTCGATTAGCAATATGGTGTTCTCGCGTCCCCGCCGTCGCCATGGTCGAAGAAAAAAAAACAAGAAACGGTAACAACATTTGGGTAAGATCTGTTTCAGTACCTAGTAAATAAAGGATTTGTTCCATTGTTGTATTGGATTGGTTAATTATATTAAGATCCAATGAATATTGGTTTGATGCAGAGAAGAATTTGGTTTGGTTGCATTGCATTAACTCTAGTACTAGAAATTGGAATTGTTATCAAAGGATAATGGATTGTTTAGTGTTGAACTAATTTAACTCTAGTTTAAGTGGTGAATCATATTAGTAAGACCTAAACATTGAGTAGGGGAGGTTAGTCGAAAATTATGTTCGATTAAGGTTTCCCCTAATTAGTTTGAGAATTGGTATTAGCTATTTGATTCATATGAAGATAGTTAATTTGTGTGCGTGTTGGGATTTTCGAGCGGTAAAAATCGCTTTTGTGTTGCGAAAACCCCGAAATCCCATGCCACCGGATCCGTGCGAAGATAAAAATTTCGTAATTTTGTGTACAAGTTTCTCTAATCCTAGATCTACTTTAGATCTGCATGTTTAGGAGTTTATACCTTTGATGCGAAGCCCTTCGCTTATCCCGCTCGTCCAAGGTTCGCCGGATCTCAAGGGTGTCAATTGAACACCCCTCTATGTGTATCCACACGAACAAAAAGGTGGAGAAGAAACCTTAGAGTGTGCTAGCACCCTTGAAGGTTTCGGCCAAGGTGGAGGAGAGGGAGAGAAGAAGAAGCAAGGAGGAAGAAGATGACTTGAATGAGTTTACACAATTGTAACTCCTAGAAAATAAAGTGGTCGGCCACCTTAGAAAGAGGTTATATACCTCCATGGGATATCAAGAGTCACAACTCTTGATCTCCCTCATGAGGTGGCACACACATGTGCTAAGCTTGATGATGTGGGACATCATCAATGGCCCACTTAATGCCAACTCACAAATGAGGTGGCAATGGTCAAGTCAAACTTGACCTTTCATCTTCCCTCTCAAGTCAAGTCAAACTTGACCACTTCTCTCCCATGGTTGATCAAATCTAACCATTTGATTCAAATCAATTTAATATAATGAATCTCTATTCATTGATTAAATTGATTCAATGAAACATAATCTAAATTAGATCCATTGAACACATGAATCAAATCGAGTCCAACTCAATTAGTTTAATTTGGATTACTCTTAATCCAAATTGGTTCATCACATGAACCTAATTCTCTTGGTTCATCAAATGAACCTAATCTCCATCTAATTGCCCTTTGTGTGTGGCCCTATAGGTTCTTGTAACGTTGGCAATGCTCCTAAACCCATTTAGAAGCATAAGTAATGAGCAGTATCTAGCAACACATCATTACTACCCAAGTTACAAGAATGTTGAGCTCCAACATCACCTTGTGACTACTAATTGTGACTCTTCACAATATATGACAAGTGTCCTTCTATCCTTGACATCTAGATTGATCAATTTGAGGCATAGACAGTGTCATCCTCTGATCAATCTTAATCTTGAACTCCAAGTAGACTCACTCTATGAAAAATATCGAAAATAGGCGAATATTAATAAGGGAATTTTTCAGAATTTTTGGAAATTTTTCAGGAATTTTTCGGAGCTCGTACGGACGAGTTAACGGGGATAAAAAAATGGGGCCCGAAAAGCCTGTTTAGGCTACCCCGCTTTAAAGAGGAAAATTTTTATTTTTATTTTTCTTTTCTTATTTATTTCCTCTCGTCACTGTGCTTCCTCCCCGCGTGCCGAGCCGCCCGACGCCTTCTCCTCCGAGCCCTAACCGCTCGAGGCGGTTCTTCATCTCTTCCTTCTCTTCTCTCCCGAGCCGCACCATCGACGCCCTTTACCTCTCGCATCTCCCGATTCACCACGGCCGATTGAGAGCCACCTCTTCCTCTCCTCTGGCCGGCGTGACACCGACCCCGATCCGTCGATTTCCTATGCCTTAGCCCGGCCAACCCGTGACTCCCTCACTCTCCCGAGACAACGACGGCCCCAGTAACCCTAGAGCTGTTCGTCTTTTCATTGTGACACCTGCTACTGCCCGAGAACAGCCGACCTTCTCTTTTCCTATGTTATACCCTAGCGTCGGCTGCCTCCATGTTGTGACTTAGTTCTCCACCGTCGCAGCCTGAAGCCGACCTCCATACCGTGTTGTGCCCTAGCATCCGTGGCCAATCCTTATTCTTGTTACTCTCTGATCTCCGGTGATCTTGAAGGTAAGGGAGTACTGGATTGGAATTTGGGATCTGATACTATATTTAGTTAGATTCTTGATCTCCTCATGTTCTGTTCAGTGAAGATTTCAGCCGGAAAGGTTATTCTATGGACTTTTCTTGACTTCCAGCAATAACCTTATCCAGTAGCCTTGTTCCAGCAGCAACAACAACGGTGGAACTTGAGGTAAGGTACTGGTTTTTGGTCTTAGTTGTAGGTCATAGTGTAATTTGATTATTTTAGATCGTGATACATGCTGTAGAGAATTTGGATTTACATGGTTAGGTATTAGTTCATGTATTTATCTGATACAATTTGATTGTAGATAATTGGGGATACCTAATCCATTGTAATTGTGAAATGGATTAGGGTTTTGCCCTAATTTAGGGTAAGAGATTTTTATTTAGCTATTAATATGATTGTAGCTAAATAAAATATATTTCTATTCGTGACACAGGACTTTGACGCGAGACGAGTATCTCGACGTCGGATTGGACCATTTCTTATTGGAGGCGGGCACTTTTGACTTTATGTCTTTGATATGCATAGTAGTGAATTTAACAAGTAGCAATAATTATGTTCTCTTATTTGTTTCGGTTAATCACTACTCGATACCTGTTACATGATTGGTTGATTGCTTGTTTGCATCTCATGTATTCCTTACCTGTTGATACATGCTTATAGGGGTAGTGATATACCATGCTTCACCATGTTCAAGACCTAGGTTGTATACCTTATCTGATCTGTGTACCGTTGTTTGATTCATTGACTTATGGTGCACCTTATGTATGTATATGGATTAGTTCAGGATATTTTGTGATTGTTGACATGTACCATTTGCATGATTGCATGCTGTACGATAGTCCGCTCCATTATTGTTGAGCACATCACCAGTTACATGGATCTGCACACACCACCACTCATGGGTTAGTGGTCGATTCAGGCAGTGTGTGTTGCAGCAGGGACTTTGTTTGGTTCCGTTGGTCCGCTCATGGGTAGCGTGATGCAACGTGTTAGCCGGCAGGGATTCCTCCCCGTCATCGTGTACCGGGAGTTGAGAGCATTGTGCTCCCCCATTTATGATTTGGGGTAGGAGGATAGGTGTACTCTGACAGCATCCCGTCCACTCGGTCACTCATCAGGAGCAGTGACGACAGAGTGCACGGTTGTCACAACCCTACCCACTCGGCCTCACTATTGTGTGTGAGATGATCGACTGGCGTCAGGGGTGACCAGGACGTATCATTGGTATCATATGCATGATGCATTTATTGTTTGTGTTTGTGTTTACTGCATTTATATGTTGTATATTGTTTGGATGCCTATACAGGATTTCTATGCCACTCGGACTGTTTGTCCTTATACCCAAGTCTTGGTTAGTACAGTTTCTCTCCTGTTTACTTCAGTTGCATTCCATCCTTTTATATCAGGAGACTGTACGCATGATTAGTGCTAGATGTTATTTCCCTACCTTGCATATCAGTTGTACCTGCTGAGCGTTGGACTCACCCCACCTCCACTGTTGTTATTTTTCAGCTTGATGTTGTTAGGAGAGAGTTCCAGTTGTTAGTCCCTACAGACCTCGAGGATATTATTGGTCTTTTGGTTTTCTTACATAGACTATGCTAAATTTGTTTTGTTTGATGGTATGGATATGGTATGGATTTTGTAATGTCGATGGATTTGGTTTGGTTTTGCTTTTACTACATGCCTGCCTAGACGACAGAAGAGGTAAATTGATCTTATCATCGGATTTGTGTTTTATGAGTGTAGTTGAGTAGGGTGGATTTTGAGTCTTCTTATCATTGCTTATTAAACTGCGTGGAATGTCTGTGTGTTGTATTTTATTTTCTGTTATTATTCCAACCGCATGCGGCTGAGGTATATGGAGATGTAGAAAGTTTCAGATTGTCCGCCGTACAGGGGATATGCTGCCGAAATTTCTTCGGACAGGGACTCCTCCGGGGCGTGACACTCTAATCAAATGAGCTCAATATCTCATATTAACTCACTTGGGCATGGTCATGCACTTAGTGGTCACACTCTATCAAGAATAACGATGTCACTTCCATTATATAGGAGGGATAGATCCCATCTACATCACTCACATCCCTCCGCATAATTTGTTACATACCCAGTAATCGCCTTTATAGTCCATCCAGTTACGGGTGACATTTGACGAAGCCAAAGTATGCAACTCCTTATGTAGGGAACCATGATGACTTCAGGTCCAAGGACTCATAGTCATACTAATAGCCACATGAGAAAGTATATGACACTCATATAACGATCCATGATACTTTCTCATGGCGGGTCATTCAGTATACATTCTCCAATGCATACCCATGTATCAACTTGATATCTCTATATCCATGACTTGTGAGATCAAGTCATCGAGTTGACCTACATGCTAGTATCATCGCATTAACATTGTCCCTGAATGTTAATACTTGACTAGGAATGATTAAGAGTAGTGTTCCCTATATCATCTCACTATCGATGATATCAATCGATTGATATAGGTAAGAACCTTCTACTCAAGGGCGCATTATACTTAGTTATTTGGCACCAATACAAGTAAGTATAATAACCAAAATAAATGCCTTTATATACATAGGAATATGATACAATGAGTCCATACAACAATCATCATATGATTGGCTCTAGGGCTCTAACTAACAATCTCCCACTAGCATTAGTGCCAATCAGTGTAGGCTCTATGGCCCAATGACCTAGTGTGACCATCATGCTTTCCCTGTGCCAAAGCCTTGGTCAAGGGATCAGCGATGTTAGCCTCTATGGGTACTCTGCAAATCTTCACATCTCCTCTATCGATGATCTCTCGAATGAGATAGAAGCGCCATAGTATGTGTTTGGTCCGCTGGTGTGAGCAAGGTTCCTTAGCCTATGCAATTGCTCCATTGTTGTCACAATAGAGCTCTATCGGATCGGCTATGCTAGGAACCTCCCCAAGCTCAATAATGAACTTGCGGATCCAAACTACCTCCTTTGCTGCTTCCGATGCAGCAATATACTCGGCCTCTGTTGTAGAATCAACAATTGTGTCATGCTTCGAACTCTTCCAGCTCACAGCACCACCATTCAAGCAAAACACGAACCCAGACTGCGATCTATAATCATCCTGGTCAGTTTGGCAACTGGCATCACTGTAACCCTTTACAGCTAGCTCATCATTACCTCCATATATCAAGAAATATTCTTTAGTCCTTTTTAAGTAATTAAGAATATTCTTGACTGCTATCCAGTGACTTTCACCTGGATCTGACTGGTATCTGCTCGTCATGCTTAAAGTATACAAAACATCAGGACAAGTACATAGCATGACATACATGATAGATCCAATGGCTGAGGCATAAGGGATCATATTCATGCGGTCTCTCTCCTCTATAGAAGAGGGAGTTTGAGTCTTCAAAAGACTCACACCATGTGACATCGACAGAAACCCTTCTTGGAGTTCTACATGACAAACCGTAGTAATACCTTGTCAATATATATACTCTGACTTAGTCCAAGAAATCTCTTAGATCTATCTCTATAGATCTATATGCCTAGAATACGGGTTGCTTCACCTAAGTCCTTCATTGAGAAACAATTCCCTAGCCAAGTCTTTACAGATTGCAGCAAAGGGATGTCGTTCCTAATGAGTAGTTTGTCATCCACATACAACATAAGGAAGACAATTGTATTCCCTACAACCTTATTGTAGACACAGGGTTCATATTTATTCTTGATGAAACCAAACTGTTTGATCGCATCATCGAATCGAAGATTCCAGCTCCGAGAAGCTTGCTTTAGTCCATAAATGGACTTATGTAGCTTGCATACTCTGCCAGTATGCTGTGGATCTACAAAACCCTCAGGTTGTGTCATGTACACATCCTCGAGCAGGTTTCCATTCAGAAATGCGGTTTTTACATCCATCTGCCAGATCTCATAATCGTGGTATGCTGCAATAGCAAGCATGATCCGAATGGACTTAAACATCGCTACTGGAGAGAAGGTTTCATCATAGTCAATACCATGAATTTATTTGAAACCTTTAGCTACCAGACGACCCTTATATATCAGTCCATCCATGTCAGTCTTTCTCTTAAAGACCCACTTACACCCAATGAGTTTAACCCCTTCAGGTGGATCAACCAAAGTCCATACTTGGTTGGTGTACAAAGATTCCATTTTGGATCTCATGGCCTCTAGCCATTTCTCAGAATCTGGTCTCATCACAGCTTCCTGATAAGAGGTAGGCTCATTCTCAATGAGCATAGCGTCATCATGGTCAGATAAGAGAAATGAGTATCTCTCAAGCTGACGACGTACCCTATCAAACCTGTGAAGAGGTATGTCTACTTAAACTGGTTGTTGTTCCTCAACTACTTGTGGAACAATCTCATCATCCACAACACTTTGTGGTTCCAGTTCAACTTCCATCAAGGCTTCAGTGCTATGGTCCATATCTTGAACTTCTTCAAGATTGAACGTACTCCCACTAGTTTTTCTAGAAACAAAGTCCTTTTCTAGAAAAACCCAGTCTTAGCCACAACTACTTTGTGTTGACTGGGAATGTAGAAGTAATATCCCTTCGTTTCCTTGGAATATCCTATAAAATAGCACTTATCGGATTTGGGTCCAAATTTGTCTGAGACTTGACGTCGAACGTAAACCTCACAACCCCAAATCCTCATAAAAGACACCTTTTGGATGGAACACGGTTGAGTATGAAGGCTGCTGTGTCCAGAGCATAGCCCCAAAGAGATATAGGAAGATCTGTGTGACTCATCATAGACCGTACCATATCTAATAGGGTACGATTCCTCCTTTCAGATACACCATTCCACTGTGGTGTTCCAGGAGGAGTGAGCTGGGATAGAATCCCACACTCAGCTAGATAGTCACGAAACTCATGGCTAAGGTATTCTCCACCTCGATCTGATCGAAGTATATTAATACTCTTGCCAAGCTGGTTTTGTACTTCATTCTTGAATTCTTTGAACTTTTCAAAGGATTCTGACTTATGTGTCATCAAATACACATAACCATATCTACTGAAGTCATCAGTAAATGTAATGAAGTACCTATAACCACCTCTAGCAGCGACATTGAAAGGTCCATATACATCACTATGTATAAGTCCTAAAAAGTTAGTCGCTCTCTCGCTGTGTCCACTAAAGGGAGTCTTGGTCATCTTGCCCAGTAGGCATGACTCACATGTCTCATATGATTCAAAATCAAATGAGTCTAGCAAACCATCTTTATGGAGCTGGAATAAGCGTTTGTCATTTATATGACCTAAGCGACAGTGCCAGAGATAGGTTTGGTTCATTTCATTTGATTTGAACCTTTTGGTATTTATGTTATAGATGGGGTTCTCTAAGTCTAGAATATAGAGTCCGTTAATCAGAGGTGCACTATAATAGAACATATCATTTAAATAAACTGAACAACATTTATTCTTTATTATAAATAAAAATCTTTCTTGTCCAAACAAGAAACTGAAATTATGTTCTTAGTAAGAGCAGGCATATAACAACATTCATCTAGTTCTAGTACAAGGCCAGAGGGCAGAGATAGTTAGTAAGTCCCTACAGCAATAGCAGCAACCCATGCTCCATTGCCTACTCGTAGGTCCACCTCGCCCTTTGTCAATGCCCTGCTATTTCTCAACGCCTGCACATTAGTACAAATGTGAGAAGCACATCCGGTATCTAATACTCATGATGAAGAAATAGAGAGATTAACTTCTATAACATATATACCTGAAGTAGAAGTCTCACTTCTCTTCTTCTTAAGATCTTCCAGGTAGACTTTGCAGTTCCTCTTCCAATGGCTGGTCTGACCGCAATGGAAGCAGGTAGCATCCTTGGCGACCCCCCCTTTGGGTTTCAATGCATTGCCTTTGCCCTTGGCTTGGGACTTTCCCTTACCTTTAGGCTTGCCCTTGCCTTTGCCCTTTTGCACCATCAAAATGGAGTTGGGCTTAACCTTCTTAAGGTTGATCTCACTAGTTCTCAACATACTCAGAAGCTCAGGCAGTGGTTTGTCAATTTTATTCATATTGTAGTTCATGACGAATTGACTGTAGCTCTCTGCCAAGGATTGTAAGACCAAATTAGTGGCCAGTTCTTGGCCAAGGGGGAATCCCAACCTCTATAGGTTTTTTATGTACCCAATCATCTTGAGTACATATGAACCTACGGGAGTCCCGTCTTTCATCTTGCACTGAAACAGTGTCTTAGAGATCTCGAATCTCTCATGCCTAGCTTGTCCTTGATATAGTTGACGAAGATGTTCAACCATATCATAAGAACCCATCAACTCATGTTGCTTCTGAAGCTCAGAGTTCATGGTCGTGAGCATGAGACAGGACACATCTAATGTGTCATCTTGATGCTTCTTATAAGCATCATGGCCAGCTCGCGTGGCAGTGGCAGGAGGTGCCTCGGGAATGGGCTGCTCTAGGACGTACAGTTTTCGTTCCTGTGTGAGAACAATTCTCAGGTTCCTATACCAGTCCAGGAAGTTTGCTCCATTGAGCTTGTCCTTATCAAGGACAGAACGCAAGGAGAAGGTGTTCGTGTTTGACGATATGGCAATCTACAATAGAAAATGCAGAAAATAAATAATTATATTCCACTAATCATTTAATTAGGCCTTTAACTAAATGATGCTCCCACTGAATTATAGAACTTTTGTAGAATCAAGTCATGGATGTGGTCAAACCACACCTACTAGATTCTAACCAACTAGATATAATTCTTGTAGGACAAGATCCACATCATATTAAGCCTTAAGTTAGCTTTGGCTAAATCACCCAAGACTTAGTATGATCGGTAGGTAACTAATTACCAATTACATCTCTATGCAACTCTTGTTTATAGGATCAAGATCTGCATATATATTAAAACATGAGTTAGCTTTGGCTAAATCGCCCAAGAATTAATATATATGTGATTTTGACGTATCTACCAACCATTGGAAAATGCCTATAGTTAAACCCGATCCAATAGAGTTTAACTTGTTTTACTCCATCTAATTGAGTTTGTACTCACCCATGCGTTGATAGGCAGGACCAAGATTGTCCCTCAGCACCCTACCAAGATAATATACGTTGCTCTGCTTTGGCAGATTCAACAACAACATGTGATCGAGGTAGTGATGGGTATCACGGCATGGTAGGCATTTGAGTTGACGCGATTTAGATCTAATCTAATCGTTGATGTGTATCATATACGTGATTTAGATCTAATCTAATCGTGGTGCATCATATACGCGATTTAGATCTAATCTAATCGTTAAAGCACTAATTAATTACTCTACACTAGCATGCATCACATACACACATAAGCAATTAATTAAATTTTATTAGGTCATGGCCCCACTACGATCTTCTCAAGCCAATGAGAAGATCGGATGGTCAACCTTGGGTCAACAACATCTCCAAGCTCCTCCCTTTGACCGCCATGTGTTGCTCACACCCTCCTCGTAACTCCTCCTCGAGTGGACATTCCACTGCTTCAATTTTTGTACATTACAAATTTGAAACTCGAGTTACATTCGAGTCTAAACTATTTACAACAGGAATATAAAATAAAGAAAGGCACGATGCACAGGTTGCAATCATATACAACACACACAAACACACAAAATGGCACGCAGGCCATATTATGAATTACAACACAATTTTCTAATCTAATTGGGGTTTTGGGTCATGACCATCACAAAATTATACATAATACTAAATTATCTATTTTCCATAAATTTCTGTAATTTTTACTACTATTTTTATAATTTTATGAGTTGAAAATTTTCGGCGGTCCCGTTTAGCGATTTTCGAGCGTGATCGCGGGACAATACCCCTTGCGGGATTAGGGGCAGCGCCCCTTCTCGTGAAATGAATATCACGAGTGTCCTATGACGATCTTACAGCACCTTAAGCCGCTGTCCCAAAATGATTTGGGCGAAACCTTGCCGTTTCGGAAAGGTTTTCTCGGTAGTCGAAGCCTACAAGTGTCCAAACACTTGTTGCTTCGCCTATATGAGAAAAATACTCATAAAATCTATAAAAATTGTAAATATACAGAAACTTACAGATCTGAATGTTTTTCATAAAAACAAAAATGAAACTCGTACACGCTTCACACGTGACTCTGATACCACTGTTGGGATTTTCGAGTCGCAAAAACCGCTTTTGCGTTGCGGAAACCCCGAAATCCCATGCCACCGGATCCGTGCGAAGATAAAAATTTCATAATTTCATGTACAAGTTTCTCTAATCCTAGATCTACTTTAGATCTACATGTTTAGGAGTTTATACCTTTGATGCGAAGCCTTTCGCTTATCCCACTCGTCCAAGGTTCGCCGGATCTCAGGGGTGTCAAGTGAACACCCCTCTATGTGTATCCACACGAACAAAAAGGTGGGGAAGAAACCTTAGAGTGTGCTAGCACCCTTGAAGGTTTCGGCCAAGGTGGAGGAGAGGGAGAAAAAGAAGAAGCAAGGAGGAAGAAGATGACTTGAATGAGTTTACACAATTGTAACTCCTAGAAAATAAAGTGGTCGGCCACCTTAGAAAGAGGTTATATACCTCCATGGGATATCAAGAGTCACAACTCTTGATCTCCCTCATGAAGTAGCACACACATGTGCTAAGCTTGATGATGTGGAACATCATCATTGACCCACTTAATGCCAACTCACAAATGAGGTGGCAATGGTCAAGTCAAACTTAACCTTTCATCTTCCCTCTCAAGTCAAGTCAAACTTGACCACTTCTCTCCCATGGTTGATCAAATCTAACCATTTGATTCAAATCAATTTAATATAATGAATCTCTATTCATTGATTAAATTGATTCAATGAAACATAATCTAAATTAGATCCATTGAACACATGAATCAAATCGAGTCCAACTCAATTAGTTTAATTTGGATTACTCTTAATCCAACTTGGTTCATCACATGAACCTAATCCTCTTGGTTCATCAAATGAACCTAATCTCCATCTAATTGCCCTTTGTGTGTGACCCTTTAGGTTCTTGTAACGTTGACAATGCTCCTAAACTCATTTAGAAGCATAAGTAATGAGCAGTATCTAGCAACACATCATTACTACCCAAGTTACAAGAATGTTGGGATCCAACATCACCTTGTGACTACTAATTGTGACTCTTCATAATATATGACAAGTGTCCTTCTATCCTTGACATCTAGATTGATCAATTTGAGGCATAAACGGTGTCATCCTTTGATCAATCTAAATCTTGAACTCCAAGTAGACTCATTCTAATCAAATGAGCTCAATATCTCATATTGACTAACTTGGGCATGGCCATACACTTAGTGGTCTCACTCTATCAAGAATAACGATGTCACTCCCGTTATATAGGAGGGATAGATCCCATCTATATCACTCACATCCCTCCGCATAATTTGTTACATACCCAGTAATCACCTTTATAGTCCACCCAGTTACGGGTGACGTTTGACGAAGCAAAAGTATGCAACTCTTTATGTAGGGAACCATGGTGACTTCAGGTCCAAGGACTAATAGTCATACTAATAGCCACATGAGAAAGTATATGACACTCATATAACGATCCATGATACTTTCTCATGGCGGGTCATTTAGTATACATTCTCCAATGCATACCCATGTGTCAACTTGATATCTCTATATCCATGACTTGTGAGATCAAGTCATCGAGTTAACCTACATGCTAGTCTCATCGCATTAACATTGTCCCTGAATGTTAATACTTGACTAGGAATAATTAAGAGTAGTATTCCCTATATCATCTCACTATCGATGATATCAATCGATTGATATAGGTAAGAACCTTCTACTCAAGGACGCTATTATACTTAGTTATTTGACACCAATACAAGTAAGTATAATAATCAAAACAAATGCCTTTATATACATAGGAATATAATACAATGAGTTCATACAATAATCATCATATGATTGGCTCTAGAACTCTAACTAACAGTGCGCTGGTGCAGCACGTTGATTGAGACGGTTGACGTAGCAGGACGTGGTTTGTTTCAGACTACATAGTAAAGGCGGGTACTTCTTGCTTTGTTTCTTCTAGTACTTTGACCTTGGTGCATGAACTATTTTGGATAAGAAAGTATTTTTGCCTTGACTCTACTCTTATTTTCCTGCGCTTGATACTTCCGTGTGATCTTTGAGAAATTCGTTACCATATCTATACAGTCTCTTGTTGTTGTCCATGATCAGTAGCAGATATTAGATACCATGTTTGCATGATTTGACTGTTGTTTATTTATGTACTATATTGAGCATGTTGGCTTCATGTAGCATACCTAAGTTTGCTTATATTTACATGATGATTGTTGCATTTGGCGCATCATGTCATGGCATGCATGTCAACGATCAATTCTCCCTTGCGGTCGAGAGAGTCGTTAACCAGGGACGTATCCTCGGCCACTCGAGAGAGTGGTAGCTGGAGTTGATGCCGCTTGTCCTGTCATGCCACACTCGGCCACTCATGGGTAGTGGTAGCTGAAGTACGAGTAGCAGGGACCACCGCGCAGATGTAGCTAGTTAGCTACTATGCAACTATCCCCTCGGCCACTCGTGAGAGTGGTAGCTAGAGTGGTGTACAGTCTGTCACTGACCCGGCCTCTCAACCATACAGGGGTCATGGTGCAGAGAGGTGGGCGGGAGTGACCATCCGTGCATACGCTGTTATTATACTTGCTTTGATTACTACTGTCTATATATGCTGTTATTGCTTACTGTTGTTGTTCACTTGTGCTGATATGCTTACTTATGTTAAGATATACTCTCATTGTAGATGTTTAGATATTGGTTTATTCACTGGAAAGTTGTATATACCTTGCTTATTACCTCTGTAGTTATGAGCAGTACTGTAGCAGATTAGTGCCCTTTCTGACCTTCTATACCTAGTCTAGGATATGGTTTCAAGTATGAGCATTTATTATGGTTCTATTTTAGTATCCGCTATTCCTCTTATGAGATTGTATTCCTT